>NC_134777.1:121966627-122126627 GCF_046742065.1 Oratosquilla oratoria
AGTTCCATCAGACTTTGGTACTAAGATCAACGGAAAATTCCACTCACTTTTACTATGTTCAATAATATCCTGTGATAACATTTCAGTGATGAGTTTATCTACTACAGCTAATTTAGAGTGAGGAACTCTGTAGGCTGGTATGTAGATAGGTTGTGTCCCTGGTTTTAACTTAATGTGATGTTTTAAAACAGTTGTTTTGCCTAAGGCGTCCCCCGGCAAAGCAATTGCTTTTTTATGTTTCACAAGCAAAGCAAATAAAGCTTCATCCAACTCAGGGCAATTAGTTGATTGTAATAATTCTTTATATCTATTTCTTAAGTCTATTCCTTCTTGAACTGAACAAATTGATGAAGTTGGTAATTCCATCTTCTCACTAGTCTCATTTAAAATCTTAATAGGTTTAGTACACACCTGAATACATCCTATTTGTGTACCTTTCTTTAAAACTATCTCTTTATTCATAGTATTAATTACTAATACTTCTACTCTGTTCTTATTTGACTTATAAATCCCTGAGTCCCACTTCAATCCTTTTATTTTAACTGATTCTGGGACTGTAATTACTTCAGAGTCTACATTGATTCCTTTCAAACACACTTCAACCTTATTAATTGACATGGGATGTAACAATGTCGACCTTGTTACTCCGCAATCTGCAATTATCAAGGATTCTGTGGTTGATAATTTAGTAATCTCTGGGATTTCCTGAACTTCTGAGTTGGGTTCACAAATTGTTTTACTTTCTGTAGGGTTGGACCGCTCGGCCTCGCTATCTAAGATAGAAATGTTATCTAAGGATTCATTGATTCCTGTCACTGGTCTTAAGTCTGGTTGATTTAAGAATGGGATTAACTGTGACTTCACTAAAATTCCTAAGTCAGCAGGACAAATTACCATGTTTTCTTTTCTCATAGTTGCAAATCCTATCAATAAATCTCCTGGAAAAACAGACTCTTCTACCACTATCACTGGTATGTACAAATGTTCATTTGTATATAAGGCAACTTCTAGTTCCACCTTACCTAATGTTTTTAACTGATTTCCAGTTACACCTTGCAATGTGTAACGGATTGGTTCCAACATTTTCACTCCAGGGTTCAAATGGTGTAAAACTTTACTAGTAATTACATTAACTACAGACCCTGTATCAATAAAAATTTGAATAGGCTTATTGAACACTTTACCTGCAATGAGAGGTCCTACAGAAGTTTTACCAACAGTAATTATCAGTTTGTCAGTTTCTTTCATCTCCCTTGCATTCCCATATTTAACACAATACCGCCTATCGGTATATATATGGGGAGGTCTGAAATTGTTTATTCTGTGTCTGGGGGTTTTCCTCTTAGCCCTGGGGGTACCCGAAAATTCCGGCACTCATGAGTCCTATGACCTATTCTATTATGATAAATACAGAATGGAGGGTTCCTACATTGATACTCATTGTGACCTTCGTATTTGCAATTTCTGCAAATAATCCCATAAAAACATTCTTGTGCTTTGTGTCCCCATGCATTACAATTAAAACATAGGATTCTGGTATCTCTATCCCTAGATGGACTTCTAGCATGTCGCCCATGTCCTACTTCGGTTTTCCTAAACTCTCTAGAGTTCCTATTTTGGCTTTGTTGATTTATAGGCATTACATATGGGTTTATAGTTCTGGTCTCACTGTATCCTTGAAGAAGATAATCTACTTCTCCTAAACTTATATTTGATTTTAGATCCTTGTACAGCCTTTCTGCTGTTAAGTCATCAGAATTCTTTGCCAATAAGCTAAATGTAATCAATTTGATTACCTGTGAGATTTTCATCTCACTAGATCTTTCTATCCAGTCTGAATCTTTCAAGATAGAATTCATGTCTTTTGACCATCTATCTAATCTAGCTAAGTACTCTGTGTCAGTTTCACTTGTCCTAACTTCCTTAATCATTTTTACCAATGACCTAATAGGATCCTGATCACATTTGGACATGAAATGTTTGAGGAAGGCCTTTTTGTAATTATCATATTGATTAATTTCTTCCATTTGCTGGAAGTTAATGACAAACCTCGCCCTTCCATTCTCTGGATCTATATTCTCCTTGAGAATCTCTATCTTACGGTTCTCATTAGTAATGTTTTTACTCACTATAAGAGTGTCTATTAAATTAAGAAATTTGTTTACACCATATGTGTTAGACTCTCCTGTGAATTTTGGAATATTTGTATTTGATGTGTGAATTTCGTGTCTCAACACGTTAGAATTCTGAGGGGTACTCATACTAATACCTTGCTTTATCCTGGCTGCTTGCGATGTCACTTCGTAATGTCAACTTCTATCTTGACGTCCTTCTACGGCCTTGTCATTCGTCAGCGACGTTGTTCCTCAGCTCCATCACACACTCTGCCTTGAAGACCGCCTTGTAGATGATGATCACCTTGAAGAATCTTGAAGAATGCTTGTTCCAATCGTAGCAGTTACTTGAAGTTGTAGATTTCTCTCGTAGTCGTCCTTGGAACCAATACACTCTTGATTTTGGTTGTCTTGTTCCCGTAGACTACTTGCACCAGTTCTTCGTTCACCAGTTTATCTAGCACCACTTCTCTTCGGAGGTGTTTAACACTCAGTTCATCCCACCGCTGCCACCACTTTCACCTCCCCTTGTAGTCACTGTCACCACTGTCAGACCTCTCCCTCTATTCTGTTAGTAGTCACTTAATTTCCCCTCACGTCTTTTCTTATAAGTTTTCCAGTAGTTTTCCAGTACTTTTAAGTAGTAGGCCCCATGCCTAGTTTCCTTTAGTCTCGCTAGTTTCCAAGTTCATTAGGCCCATGCCTAGTTCTTGTCATGTACTTCAAATCAGTCCTGGGGTAAAGAAATTGTACTTTTCTTCTTTCACTGTAATTTCACAGTCTTGTTACACTCAGGATCTCTCTCTCTCGTCTCCCACATCGTCTCCCGAGATCCCCGTATCCTACGCTAAGCTACCTTAGTCTGACGTCACTAATTTTTCTAATCCAATCTCCTCTGACTTCTCAAATAAATGTCACTCCTTATGGGCGTGACTTTGAATTCATGCACCAATAATTTTCCTCCTTCCTCCACCTTGCTCCAATCCGGAAAGCCATTGCAATGCCACTAGCAATATCGTTTACCTCAGCATTAGTCAAACGAAGCTAACCTGCGCTTACAGAGTTTTGATTACATCATCGATTATAAAACAGTCACCTCCGTCGGTGTTTACATAGACATAACGTCGCCTTCGATGTTATCAAACAACAGGCGAGCAGGCGTCGAGTCTGAATTGTTGACTCAGCATTCTAATGCCCTAGTGTTTCCCAAGCTCATTTCCATTCGTACAACTACCGGCCTCTTACAATTACATAATTGAGAACATTTGTAAATAATTCGGTATAGGGGATTTTGGTTAACCCCAAGAGAGGACAAATTACGTGTGGTTCCGTGTGGGGCCATGTGACCTCTCCTAATTACTCGGGTGCTCGGACAATTCGTCGACGGACACTTCGTCGAACAGACGATTCGTCGAATGGACATTTAGTCAAACACCCTTTTTGTCGAACGGTCGTTTCGTCGCGAACGAGTGTTTTGTTGCATAAAGGCAATTTCTATCTATATATCTCTCTCTATATATATAATATATATAATATCTCTCTATATATAATATATATACATAGAGAGAGAGCTTTTACTTCAGATTTTTTTTTAAAAGGAACTTTAACATATCAAAATAAAACGCAATAGAAAAATTATTAAACATTTTTATTTGAGGATTAGCACTGGTTCTACTGAAATATAAAATGTATTTGATAAAAATAGATATAAACTTACAAATTATGTGCAATGGATTGTAGGTATTCTAGTGTATCTCTGCATAGTCATCCGTGAGTTTTTTCAACCGTTTAATAACAATTGCGTATTTCTTTTTAGTGTTTCTAGGCATAATACCACACGAAGCCTGTTGTACTGTTAGTTCCCAATCATTTTGCTCTTTTTTGAGTTTGGATGGACGACTGACATTCTTTGTTGAAATGCGCGGTGCCAACCTTCAACAGAATTATTTGTGCGTGATATTCCTATCAAGGTCTTTTCTCTTACATTCCATAAGGAGATATCAAAACTTGGGCGGCGTCGCCTTCCTCTTTGTACAGCACCTAACCAAGTAGTCTCAAAGTAGACGAGAAATTCTCCTAGGACTTCATCTGTTTCCTCATCTAATGAAGCCATTAATTCATTAAATACGCCTATGACATCCTCCTTTGGAACGAACGCCAGTGCTGTAAGCTTCTTTATTAGGAAAGCATTCCTTGGCTCATTATACCAATTTTGCAGGCCACATGCCTGAACTTTTCTCCAAAGGCATTGACTGAATTGAAAAAAACATCCAGATGTATGAGAGTTAGGAAAATTCTTCTCTATACTACTTATTGCAGCTTTTTCAAAATCAACAGTTATTGAATTAGGCTCCATAACACGCGTTTCTTTAAGTTTAGAAAATATCGTATCATATGTTTCTTGAGTTTTAGATTTCGTAATGCAGTACACAAGTGGAACAGTATGATTTTCCCCAAGGAGAGCATGGATGGTATAGAGTTGATGGTTGTCAGGAGCACTATCGAACGTACCGTCGCAAAACCAGTGCATACTTTTTGCTAATAAATCGAGATTAGTATCAGTTGCCATTAAAACGATTTCCCTCTTAACGAAACACTAAGTTCGTCTGTTATTTTGTTCCCATCTGTGAATTTTCTTTGTCTTCTAATCATTCTGCCAAGACTTTCTTTTTTGGGAAGAGATCCAGTGGCTTCCAAGGGAAAATCAGATATGCAGTTCTGAATTATTGTACTCGTAATTTCTTCAGTATTATAGGCTCGTTCCTTCATCTTCTCTACTGTCTTGAGTACCACAGTTCTACTGGCATCTGGTCGGTGAGAATGTGGCAGTGGAGTACCTTGTAGTATATCATTCACTGTCTTAAGTCGCCCTCCACATCTCCCTCTTCGCATTTCCAATAGGTAATGCTATCCCTCATTTCGTCAACTGTATAAGCATACCCATTGTACAGTAGTTTCCTTCCACCACGTTTAGTAACAGTGAGCTCCATGGCCTGTGAGAAAAAATATATATCTTATTAACAAAAACAGTATGTGTATATATATATATATATATATATATATATATATATATATATATATATATATACATATATATACGACAACACGGCATCATCAAGAAGCTAAAAACGATATAAATACATTATAAACCATATCAAATGTACCAACACATATACTATTTGACTAAAATATTTTAACATAGTTTCAAAAGTTTACAAAAAATTTACATTAATATACTAATAATCTCAAAGTTTATATAAAGTTTATATTAGATAAATTTATAAACTAATGACAAGGTGTGGTTACCAGTGAGAGGAGCACGACGTTTCGCTTTTTACAGCTTTTTCAGGTATTCTGGATTCTGGATTCCAAGGAAAGACCACCTCGCTTGCGCGGGATCGGGTTTTGTGGGAGGGGAAGAATGTCTGTAGGAAAATGAAAAGATAGTAGCGTATAAAAGAGGGCTATTGCCACCGGGCGAATTGCGAGCCATTAGGTGTTTATTTGTGGTCTTGGCTCGGGAGAAATTGACCGGGAGCTTGGAGGGCAGCGCTTGACGCCGGGGTTAGGATTAGGATCAGCAACAAAAGTTTAGAAAATGGTAGGAGGCGTATTAGTAGAGAAAGGTGGAAAAACGGAAAAATCTTTAGTGGGAGGTAAACTTAAATGTAGTGGATGTAGTAGAAGAGAAAGTTAGAAAGGAAGCGAATTTTAGTCGAAGAAAAAGTAAGTGTAGATGTTTGTGCGTGTGTTGTGGCTATGTTCGTGAGAGGTGTGTGCGTGTATCTTACGGGAACTGAGTTGATTTCACTTCCCGCGTGTAGAGGGCGGTCCTGATAAGCCACAGGTGGGGCGAGCGTAGCCTGATTTTCCCCAGGTTTTGGGTTTGAAGTCCTTTAGAGTTGATCCAGTGGCGGTGCGAGGGGGGGGGGCAGACGGGCGGTGTAAACCCGCCTGCCGACGTCAACGAAGAGATCCGTAACCAGAACGGCAGCGGCAAGGAGATAACTCCTCGCCGCCACCGCTGGCGAGCGCGTTCCTGATGAGCCACAGGTGGGGCGAGCGTTGCCTGTTTATCCCCAGGTTGGGTTTGGATTCCGGAAGAGTTGATTCAGTGGCGGTGCGAGGGAGGGGCAGACGGGCGGGTGTTGTATGGTCTCTTTCCTTCCAATCACAACTCTGAAAACAGAGAATTACGCGATTGGGAATTGTGTGTAAATGTTAGAAATGTAAACTCGCTCACCAGCGTCAGCGAGAGGCCAGCGTTAGGTTGCGGGCCGGTTGGACAGAGAGGTGTCCCAATTCTCTCCGTCGACCAGCCTGCGATCAGATTGAGCGTTCTGAGTGAGACGGTTTGGGCCTCTGCTTTGCCAGCGAGAAAGTGTGCGTGTGCCTCTTTTCTTCCAAGCACTACTCTGAAAACAGAGATTTACGTGACTTGGGAAATGTGTGTATTTGTCTTGGTGTAAACCCGCCTGCCGACGTCAGCGTAGAGGTCGGCCATGCCAGACCGGCAGCAGCAAGGAGATATCTCTCCCCACTACCACCGGCCGGCGAAGATTCCTTGGAGCTTGTTGAGAGAGCTGGTTGAAGAGACGTCTGACCTCTAAGAGCGTTGTGTTGATTCAGGTATATAGTTGTGATACACATGATTGAGATTAAAAAAGAGGAATGGAGAGGAACGGGGAAAGGGGGAGGGAGGAATGTAGGAGAGTAGGAGGAGGGGAGGTTGAATACTAGGAAAGGTTGAGGAGAAGGCTGGCCCAAATGTCTGAGATTAGGAAATGTGTGAAAAGATCAAATGGCTGGGCGACGAACATTGGTTCAC
Source organism: Oratosquilla oratoria (assembly GCF_046742065.1). Classification (NCBI taxonomy): domain Eukaryota; kingdom Metazoa; phylum Arthropoda; class Malacostraca; order Stomatopoda; family Squillidae; genus Oratosquilla; species Oratosquilla oratoria. The sequence continues at coordinate 121,973,570 of NC_134777.1, forward strand.
AATCGAGAAAAGGGGGAAGAAAAAAAAGAAGGGTGAGCAAATGTCAACTGCGGATGGACAACGCAGCTGATATCCAGCTGCTTTAAATATATCAAATTGTACTGATATCATTTATCACCTTATTATCATTTATATCTTGAAATGATTACCTCAAGAATAGATGTAGAATGTCTAATTAATAAATATCTTTTTGAGAATGTTGAAAAATGTCCTTCCAGATGTGGTAATATTTCTAGTATGTATTGTGTATTTAGATTAAAGAATAATAAATAAGTTTGCCTTTGATCTTCCGACGAACAATATTAGCTGATATCCAGTTGCTTTAAACATATCAAATTGTACTGATATCATCATTTATCACCTTATCATCATTCATACCTTGAAATAATTACCTCAAGAATAGATGTAGAATGTCTAATTAATAAATATCTTTTTGAGAATGTTGAAAAATGTCCTTCAATATGTGGGAATATAGTCATTATATATTTTAAAGTATTTTAGGCAAATAGTATAATTTATTATCAGATATTTACATAAATACCTGGTTGCCTGTTTAACACTCTTTCGACGAAAAGGCTGTTCGACGAAACATCCATTCGACGAATTGTCCGGCGACGAATTGTCCGTCGACGAAACGTCCGGTCACGAATTACTCGTATGGTGCCTTGTGACCTCTCCCACTTTTTCTGTATGGTGCCTTGTTACCTCCCCTAGGTTTACACTTTTCAGTTTATATTGTCTTTGAAATGTACTTTTGTCCCTATTCTCCCCTGAGGATGTGAATTATACGAAAGCGCTTGGGATTTCTGTATTTCTCTTTCTTAAGTGGTTACCAGCATATTTCTGATCACGTGTTCAAGTGATTTATTTGCAATATATATATATATATATGTGTGTGTGTGTGTATGTCAAAAATAAGATAACACCGTGATTAGATGAACAAATAGGTGATAATATGAACGTAAATATTTGTACGAAAAGGGTGAAATTAGCTAACGACGGATTTTTTTTTTTTTTTGTCGTGCAAGCGTTGAAGTTTTTATAAAATTAAACAAGAACCAGGCATGTTTGCGCTTGCACATTACTCATACAGACACGGACACACACACACAAACTATTGATAGAGAGGATCTAATAAAATGGGATAGTAGGAATACAAGAGGACACGGAAAGAACATCAAGACAATAGAAGGGACCTGAAAAAGAACAGCTTTCCCCACAGAGTAATAGACATCTGGAACAAGTTGGACGAAAAAGTGGTGTGTGCAAAAACAATTCATGAATTTAAAAACAGTTTAGATAAAATGAGATATGAAGACGGGACACAACGAGTATAGCTCCCCTTCCCGTAAAATACAACTAGGAAAATACACACACACGCCGGTCGGGGTGGCAGCGAAGTCTGGACTCCGGTGAAATCTTCAAAATTACTAGGATCACAACGACAAGGAAGTACCTGTGTTGTATTTATAGGGAAGGGGAAAGCTCGTGGTGTAGTGGGAAAGAGAGGGATTACTGAGGGAAACGGAAGGAAATGAGGAAGGGGATGACTTGGTCCAGGCAGGCAGACGCCATGTAAAAAAAAAAAAAAAAAAGAGGGCCAGAGAATTTCAGTGACGAAGAAGGGATTAACAGAAATGTAAAGATTAGAAATATAGATAACAGCAGCACAATGGAAAGTGAAGATAATAATTTCCAAGGATTTAATGAGGGGGAGGGGGAGCCAATCCTCCCCGATTAACAAGCCTAGAAGAAAAAATTGAGAAAATTATCAAACATTGGGAGGATAGGTTCGGTGAACTCACGAAGATCACGCAGAGTTGAAAAATTTGAAGAATTAGAGAAGGTGAACCAAAAACTAACTAAAGAAATAGAAGTATAAAAAAGACAGTTAAGAGAAGTAAAAGATGAGAACGAGGAATTAAAGAATAATAATAAAGAGTCCATAGCAAAAAAAGCACAGGGTTGGAAAAAAATCCAAGGGAACAACAAAGTTGCATTTAATGATATAGTAAAACAGCAGATGAAAGAACAAACTGAAGACAGAGTTATTAAAGTGATGAGGGAGAAGGAGAATATAGTAAGAGACTTAGCAGATAAAAAGAAATGTATAATTATTTTAGGGATGGAAGAGAAGCATAACCTATATAGGACTACAAGAATCAAAGAGGAAAAAGAAAAAGTAAACAGTTTATTGGAATTAGTTCAGGAAGATGAACCTGAGATAAGGAAACAAACTGAAGAAATGTATAGGCTCGGGAAATACAATACTGATAAGACCAGACCAATTAAGGTTAAATTCAGGTCAGAAACGACAGCAGAGTATATCTTTGCAAAAACAGGGAAACTAGCAAACAGTGAGATATATAAAAAGGTATGGATAAAAAGAAAAATGAATGGAGAGGAAAGAGGAGGAAAACATTAAAAGACAAGAAGCTAAGGAAAAAAACGAGAACAGAACAGAGTCAGAAAAAGAGGAAATCTATTGGAGAGTAGTGAATATGAAAGTGAGGAAATGGGTCATAACAGAGAAAAACAAAAGGGAAACAGAAAATACAATGGAAGTAGCAGAAAATTAAGAGTGCCTTACACAAATATAGATGGATTAATAACAGGATTGAACGAAGTGCATGATTATCTGAAGGAAAAAGAACCGGACATAATGGGAATTGTAGAGACAAAGTTAAAAGGTCCACTACCACCCAACAGTGTAGGACACAATGCATATAATTATTGGATTAGAAACAGAGAGATAAAACAAGGGGGTGGAGTTATGTTCCTGACTAAGAAGGATATAAACGTGAGGAATGTCACATATGTAAAGAATACAGTAGAGATGATTATGATGGAAGTGGAAGACAGAGAGAGGAAGAGCAGAAAGTTTGTAATAAATTATGTACCTCCAAAAACAGCCTCGTGGGAAGAGAGAGAACATAAAAGTATGTTAGAAGACACAAGGATAACACTAAATAAGATAATGGAAGATGGAGGAAGAATAGTTATAATGGGCGACTTTAATTGCAAAGAAGTCTGCTGGGAAGAGATTACAGTAAAGGGTGGAGACGACTCATGGGGAAATGTTCTACTTGAGATGATTATTGACCTTACAAGGACACAATGGATTCAAGAGAACACTAGGTATAGAAATGAAGAAGAACCATCGAGACTAGACCTAATAATCACATCAGAACCTGAAATAGTGGACAAGATTGAATATAAGACACCAATAAGTAAAAGTGACCACATATTGATTGAACTGGAACTAAATGAGGAAAAATATATGAAAAGAAATGAACAATATAGAAAAGGAAGATTGATGTATGAAAAACAAATTTTGATCAATTAAGATAATTTTTTTCAAAAAGAAGACTGGGAAAGAATATACAAAGAGGAAACAACAATGGAAGAGAAATGGAATATTTTGACAAAAAATTATAAAAAAAAAAAAGGAATGGAAAAGTATGTCCCAAGACAAAAGCAAGAACAAGAATATGCAAAGTGCTGGTACAACAAAAGTTGTAGGGAGTTAAAAGACAAAAGAGATAAAGCTTGGACAAAATGGAAAAAAGACAAAAGACCTGAAAAATGGAAAATATATACTAGTTGTAGAAATGAATATGTACAAGTGCAGAAAGAAAAAGAGAAAATATGAAAAAGATGTCATAGAAAAAATGTAAAGATCAACCAAAACTATTTTACAGATTTGTAAACAACAAACTGAAAAACAAACAAGATTTAGAGAAATTACGACAAGGAGAAGTTGAATACACAGAGGAAATAGAAATGGCAGAAATTATGAACAAGCATTTTAAATCGGTGTTTACAAGGGAGAACATACAACCTGGAGATATCGAATGGGAAGAGATAGTCCCCTCTATGAAAGAAATAGAAGTAACAAGGAATGAAATAATGAAACACTTGAATAATCTTGATGTCAGAAAATCACCCGAACCAGATGAAATAGCAAACTGGATTTTGAAAGAATGCAGGAATGAACTGGTAGACAAAATACATAGCCTAATAAACAGTTCCTTGAAAGAAGGAAAAGTTCCAAAAGATTGGAGAAGAACAAATATAGTACCTCTTTGTAAAGGGGGAAATAAAAAAAGACCCTACTAACTATAGACCAGTCTCTTTAACAAGTGAAGTAGCAAAAATTTGTGAAAGAATGATCATAAGTAGATCTGTAAGGTATTTAGTAAACACAACGTGCTAAATCCTAGGCAACTTGGATTCAGACAAGGACGATCATGCGTCACCAATTTAATATGTTTCTATTCAAGGCTAATAGATACAATACAAGAAAGAGATGGATGGGCTGATTGTGCATTTCTAGACCTAAAAAAAAAAAAGCTTTTGACAAAGTACCACATAAGAAGATGCTTAAGAAATTAGAAATTGAAGGAGGAATACAGGGCAAACTGCTTAAATGGATGGAAGACTTTTTGCAAGAAAGAAAAATGAGAGTCGTGATAAGAGACAAACACTCAAAATGGGATGAAGTAATAAGCGGTGTTCCACAAGGAACAGTTCTGGCCCCAATAATGTTTGATATATATATTAATGATATGGATGATGAAATTGAAAGTTATATGAGCTTCTTTGCGGATGATGCAAAAATGTTGAAAAAAGTGAACACTGATGAAGATTGTGAGTCACTACAGAGTGATCTCAATAAAGTATGGGAATGGAGTAAGAAGTGGGAAATGGAGTTCAATACTAAGAAGTGTAGTATAATGGAATTTGGAAAAGCAAAAAGAGAATAGTAGGATCATATGAATTGGGAGAAGAAGGACTAAAAAAAGTAGAAAATGAGAAGGACCTGGGAGTCATTATTATGAATAATATGTCACCTGAGAAACATATAAACAAGATTTTTGGAGAAACTTATAATTTAATAAGAACAATCAAAGTGGCATTTACATACCTGGATGAAGAAATGGTGAAGAAAATACTAATCACTTTGATAAGACCAAGATTGGAATATGCAGCAACGATGTTTGTCACCAAGTACAAAAAAAATGTACAGTATAACAAAAATTGAAAGAATACAAAGAGCAATTACAAAATTGGCACCAACACTCTCAGAACTATCATACAAAGAGAGACTAGCAAAACTTGAGCTACAGACACTAGAGCAAAGAAGAGAGAGAGGAGATTTGATAACTATTTACAGAATAATGAAAGGCATAGAAATTATTGATAGAGAGGATCTAATAAAATGGGATGATAGAAATACAAGAGGACACGGAAAGAAAATCAAGAAAGACAGCTATAGAAGAGATCTGAAAAAGAACAGCTTTCCTCACAGAGTAATAGACAGTTGGAACAAGTTAGACGAGAAAGTAGTGTGTGCAAAAACAATTTGATAATTATTCATAGAATCATGAAAAGCATAGAAACTATTGATAGAGAGGACCTAATAAAATAGGATGACAGAAATACAAGAGGACATGGAAAGAAATCAAGAAAGACAGCTATAGAAGAGATCTGAAAAAGAACAGCTTTTCCCACAGAGTAATAGACAGTTGGAACAAGTTAGATGAGAAAGTGGTGTGCAAATACAATACATGAATTTAAAAATAGTTTAGATAAAATGAGATATGAAGACGGGGCACTACGAGCATAGCTCCTCTTCCCGGAAAATACAACTAGGTAAATACATACATATATATATATATATATATATATATATATATATATATATATATGTATATATACTGTATATATATATATAATATATACATATACATATATATATATATATATATATATATATATATATATATGTTCATACATACAAATACATATACATATAGTGTTACTTGGCTTCAGTGACAATTCAAAAGGGCACCTTTGACAATTCGAATGAGCAGGTGGCGTGGGTTTTACACATGAATCCATGCACAGAGTATCAGACTGTCAGTACGGGGGTGCCGGTGGTGCCTGGTTCGAATCCTGCCCAGGGCTGAAATTATTTCAGTATCACTGTGCTTCGAGTCGTTACTCCAACTCTCGTGGGCGGGGAGTTGTGTGTGTGTGTTCGTGTTAGGTCATAGCATTACCCATAGATCGGTCATACGAGCTCTCATTCGGGAGGGAAATAACTGTCGATCACGAGTCCAACACGTGATCCAAAGACCAAGGTGAATCACATAATCTCGAAACTAAGGAGGGACTTGTTTATGTTAAACAAGATGGCATGGCGCCAACCAAGAATAAGCACATTAGCAGAAACACCTTCGAGGCTTGATTTGAGCTGAATAAAATCGCCTGGCGACAGGAAGCAAAAAAAAAAAAAAAAAAAAAAAAAAATGACACAAGAAGGATCCTCACTGTTTCCGGGTCGGAGCAGTTGGACCATCTCTGACGTCCTCCTCGGTGAGGCGACGAATCGTTCGCTCCGCTCCGGGTCCTCCACGGCTGGGGGACTCACGTTTGACTGAAAGGACAGGAGACCGGCTGGCGGCGACAAGGAACCAGGAGAACAAGATCCGCCAGCCGGTCGGGACTGCTAGGAAAAGGATATCAAGAAGGAAACCATGAGGAGGTCGGCAGGCCTGAAAATCGAAAAGGAACGAGGCCTGCCGACCGGGAAGATAGTAAGACCTATAGCAGCTTGGAAAAGAGGCCGACCGGTTAAAAAGAGAGCGAAAAAGAAAAAAAAGGAAAGAAAACCGGTCGGCTGGGATTGTCGAGAAGAAATAGTGATGAGCACGGGAGGACGGTCGACCAAGGAAGAGTACATGATCGAGGTCGGCCGTCCGGGTAAGCTGGAAAGAATTATTGAACGGAAACCAAAGGAGACCGGCTGGCTGAAAAAGCGTAAAAGAACGATGCCAGCCGGTCGGGAAACAAGGAAAGATATAGCTGATAGGAATGGAGGTCAGCCGGTCGGCATGGAAAGTAATAAAGGATTGGAAGTCGACCGGCTGACCGGGAGCTCTCCCTCAGCTGAATAAAGTCTTCAGGTGCTGTTTTTTTTTTTTTTTTTTTTTAAGCAGAGACGAGTTTTCAATCATAAAAGAATGTTAAGTGATTCTGATCCGTAGGGATGTCGCGAGCGCAGGGTGAGAATTTCCTTGTAACTTCGAATATCCATCGATAGAATTGGTTGTCTTGGTAGTGCCGATCATTAGAATGAAATCACCACTTTTACCTATTTTGTCAAAATATGTATTTCAATAGATAATATACTGTATATGTAACCACTTAAAGAGAAACACAGAAATCCCAAGCGCTTTCGTGTAATTCACATCCTTAGGGGAGAATACAGACAAAAGTATATCACAAAGACAATATAAACAGAAAAGTGTAAACCTAGGAGAGGTAACAAGGCTCCATACGGAAAAAATTGGGAGAGGTCACAAGGTCCCACACGGAAAAAAATAGGAGAGGTCACCAGTAGCCTTATCAAACAACCTGAGTCAGTAAATTTGAACATAAGTAATGGTATGTATAAATTAGATAATTACATAATTGAGAACATTTGTAAATAATTCGGTATAGGGGATTTTGGTTAATCCCAAGCGAGGACAAATTGCGTGTGGTTCCGTGTGGGGCCTTGTGACCTCTCCTAATTTTCCGTACGGTGCCTTGTGACCGCTCCCAATCTTTTCGTACTTTTGTCTGTATTCTCCCCTGAGGATGTGAATTATACGAAAGCGCTTGGGATTTCTGTATTTCTCTTTCTTAAGTGGTTACCAGCATATTTCTGATCACGTGTTCAAGTGATTTATTTGCAATATATATATATATATATATATATATATATATATATGTATATGTGTGTGTGTGTGTGCTGGTGTGTGTGTATGTGTATGTGTGTGAGTCAAAAATAAGATAACACCATGAATAGATAAGCAAATAGGTGATATTTGTACGAAAAGGGTGAAATTAGCTAACGGCGTTTTTTTGGGTCGTGCAAGCGTTGAAGTCTTTATCAAATTAAACAAGAACCAGGCATGTTTGCGCTTGCACATTACTCCTACAGACACGGACACACACAAACTATTTATAGAGAGGATCTAATAAAATGGAATTGTAGAAATACAAGAGGACACGGAAAGAGTAAGAGACATCTGGAACAAGTTGGACGAAAAAGTGATGTGTGCAAAAACAATTCATGAATTTAAAAACAGTTTAGATAAAATGAGATATAAAGACGGGACACCACGAGCATAGCTCTCCTTCCCGTAAAATACAACTAGGTAAATACACACATACGCCGGTCGGGGTGGCAGCGAAGTCTGGGCTCCGGTGAAATCTTCAAAATTACGAGGATCACAACGACAAGGAAGTATCTGTGTTGTATTAATAGGGAAGGTGAAGAAAAAGAAGGGGAGGGATTACTGAGGAAAATGGAAGGAAATGAGGAAGGGGACGAACGGGCCCCGGATCTTAGGAGAAGTGTAAACAAACGGGGGGCAGAATACACAGACGAACAACAAAGAAGCAGAGGTGTCAAGAGCAGCTCAATGGAAAGAGAAGATAACTGCTTTTATGGATTTAATGAGGGAGGATGTGACAACCTCCCGCGACTAGTAAATCTAGAAAAAAATGAACGAAGAATGGCAGGTTAAGTTTGACCAATTAACTCTAGTTGCCGAGAAAGTTGATAAACTGGAAGAACTAAGGAAAGAGAATCAAAATCTAACTAAAGAAATAGAAGAATTAAAAAGACAGTTAAGAGAAGTAAAGGAAGAGAATGAGGAATTAAAGAGGAATAATAAAGAAAATAAAGAGTCCATAGCAAAAGAGGTAAGTGGTTGGAAAAAAGTACAGGAGAACAATAAAATGGAATTTAGAGGTATAATGGAACAGCAGATGAAAGAACAAACTACGGACACATTTATTAAAGTGATGAGGGAGAAGGAGAATATAGTAAGAAATTTAGCGGATAAAAAGAAATGTATAATTATATTAGGGATGGAAGAGAAGTATAATCAAAATAGGACTACAAGAATGAAGGAGGAAAAGGAAAAAGTAAATACTATATCAGAAGTAGTTCAAGAAGATGAACTAGAAATAGGGAAACAAATAGAAGTAATGTATAGGCTCGGGAAATACAATACAGATAAGACCAGACCAATTAAGGTTAAATTCAGGTCACAAACGACAGTAGAGAATATCTTGGCAAAAACAGGGAAACTAACAGACAGTGAACAATATAAAAAGGTATGGATAAAAAGAGAAATGAATAAAGAGGAAAGAGAGGAGGAGAAAACAAAAAGACTAGAAGCTAAGGGAAAAAAGAGAAAAGAACAGAGTCAGAAAAAGAGAAATTCTATTGGAGAGTAGTGAATATGAAAGTGAGGAAATGGTTCATAGCAGAGGAAAACAGAAGGAAAACGGAAACCACAATGGAAGTAGCAGAAAATTAAAAGTGTCTTACACAAATATAGATGGCTTAATAACAGGCTTGAACGAAGTGAATGATTACCTGAAGGAAAAAGAACCGGACATAATGGGAATTGTAGAGACAAAATTGAAAGGTTCACTACCACCCAACAGTATAGGACATGGTGCATATAATTATTGGATTAGAAACAGAGAGGTAAAACAAGGGGGTGGAGTAATGTTCCTGACTAAGAAGGATATAAATGTGAGGAATATCACATCTGGAAAGAATAGATATGATTATGATGGAAGCGGAGGACAAGGATGAGAAGAGCAGGAAGTTTGTAATAAATTGTGTGCCTCCTAAAACGGCCTCGTGGGAAGAGAGAGAACACAAAAGAATGTTAGAAGACATAAGGATAACACTAAATAAGATAATGGCAGATGGAGGAAGAATAGTTATAATGGGTAACTTTAATTGTAAAGAAATCTGCTGGGAAGAGATGACAGCGAAGGGTGGAGACGACCTATGGTGAAATGTACTACTTGATATGATTATAGAACATACAATGACGCAATGGATTCAAGAGAATACTAAGTATAGAAATTAGGAAGAGCCACCGAGACTGGACCTAATGATCACATCGAACCTGAAATAGTGGACAAGATTGAATATAAGACACCAATAAGAAAAAGTGACCACATATTGGTTGAACTGGAACTAAACGAGGAAAAATACATGAAAAAATGAACAATACAGAAAGGGAAGATTGATATATGAAAAAACAAATTTTGATAAAACAAGAGAATTCTTTCAAAAAGCAAGATTGAATATAAGACACCGATAAGTAAAAGTGACCCAAGGAACAGTTTTGGCCCCAATAATGTTTGCTATATATATTAATGATATGGATAAAGAAATTGAAAGTTATATGAGCTTCTTTGCAGATGATGCAAAACTATTAAAAAAAAGTGAACACGGAAGAAGATTGTGAGTCACTACAGAGTGATCTAAATAAAGTATGGGAATGGAGTAGGAAGTGGGAGATGGAGTTCAACACTAAAAAGTGTAGTATAATGGAATTTGGAAAAAGCAAAAACAGAATAACAGGATCATATAAATTGGGAGAAGAAGGAATAAAAAAAAAGTAGAAAATGAGAAGGACCTGGGAGTCATTGTTATGAATAATATGTCACCTGAGAAACATATAAACAAGATTTTTGGAGAAACTTATAATTTGATAAGAACAATCAAAGTGGCATTTACATACCTGGATGAAGAAATGGTGAAGAACATTCTAATCACTCTGATAAGACCAAGATTGGAATATGCAGCAACGATGTGGTCACCAAGTACAAAAAATGTATAAAAAACTTGAAAGAATACAAAGAGCAATTACAAAATTGGCACCAACACTCTCAAAAATATCATATGAAGAGAGACTAGCAAAACTTGAACTACAGACACTAGAGCAAAGAAGAGAGAGAAGAGATTTGATAGCTATCTACAGAATCATGAAAGGCATAGAAATTATTGATAGAGAGAATCTGATAAAATGGGATGATAGAAATACAAGAGGACACGGAAAGAAAATCAAGAAAGACAGCTATAGGAGAGATCTGAAAAAGAACAGCTTTCCTCACAGAGTAATAGACATTTGGAACAAGTTAGATGAGAAAGTGGTGTGTGCAAAAACAATACATGAATTTAAAAATAGTTTAGATAAAATGAGATATGAAGACGGGACATCACGAGCATAGCTCCCCTTCCCGTAAAATACAACTAGCTAAATACATATATATATATATATATATATATATATATATATATATATATATACATACATATATATATATATATATATATATATATACATATATACACATACATTTATATACATATAAACATTATATGTATACACACACACACACACACACACACACACACACACACACACACACACACACATATATATATATATATATATATATATATATATATATACATTTATGTGTACATGTATATATATATATATATATGTATATATGTATATATATATATATATATATATATATATATATATATATGCATACATACAAATACATATACATATAGTGTTACTTGGTTTCAGTGACAATTCAAAAGGTCACCTTTGAAAATTCGAATGAGCAGGTGGCGTGGGTTTTACACATGAATCCATGCACAAAGTATCAGACTGTCAGTACGGGGGTGCCGGTGGTACCTGGTTCAAATCCTGCCCAGGGCTGAAATTATTTCAGTATCGCTGCGCTTCGAGTCGTTACTCCAACTCTCGTGGGCGGGGAGTTGGGTGTGTGTGTGTGCGTGTATGGTAGCATTACCCATAGATCGGTCATACGAGCTCTGAGCTCTCTTCCGAGAGGGAAATAGCTGTCGATCACGAGTCCAACACGTGATCCAAAGACCAAAGACCAAGGTGAATTACATAATCTCGAAACTAAGGAGGGACTTGTTTATGTTAAACAAGATGGCATGGCGCCAACCAAGAATAAGCACATTAGCAGAAACACCTGCGAGGCTTGATTTGAGCTGAATAAAATCGCCTGGCGACAGGAAGCAAAAGAAAAAAAATGACGCAAGAAGGATCCTCTCTGTTTCCGGGTCGGAGCAGTTGGACCATCTCTGACGTCCTCCTCGGTGAGGCGACGAATCGTTCGCTCCGCTCCGGGTCCTCCACGGCTGGGGGACTCACGTTTGACTGAAAGGACAGGAGACCGGCTGGCGGCGACAAGGAACCAGGAGAACAAGATCCGCCAGCCGGTCGGGACTGCTAGGAAAAGGATATCAAGAAGGAAACCATGAGGAGGTCGGCAGGCCTGAAAATCGAAAAGGAACGAGGCCTGCCGACCGGGAAGATAGTAAGACCTATAGCAGCTTGGAAAGGAGGCCGACCGGTTAAAAAGAGAGCAAAAAAGAAAAAAAGGAAAGAAAACCGGTCGGCTGGGATTGTCGAGAAGAAATAGTGATGAGCACGGGAGGACGGTCGACCAAGGAAGAGTACATGATCGAGGTCGGCCGTCCGGGTAAGCTGGAAAGAATTATTGAACGGAAACCAAAGGAGACCGGCTGGCTGAGAAAGCGTAAAAGAACGATGCCAGCCGGTCGGGAAACAAGGAAAGATATAGCTGATAGGAATGGAGGTCAGCCGGTCGGCATGGAAAGTAATAAAGGATTGGAAGTCGACCGGTTGACCGGGAGCTCTCCCTCAGCTGAATAAAGTCTTCTGGTGCTGCGCAGGATGAGAATGTCCTTGTAACTTCGAATATCCATCGATAGAATTGGTTGTCTTGGTAGTGCCGATCATTAGAATGAAATCACCACTTTTACCTATTTTGTCAAAATATGTATTTCAACAGATAATATATATGTAACCACTTAAAGAGAAACACAGAAATCCCAAGCGCTTTCTTGTAATTCACATCCTTAGGGTAGAATACAGACAAAAGTATATCACAAAGACAATATAAACGGAAAAGTGTAAACCTAGGAGAGGTAACAAGGCTTCATACGGAAAAATTGGGAGAGGTCACAAGGTCCCACACGGAAAAAATAGGAGAGGTCACCAGTAGCCTTATCAAACAACCTGAGTCAGTAAATTTGAACATAAGTAATGGTATGTATAAATTAGATAATTACATAATTGAGAACATTTGTAAATAATTCGGTATAGGGGATTTTGGTTAATCCCAAGCGAGGACAAATTGCGTGTGGTTCCGTGTTGGGCCTTGTGACCTCTCCTAATTTTCCGTACGGTGCCTTGTGACCTCTCCCAATTTTTTCGTACTTTTGTCTGTATTCTCCCCTGAGGATGTGAATTCTACGAAAGCGCTTGGGATTTCTGTATTTCTCTATCTTAAGTGGTTACCAGCATATTTCTGATCACGTGTTCAAGTGATTTATTTGCAATATATATATATATATATATATATATATATATATATATATATATATATGTGTGTGTGTGTGTGTGTGTGTGTGTGTGTGTGTGTGTGTGTGTGTGTGTGTGTGTGTGTGTGTGTGCTAATGTGTGTGTATGTGTATGTGTGTGAGTCAAAAATAAGATAACACCATGAATAGATCAGCAAATAGGTGATAATATGAACGTAAATATTTGTACGAAAAGGGTGAAATTAGCTAACGACTGTTTTTTTTTTTTTTTTTTTTTTTTGTCGCGCAAGCGTTGAAGTCTTTATCAAATTAAACAAGAACCAGGCATGTTTGCGCTTGCACATTACTCATACAGACACGGACACACACAAACTATTTATAGAGAGGATCTAATAAAATGGAATTGTAGAAATACAAGAGGACACGGAAAGAGTAATAGACATCTGGAACAAGTTGGACGAAAAAGTGGTGTGTGCAAAAACAATTCATGAATTTAAAAACAGTTTAGATAAAATGAGATATAAAGACGGGACACTACGAGCATAGCTCTCCTTCCCGTAAAATACAACTAGGTAAATACACACATACGCCGGTCGGGGTGGCAGCGAAGTCTGGGCTCCGGTGAAATCTTCAAAATTACGAGGATCACAACGACAAGGAAGTATCTGTGTTGTATTAATAGGGAAGGGGAAAGCTCGTGGTGTAGTGGGAAGGTGAAGAAAAAGGAGAAAGGGAAGGATTACTGAGGAAAATGAAAGGAAATGAGGAAGGGGACGAACGGGCCCCGGATCTTAGGAGAAGCGTTAACAAACGGGGGGGGCAGAATACACAGACGAACAACAAAGAAGCAGAGGTGTCAAGAGCAGAAATATAGAATATAGCAGCTCAATGGAAAGAGAAGATAACTGCTTTTATGGATTTAATGAGGGAGGATGTGACAACCACCCGCGACTAGTAAATCTAGAAAATAAACTTAAAACAAAAAAAAACAAAAAAAATGAACGAAGAATGAGTTTGACAACTCTAGTTGTCGAGAAAGTTAATAAACTGGAAGAACTAAGGAAAGAGAATCTAAATCTAACTAAATAAACAGAAGAATTAAAAAGACAGTTAAGAGAAGTAAAGAAAGAGGATGATGAATTAAAGAGGAATAATAAAGAAAATAAAGAGTCCATAGCAAAAGAGGTAAGTGGTTGGAAAAATGTACAGGAGAACAATGAAATGGAATTTAGAGGTATAATGGAACAGCAAATGAAAGAACAAACTACGGACACAGTTATTAAAGTGATGAGGGAGAAGGAGAATATAGTAAGAGATTTAGCGGATAAAAAGAAATGTATAATTATATTAGGGATGGAAGAGAAGTATAATCAAAATAGGACTACAAGAATGAAGGAGGAAAAGGAAAAAGTAAATAGTATATCAGAAGTAGTTCAAGAAGACGAACTAGAAATAGGGAAACAAATTGAAGAAATGTATAGGCTCTGGAAATACAATACAGATAAGACCAGACCAATTAAGATTAAATTCAGGTCACAAACGACAGCAGAGAATATCTTAGCAAAAACAGGGAAGCTAACAGACAGTGAGCAATATAAAAAGGTATGGATAAAAAGAGAAATGAATAAAGAGGAAAGAGAGGAGGAGAAAACAAAAAGACTAGAAGCTAAGGGAAAAAAAGAAAAGAACAGAGTCAGAAAAAGAGAAATTCTATTGGAGAGTAGTGAATATGAAAGTGAGGAAATGGTTCATAGCAGAGGAAAACAGAAAGAAAACGGAAAACACAATGGAAGTAGCAGAAAATTAAAAGTGTCTTACACAAATATAGATGGTTTAATAACAGGCTTGAACGAAGTGAATGATTACCTGAAGGAAAAAGAACCGGGCATAATGGGAATTGTAGAGACAAAATTGAAAAGTTCACTACCACCCAACAGTATAGGACATGATGCATATAATTATTGGATTAGAAACAGAGAGGTAAAACAAGGGGGTGGAGTAATGTTCCTGACTAGAAGGATATAAATGTGAGGAATATCACGTATGGAAAGAATAGAGATGATTATGATGGAAGTGGAGGACAAGGATGGGAAGAACAGGAAGTTTGTAATAAATTGTGTGCCTCCTAAAACGGCCTCGTGGGAAGAGAGAAACACAAAAGAATGTTAGAAGACATAAGGATAACACTAAATAAGATAATGGCAAATGGAGGAAGAATAGTTATAATGGGTGACTTTAATTGTAAAGAAATCTGCTGAGAAGAAATGACAGCGAAGGGTGTAGACGACCTATGGGGAAATGTACTACTTGATATGATTATAGAACATACAATGACGCAATGGATTCAAGAGAATACTAGGTATAGAAATTAGGAAGAGCCACCGAGACTGGACCTAATGATCACATCAGAACCTGAAATAGTGGACAAGATTAAATATAAGACACCAATATGTAAAAGTGACCACATATTGGTTGAAATGGAACTAAACGAGGAAAAATACATGAAAAAATGAACAACACAGAAAAGGAAGATTGAGGTATGATTTTTTTTTTTTTTTTTTTTTTTTTAATAAAATAAGAAAATTCTTTCAAAAAGCAGACTGGGAAAGAATGCACATGGAGGAAACATCAGTAGAAGAGAAATGGAATATTTTGACAAAATTGATAAGGAAGGAGTGGAAAAGTATCTCCCAAGACAAAAGCAAGAAAAATAATATGTAAAGTGCTGGTACAACAAAAGATGTAGGGAGTTGAAAGACAAAAGAGATAAAGCTTGGATAAAATGGAAAAAAGATAATAGACCTGAAAAATGGAAAATATATACTAGTTATAGAAATGAATATGTACAAGTGTGTAGAGAAGAAAAGAGAAATACGAAAAAGATGTCAGAAAAAATGTAAAGATAAACCAAAACTATTTTACAGATTTGTAAACATACATACATACATATACCAAGGCTTTTCCTCCCCCTTACCAGGGGGGTAGCCAAAAAGGACAAGGCACAAAAACATTCCCACCCATTTCATCCCCGAAAACACTCCACACCCCTCCACCCTCCCTCCCATCTTAGCACCTCCTAGATGACGGGTCATCCCTGCACCCTGTCCACTGCCCTGGGTCAGAAGCAGTGTCGCAAAAAACAAACAAACAAGAATTGGAGAAACTGCGACACGGAATTGAATACACAGAGGAAATAGAAATGGCAGAAATTATGAACAAGCATTTTAAATCGGTGTTTACACGGGAGAACCTACAACCTAGAGATATCGAATGGGAGGAGAAAGTCCCCCCTATCAAAGAGATAGAAGTATCAAGTAATGAAATAATAAAACACTTGAGTAATCTTGATGTCAGAAAATCGCATGGACCAGATGAAATAGCAAACTGGATTTTGAGAGAATGCAGGAATGAACTAACAGACAAAATACATAGCCTAATAAACAGTTCGTTGAAAGAAGGAAAAGTTCCAAAAGATTGGAAAAGAGCAAATATAGTACCAATATATAAAGGGGGAAGCAAGGAAGACCCTACTAACTATAAACCGATCTCTCCAACAAGTACGATAGCAAAAATTCATGAAAGAATTATTAAAAGTAGATGGGTAAGGCATTTGAAAAAAAAAAACGTACTAATTCCAAGGAATTTGGATTCAGGCAAGAACGATCATGCGTCACAAACTTAATGTGTTTCTATTCAAGACTAATAGATGTAATATAAGAAAGAGATGGATGGGCTGATTGTGCATTTCTAGACCCGAAAAAAGCTTTTGATAAGGTGGCACATATGAATTTGCTTAAGAAATTAGAAACTACAGGAGGAATACAGGACAAATTATTGAAGTGGATGGAAGATTTCCTACTTAAAAGAAAAATGAGAGTAGTGATAAGAGTCAAACACTCTAATTAGGATGAAGTAATAAGTGGTGTTCCACAAGGAACAGTTCTGGCCCCAATAATGTTTGCTATATATATTAATGATATGGATAAATTAATTGAAAGTTATATGAGCTTCTTTGAGGATGATGCAAAATTGTTAAAAAAAAAAAGTGAACACTGAAGAAGATTGTGAGTCGCTACAGAGTGATCTTAATAAAATATGGGAATGGAGTAGGAAATGGGAGATGGAATTCAATATTAAGAAGTGTAATATAATGGAATTTGGAAGAAAAAAAATAGTGGGATCATATAAACTGGGAGAAGAAGAAATAAAAAGGTAGAAAATGAGAAGGACCTGGGAGTCATTATTATGAATAATATGTCACCTGAGAAACATATAAACAAGATTTTTGGAGAAGCTTATAATTCAATATGAACAATCAAAGGGGCATTTACATACCTGGATGAAGAAATGGTGAAGAAAATACTAGTCACTTTGATAAGACCAAGATTGGAATATGCAGCGACGACGTGGTCACCAAGTACAAAAAAAAAATGTATAACAAAACTTGAAAGAATACAAAGAGCAGTTACAAAATTGGCACCAACACTCAGAACTATCATATGAAGAGAGACTAGCAAAACAATCAAAGTGGCATTTACATATCTGGATGAAGAAATGGTGAAGAAAATACTTATCACTTTGATAAGACCAAGATTGGAATATGCAGCGATGACGTGGTCACCAAGTACAAAAAATGTATAACAAAACTTGAAAGAATACAAAGAGCAGTTACAAAATTGGCACCAACACTCTCAGAACTATTATATGAAGAGAGACTGGCAAAACTTGAGCTACAGACATTAGAGCAAAGAAGAGAGAGAGGAGACTTGATAAATATTTATAGAATCATGAAAGGCATAGAAACTATTGATAGAGAGAATCTAATAAAATGGGATGATAGAAATACAAGAGGACACGGAAAAAGAATCAAGAAGGACAGCTATAGAAGAGATCTGAAAAAGAACAGCTTTCCTCACAGAGCAATAGATATTTGGAACAAGTTAGATGAGAAAGTGGTGTGTGCAAAAACAATACATGAATTTAAAAATAGTTTAGATAAAATGAGATATGAAGACGGGACACCACGAGCATAGCTCCCCTTCCCGTAAAATACAACTAGGTAAATACACATTCGTCGGATGGACGGCGAAGATTGGAGTTCTGAAGAAAAAGTGAAATTTTCGTGGATTTCAACGCAATGGAAGTACCTTATTGTATATACAGGGAAGGAGAAAGCTCGTGGTGTAGTGGGAAAGTGAGGAATAGGGGAGAAGGGGAGGGATTACTGAGGGAAATGGAAGGAAATGAGGAAGGGGAAGACTTGATCCAGAAGGCCAGACGTCTTGTAAACAAGCGAAGGACCGATGATGATTTTGATGAAGAAGGGATTAACAAAAATGTAAAGATTAGAAATATAGATGAGAGCAGCACAATGGAAGGTAAAGATGATAATTTCCAGGGATTTAATGAGGGGAGGGGGATACCAACCTCCCACGATTAGCAAGACTAGAGGAAAAACTTGAGAAAATGACCGAACATTGGGAGAGTAGGTTCGGTAAAATAGCAAAGATTGCGCAGTGTTGAAAAATTGGAAGAACTAGAGAAGGTGAACAAAAAACTAACTAAGAAAAATAGAAGAAGAAAAAAAAACAGTTAAAAGAAGTGAAAGAGGAGAATGAGGAATTAAAGAGGAATAATAAAGAAAATAAAGAGTCCATAGCAAAAGTAGCACAGGGTTGGAAAAAATCCAAGAGAACAGTAAAGCTGCATTTACTGACATAATAAAACAGCAAATGAAAGAAGAAACTGAAGACTCAATTATTAAAGTGATGAGACAGAAGTAGAATATAGTAAGAGACTTAGCTGATAAAAAGAAATGTATAATTATTTTAGGAATGGAAGAGAAGTATAATCTAAATAGAACCACAAGAATCAAAGAGGAAAAAGAAAAAGTAAGCAGTTTACTAGAATCAGTTCAGGAAGATGAACCTGAAATCATGAAACAAATTGAAGATATGTTTAGACTCGGAAAATATAGTACAGATAAGACCAGACCAATTAAGATTAAATTCAGGTCACAAACGACAGTAGAGAATTTCTTAGCAAAAACAGTGAAACTAGCAAACAGTGAACAATATAAAAAGGTATGGATAAAAAGAGAAATAAATAAAGAGGAAAGAGAAGAGGAAAAAATGAAAAGACATGAAGCTAAGGAAAAAAAACGAGAACAGAACAGAGACAGAAAAGGAGAAATTCTATTGGAGAGTAGTGAATATGAAAGTGAGAAAATGGGCCATAACAGAGAGAAACAAAAGGGAAACAGAAAATACAATGGAAGTAGCAGAAAATTGAGAGTGTCTTACACAAATATAGATGAATTAATAACAGGATTGAATGCATTGAATAATTATCTGAAGGAAAAAAAAAAAAAAAAAGGATATAATGGGAATTGTTGAGACAAAGTTAAAAGGTCCACTACCACCCAACAGTGTAGGACACGATGCATATAATCATTGGATTAGAAACAGAGAGACAAAACAAGGGGGTGGAGTTATGTTCCTGACTAAGAAGGATATAAACGTGAGGTGTGTCACATATGGAAAGAATACAGTAGAGATGATTATGATCGAAATGGAAGACAGAGATAAGAGGAGCAGAAAGTTTGTGATAAATTATGTGCCTCCAAAAACAGCCTCGTGGGAAGAGAGTGAACATAAAAGTATGTTAGAAGACACAAGGATAACATTAAATAAGATAATGGAAGATGGAGGAAGAATAGTTATGATGGGCGACTTTCATTGCAAAGAAGTCTGCTGGGAAGAGATGACAGCAAAGGGTGGAGACGACTCATGGGAAAATGTTCTACTCGAGATCATTATTGACTATAGAATGACACAATGGATACAGGAGAACACTAGGTATAGAAATGAAGAAGAACCATCGAGACTAGACCTAATAATCACATCTGAACCTAAAATAGTGGAAAAGATTTAATATAAGACACCAATAAGTAAAAGTGACCACATATTGATTGAACTGGAACTAAATGAGGAAAAATACATGAAAAGAAATGAACAATATAGAAAAGGAAGAATGATGTATGAAAAAAAAACTTTGATAAAATAAGAGAATTCTTTCAAAAAGCAGACTGGGAAAGTATATACAAAGAAGAAACAACAGTGGAAGAGAAATGGAATATTTTGACAAAAATTTATTAAAAAAAAAAAAAAAGCAAGAAAAAGAATATGTAAAGTGCTGGTACAACAAAAGTTGGAGGGAGATAAAAGACAAAAGAGATAAAGCATGGACCAAATGGAAGAAAGAGAAAAGACATGAAAAATGGAAAATATATACTTATTATAGAAATGAATATGTACAAGTGTGCAGAAATGAAAAGAGAAAATATGAAAAAGAGGTCATTGAAAAATGTAAAGATCAACCAAAACTATTTTACAGATTTGTAAACAACAAACTGAAAAACAAACAAGATTTAGAGAAATTAAGACAATGAGGGGTTGAATGCACAAAGGAAATAGAAATGGCAGAAATTATGAACAAACATTTTAAATCGGTGTTTACAAGGGAGAACATACAACCTGGAGAGATTGAATGGGAAGAGAAAGTCCCCCCTATGAAAGAAATAGAAGTAACAAAGAATGAAATAATGAAACACTTGAGTAGTCTTGATGTCAGAAAATCGCATGGGCCAGATGAAATAGCAAACTGGATTTTGAAAGAATGCAGGAATGAACTGGCAGACAAAATACATAGCATAATAAACAGTTCCTTGAAAGAAGGAAAAGTTACAAAAGATTGAAAAAAAGCAAATATAGTACCTATATATAAAGGGGGAAATAAAGAAGACCCTACCAACTATAGATCAGTCTCTCTAACAAGTAGAATAGCAAAAATTTGTGAAAGAATGGTCAAAAGTAGATGGGTAAAGTATTTAGAAAAAAAAACGTACTAAATCCATGGCAGTTTGGATTCAGACAAGGACGATCATGCGTCACCAATTTAATATGTTTCTATTCAAGGCTAATAGATATAATACAAAAAAGAGATGGATGAGCTGATTGTGCATTTCTAGACTTAAAAAAAGCTTTTGACATAGTACCACATAAGAAGTTACTTAAGAAATTAGAAACTGAAGGAGGAATACAGGGCAAACTGCTTAAATGGATGGAAGACTTTTTGCAAGAAAGAAAAATGAGAGTAGTGATAAGAGACAAACACTCTAACTGGGATGAAGTAATAAGTGGTGTTCCCCAAGGAACAGTTCTGGCCCCAATAATGTTTGCTATATATATTAATGATATGGATAAAGAAATTGAAAGTTACATGAGCTTCTTTGCAGATGACGCAAAACTGTTAAAAAAAGTGAACACGGAAGAAGATTGTGAGTCACTACAGAGTGATCTCAGTAAAGTATGGGAATGGAGTAGGAAGTGGGAGATGGAGTTCAATACCAAAAAGTGTAGTATAATGGAATTTGGAAAAAGCAAAAAAAGAATAACAGGATGATATAAATTGGGAGAAGAAGGAATAAAAAAAAAGTAGAAAATGAGAAGGACCTGGGAGTCATCATTATGAATAATATGTCACCTGAGAAACATATAAACAAGATTTTTGGAGAAACGTATAATTTAATAAGAACAATCAAAGTGGCATTTACATACCTGGATGAAGAAATGGTGAAGAAAATACTAATCACTTTGATAAGACCAAGATTGGAATATGCAGCAACGATATGGTCACCAAATAAAAAAAAATGTATAACAAAACTTGAAAGAATACAAAGAGCAATTACAAAATTGGCACCAACACTCTCAGAACTATCATATGAAGAGAGACTAGCAAAACTTGAACTACAGACACTAGAGCAGAGAAGAGAGAGAGGAGATTTGATAACTATTTACAGAATCATGAAAGGCATAGAAATTATTGATAGAGAGGATCTAATAAAATGGGATGAAAGAAATACAAGAGGGCACGGAAAGAAAATCAAGAAAGACAGCTATAGAAGAGATCTGAAAAAGAATAGCTTTCCTCACAGAGTAATAGACATTTGGAACAAGTTAGATAAGAAAGTGGTGTGTGCAAAACCAATACATGAATTTAAAAATAGTTTAGATAAAATGAGATATGAAGACGGGACACAACGAGCATAGCTCCCCTTCCCGTAAAATACAACTAGGTATATACACATTATATATATATATATATATATATATATATATATATATATATATATATATGTGTGTGTGTGTGTGTGTGTATTTACCTAGTTGTACCTAGTTGTACCTAGTTGTATTTTACGGGAAGGGGAGCTATGCTCGTGGGGTCCCGTCTTCATATCTCATTTTATCTAAACTATTTTTAAATTCATGTATTGTTTTTGCACACACCACTTTCTCATCTAACTTGTTCCAACTGTCTATTGCTCTCTGAGGAAAGCTGTTCTTTTTCAAATCTCTTCTATAGTTGTCTTTTTTTATTTTCTTTCCGTGTCCTCTTGTATTTCTGTCATCCCATTTTATCAGATTCTCTCTATCAGTAATTTCTATGCCTTTCATGATTCTGTAAATAGCTATCAAATCTCCTCTCTCTCTTCTTTGCTCTAGTGTCTGTAGTTTAAGTTTTTGTAGTCTCTCTTCATATGATAGTTTTGAGAGTGTTGGTGCCAGTTTTGTAATTGCTCTTTGTATTCTTTCAAGTTTTTTTATACATTTTTTTGTACTTGGTGACCATATCGTTGCTGCATATTCCAATCTTGGTCTTATCAGGGTGATTAGGATTTTCCTCACCATTTCTTCATCCAGGTATGTAAATGCCACTTTGATTGTTCTTATTAAATTATAAGTTTCTCCAAAAATCTTATTTATATGTTTCTCAGGTGACATATTATTCATAACAATGACTCCCAGGTCCTTCTCATTTTCTACTCTTTTTATTCCTTCTTCTCCCAAATTATATGATCCTGTTATTCTGTTTTTGCTTTTTCCAAATTCCATTATACTACACTTTTTTGTATTGAATTCCATCTCCCACTTCCTACTCCATTCTTGTACTTTATTTAGATCTCTCTGTAGTGATTCACAATCTTCTTCAGTTTTCACTCTTTTCAGTAATTTAGCATCATCTGCAAAGAAGCTCATATAGCTTTCAATTCCTTCATCCATATCATTAATATATATAGCAAACATTATTGGGGCCAGAACTGTTCCCTGCGGGACACCGCTTATTACTTCATTCCATTTTGAGTGCTGATCTCTTATCACTACTCTCATTTTTCTTTCTTGCAAAAAGTCTTTCATCCAATTTAGCAATTTACCTTGTATTCCTCCTTCATATTCTAATTTCTTAAGCAACTTCTTATGTGGTACTTTGTCAAAAGCTTTTTTTAGGTCTAGAAATGCACAATCAGCCCATCCATCTCTTTCTTGTATTATATCTATTAGCCTTGAATAGAAACATATTAAATTGGTGACGCATGATCGTCCTTGTCTGAATCCAAATTGCCTTGGATTTAGTACGTTTTTTTTTCCAAGTATTTTACCCATCTACTTTTGATAATTCTTTCACATATTTTTGCTATTGTACTTGTTAGAGAGACTGGTCTATAGTTGGTAGGTTCTTCTTTATTTCCTCCTTTATATATAGGTACTATATTTGCTTTTTTCCAATCTTCTGGAACTTTTCCTTCTTTTAAGGAACTGCTTATTATGCTATGTATTTTGTCTGCCAGTTCATTCCTGCATCCTTTCAGAATCCAGTTTGCTATTTCATCTGGCCCATGCGATTTTCTGACATCAAAATTACCCAAGTGTGTCAATATTTCATTCTTTGTTACTTCTATTTCTTCCATAGGGGGGACTTTTTCCTTCCACTCAATCTCTTCAGGTTGTATATTTTCCCTTGTAAACACTGATTTAAAATGTTTGTTCATAATTTCTGCCATTTCCATTTCCTCAGTGTATTCAACTCCTCCTTGTCTTAATTTCTCCAAGTCTTGTTTGTTTTTCAGTTTATTGTTTACAAATCTGTAGAATAGTTTTGGTTGATCTTTACACTTTTCTATAACATCTTTTTCATATTTTCTTTTTTCCTCTCTGCACTTTTGTACATATTCATTTCTATAACCAGTATATATTTTCCATTTTTCAGGTCTTCTGTCTTTTTTCCATCTGGTCCAGGCGTTGTCTCTTTTGTCTTTTAACTCCCTACAACTTTTGTTGTACCAGCATTTTACATATTCTTTTTCTTGTTTTTGTCTTGGGACATACTTTTCCACTCCTTTTTTGTAAATTTTTGTCAAAATATTCCATTTCTCTTCCACTGATGTTTCTTCTTTGTATATTTCTTCCCAGTTTTCTTGTTGGAAGAATTCTCTTATTTTATCAAAGTTTGTTTTATCATACATCATTCTTCCTTTTCTATATTGTTCATTTCTTTTCATATATTTTTCTTCATTAAGTTCCAGTTCAATCAATATGTGGTCACTTTTACCTATTGGTGTTTTATATTCAATCTTGTCCACTATTCTAGGTTCAGATGTAATTATTAAGTCTAGCCTCGATGGTTCTTCTTCATTTCTATACCTAGTGTTCTCTTGTATCCATTGTGTCATTGAATGGTCAGTAATCATCTCAAGTAGAGCATTTCCCCATGAGTCATCACCACTCTTTACTGTCATTTCTTCCCAGCAGATTTCTTTGCAATTAAAGTCGCCCATCATAACTATTCTTCCTCCGTCTTCCATTATTTTAGTTAATGCTATCTTTGTGTCCTCTAACATACTTTTATGTTCACTCTCCTCCCATGAGGCTGTTTTGGGAGGCACATAATTGATCACAAATTTTCTGCTCTTCTTATCTCGGTCTTCCACTTCTATCATAATCATCTCTACTGTATTCTTTCCATATATGACACCTTTCACGTTTATATCCTTCTTAGTCAGGAACATAACTCCACCCCCTTGTTTTTTCTCTCTGTTTCTAATCCAATAATTGTATGTATCATGTCCTACACTGTTGGGTGGTAGTGGGCCTTTTAATTTTGTTTCTACAATTCCCATTATGTCCGGTTCTTTTTCTTTCAAATAATCATTCAGTTCATTCAATCCTGTTATCAATCCATCTATATTTGTGTAAGACACTCTTAGTTTTCTGCCACTTCCATTGTGTTCTCTGTTTCCCTTATGTTTTTCTTTAGTATGTCGAACTGCTTTATTTTCATGTTCACTACTCTCCAATAGAATCTCTCCTTCTCTGACTCCGTTCTTTCCTCGTTTTTTGCCTTAGCTTCAATTCTTTTCTGCTTTTCTGCCTCTCTTTCCTCCTTATTCATTTCTCTTTTTATCCATACCTTTTTATATTGATCATTTGTTGCTAGTTTCCCTGTCTTGGATAGAATTTTCTCTGCCGTTGTTTGTGACCTGAATTTAATCTTAATTGGTCTGGTCTTATCTGTACTATATTTTCCGAGTCTGAATTTTTCCTCAATTTCCTTTATAATTTCTGGTTCATCTTCCTGGACTAATTTTAATAAACTGCTTACTCTTTCATTTTCCTCCTTGATTCTTGCGGTTCTATCTGGGTTATGTTTCTCTTCCATTCCTAATATAATTATACATTTCTTTTTGTCAGCTAATTCTCTTACTATATTCTCCTTCTGTCTCATCACTTTAATAACTGAGTCTTCATTATGTTCTTTCAATTGCTGTTTGACTATGTCAGTGAATGAAACCTTATTCCCTTCTTGAGTTATTCTCCAATTTTTAGCTTCTGTAGCTATTTTCTCTCTGTTTTCATTACTATTCTTCTTCAATTTCTCATTCTCCTCCTTTACATTTCCTAACTGTCTTTTTAGGTCCTCTACTTCTTCAGTTAAGTTTCTGTTAGCCTTCTCTAGTTGTTCCAACCTTTCAATTCTCTGGAAAATGGAGTCTACATTACCTAACTTACGTTCCAAGTCCTCGATCACCTTATCAACTCTCTCCTCTAGTCTTATCAGTCGGGGGGGGGGGGTTGTGTCCCCCCCACCCTCTTTAAATCCCTGGAACATATTCTCGTCACTTTCTACTGTATTGCTCCTCTCTATACTTCTAATCTTTACATTTTTATTTGCCATTTCGTCATCACTGAGCTGGTCCGGTGGTCGTTTCATGTTGACCTTACGCCCGTCTGCCTGGGCCAAGTCCTCCACATCCTCATTTCCTTCCATTTCCCCAGCAATCCCTCCCCTTCTCCTCTTTTTCTACTTACCTACTGCCCCACGAGCAATTTCCCCCCACCCTGCAAATACAAAAAGGTACTTCTCTTTGCGTTGGGATCCACAATCGGCACTTTTCTTCAGAACGTTCTTCAAGCCGTCCGTTCGTTGAAAGTGTGTGTGTGTGTGTGTGTTCATACATACAAATTCATATACATATAGTTTTACTTGGTTTCAGTGACAATTCAAAAGGGCACCTTTGAAAATTCGAATAAGCAGGTGGCGTGGGTTTTACACATGAATCCATGCACAGAGTATCAGACTGTCAGTACGGGGGTGCCGGTGGTACCTGGTTCGAATCCTGCCCAGGGCTGAAATTATTTCAGTATCGCTGCGCTTCGAGTCGTTACTCCAACTCTCGTGGGCGGGGAGTTGGGCGTGTGTGTGCGTGTAAGGTCATAACATTACCCATAGATCGGTCATACGAGCTCTGAGCTCTCATTCGGGAGGGAAATAGCTGTCAATCACGAGTCCAACACGTGATCCAAAGACCAAAGACCAAGGTGAATCACATAATCTCGAATCTAAGGAGGGACTTGTTTATGTTAAACAAGATGGCATGGCGCCAACCAAGAATAAGCACATTAGCAGAAACACCTGCGAGGCTTGATTTGAGCTGAATAAAATCGCCTGGCGACAGGAGAAAAAAAAAAGACGCAAGAAGGATCCTCGCTGTTTCCGGGTCGGAGAGCAGTTGGACCATCTCTGATGTCCTCCTCGGTGAGGCGACGAATCGTTCGCTCCGCTCCGGGTCCTCCACGGCTGGGGGACTCACGTTTGACTGAATGGACAGGAGACCGGCTGGCGGCGACGAGGAACCAAGAGGACAAGATCCGCCAGCCGGTCGGGACTGCTAGGAAAAGAAAGGATATCAAGAAGGAAACCATGAGGAGGTCGGCAGGCCTGAAAATCGAAAAGGAACGAGGCCTGCCGACCGGGAAGATAGTAAGACATATAGCAGCTTGGAAAGGAGGCCGACCGGTTAAGAAGAGAGCGAAAAAGAAAACAGAGGAAAGAAAACCGGTCGGCTGGGATTGTCGAAAAGAAATACTGATGAGCACGGGAGGACGGTCGACCAAGGAAGAGTACAAAGGATCGAGGTCGGCCGTCCGGGTAAGCTGGATAGAATTATTGAACGGAAACCAAAGGAGACCGGCTGGCCGAGAAAGCGTAAAAGAACGATGCCAGCCGGTCGGGAAATAAGGAAAGATATAGCTGATAGGAATGGAGGTCAGCCGGTCGGCATGGAAAGGAATAAAGGATTGAAAGCCGACCGGCTGACCGGGAGCTCTCCCTCAGCTGAATAAAGTCTTCTGGTGCTGATTTTTTTTTTTCTTTTTTTTTAAGTGGTAGAGACGACTTTTCAGTCATGAAAGAATGTTAAGTGAGTCTGGTCCGTAGGAGTGTCACGAACGCAGGATGAGAATTTCCCTGAGGCTTCGAATACTATAAGGTTTAGTTAGGTTTATTCAACAATATAAAATACAATTTAGACATACATATATACAAAATTAGTAGTTGAAAAGGGAGAGCGTGAAGCAAAGCTTATGGGGAGTACTCATCGATAGAATTGGTTGTATCGATAGTGCCGATCATTAGAATAAAATCACCACTTTTACCTAGATATGAATTTCAATAATATATATGTAATTAATGATAATGAATTATAGATATATAATTAAGGATGATATATATATGTATATATATATATATATATATATATATATATATATATATATATACTGTATATATATATATATATATACTGTATATATATATATATATACTGTATATATATATATATATATATATATACTATATATATATGCGTGTGCGTCTAAAAAAAAACATGAATAGATAAATAAGTAGGTGATAATGTGAAGTTAAATTGTACGAAATGGGTGAAATTAGCTAACACCGGTTTTTTTCATTTATTTATTTATTATTATTATTATTATTGTCGTACAAGCACTGGTCATCAAATTAAATAAGAACCAGACATATTTGCGCTTGTGGGACTCCGCACATTACTCACACACACACCGCCCAATGCTGAAATAATTACAGTATCGCTGCGCTGTGAGTCGTTACTCCAACTCTCGTGGGCGGAGAGTTTGGGGTGTGTGTGCGTGTAAGGTCACAGTCACCCATAGATCGGTCATATGTGAGCTCTGAGCTCTCTTCCGGGAGGGAAATAGCTACCGATCACGAGTACAACAATATTTTATATCACAGAAGACATGTTAAATTTTACAACCAGCCTCATTATGACTGGATACTGCGATAATAAGTAAAATGCTGTATAAACATTAAAATTATATTATACTCGCTATAATTACTTTCTTTGCACTATCGAGATGGAAAGCTTTGAAATAAGTGAACAAGGACTGCTTCATCCCTAGATGTACATGAAATTCGTATGGTCACTGAGCTAAACGAGGAAATATAAATATATTTTAAGGAAGCTTGAGGTCTCATCCAACTCAGTGGGGGAAGAGGTGAGCAGGGCTGCCAACCGAAAACGCAGGATCGACTGAGATTCTTTGAGTTAATTGACTATAGGCTGGATATAGTGAGAAACGAGGAGGTGAGGAGGAGAACAGGGGTGGAAAGGGAGTTGAGAGTCCGGGTTGATGAAAGAGTATTGGGATGGTTTGGACACATGGAAAGAATGAGTGAAAAAAGGTTAGTAAAAGGGATGGGGTAAAAGGGACATTGGGAAAGAGAGGAATGTCTGTGGAGGAAGGACGGGAGAGGATAGAAGATAGGAGTGAGTGGAGAATGGTTGTGTATGGATGATGTTGTGATGCATGAAGGGAAGTGGGTGGGGGTGAGGGAGCATGTGTGAAAAATAAATTGATGCAGTCCAAAGGGATTTCTCCTTCATCTTCTCCATTTCTATATGAGGGGACGGAGAGGGAGGGTTCACTGATTTAATGAAGCGGCCTTGCTGTAGATGTGGTGTGTCTTGCGACGCTGCTTCTGACCAGGGCAGTTGGCGAGATGCAGAGATGACCTATCATCCAGGAGGACCCAAGAAAAGAGGAAGGGAGGGGGGTGGAGTGTGTGGGAGTGGTTTTTATGCCTTAGTTTTTGGCTACCTCCAGTGTAAGGGGGAATAAACCTTTGGTATATGTATGTACATATTTGTTGTTGTTGTTGTTGTCGTTCCCTAGACTGTCTGTCCGAGCAGTACCGTCTCCCCAAGGAATGCCATAGCCGAAA
Source organism: Oratosquilla oratoria (assembly GCF_046742065.1). NCBI lineage: Eukaryota > Metazoa > Arthropoda > Malacostraca > Stomatopoda > Squillidae > Oratosquilla > Oratosquilla oratoria. The sequence continues at coordinate 122,003,274 of NC_134777.1, forward strand.
CTGGGTTTTCCCACAAATCCTCTATAGAGCGTATGTTGTGTTGTTTGCGTGCATGATTGTGTATAATGCAGTCTTCCATTATGTGTTGTATGGTATGGGGTGAAGTGTTACATCCTGGGCAGCTGTTCACAATGCGGTCATCCAGCCTCTTCTGGTAGCTTAGAAGTGCTGGGTGGTGACCGCACCGCAGTCTGGCCAAGTGGACTCTGTCCTTTCGTGGGAGAGAGGATTCAGAAGGGTGGATATCAGGGGGTCTGGCATGCAGCACTGTGTTGTCTTTCAGTGTGTTAATGGAGCGGTGAGTGATATGATTATGAATATGTTTCTGGAGGCTGGTATTTGGTGGTTGTGGAGGAAGAGAAGAGAGTATCTGTGCGTGATAAAGGTCTTTGGGTGTTGTTTTAATGTTTCTTGGTGTGTGTGGGTGTTCTGCTATGTAGTGTAGCGGGTGTAATGTGTTTGTGGTGGCTGCGGCAAGTGTTTGTGTGCCTCTCATGTCGAGGTGGTCCTTGACTTTGAGGACTTTTGTTTCATGGTGTAAATGGTCTGTAGGTGTTGTGTCCAGTGCTAGACAATGAAATTTGGGTGAGGAATGAGTATAGGGTGGGTGTATGCTTTGATTCGGCCACCCTTACATGAAGGGGAAAAGTAATTTTATTTGGTATTGAATCAACATACATGAAGTGCAGATAAAGAAAAGAACACATAGTTCAAAATAACAATTACAAATGCCAGGGATAACACAAAAAAGCATGCAAGATTATTTCCATAGTGGCCTTTTAATGTGTATTTCTGATTCATACACTATGCATTGGTACCTTAAGGAGGATTGGAAGAATTCTATCTATATACCAAAGGCTTTTTCCCCCTTATATGGGAGGTAGCCAAGTCAAAAAGCCCCACCCCCACCCACTCCACTTCTGTGCACCACCCTTTCCTCCATCTCATCTAAGCTCCTTGTGGATAAAGGGTCATCCCAGTCTCCAGCCCACTGCTCTGGGTCAGCAGTACATCTATGAGAATTCTGAATGTAAATACAGTACTACCTCTCATTAATGGACTAAAAGGGGGGTAACGGTGTCCGTTGATGTAAATAACACTGGCCTGCGAAGTTTCAAAGGTAAAGCATCTGATAACTGATTCTAGGGTAATTTGCTATGCAGAATCTAAAAATCACACTCATTTTGTTCAATCAGGTCATGTTTTTGAGATACGAGGCGGTAAAAATAATTAAAAACGCCATTTAGTGCTATTTATTCCCTTTAATTTTGGAAAAAAATTCTTGACAAAAGAAATAATTTTTTCTTGCATAGTTCAGAAGATAAAGAGGATATATTACAGAAAATCTAATCATGGATGAAGGGCCTTTTCAGTGACTTTCTCCTGTGTTGGACAGCCACCACATCTCGTTTCAAACAAGAAAGTTCACATCCCACCAGCCTTGGTAGCGTTCTTCCATGACACGAATATCCTGGTGGAAATGTTCTCCCTGTTCCTCACTGAAGTCACCACAGTTCTGAGGGAAATAGTCTAAGTGGGACCGTAGAAAGTGCATTTTGACTGACATGCGAGCCCCTAATTTTTTATAGCTGTTCAAGAGCTCATCAACTTCTTTCTCGTATTCTGCACTTCGGTTATTTCCTAGAAAGTTTCTTATCACTGACTTAAGCGACCACCAAACGGACAGCTCAGCTGCATTCAGTGCATCGTCAAACATTGAGTCCTTCATAAGTTCCCTTATCTGAAGCCCATCAAAGATGCCAGCCTTAAGCTTTTCCAGACTGATCCGAGGAAACTTCTGCTGAAGAAAAGTAAATCCCATGCCGTCCTTGTCCATTGCCTTCACAAAGTTCTTCATCAGTCCCAGTTTGATATGTAAAGGTGGGAGTAAGACCTTGTTTGGTTCAACAAGAGAACGAGCCTGAACATTGTGTGAACCAGGTTCCAAATGTTGTCGTGGTGGCCATTCTTGTCTGACAAAATGTTGATCATCAGCCCGACTATCCCACAAACACAAAAAGCATGGATACTTTGTGTACCCACCCTGTAGTCCCAAAACCAATCCAACTACCTTAAGATCTCCACAGATCAACCAACCATGGTCATTGTAGTTCAGAGCAGACAGTAGCTGATCCATGTTGTCATGAGTTTCTTTCATTTGCACCGAATGACCGATTGGAATTGAAGAGTATTTATTTCCGTTGTGAAGGAGGACTGCCTAGAGACTTCTGCTGGAAGAGTCGATGAACAGTCTCCATTCAGTAGCAACATAGTCCAGCCCCATTGATTGAATCAAACCAGCAATGTTGTTGCAGTAAACTAATGACGAGTCCTTCTGGGTTGTGAAGAACTGTCTAAATTATCTTTCACACTCTCAGTACCAAAAGAATGTTGTCTCAGGTGCTAGCAAATTTTTCTCACGAAGACGAGAACCCAGAAGCTGTGCTGATTCCTTTGATAGGTTTAGATCCCGTGTCAGGTCATTGAGATCTGCTTGTGTTAGAGGCACTGGCCGGTCATTCTCTTCTGGCATGTATTCTCCACCCTCTGCCCTGTCTAGTGCATTATAAGATTCCGATTCAGAGCTAGATTCCATTGCAACATCTGGCTCGGGAACGGGCAGGCCTGGACCATGAGGGACTGGTCGTATGGCAGACGGAACATTAGGATACTGAATACAATGCTTGTTCTTGCGGTTGACTCCTTTAAGATTAGTCATGCAGAAATAGCAGTCTGACACACGATCTTTACCCTCTCTCCAAACCATTGGAACAGCGAATGGCATACTCTTCCTTTTTTTATTTCTCCAATCACGCAAGTTCTTGACACATGTTTTGCAGCTAACATGGGGTGCAAATGGCTTGTCCTGGTCCCCAAGCTTAACTCCAAAGTAAGCATGATATGCCTTCTTCACAAAATCAGTTATATTTGCTAGTCGACGAGGAAGAATCACATTACCACATATGTAGCAGAACCTATCAGGATGATTTGTGCATTTGCGTTCCATTTTCTGTCAATCTAAGATAAGTGTCCAAAATAGAAACACAAGAAGCACAGATTCTTGTAAAAAGCACAGATTCTTATAAAATCAGTCACATTGATTGGAGATCACACTTTTCTAAACCATTTTCAGTTTCAGTGTTGTCAATGCAGTTTGTCAATGTAGTCAATGCAGTTTCAGTTTCCTGAAAGCAAACAAAAACATCATTAGGTTTCAGTATCAGTTTCGGGGTGCTACAGTATAATTTTTATGCAAAAAATAAAAAATAAAATAAGAATAGGCTATACCTGCAGCCTCGTTTTCCTTATACTTAGTACTATACAAGGCCCAAAAGTCGCACTTCTCATATCTCAAAAACTAGACCTGATCCAAGGAAACGGATGGTATTTTTGGATTCAGCGCACCAAAAAACCTATAAATCACTTGAAAAACCTTCAACCTTTGAGAAAAAAAATTTAAACGCAGGCCAGTGTAATCCATTGATTTGGAGTGGTTTTTGGGTGGCATAGTGATTGCACGCACTAAACAGCACCACCAAAAACACCGCAATCACAGCTAATTAATGTCCGTTAATGAGAGGTCTCACTGTATATGCAATGGCGAGAGCAGGAGTAATCCCATATGTGCATGTACACACATTAACCAACTTCTAATCAGTCGATTAATCTGTTGCCCCAGGTCTCTCTAATAGACCCACAGCTCCCAAGTTGTCAAGGGATTAACTTTATGACAATATCTGAAGATTAGAGTTATGATTCTATGTACATATACTGACTTTTTCCACCTTACAAGGGGGTAGCCAAAGGCATAAATCCACTCCCTTCTTATCTTGGCTCATCCTGGATGATGGGTAATCCCTGCATCCTCCCCACTGCCCTGGGTCAGAAGCAATGTAAGAAGACACAGCATATTCACAGCAAGACCACTTTATTTAATTGGCAACCCTCCTATCTGTTCCCTCATGCAGAAAAAGAGAAGACAGGGAGAAATCCCTTTGGGTTGTGTCAAAATATCATTCACACATAGTTATGGTTCTATGGTGTGTAAATAAAACAAAGCATAATGGAATGCTCCAACTTAAAAACCATTTTAAGTTAGAAAGATATATTTCCTCTGACTTACAGTCTCAAATAACCATTAAGAGAATTTAATTTACGACCTTTATGCAAAACTCACGAGTGCAAAGTAGCACTAGCATGAACTAGAAAAATTGTGCCTGTAACCATCAATACCAATCAATCAACATACTTAATAAAATCATGAGTTAGCATTCAACTGCATTTCACAATGAACCCATAAATAATTTTTAAATCCTTTTGTACAATTAGGATCTGACTAGTGTTAAATTAAAAACTTGAAATATAAAAGTAAAAAATAAACATACTTTCAAAGTAAAGGCATAATGTAAATGGCTAAATAATGGCCTCAGCTCCTACTTAATTTACTTATTGTCTAAGCATTTACTCAAGCAGAGGCTGGTGCAAATTTTAAGTAACATATGAAGTAATGGCAAATGTTTAGGTTTGTGGGAGACCATGCCTTGACATATATCAGCCAAGGTTATCAAAGTAACAACTAAACTTTTCTTCAAAATGGAGTACTTTTTTATACCAATAAAATTATTTGTATTAAATAAACAAAAATTAGTTTATGACAAAGTTCATACAAAGAATTGGAAAATAACACATTATCATGATTACCGTTTCCAAAAGTCAACTCAATGTCTGCAGTAGCATAAGGATTTCAAAAGGTTATCAACATAGTTAATAACAGCAAACCTATTACACACAAGTATTGGCATATTGTTCCAAACACTTTAAATTTCTGTCATTAATACATGATTGTATGTAAGATGCCCAGTTGTTTTATGTTCCATTAATTTTTCTCCATTCTGTGACACTAACACCAGGCCAGTACAAGGGTTGATGAGAGTATTGAGATGGTTTGGACACATGAAAAGAATGAGTGATGAAAGATTAGTAAAGAAGAGTGGAAGGCAGAGGTAGGAGTGAACATGAGGGGGAAACCAAGGCTGAGATGGATGGATGGGGTAAAAGGGGCATCGAGAAAGAGGGGAATGTCTGCTGAGGAAGGACAGAAGATAGGGGTGAATGGAGAAGGGCTGTGGATGGATGATGCTGTGATGCATAAGGGAGAGTGGGTGGGGGATGTGTACAAAATAAACTGATGCAGTTTGAAGGGATTTCTCCCCATCTCTTTTTATACACGAGGGGATGGATTACCAATTTAATGAAGTGGCCCTGCTGTGTCTTGTGACACTGCTTCGTACCCAGGGCAGCAGGCAAAGTTCTGGGATGACCTGTCATCCAGGAGGAACCAAGATAAGAGAGAGGGATGGGAGTGGCGTACATGGGGATATAATGGGTGGGAGTGGATTTTGTGCCTTTTCTGGCTACCTCCATTGTAAGGGGTGAAAAAGCCTTTGGTATATGTATGTATATACCCAATCCCTTATATTGATGATACTTTCATTAATCACAGGCCCCTAATCAGTCATTTACAGTATCAAGTAAGGTTAAAGAAACAAAACTACAAAACAATTGTTAATTAATAAGCAGTCATTAGAAATGGTTGGAAAATAGTATGACATCCTCTGACTGAAACACAGACACTCTTCATTCTATTTCCAATTTATGTGACAAAACTTTATCACTTTGCAATCACTTGATGCAGCATAAGCATTCATGGGTCATGGTCAAGCACATATTAGCATGAAATACCTTCCCAAATTATGAGTAGAATTACTACAGACCAATAACTTTCTGTTTTATGTATAACATTTTACTTTATCATTAGTGTTGTTATTGGATTAAATAATATTTTTGTGACACTTCTGAATCACTATTTAGAAAGACTCTTTCTTAACTCCAACTTTGACATTCCTTAAGCCTCAAAGATAGACATCTTTCTTTTCCAGCAGGATTGGGGAAAATCTCTAGCCCTAATGGGTTTTGATTTAAGTCCCGTGCACTGCAGTCAACCTTCTCCCCAGCAACACAATACTGCATGCCATAAGCGAATACACATCACTGTGTTGAAAACATATGAATATGCTAAGGACAATGAAAACAAAAAGGTTTATAAAAAAAATACTTCACTAGGATTAACATGAGAATTTTGAGTTGTTCAAATTTTCCTACATCCCAAGGTCAAGTATGTGCAAGGCTCGACTAAGCAAGTTCATGTCTATTTGGGGTTCCTACATTAGTTTGGAAACCTAGAGGGTTTCCAAAATTTGAATATTCACCACATAATCATATATATTTGTGTGTGTGTACATACATGTATGTACATGGAATGTTTACCCAACTGGGAAGTGTGTACAAAAGATACAAGTGATATGAACTGACGAAAGGACGACATCACGAGGGATGGTCTTTTTATCTGCTTCATATTCTTTATTTTTTATTTTTTTTCTAATGGATATGATGAAGCAATAGGAGTACATCAGACCCAGCTGTTGAGCCTTGCTGTGAAAGTGCTGTGTCTCACTGCACTGCCCTTGGCCTCAAGTAGCGGGGAGGGGACAAGGATGACCCTTCATCCATGAGATGTAGAGATGAAAAAGGTCTTGCTTTTCTTTGAGTATCAAGGGAGAGGACCTTCATGACTGTATATCTATTGTCACCATCACCTTTCTCTCTGATAGTCTTTCTTTGTTAAAACCATGTTTTGTAAGCAGCGATCTGATATGTATCACTTTCTACTGCACATATGAATTAAAAATATCTTAAAAATGTAAGTAATAATTTTACACTTGGCTCAATTGTCAACTGTAAGCTTAAAGCTGGGAAGGTTTGACAGGTTTTCAAGCCCTTAGCCTGGCATATGGAATGTCTATCATTTAACTCTGTAAGTAAAAAAAAAAAAATGTACATCTTCAACAGTCTACACAATACCCAACCCTTTAATTTACTTATGTAACCATGCTTGCAAAAACTTCTACAATGTGGTGAATTATATCAAGTTGAAGGACTTGTTTAAATGAAGTCTTTACAACTAATTTGTTCTATGCACTTCCTAAATGTAGAAATTGGCTCGGTTCAGGAGCCGAGACAAGTTGTGCATTACAATGTGTTGCCCATTTCATATCTGATCAACTCACCAATATTAAAATATTTTCAACTTTGGTTCCTCTAGGTTCTCCTTCAGTTTCTTTTCAGTAGAACCTTTGATAGCGATACACATTTGAAGACTGAACTTGCTAAGCCCCAACACTATCTATGGGACCATCTAGTATTTAAATTTTGCCTATCAACTCTTCATGTGTAGAAACACCCTAACCTCTCAGTACTAACCTTTTTACTAAAAGACTGGTGATAGGACACAAATTTTGTCTTGGTTCATGATGTAATTTTTGCTAAGTTGGTGTGACCCTGAATAAGAAAGTTATGAGCAGTCCCTGAGCGAACCTATACAAGTAATTATTTTCAAGGCCTACAGAAACCCCTAGGAAAACTAAGTTCAACAGAAGGCTAAAAAAAAAAAAAAAAAAAAAAAAAAAAATATATATATATATATATATATATATAAAGAATATATATATAATATATATATATATATATTTATATATATATATATAGAAAAAGAATAAAAATGTGCTCTGATAGCTAGCCCCAAGCTTGCTATTGCAGTGTTCCATTAGAAGTATCACATCTACGCACAAAAGTATCTAGCATTATTTTCTCTTTTATATGCACTCCAAGAAAGCTAATAATCCATTGGTACTTGCACAAAGAAAAGAAAGTGCACTTTTAGGCACTAGAGCCAAACTGGAACACAAACAATCCAACAGAACATGAAGTCACACTACGAATTTCACTTCCAAAAGACCATCCTATGCACAAACCAGTGGTGAGATTCGTGTAAGAAAGACATAACCAAGTGTAACATCATATCAAATACTGTCCTTGTAGGTACCAGTGATGGTTCTACAATCTGGAACTGTAGCTCTGAGGAACTGTCCCTAGGTCTCCAAACTAGGCCCAAGATCTCTCTGTATCAAATTTGATTATCCTTCTTCCACTTTGCAACAAAGAAGTGCTGATAACCAGCAACTACACATCTTCTAATTGTTTGTGACAGAGAAACAGACCCATACTAATAGAACATAAACAACAGTCCAAACAGTGAAGTCTATTAGATGGTTCATGGACTGTTACTTGCTAATGCAAGGCTTTGGATTTCCAGACAGTAAAATTTGAGACACACATTATAATTTTAACTAAATTATTGTGCATACTGTGATATATACAAGTTAAATAATTTTTGTTCTTGACCTAAATCAGTGTTTTTATTTATAAAAACAAGTCTGCATTTTTCTAAATTAATCATTGCATATGAAGATTATTTCTGTTTAAACTGTGTTTTTAATATGACAAAGTCTAAGTGTTTTTCACCTGAATCACAGTGTCTTGATTTAAATAAAGTACTTTTTGAAGAAGAAAAAAATAGTAGTCAATACAGAGTATTTTACTTAATATGAATAATTTCCATGTCATTATAACAATGTGAATCTAAGTCTGTACCTCAGATTTCTAAACTAAATCAATATAAGTTCTTAATCCGAATCTGTGTCTGAATCATCACTATCACCACGAATGGTCTTCTTCACTTTCATCTTCTGCTGGGGTCGCTTCCCAGCCACTGGTGGGTTGAGGAGATCTCCGTTATATTCCAGCACCTCTGTTCGGCCTAGCCTCCACTCCAACATCTCCGTTGGGAATTCATCTGTGTTCCCAAGATCAGTGAATCCCACAATGTAATCCCGTGTCTTGCCATTGCGTAAAACACAGAGAGTGGGCAAGACTTTGATTCTCAGACGGTCTGGGGAATAAAAAAAAGAAAAGAAATGTGAATATGGAAACTGAAGATGACTCTTGTAAAAATTGCTCTCAAATTCCTCCTGTTTACCAAGATATACTTCATCATACATTCAAATTTCACAAATATGACAACTTACTCATCTCAGCAACACCCATGAACCTGAGACAATCACATAAATAATAAATATCACCTTAAATTTCAATAACTGAAAACCTGCAGTCCCATAATGCTCATTAATTCTTCAGGCCCTCCCACAGATCTCTTCAGAAAGAAACACTGGACAGCTGTCTATGCTTTAGTGTTAATGTGAATCTGTTTCTGTATCACCAATTGGTGGGAGAAGGGAAGCAGTTGCCAGTTGCCAATTCTTTTACGTGAAAAAGTGAGGAAAGATTGAAGTGACAAAGAAAGACCTTAGTCCTGGTTTAAATACCAGCCCACTGGGATGGCATCCCTTGATGTTATGGATATTGATAGGATCTGAAGAATGAACAGAGGATCCAATACACATTTAATTTTCTCACCTGTGAGGAATGGAGCTTTTTCTGCATTGATTTTGCAAAACCGAGTTTCAACGTGCTTCCTTGCCAGGATATCTAAATGTTTATCCATAATCTTACATCGGAAAAATCCATCTCGGTAGAAGTGACAAACCACATTTTCTGATTTCTTTGAGGTATCAAAGAATTCCTTTTGATCATACAATTCTGAGTATTCACCATGGCCCTGAAAAAGAAAGATACAATATGTATGTATGTCTATGCATATTGGAAGAATGAGTGACTATCTATGTACCATCTATATGTCAAGGGGTTTTTCCTCTTACTAGAGAGGTAGCCAAGTCAAAAGGCATATACCCACTCCCACCCACTACCCTTTCCTCCCCATCATCATAGCTCCTCATGGATGACAGGTCATCCCTGCATCCCACCCACTGCCCTGGGTCAGAAGCAATGCAGAAGCAGAAAGAAGAATGAGCGACTAGCAAAAACAATGAACTGAAGGAACTTGAAGGTAAACAATGAGGTGGATGGATGTGTACTGGATGTAAGAGGAATGTCTGTCAAGGAGGGAAGGGAGAAGCCATCCCCCAAATATGGGGGAATGGACTTTTTGGTGTGAGTACAATGTACAAGTCATTAAGTGTGCAGTACATACATATACATATACCAACAGCTTTTCCCCCTTACAGTGATATATTAATAACTATTTTTGGCTATTATGACCCAGATGTATCAAGTAGAAGTGGATAGAGAGAACTGGAGGGGAATACAAAGAGGTGGATCAATGGAGTGATGGGGTCACTGGATAGAAGAAGAATGTCTGTCCTACAATGAAGTAGTGCAAACAACAGAAATGAGTGGAGAGTGGTTGTATGTGGACAAGGAAATGACATGATCTGAAGGAATTTTTTTGTGACTGCTCTGTATAATTCTTGAGAGGATCGAGGTGGGTGGGGGAGGGCAATAAAATTAAGTGGTGAAACAAAATTAGCTCTTGCTGATGGGGCCTTCTATGAATGTATCTTGCTGCATTAGCTTTGACCCAAGCAGTATGGTGGACAAGGATAACCGTTCATCCACAAGAAGCAACAATAGGACAGCAAATGGGTTTATACATGGGTGTGGGACAGGTGTTGAGTGGATGTATGCTTTGATTTACTCCCTTTATATAGGGGAATAAGCTTTTTGGTATATTCATGTTAAAAATATATATAAAAAGGGGGGCATACATATAGTGTTGTTGAGTAATATTTTGAGGTTCCAGTCTTTTTATACTCTGGAGCAAAGTTGCTACAGATCAGGCTTGGTAATTCTGGGGCTGTTTTCCAGGCCTAGTCATTCATACATCTATCTATATACAAAGGGCTTTTTCCCCCTTACAAGGGAGGTAGCCAAGTCCAAAGGGAAGTATCCACTCACATCCACTATCCTTCCCTCTCATCTTGGCTCCTTATGGATGACAGATCATCCCTGCATCTCACCCACTGCCCTGCATTGCTTCTTACCCAGGGCAGTGGCCAGGATACAGGGATGACCTGTCATCCATGAAGAGCTAAGATGAGAGCAAAGAAAAAGTGGTGGAAGGGAATGGAATGGGTAGGAGTCTGTATTTTCCTTTGAACTTGGTTACCTCCCTTGTAAGGGAGAAAAAGCCCTTGGTGTGTGTATTTACCTAGTTTTACCTGGTTGTATTTTGCAGGAGAAGAGCTATGCTCGTAGAGACCCACAGTTGTATCTTTCCGCACCCAGTTCTTTCTTAAAGTCATGTATAGCTTTAGCACTCACTGTTTTCTCTTTCAATTTATTCCATGTATCTATCACATGTGTGTGTTTGTGTGTGTGTGTGTGTACATATGTATATATATACATGTATATGGAAATAAACTCATCTGTTGGGATTCGAACCCTCGCCTGAGCGGCTTGCATCTTACAAGACGAAGATTGTACCATCACGCCATCCTGACCCTTCAATACGAAATGACTTAGTTCACGGCCCAGTCGTTCCGCCGAGGGCACCCAGGTGGAACGTGGTATGTACTGTATTTCATTAAATCCTTTATGCTGGCTAGTCTTCCGACAAGTGTTTGTCCTTTATGCAGGCTAGTCTTCCAATAAGTGTTTGTCCTTTATGCAGGCTAGTCTTCTGACAAGTGTTTGTCCTTTATGAAGACTAGCCTGCATAAAGAGCAAACACTTGTCGGAAGACTAGCCTGCATAAAGGACAAACACTTGTCGGAAGACTAGCCTGCATAAAGGACAAACACTTGTCGGAAGACTAGCCTGCATAAAGGACAAACACTTGTCGGAAGACTAGCCTGCATAAAGGATTTGATGAAATACAGTACATACCACGTTCCACCCGGGTGCCCTCGGCGGAACAACTGGGCCGTGAACTAAGTTGTTTCGTTTTGAAGGGTCAGGATGGCGTGATGGTACAATCTTCGTCTTGTAAGACGCAAGCCGCTCAGGCGAGGGTTCGAATCCCAGCAGATGAATTTATTTCCAAATGTCAATTGACACGAATATATATATATATATATATTTAGATGTATAGATATATGAATGACTAGGGTTGAGAAACAGCCCCAGAATTACCAAGCCTGATCTGTTACAACTTTGTTCCAGAGGATATAAAAAAAAATTAAAATAGGAACCTCAAAATGTTACTCAGCAACATAATGTATGCCCACTCCTTTTTTCTTTCTTTATTTCTATATCCATATTAACCAGACACCCCACCCCAATCCCTGTCCTTACAATCGCAAGCCACTCTTGCTTCTTTTGAGCCCTCTTCTTCATGGCTTCAATCCGTTCCTTCCGGATGCTCTCCAGGTCATCTGCATCCAGGTTTTCAAGGCGGTCAATTTCGGCATCCAGCTGTTGTTCAATAATTTGTGTGGCAGCTGTCAGCTGCTGTTCCAGAAGATTGCTAGCCGCTGCCATTGTTCCACCTTCGATAAACAAAGCAGTATTTTGGAGATGAAAATCTGCTGGTACCTGCCATGCATACAATAATAGTTTTAATTTACATTTAGTTTTGCTAAGTCTATCCCATGTTTCGTTTAATTAAATTTCACTATATTTTGTACTTTAGGGACAATTCCCTAATACATCCGGGACTATCTGTGAAATAAATTAATTCTTTGTAAAGATGTATCTCAGAGCTGAATAAAATTCTAAAATGAGACAATACTTGTGAGAAATGTACACTTACTTCATAAACTCAAACTATTTTTTTTTAACTTGTTACATAACAGACCACTAACTTGCACCAACTATATAATGAAAGAATTCTTTTAAAATCTTGTATGATCAGTATGTCAAAGGTTATAAAACAGAAAGCTGAAAGGAACCTTATATGGACACAGACTCCCACGCCTCTTCCATCATTAACCATGTCAAGTAATTAGTTTGGTAGGCAGTATTAACTCCACTTTTGGGTCTAATCATTGAATGACAGTCGAATAGCAAAATTATCTTCCAATAAATATAAGTAATGTTACTGCTAACTGTACATGCCATCAGATTTACTCATGTAATGAAGACTATAAGTCACTGTGACTATCACTATCATAAGGATGTTCAAACATTCTTTACCTACATATAATGAAATAATAAACTATCTTGCACTGTTCTTGCCTTTGTATAAACTTCACACACTTACAGCGTCTATGCACCTACACACTTGTATTATCTCAACACTTCTTCTGGAACCTACGTTCACAATGACACGATCTACTATAGGCGAGGCATGTAAAACCATGAATCACAACACGTGTCCGATTGTATTGATGATATTTGCGATGTACATTATGATTTTAGATTACTGTCGTTAACATGATCTAGTAATAATCCACTTATTTCATGAATATTACACTACTATACTAGAAACAATTGATTCGTGTATAATTGCTAAAATCCTGAAAAATATAACAGACTATGCCAGAGCCAATGATAATATGAACGTCATGAACTAGCTTGCAGCTGCGAAGGAATCTTTTTAGTTTATACCATTAAGACTGAGTTTAAATATATTGTTATAAAACTCATCTTTAAGTGGCTTATTACTATTTAGTAGCATATGTGCTGAAAATGTTTGGGTAATATTGACATAACCGCTCAATAACGCATCCTGCTTCTTCACTATTTCGAGAATACCAATCCCTTACGTTATTTCTACTAAGATGAGTACATATAATTGAATCAAATATAGGTTATGGGTATCCATGTAAACTTTCGTTCTATTCATTATAATAAAATGTAGTTCAATATTTATTCAGACGTTATTTTTATGGAATCACGTAAATAAATAACGGCATAATTCATTCGGTGGGTTGGCAAACCTGAGTGCTTGTAAATAAACAGAAACGCTCCGATATGGAAGATGATGTGCAGTCGAGAAAAAAGCTTCGAAGATTTAACGTTTCCATACTGCGAAGAAGTAAGCAAGTATGAAAAATTGGACAAAATCGGCCAAGGCACCTTTGGGTAAGTTTTATTTGTTGTACGTTGTTGTAAATGAGTCAGTTATGAACACGTAGGAAAGGTTTGGAAAAGTACCCTCCCCCTAGTGTTGAAACCAATTTAATAAAATTGTAATAATAAAAGGTCAGTGACTTTGATCTGTGTTGGGAGTAATATACCCCGGAAATGTATATTGTATCATACAGAACCGTGAGGCAGCATGGGTCATTTTAAACTAGTAGTAAACTTTGGCCTTGTCAAAGAACAGGATATACATTTGAAACAAGTAATTACATCAGCATATTCAATATGAGAAGTCTTTAAGGCTTTTATAGTAATATCAAACACAGAAAGCATATGGAAATGGTGACGTCATAGATAAATGTAGTTGTGATGAATTTTATAAATGATGTTTTGATGCACAGCCACAGATAATGCAGTTGCTAGTATGCTGAAGCATTAGCCTAGTTGAATTGATGTTTGAGTGAGCGGAGTTTAAATGGTAAGTTTTTGGAAGTGCATACCTGCATGATATAGCAATAGAAAATTTAATATTAACTTTATAAATTATAATATATCAGCCTAATAAACATTTTTCTTGGCAGAAATCAATAACAGAAAAATATGCTAAAAGTTATATACAAATACAAGAATTGACTAAAGCTTATGAATCTGTTTTCCCTAAAAAAGTGTAGACTCAGAGGTGACTTGATACAGGTCTTCAAGATTCTAAAGGAGATTGACAACATCAAAAGTGACAAAATTTTTACACTGAATGAGAATCCGACAATGGTCTCAAATGGTCAGGAAATAGATTTAATCTGGAAGTGGGTAGAAACAACTTCGCCAACCATGTAGTTAATGAATGGAATAAACTTCCTGCAAAGGCAGTGCAATGTAGTTCAGTTTGAAGCTTTAAGATTCGTTTAGATAAACATCTAAGCAAGATGCTGTAATGACTGCCATTTATTTTATATTATTTGTTTGTTATTATTTGTCTGCTTATTTGCTTGATTTTCATTTATCATTTATCTGTCAGTTTATTATTATTTACTATTTACCTGTTTGTTTATTATTTAACTATACCTATGCATTTATTTTTTATTTTTTATTATTTATATATATATATATATTTTTTTTTTTCGCATCCAACCTAGTTATGGACCTAAAGGTCTGTTGGCATGCTCCGCCTTTGTAATCCTTTGTAAATAAATGAAGCCACTACAACTGCTTGAGGCTCCATCTTTGTTTTGGTAGATGCGGAGGTCGAAGGAAGTAAAGTGTGATGACTGTGTATTCTAACCTAACCTAACCTACCTACCTAACATAACCAGCATTTAGTAATGCAGTACCTATAATTCAGGATTGTCGTTGCTGTCTTCGACCTCTAAATCTATCAAAACAAAGATGGCGTCTCAAGCAGTCATAGTAGTTACGTTTGTATATAGCTTTTAGCAACTTTTTCTGTTTATTTTTGCCAAGAAAAATTTATATTACATAGACATATTATAATTTACAAGATTAGTATTTCATTTTCTAATACCATATCGTGTAGGTGTGCACTTCTAAAAAAAATACCAGTTAAATCCTAAGTTGGGGAACAAAAAAAATTGAGGGTAAATTTTTGCAATCATACATGCAGGGAATTTTTAAATGAAACTTATATTGTCATTTATATTTAATATAATTCTGGTGATTCTGATACTCATTTCCACTATACATCAATGGTTCCTCACACTCCAGCCCTTAGATGAATGAAAGAAGAAGGGAATGTAAAGTTGGAATATGATAGGAACATTAAGAACTAATAATGACATCAAAATTTATTTTAATTTGGGAGAGGTACCACATTCCTCATCATTATTCATATTTAAGATCAACTCATAATGTCAGTAACTAAATTTTTTCTTATATGATGATGTTCTCTCTAAATATATATTTTTTGTAATATAAATTTACTTTGTCTGCATAATGTAATGTATGTGATGTACATGTACTCCCCTTGGCTATCCACATAAGCAGTGATGGTGTAGAGAAGGGGAAGGTGACTTTCATATATTATTTTAGAAATTTGTTGCACGTTATGGCAACACAGTCAGCTCCCCAACCACTCCAATGCTAAACATGGCAAAATAAACTGAAGAACCTACTGGTAGAGAAAAGAAATCCCGTAGAATGTTGATCTATATATTACAGCCGTGGTCCAAGGTTCTCTTCAGAGGACAGCAGACTATGGTCATAATATACGGATCACTATTCTGCAGTGTTTCTATTTAATTTAATTTTGTGGATGTTTTACAATTTGTACATTCCCATGGCAAGATGTTTACTAATACTACCAATAATAATGTTATTTCTACTGAAATTAACTCGTTTTCACACCAGCCTGGGTGGGTTGTTAATGAATTGCATAGAAATCAGTATCAAATTCACATGAACCACACAATAAAATGCTCATTTTTGACATTCTTGATTAGGGGATTGAACCTCTGACAAATGTTTTACCTCAGAATATCTCTCCCCCCCCTCTCTCTCTCTCTCTCTCTCTCTCTCTCTCTCTCTCTCTCTCTCTCTCTCTCTCTCTCTCTCTCTCTCTCTCTCTCTCTCTCTCTCTCTCTCTCTCTTTCATCTTAATTTACAAATCATACAATTTTTTTACCTGCTTTATGTAAATAACCAGTGTTATACTGAATTTATCTGGAATAAAAGACACTTGTAATAAGATGGAAGTTAATAAGTATGGAATAGAGTGGAAGAAAATGTATTGAGTCTGATGGAAAATGGGAAGATTACTTTCTATTCCACCCCACACCTGATGGTGGGTCATGTCAAGAAGTCCTTCATAGGATTAACATGGCCCATGGTACTATGGACTCTCTCAGTCAAAGTATAAGGGCATCGTAATTATGCACGAAGACTAAGATCTGGATCTTCAAATTGTGTATGCTCCCTCTCTTGTTATATAGCTGAGAGACTTGGATATCGAATGCTTGTTTGAAGAGACGTCTCAATGCCTTTGGTACCAAGTGCCTTCAGAGAATAATGGATTATTATTGTTATGACTTTGTGTCAAAAGAGCAACTGCTTTATGAGATTCAGTGAAGGGATGTTATCAGTATAATTCATCAGTACCAACTCTGGCTTAATGTCCATGTATCATGCTTCCATGATATTAAGCTTTTATTTCCACAGGAAACTACCTGTGGTGAAGGAGATAAAAAATCGCTGCAAAAATTATGCCTAGGATAAATGACTGATCTTGCGAAGAGATGTTTGTAATAGGAATGGTGGCTCCATAGGGGCTTGCTGAGTGAAATGATGGGAATGGCATTAGTGTGTGAATAAAGTGACATGTTCCGCAGTGAATGGTCCCCTTTGGTAATGATAGGTTAGATCAGCATTTCTCAACCTTTTACCCTTGCATAACCTTTAAAATAAATTGCATGTCTCAAGGAAACCCTGGGCAAAAAAACACACAAAAAAAAACACATATACCATATCTTTCTCATATACGAAGATGATTTCCATTGTCAGTTGGATAATGTTGGGTTACTTCTTCTTCAGAGAGGTGTTCAAGGCGCGTCACAAGAAGACCAAGAAGACGGTGGCTCTCAAGAAGGTCCTCATGGAAAATGAAAAAGAAGGAGTAAGTAAATTGATCACTTGTTTGTTATGTTCCACTATTTCGTACTCCTGGGAGCTCTTGCATAGTCATATGTCTTCAAAACTATGTAGACGACAAAAGAAGTCACAGCAAAACCATTCATTCACTGTGGTGAGTGAATTTAGTAGCTGTTATGAGTGCCTCCTCCTCACCTCCTCATTTCCCACTCAATCCAGCATAGTAACCTCTACCATACTTCATCTGAAATACATTTAAATGCTTTTTTTCTTCCATAAAAGAGGAAGAGTTTAAATGTGTTTGAGATGAAGTGTCTAAGAGGTATGATAGGGGTTACTATATTGGATAGAGTGAGAAAAGAGGAGGAGAACGGGGGCTGGAAAAAAGAGTTGGGAGATAGGGTTAATGAAAGAGGATTGGGATGTTTTGGATACATGGAAAGAATGAGTGAAGAAAGATTAGTCAAAGAAGTGTGGAAGGGAGTGAAATTGAGGAGGTTACCAAGGATGAGATGGATGGATGGATGGGGGTAAAAGGGGGATTGGGAAAGAGGGGAATGTCTGTTGAGGAAGGAAGAGAGAAGGCAGAAGATAGGGGTGAGTGGAAAATAGCTGTATATGGATAATACTGTGATGCATGGAAGGGAGTGGGTGGGGGATGGGGGAGTGAGGGTGATGTTACAGGTGAATGATATTTTGATGCAACTTGAAGGGATTTCTCCCCATCTTCTCTTTTTCTACATGAGGGGACAGAGGGGGGTTCACTGATTAAATAAAGTGGTCTTGCTGTGGATGTGCTGTGTCTTGCTACCCAGGGCAATGGGTGAAATACAGGAATGACCCATCATCCAGGAGGATCCAAAAAAAGAGGGAGTATGTAGTGATGAAATGAGTGGGAGAGGAATTATGCCTTCTGTCTTTGGCTACCTCTCTTGTAAGGGGGAAAAAGCCCTTGGTGGATGTATGTATGCATGCATGCATGTATGAGTGTCTTAAATCTACTAAATTAAGAAGTTGTCAAAAAAGTTATCTCTGCAAAAACATTGGTAATGGTGAGTGTTCGTGAAAGAAAAATGCCTGATGTCCTTAGATTAGTAAAAAAAAATAGACAAATGTATATACAGTACTATCTATCATACTTCAGACTTGAAATGTATTTGTATCCGTTATATAATGCATGCTCCAGAATAATGTTTGTGATTAATGGTGAAAAGCTAAAAATGTAAATACTATACATCTATATGTCTATATACCAAGAGCTTTTTCCCCCTTATAAGAGAGGTAGCCAAGTCAGAGGCATGTACCCAATCTCACCCATTTCATTTCCCTCCACCACCCTTTCCACCTGTCCCATCTCAGGTCCTCATGGATGACAGCTCATCTCTGCATCTGCCAACTGTCCTAGGTCAAACACAATGCAGCAAGACACAGGACATCCACAGCAAGGCTGCTTCACTTAATCAGTGACCCCCCCCTTTGTCCCCTCACTGTAAATACTATACATACATATACCAGAAAGCTCTTTCCCCTTTATAAGGGGGTAGCATAGTCAAAGCATATATCCATGTTTCATCCATCCCACATTATTATTAATGTGGATGGGGGGGTGAGGGAGTATGAATGAATGATATTTTGACGCAGCCCAAAAGGCTTTCTCCTCGTCATCTTTTTTTCTGCATGAAGGGGGGTTGCCGATTAAATGAAGTGGCCTTGCTGTGTATATGGTATGTCTTGCTGCATTGCATCTGACCCAGGGCAGTGGGCAAGATGCAGGGATGACCTGTCATCCAGGAGGAGCCAAGAAAAGAGGGAGGGAGGGGTGGTGAATGGGAGTGGAGTATGTGGGGATGAAATGAGTGGGATTGGATTTATGCTTTTGACTTTGGCTACCTCCCTTGTAAGGGGGAAAAAGCCCCTGGTATATGTATGTACTATTATCAGTATAGAAAAAATATGAATGAGTATGATAAATGAACATGTTATGAATATGTGAATATGTTATGAATATAAAGATATGGATACAAAAGAAGATTGTTCAGCTACTGTTTTTGAAGCAAGAGGGGTACTGTTATCTCCCTGATGGCATATAAATGTTTCTCCATGTATGTTTATGTGCATATGTACACAAATGTTGTACTCATATATTATAATATCTACAACAATCAGGCTTTGTCTCGAGTCTCCTTCCATGATCATACTTTATATTTTGGTTTCTTATTTTATATTATTGTACCAGTGTTTTTTGTAAATGTTTAAATTAAATACTATTGATATCAAAACAGGTCTATTGTAATAAAACAGAAAGTACATTATACATGGTAAATACATTGTACAATCATAATTGAAACATTTAGAAATTCATCATTATAATAACCATAGAAAATCATTATTGACAAATCAGACTTTACTGTAAAGAAAAGTGAAAGTGAATGGAAATCTCTGATCTCTCATGAGTTGAGATTGTTGAGGTCATTATCACATGTAGTCATTCAGGGAAGGAATATTATGATGTCTAGGGATAGTGTGAGACAGTGTTGGATGATGTGCTCAGTGGCCGTATGCTGGATGCATCTAGGACAGTTTGATTCTGTGGTCTGACCTCACCCATGAAACATAAAGTCTTCAGCAAGAGAGTACTACCTAAGAAAATGGTAATGGTGGCTGTAGACATAAATAGGGTGTTAGACAGGAAAACAATCAAACATACATACATATACCAAGGACTTTTTCCCCCTTATGAGGGAGGTAGCCAAAGTCAAAGGCATAAACCAAATCCCACTCATTTCATCCCCCACATACTCCACTCCCATTCACTACCACTTCCACCCTCTTTTCTTGGCTTCTCCAGGATGAAGGGTCATCCCTGCATCTTACCCACTGTCCTGGGTCATAAGCAATGCAGCAAGGCTGCTTCATTTAATCAGCAACCCCTCTCTCAGTCCCCTCATGCAGAAAAAGAGAAGACGGGGAGAGATCCCTTTGGGCTGCATCAAAATATCATTCACACATTATCCCTCACCCCTATTCCCCATCCGCTCCCTTCCGTGCATCACAGCTCTATACACAACCATTCTCCACCCATCACTATCTTCTATCTCTCCCTTCCTCAACAGATATTCTCCTCTTTCCCAATGCCCCTTTTACCCCATCCATCCATCCCCTCATTTTCACTCCCTCCACCTCTGCCTTCCACACACACAGAAAAACAATCATAGAAATTGAAATTTACTACAATGACTAAAAATGGTTGACAGTTTTCCTTATAAGCAAAGAATGCAGTGTATCTCAGAAGAGCCATCTCAGTCGACCAGTTAATCTATTGCCCTGGTTCTCTCTTACAAGAGAACTGTGCCCCTTAGGAAACTGGCCATAGCCACTGGTTCAGCCCACAAGTCACTAAGTGAAGAGAAACTTTTCTGAAGTGAATGTAGGACAGTGAATTAGAAAATGATCTGTATGTTCTTTGTGGTGTTTACATCTAAGGCAGTTAGTATCTATTGCAAGGCCAATTCTGTGTTGATACTTGTGTGAGGTAGTAACCTAAATGTTTTTGTACAATTCTTGCTTGTCTTAGGAATGGTGTCTTTTGCTGGATTGATTTTTGGAGATTCTGGTGAAGTGTAGAAATTATCAGTCTATTAAGTAATATTTGCATTTTATTGCATGGGTGTCTGGAAGGGACAATTGAACCCCAAACCCCAGCGAAATCCAGCATGTGTTTGAAACTTTGCATGTTATCATAATTTTGTTAAATTTCTAAGCTATATTATATTAGTGTATAATTGATAAAAGTAAAATGTAAGTATATAATGTAAATATATGCCTATGCAGCCAATTTGAAGTGTATACCTTGATATAACCTTATACCATTAATCATGTATGTATAATATTTAGTTTTGGCTCCCTACAAAAATTCCTGTAGACACCACCCTTGTTTCATTGTGTGCATGTATTTAGCTAATTGTTTTTGTGTGGAAGTATTGTGGGGTAGGTTGTTGTAGAGTAGAAAACTGCTTGATTTTTTTTTTTTTTTTTTTTTTTTTTTTTTTTTTTATTGGGTGTATATGTTAGACTTTTTTTTGGGGTGTATATGTTAGACTTTGTTTGTGTGATGTAATGGGTGGATTTGAAGGTCCATGCATAGAATTGTTTACCTATTATTCTCATGTTTTTCTCATTGTGAAGGATTTTGATTTTTGTGTTCTGGGTCTTGATTTAGTACAGCTAGTTATTAATTAGGGTTTATTTGTGTTATTTTTTTGGTTGGTTCTATAGCTATATTTTGATGCAGCCTAAAGGGATTTCTCCCTGTCTTCTCTTTTTAAGTGAGGTGGCCTTGCTATGGATGTGCTGTGTCTTGCTGCATTGCCTCTGACCCAGGGCAGTAGGCGGAATATGGGGATGATCCGTCATCCATGAGGAGCTAAGATGAGAGGGAGGAGGAGTTGGTGGATGGGAGTGGAATGGTTGGAAGTGGGTACTTGCATTTTGATTTGGCTACCTCCCTTGTAAGGGAAACAAAGAAAAACTTGGTACATGTATATAGATATGGATAGATCTATAGCTAGAAATAAATCTCCCCTTAAAGAATGGTGATAATTTTTAACTTCTGCTATCCCTCCTCTCTACTACCATCTATAAATATCTCCTTTACCACCTCGATGGTTCCATCTGTGTGGTACGTTGTTGTTCCCAAGGATAGAAGTGCCGATATAATTATCAGTGATGAAATATTGTGTAGGTTGTCTTTCTTTCTTTTCTTAATTGTTGGATACAGTGTTGTGGAAATATAGTTAAGTAAGGTTGTTATGAATTGTTTGCACAGTGTTTTTGTTGTCCAGATTACATGCCTGCAATTGTTCTGAGTCTCCAGTGTCTAGTTTTGTTATTTATCTTTGCTATAAGGTCTTGTGAGAAGTGAAGCTCATTGTGTGTCAAATGTGAGATAGGATTTTGTTCAATGGGAGATACTGGCCATTTGCTTTGACCACTAGGTGCTTCTTTGTTTCATGCAACATCACTGGACCTCTTAAGGGATCTTGATGTCCTGTTTTATGTCAGCCAATATTCTTTGTTAAGCTTTTAGTAAGTCATCTATGTATGCAAGAGTTTACATGTTTTGCTCCAGGTTTGGGGTGGGAAGGTTTTGTCAATTAATCTATTGCCCTAGATCTGTCTTGCAGGAGACCCATGGTTCTTAGGTAAAGAACAATAGCCACTGGATTAGCCCAGTCCCTCAAGGAAGAACTATTGTTTTGTTGCTTGGGTATGGGTAGGATGTTCATCTTCTATGTGAGGGTCATATTTTGAGCAGTTTGTTTCTGTGGCCAGGCCTATTTTACAGTGTTAGCATTGTGTTAGTGCTGGATGGTGACCTAAACACAGTCATGCTAATGGATAGAAAGGTTGTATGTTGGAGAAAGGAATGGTCGTGGATGGTGAACATTATTTTAGACTAAACTCAGGATCTAGCCCACATGGGTATTATAGTTTCCTAAAGAAAATACCTTTGGATTTATGTGATTCAGATTCTTTTGAAGTCCGTGTTAATTGGAGATTAGTATGATACTTTATATATATATATATTAGAATTATCATTGTTGGCAGTTGAAGTGAGTAACTTAGTGTTTTTGTTTCAGGGTTTTCTTCAATTTCCAGGCATGTTTTTTCCGTTAGTAATGATGAGAATGGGCCAACATTCTGTTGTTTGACCACTAGACTCACCAAGAAGCTAGTGTTGAATATTTTGGTTTAAGTATATTTTAGCTTCCTCTCATTAATGTGTATAGAATTCAATCTTTCTTTAGCAATATGATAGTATAGATTGTATAATTTGAATACTTTTTTATTTCTCCTTGATGGAGGTGTATGGTATTGTTAACATGGTATCATGATTACTTGAGTATAGTATTGTTAGATTGTCATGCTAATTTAATGATGTGTCTTTTTCAGTTCCCAATAACAGCTCTTCGGGAAATACGGATTTTACAACAGCTAAAACATGAAAATGTCATTCGCCTAATTGAGATTTGTAGAACCAAACGTAAGTATTCCCAGGAAGTCTGACTTAACTTATAGTTTTAAGTTTGTTTTCAATAGTCCACCTCCTCAACCAGTACATTACTACAGCATAGTTCTTGTTGTGCATATTACAATTAGGTAAATAGAAATGGATAAACACAGTTGTGTCCTGCATTAAGGTCTATGGCATGCTCTAGTGCATCCACATTTTCTCTTACAGTCAAGCTTGTTCCCATATAGTATACTTATTAATCCCAAATAAGATGATTGTAATTCTACTATATTGCCTCCTTCAGGATATTGAACAAGTATATATGACTAACTGTAATTTTTTTTCTAACATTTTCTTAGCGTCAGGGTTCAACAGATGGAGATCTACTTTTTACCTGGTTTTTGACTTCTGTGAGCATGATCTGGCTGGATTGTTATCCAACTACAATGTCAAGTTTAATCTTGGAGAAATCAAGAAGGTGATGCAACAGCTGTTGGGGGGCCTTTTCTACATTCACAGCAACAAGGTACTGTGTTCATATTATCGCAGAAGGATATGTGCAGTAACATCAGTATACAGTATTGATTTACAGTTTTTGTTTTTAGTGGTTGTTGTACAACTAAGGGTACTGTAGGACATAGGAGTACAAGTAATCTTGATTAATTTCGATTTGTGGGGTATTACTATTCTTCCGTATTGACTTGAGGGAATAGATTTATTTTGTGCATTTAGAATTAAAGCTGTTAGGTTATTGTACATTTCTTCCAAATTGCTGACTAGGCTGTTGACCTTGTGCTTGTAAGTGATCTGACCCAAGGTGGTGTGCATATTACCCTCCATGACCTGACACCTAACCGCACTCATGGCGTCTGGACTGACTGTGTATCTTACGGTTCTTACCCTGTCACAGCCCCCTCATCTCATCAAAATTGGCTCTCCTGAAGTCTAGTACTAGAACATTATTTGTAATATTTAATTCTTCCCAAATAATGTTAAATCTTATTTCTTGATGATCGCTAGAGCCTAGACCAGTGTTTCTCAACCAGGGTTCCCTGGAACTCTAAGGTTCCACAAAAGGTCCCTAAGGGTTGTGCGAGAATAAGTGAGATAAGCTAATGCACTTTTGATTTTTTATTTAATTTCATATAAGCAATATAATTAAACATGCACAACTTATTCGTGGTTATTGTAATAATGTGATATAGACATCATCCTACCTAACTTATGATTACAATGAAAATAAAATGAGAAAGATATGTTATATATATATTTTTTTTTTCGCAGGAGTTCCTTGAGACATGCAATTTATTTTAAAGGTTACGCAAGGGTAAAAAGGTTGAGAAACGCTGGCCTAGACTATCTCCCACTTTTAGGTTTCTAGTTAGATGCTCATTATTAGTTAAAAGTAAGTCCAAAGTATTCTCTCCCCTTGTAGGATCAGTAATTATTTGTTTTAGGAAATTATCCTGCACCACATCTAAGAAATTTTGTGCTTCCTGGTCTCCTAATAAATTTCCCAGTTGATGTTTCTATGATTAAAATCTCCCGCGATTACAATGTTTTTGTACTGGAACGCCCTGTGAATTTTATAAATCAGGGGATCAGTATGCTCAATGCTGAGGTTAGGAGGTCTATACAAGAACCCAATAATAAGTTTCTTATTCTTGCCTATAATCTCTACCCAAATAGATTCTGTACTATCCCCACCCTGGGGAAACACACCTGGGTCCTATGCTTCCTATCTTTGTCGCAGATATCTCGACTGGGGCTATCCCTTACAACCAAAATCTTACCTGTGGGCAGGGATCTAGGGACTGCCCTACCCTTCTCTTGCATCTTCTTTGGTTCTTCTTGTAGACCCGCAAGAGCTTGAAAAGAGTTTCTGCATTCAAGTGGGCCTGGTGACGGCTTTTCACCATCTTTCCATTTTTTTTATTTTATTTTTTTTTATTATTATTATTATTATTATTATTATTATTATTATTATTATTATTATTTTTTTTTCTTCTCTCCACCATTTTCTACCCAGGTTCCAAGCATGGTTTGTCATCCGTGTTTTGGGCTTTCAAGCAAAGAACCCAATTCTCTTCTGAGGCCCTTAACAGTCTTCTCTAAGGCTACAATTCTTCTATGCAGAGATTGTACCTTTTCGGAGCTGATCACTGAAAGACAACCACTCCAAAAAATTACTCATTTGTGAAGACTGATTGGAAAGGTTCATTCATTATTTCTGCCTTAGCTGAGGCCTCTTCAAAGACCTCACCACCCATTATGTGTTGGTTTGTGTTAGAGATAGAAAGAGAGAGACACCATGTGTGTTTTTATATTTTTTTCTATATCCTGTAAGAGGGAGGGAGGGAGGGGGATGAATGGGAGTGGAGTATGTGGGGATGGAATGGGTGGGAGTCGACTTTATGCCTTTGTTTTTGGCTACCTCCCTTGCAAGGGGGGGAAAGCCGTTGGTGTATGTATGTACAGTACTACCTCTCATTAATGGACTAAAAGGGGGGTAATGGTGTCTATTGATGTGAATAATCCGTTGATTTGGAGTGGTTTTTGGGTGGCATAGTGATTGCACAGCACTGAACAACAGCACCAAAAACACTGCAAACTCAGCTAATTAATGTCCGTTAATGAGAGGTAGTACTGTATGTATGTATTTTTATCACTATATTTTTTCTTTCTCTTTTTAAACCAGATTCTTCATCGTGACATGAAGGCTGCAAACGTCCTAATTACCAAAACTGGAATTCTCAAATTAGCCGACTTTGGTTTGGCTCGAGCTTTTTCTCAGAGGAATGGCCAACCCAACAGGTTAGTTACCTTTGTGAAATAAACTGTATACAAATTGTTTGCATTGTAATTATATCTGTTTTATTATGCTTTCTTTTTTTAACATTGGGTTACATTGTAAAAGCACACCAACATGCCTTTTTATCCATTAGACCATTAGGTTTTATCTCTATATACCAAGGGCTTTCTCCCTCTTACAAGTGAGGTAGCCAACTCAAAAGGCAGGTATCCACTCCCACTCATTTTACTCCTACCCATTCCACTCCTATCCACCACACTTTCCTCCCTCTCCTCTTAGCTCCTCATAGATGACGGGTCATCCCTGTATCCCACCCACTGCCCTGGGTTAAAAGCAATGCAGAAAGTCACAGTACATTTACAGCAAGGCAGCTTCACTTAATCAGCAATCCCCCCTCTCCGTCCTCTCATGTAGAAAAAAAAGAAGACAGGGAGAAATCACTTCGGGCTTTGTCAAAACATCGTTTATACATAACCACTCTTTACTTCCATCCCCCACCCCCTCCTGTCCTTGCATCACAGTATCATGTATACACAGCCATTCTCCATTCATCCCTATCTCCTGCCTTCTCTCTTCCTTGCTCAACAGTCATTTCCCTTTTCCTTAAAGCCCCATTCACCCCATCCATCCATCTCATCCTCAGTCACCCCCTCAAGTTCACTCCACCCACCTCTGCCTTCCACACCTCTTTTACTTATCTTTCTTCACTCATTCTTTCCATGTTTCCAAATCATCCCAATATTCTTTCATCATCCCTATCTGCCATCTCCTTTTCCACCCCCAGCTCTCCTCATCACCTCTATCCAACTTTGTAACCCCTACTATACTTCTCAGACATTTAATCAAATATCTCTCTGCCTCTCTTAAATTCCAGGTCTCTGCCCCATACAGTACCATTGGCACAATCACCCCTTTACACAATCTCATCTGCATCCATTCTTAGGTGCCTATTTCTCATGACACTGTTTAATCCCCCCAAAACATTTACATGCTTCTCTTATTCTACAATTTACTTCCACATCCACTATTCCCTTTCCTGCCATATACAACCCCAAATACATAAAGCCATCCACTTCCTCCAGCTTCTCTCCTTTAAAACTTCCAACTTGCTGCCATCTCCCCTTATTCATCTTATCACCTTACTTTTACCCACATTTACCTTAAACTTTTTCCTGTTACATACTCTCCTAAACTCTGTCACCAACTCCCGCAATCCCTCCTCTGACTCTGCCGCAATCACAATGTTGTCAGCAAACAACAATTGGCTCATCTCCCACTTTTCTCCATTTTCTTTAACCATCTCTAGTCCCCTGCCCTTCACCACTCCTCTGTCCACTGCTTATGCACTCTCAGATGCTTACAATTCTCATCTTCCTCAAGTGTCTCACCTTTCACATACTCATTTGACCTATCACCCTCAGAGGATGCTCACTGACGGAACTGGTTAGTGTTGCTACTTGCAGTGGAGGTTGAGGTGACGGCAGTTTGAATCCTGCCAGCGAATTGGACCAAGGGCATGGTTCATTAAATGCCATGCTACAAAGTCCTCTGTAAGAGGCACTATCCTAGCCTCCTGATAGGGGAGTTCACAATATTAAACTAAATCATCATTACCATCAACATTCAGTATAGAATCTTATAGCTTTACTTTGACATACATTCACTTCTAATTTTTTTCTCTTATGCACCCTGCCAGACTCCATCATGATCTGCTTCATTGTCTCTTGAGAATCAGCCACAAGTGTGTAGTGTCATTTGTAAATAACTATTTACTCTTGTCAGCATATAGGAAATTCATATTGCACCAAACAATCTATAACTTGGTATATCAGTTAAGTAATAAGTTGCACTAGAATTGCTGCTGGACCATTTGTTATAAATTTTGTTCAGACAAGCAACAAATGGTAGGTATATGAGCAAATTTAAATTAAGTGGGAGAATGTTTTGATTTATTGCAAGCCTTTATGTTTGCATCCTGTGTTTAGTTGAATAGAATTGTTTGACACTGTTGAGAACAAGCTCTTTGTTATGTGACTTCATGGTTAACCCCATCTGTGCCATGTGGCATTTCTTTTTATTGTGGTTACTGCCAGACCATTTTGTTTACCTCTATGATGTGCTTTTGATAGTGTAGGGGTTATAACCTATCTCAGGTCGTCTGTTATCCAGTGGGCAATTACATTTCCCCTAAATTCTGGTTGCAGCCAGGCTCTATATAGTAACCCTTTCAGTAGCAGAGTGGGTGAATGTTAAAATTAGAACAGGTGGCAGACACTTATATGCTCAGCCCTCAATTTAATGGACCCCAATTAATGGATTTTGGAGGGAACTGACAAAATTCAGACTCAAAATAAATTTAAGTCAGCTCACTCTATGGTCACAACATATCAAGAACTCATCTTCACAGTCCTTTGTAAGTATGACATTAGATTACAAGAAATATGTTGGATTTATTATATTCATTTGACCAGTGTCCCCTCCTTTTGTCCGTTAAATTAAGAGATGGGTGTACTGTTGTTACATTGCATGGATGTGTCAGTAGGGGCAGTTCCCCCCCTTCACCCACTCACTGATCAATGATGGGAGATGGACAATGGAACCTGTAATAAACCTGAAGTTAAATAACATGTTGTCAATGGATAGTACACCCTCTTTTCTCCACACCACACAAACCAATCACTGGATAGTTGTGTGAACCTCCATGTAATCATAGCTGTCATCATAAATTGCATGGGCTGATATAACAGCAATTCCTGCAGCCTTATTGTAGACCAAAAGACCTGCTGGCTTAATTTTCCATTAAAAATCAAGTGGCTAAAACTGCAATAGAACATTCAGAGTGATTGTTTATGATCAAGTTTGTCCTGATTAATTTTTTGGTAATTGTTATTTGGATCAAGATTAATATGGATGAACTTAACATATTGGCTGTGACATTCAGTCATGTTATTCTGATTCAGGATACTTTCAAGTGATTTAATTCTCTTGAGGCCTTGACAAGCCCTTTGTGATTAACCCTTTGGCTCAGACTTTCATTGCTTATATATATCCTAACACCAAGCAGTTTTACTCAGTTTTTTAGTCCAAGGGTTAAGATTTATATCATTTGGATAAGAGCTTTATTAAAGAATCACCAAAGTTTGAGAGATAAAGTAGGCAGAAATGTGAGACCTGATTTTGCTGCAAATAGCTTATGCGGTTCATGGCTTGGTTCAGATACACCAATCGAGTAGTGACGCTGTGGTACCGACCTCCGGAACTTCTGCTTGGTGAGCGGAACTATGGCCCACCCATCGACATGTGGGGCGCTGGCTGCATCATGGCTGAAATGTGGACCAGAACCCCTATCATGCAGGTGTGTGCCATTGCCTGAATGCTTGCATAGAATTGTGTTAATCTGTAGTCTGTTCATCATGATGATATAAAAGTTATTCAGGCTATTGGTGTGACGTGTCATTCTGTGGCAGGATAAGGCACGTGGGAGATTATTGACCATTGTACATAGTATCAAATTTTCCATTAACCCTTTATAGTACATGGTGCTATGTTGGATATGTTCAATGATTTTGCTCTGAATAATGCCAGTTGAGTATCCTAGTTAGAGGAACCTTCATACCATGGAAGGTTAAATTGAAATTCTATTTCATACATTGACTGTACAGGTATTTTTAGAAGTCATTATACAACACCCTATCTATTTCAATACTTGACAGTTGATCACATGCTAAGAGAATGGAGTAGATCCACTTTGTTATTATCAAAATGAACAGACTATAGTTGGAGTAGTATGTAGGCCCTCATGATTGTGTGGTGCTCTACAAAACTGAAGCTGTCCTTGTAAAGATGTTTCTTTTATCATTCCTCTATGGTGAGGTCCAGCAACTCTCCCATGAAGTGAAGCCATTATTCTGTTGAAGTGATAAATGGCTCATTAAGAGAAAGATATTAATGGAAACTTTTTTATTAGGATTGTGTCACTTTTATGTAGTGTTGTATGTCTACTATAGGCATGTTTAGGGGCATATATAATTTTAGATGCTGAGCTCATACCCTTGTTTGGCTACCTCAACTCAGGTCATCTGGATATATAATGACAAAGGACATGAATTTACTATACTCCAAAGCAGGAGTTACAAAAATATGGTCCACTAGGTCATTTCATCAGGCCTGCCGCCTCATATGTGTATTTATTTTATTATTATTATTATTATTATTTTTTTTTTAGTTATGTTAATAAAAAAAATTGGTACAATATTCAATGTGTAAATAAATAATTATACAGCCCACACTTGTCATTCTCTCAGTTATGTGGCTTGCTCTGAAAAAAGTTTGGTGATCCCTGCTCTGTGGTGTAGGATTTATTAGATGCACACAAACTTTTTGTGAATTCAGAAAGCTTGGATTAAAGGTCACCAGAGAAATGATGGACTAATGCAGTACATGAACCTTCTACTATATTGAATGATGTAAATGAAAACAATTTGTATTGGATCATAATTGCATTACATTTATAAATGGAATTGGTGAAGCTAGAGAATTGTTGAGATTTTTTCTAAACTTAAAAGAGAAGTTTTCAATAATATTTGATATGTTAGTGTAAAATGAGGAGGAAAATTGTCAAAAAGACTGGAATTCTGAATTTTCTGATGGCTGCTAAAAAAACTTCATAACCCCTCAAGTGATGACATATTTTACTGCAGGAAAATAATAATCATGATAATCTAATATTGTACATATATGTGTCACTAATATCCAAACATAAATTAATGCCATATATATATAAAAAGTTGTAAATTTTATTTGCTTCATGTTTTTTAACACCATGAGCATCATATACATTTGCTATCACCACTTTCTTCAAGCTTTTTTATCAACTCATGATTTTGTCCTATAGTCAAATACAGTTTCTGCTCTTTAGAAATGATTTATTGCAGCAGATTGAAAATCACTATAATTAATGGCATTTGTGACTCGGAAGAATATAAAGCATTCTCTCTCTCTCTCTCTCTCTCTCTCTCTCTTTGTAAAGCTTGAGGTTTCCAGTCAGTGAATCTTGAAGTAATGAATATTATTAGTTTTGTGGAAACTCTCCCTCTTTGTCTCTCTCTCTCTCTCTCTCTCTCTCTCTCTCTCTCTCTCTCTCATCAAGAAACATAATTTGTTTTGTGATACACATCATGGTTTCTCCAAGGGTAAGTCATGTGTGACTAATCTTCTATCCTTTTACACAAAAGTGTATAAGGTGCCAGATAACATTGATAGTTATGATGTTATCTACCTTGACTTTAGCAAAGCATTTGACAAGATGCCCAGAGACTACTAAATAAAATCAAAGCCCATGGCATAGGAGGAAAAGTGTTAGAATAGATTAGAGCTTGGATCAGTAACAGAAAACAGCGGGTCACCATAAATGGAGTAAAATCCAGGTGGGGCAATGTTACTAGTGGGGTTCCCCAGGGCTCGGTTTTGGGTCCCATGGTCATTATGTACATAAATGACTTACACGATGGGATAAATAGTGATGTTTGTAAGTTTGTTGACACAAAAATAGGATGCCGAGATTCTGTAGGACGATCTTAACAAATTGTTCACAGTCGGTGAAATAGGAAATGAACTTAAATATCTCAAATTGGAGCATGTTAAACATAGTGCTACACAACCCCAAAAATAGATATAGCTTAAATAACATGTTTTTAGAGAAAACCAAGTGCAAGAGAGACTTGGGAGTTCTAATGAGTCCTGACCTAAAATCCAGGAAACAGTGCATTAGTGCCAGGAATAAAGCAAACAGAGCATTAGGTTTCATTACCAGGACAGTTACGAATAGAAGTTCAGAGGTAATTATCAAACTCTGTCTAGTGTTAGTTAGACCCATCCTTGACTATGTGGTACATTTTTGGTCTCCGTCTTATAGAATGGACATCAGTTCACTAGAATCAGTACAGAGGAGAATGACCAAAATGATACATGGGCTCAGAAATTTACCTTACAAAGAGAGGCTTAGGCACCTTAACTTACACTCTCTGGAAAGACGCAGAGTGCAGGGTGATCTAATAGAGGTGTTTAAGTGGATCAAAGGCTTTAACAAGGGTGATGCAAACAAGGTCATCATATTAGGACAACAGGGCTGGACTTGCAGTAATGGATTTAAACTGGGCAAATTTAGATTTAAGAAGGAAATAGACAAGAGTTGGTTTACGAATAGGGTAGTCAATGAATTGAACAGACTTAGTAACCATGTAGTGAGCACTGAAACTATCAGTTGTTTTAAGAAACGGTTAAAAAACTTTATGGATGGGGTGACAGGTGGTAATTGACATGGAAGTGCCTAGTGTAGGCTTCATGGTCTCTTGCAGTCTCTCTGTGCTGCAGATGTACAGTCAGTGAAGTTTTAGACAACAGTTGTTATTATTTTACTGTTAATTACTCTCCATTCACATGTCATACAGGGTTGTAATGGATGAACACATTAGTGATAATATAGGGCAAGAAGCATAATGTTTAGGAGCATGTATTAAGAATAGGGAGAGGATCATGATGATTTTGGTTACAAATGCTTGAGTTGGGAGAAGGTTAGGGTGGTGGGGGCTCGGAGGTGGTCATGACGCCGCGGGGATATGAATGCTCAACGAAGGAAGTGATCTGGTTGAACATTATGAACTCCCCCACCCAGAAAGGGTGAGGGTTTGCCTCATTATAGTAGACTTTTTGAAGCAAAGAATTTAATGTAGTATGCAGTCCCAAATCACTTCCACTCCTGACCTCTTACCTAAGTAGCAATGCTTTAAGCCACTAACTCAATTAAGAAAATGGACAGGTACAAAGGCTATGAGAGATTTTAGAACTTTAGAGAGTGTGAATGATAGTGACACAAATGTGCTATGTGTAGATATTTGGTAGTGGGAAATATTTAGTGTGTAAAGAAACAAGACCATCCCAGAAATGAAAGGGAATGATATTCGATAATATGTACTGATGAGTTTGTAATTATGTTTCCGTAGGGAAGCACAGAACAGCATCAACTCAACTTGATATGCCAGCTCTGCGGAAGCATCAGCCCTGAGGTGTGGCCTGGGGTGGAGGCCCTACCGCTCTTCAACACAATGGAGCTCGCCAAGAACCAAAGACGCAAAGTGAGGGAACGACTCAAGCCTTACTTAAGGGACACCCACGCTTGCGACCTTATAGATAAGATGCTGACGTTAGACCCGGGGAAGAGAACAGGCAAGTATGGTTTCGAACCACAGAAGATAAGATGTTGAAGTCATGTGTCAGAACAAGAATAGTTTTGTATTGTAATGTAATTATTTTGATGAAGCTTCATTTGAAAATGGACTTTAATGTTGTAAGTACTATTTATGACTTCATACATTTCTCCTGGCCACCAGGAACCAATAGCAAGTACAGGTATTTGTCTAATTAGATATGGTGAGATACAGAGATGGAACACCACGAGCATAGGTCCCCTTCCCATAAGATACAACTAGGTAAAAACACACACACAGTGTTTGTATAACTTATATAACCTTTAATCCTATAAACCTTAGATGCTGATGCTGCCCTGAACCATGACTTCTTTTGGGCGGATCCACTTCCATGTGACCTGGCAAAAATGCTTAGCCAACACACACAAAGTATGTTCGAGTTCCTGGCGCCGCCTCGACGTGGACGTGTACATAATGGACAGGTTTGTGTTTAAGTTTGTGCACTTGACTTTGAATTGGTATTCTCTGTCTTTTGCTCCCTCTTTCTCTCTCTCTCTTTATGTCAACATTACAAGAGTTGGTTTAATGTCATGAATTCCTTTCATGGAGGGCTAAGATTATTACCATCATCAGAAGTTGTAGTAATAGTTAGCATTGTGGAAAAAAAAGTATGAATTTATGAAAGGAATGAGGTGTTTGGATCAAATTTTTATACTAAGGTAGATATGCAAAAAGTTTTTGGCAAAAGGTGAGGATGTCTTTTGCGCTTATTGGATTTGAAGAACACATATGGTGAGTTAATAGGAAGGCATTGTGGGATGTGCTGCAGATGTATGGGGTAGAAGGAAGGCTGTTGAGGGCAGTCAAAAAAATTTATATGAGTAGGAGAGCTTGTCCCCATCTGGGGTATTGGTTGCATGTTAATGTGGGGTTAAAAGTGCTAAGTAGCATGCAACTGATACTTTAGGGTCTATATGGGGCACCCCTACAGACCAAGGCCACCCATCATTTTGTCTGTGGTTGAGGAAATCTTGATTCATAGAGAAATGATGATACATTATTTTACTGGAACTGTCCCTCCGTTATGTTGTCCCCCGATTCTTGTTACTGTTCTGTACCATTTCTTTGAATATGGTAATTAAATTTCTTGTTTCGCTGAGCCCTGTGGTGGGGGAAAAGAATACTGCCACTAAGTATTTCTACTTGAGTCGTATAATGCGACAAAAACGGGATGCTTTGTAGTTGATATCTTTAAATTATTTTTATGTTAAACATCTACTTCTTTGGTTATTTTTAATGGGGAGGGATTGAAGGGAAAATAATATATTTAAAGTGAATAGGTAAGTAGGAGTGAAAGTATTAGAATGGAAAAAAAAAATAACCACATTATTTCGAACATCATTGCTGAGATATCGATTCCTTTCATTTTGTAGGCACCCGTGCAGGCAGCAACAGGAACGACCTCTTCCTCACAACCGACACAGAAGGGCAGCCATCACAGGTCTGGAAGGCCCTCCACCTCTGCCAGTGTAGCCAGCATGTCCTCCTGTCCAGATCGTATATTCTAAATCAATTGCCTGTGCTAGGTGATTGAAATTAATTTTACCCCATAGGGTATTTAGAACTTTTTGTTTGGAGTGAATATATCAGAAGGAGTTACTGTACCAGCTGGATGTTCTAGGAATTATTCTTGGATTATGGAATATTCTAGAATGTTATCCAATGTTGAATGGAGTATCTAGGATGTTTTTGTATACAGAATATTGTATAGTCTGTAGTTAGGCTGGATGTTTTAGAACTGGTTTTATAAAAAGCTCTTTCTGTTATATTTTATAATGATAATTGGACATTCTAGATTGTGTCATGGATATATATATATATATATATACATATATATGTATATATATATGTATATATATGTATATATATGTATATATATATATATATATATATATACATATATATATATATATATATATATATATACACACACACACATACATACATACATACATACATACATACATACATACATACATACATACCCACATACAATACATGCATACATGCAACTACCAACAGCATTTTCCCTCCTTACAAGGGAGGTAGCAAAAGTTCAAAGGCATAAATCCACTCCCACCCATTTCATCCTCACATACCCCACTACCATTCACCACCCCTCCCTCCCTCTTTCCTTGGCTTCTCCTGGATGATGGGTCATCTCTGCATCTTGCCTATTACCCTGTGTCAGAAACAATGTAGCAAGACATATATATATATATATTTATTAATATATATGTATATAAATTTTTTAATATTATGTATTTGTTAATTTCTGGTATAATGTTATTGTATCAGGTAGTTAATCCATAATATAATATATACAAAATTATCTTGGACAGTAGATAATATCAGCAATTTCCATTCATTGGTAAGAAATATTAGGTTTCTTGTGTGTGTTGTACCAAGGTATTCTTGTGTCCCAAAGGATTTTCTTCATTATTTTGTTCATAATATTTTGTTTTTCTTAAAGGAATTTTATACTTAATTTTCAAATAATCATATATTCTTTTTAATCAGATTTTGGTTTAAAGAATTTCATTCTTAAAAACGTAGGGTGGACTTGTTTGAGGTTATTGTTCTTAATGTGGCCAAACTGTAGAGCTTTCAGATGGGGGTCTTACATCATATATACCAGATGTTCTTCCTTTTTTGAAGAGCAAGGGACAAATAACAGTTACTTGCACCAGGTGGTCCTGCTGGGTGGATATATAAAAGTCATGTCCTCACCTCCATCTAGTGGTGTAGCCCCAAGATGTTGACACGAGAAGAGAAGAATCGAGCATTTAGGGATTGGTTGCACATGTGAGGTACAAAGAAATAAGAAGACAAGGAAAACAGATGTATGGGATTGGGTAAAAGCTGTTTAGGGCAGTCAAGAGTTTTTATGAGAGTAGTAAACCCTATGTTAGGATTGGAAATGGAGAGAGCAAGTGGTTTGAGGTAAAGGTGGGGCTGCATCAGGGTTGTGTCATGTCACCATGGCTATACAGTGTGTATGCAGATGGGGTGGTACATGAGGTACATGGGCAGGAGATAGGAGATAGTGGAGAGAATTGGGAGGTGAGCCAGGTGTTATTTGTAGACAACATTATTCATGGCAGGATTAGAGGAGGGATTAAGGTAGTGATGGAGTTTTGGAAGGTATGCAACTAAAGAAAGTTGAAGGTAAATGTGGGTAAAAGTAAGGTGATGATATGTACAGGGGGAGAGGATGGCAGCAAGTTGGAGGAAGAGGATAGCTTTAAGTATTTGGGATCACATGTGCCTGGAAGTGGAGGTGTTGGGGTGATGGTTAACTGTTGATTGAGAAAAGGAAGTCTTGGAAGATTAAAAAGTGTCATGAGAAATAGGAATTTGGGAATGGATGCAAAGAGAAGATTATATGAAGGGGTGATCATGCCAATGACATTGTATAGGGTGGAGACTTCGAATTTAAGAGAATCGGAAAAGAGAAGTTTAAATGTGCTTCATATGAAGTGTTTGAGAAGTGTGGTAGGGGTTACAAGGTTGGATAGAGTGAGAAATGAAGAGGTGAGGAGAAGAGCAAGGGTGGAAAGGGAGCTGGCAGATAGGGCTGATGAAAGAGTTTTGGGATGGTTTGTACACATGTAAAGAACAAGTGAAGAAATATCTGTCAGAGATGTGGAAGGCAGAGGTAGAGGGAGTGAATTTGAGGGGATGACCAAGGATGAGATGGATGGATGGGGTAAAAGGGGCTTTGAGCAAGAGGGAAATGTCTATTGAGTAAGGAAGGGAGAAGCCAGGAGATAAGGGTGAGTGGAAGATGGTTTTGTATGGATGATATATAGATGCAATCCGAAGGGATTTCTCCCCATCTTCTCTATTTTCTGCATGAGGGGACAGGGAGGGAGGGCTCACCATGTAAGTGAAGCAGCCCTGCTTTGGATGTGTTGTGTCTTGCTGCATTGCTTCTGACCCATGGAGAGCTAAGATAAAGGAAACAAAGGTGGTGGATGGGAGAGGGCATGTGCATTTTGACTTGTCTACCTCCTTTATAAGGAGGAAGAAGGCCTTGGTATATAGATAGATTTACTCCGCTAAGTTAAATTGAACAGATTAGTTATGCTACTTAGTCAGTTAACCCTTAAGTTTACATTGCAGGTAGGTTTTTATAGTATTTTTCTTAAATGAAAATCTGTTTTTCATTAAAGTTTTTAAATACTTTAGAAAAGTTAAATGGCTTAATTAGGCAAATAATCATTGGTGTGTATGTGTGTATATACACTATACATGATTATGTGTCTCAGAATGTTCCTTAATTAGTTTCCAAAACTTTTTTTGGAGTGATCTCTCTAATGCAATTCTTGTTGGACTGAATTGCTGCTGACATTCTGATGGTCTGGGTCACTGATTGGTCAAAATTATGGAAGGATTTTCTTCTTATATACAGTCATGCATATATCTGTGTTCTAGTATTGGTTTCAGTTATTTCTGTTGCACAATTGGGCCCTGTTAGGAAACACTACCATGCTGCATTGCACTTGACCTGAGCAATGTGGAAGGGAATGGAAATGACCCATCATGCAATATTTTTTTCATTATTATTATTGTTAGAGGGTGGGTGGAGGGGAGTGGAGTGTATTCAGGGATGGAATGGATGGGAATGATTTTATGCCTTTTTCTTTTTGGCTGCCTCCCTTGTAAGGGGGAAAGAGCCTTGGTATATGTATGTATGTATGTATTGTTGGTATGTAAAAATGGTGTGTGGAACTAGGAGGATGGGAAGAGAAGAAATGGTAGTGAGTGGTGGGATGATGAAGCAAAGAAGGTAGCAGAAGAGAAGAAATGAGCATTCACAGATGGGTTGCAAAATAGGATGAGGGAGTCATATTAGAGGTACAAAGAAAAGAGAAGAGAAATAAAGCAAAAGGTGAAGGAGGCCAAAAGCAGAGCAGATGTGAAATGGGGTAAGAGTATGAGAGAAAATTTTGAAAGTAATAAAAAGATTTTTTGGAAGGAAATTAAGAGAGGAAGTGAAGGCGAATCAAGTAGAGAAGAAAAAGTAAAAAGGTGCAGATGGAAAGATGATAATGGAAAAGATGGCAGTAAGAGGAAGATGGGCAGAGTGTTTTAGGGAGTTGCTAAATGTAAAGGAGGATAAGGAGGGAAAGATACTTGCAGTGGGAAGTGCTATGAAAATGACAGTGATGAATGAATAAAATGGGGTTTAGGACAGGTTGTGTTGGTCAGATATGTGAGAAGACTAGGAAAAGATAAAGATGTTTTTTGGGCCTTTGTGGATTTGGGAAAAGCTTATGACAGGGTAGACAGGAAGGCACTGTGGGAGGTATTGCAGATACATGGATAGGAGGAAAGCTGTTAATAGCATTCAAGTTTTCATGAGAATAGTGGAGCCTGTGTTAGAATTAGAAATGGAGAAAGTGAATGGTTTGAGGTAAAGGTAGAACTTTACCAAGGATGTGTCATGTTGCCATGGCTGTTCAATTTATACATGGATGAGGTGGTGCAAGAGGGATTGGAGATGGTTAAATCCAGGGATTGGAGATGGTTAAAGAAAATAGAGAAAAGTGGGAGATAAGCCAGTTGTTGTTTGCTGACAACATTCGCCTGTAGCAAGATCAGAGGAGGGATTAAGTAAGTTGGTGACGGAGTTTGAGGTGTGCAAAAGAAGGAAGTTGAAGATAAATGTGGGTAAAAATAAGGTGATGAGATGTACAAGGGGAGAGGATGGTAGCAAATTGGAAGTGAGTATTAAGGGAAATAGGCTGGAGGAACTGAATAGCTTTAGATACTTGGGGGGTGAATGTGCCAGGTAAAGGAGGAGTGGAGGGGTGAATGTGGCAGGAAAAGGAGTGGAGGCGGAGGTAGAATGTAGATTGAGAGAAGTGAGCAAATGCCTTGGGGGATTAAAGTGTAATGAGAAATAGACATTTGGAAATGGATGCTATCCGTAGATTGTTTGAAGGGGTGATTGTGCTGACAACACTGTATGGGACAGAAACAGAACAAAAGAGAGGAAGAGTCTAAATGTGTTTGAAATAAAATGTTTGAGAAGTATGGTAGGGGTTAGTAGGATGGATAGCGTGAGAAATGAGGAGGAGAGTGGGAGTGGAAAGGGAGTTGCAAGATAGGGTTGATGAAAGAATATTGGGATGGTTTGTACACATGGAAAGAATGAGTGAAGAAAGAGTAGTAAAGGAATTGTGGAAGGCAGAGGTGGAGGGAGTGAACATGAAGGGGCAACCAAGGATGAGATGGATGGATGGGGTAATAGGAGCTTTGGGAAAGAGGGGAATGTCTGTTGTGGAAGGAAGGGAAAAGACAAAAGGTAGGGATGAGTGGAGAATGGTTGTGTATTGATGATGCTGTGATGCATAAAAGAGAGTGGGTGTGGGATGGGGAATGAGGGAGTATGTGTGAATGATATTTTGATGCAGCCTGAAGGGATTTCTCACCTTCTTTTTTTCTGCATGAGGGGATGCAGAGGGAGGGTTACTGATTAAATGAAGTGGCCTTACTATGATTGTGGTGTGTCTTGCTGCATTACCTCTGACCCAGGACAGTGGTTGAGATGCAGGGATGACCCATCATCCAGGAGCCAAGAAAAGAGGGAGGGGTGGTGGATGGGAGTGAAGTGGGTGGGGATGAAATGGGTGAGAGTGGATTTATGCCTTTGACTTTGGCTACCCCCCCTAGTAAGAGGGAAAGAGCCCTTGGTATATGTATGTTTTTTTTTTTTTTTTTTTTTTTTTAATCTCTTGTATTTTAACATTCTAAACAGGATTGTTTACAATATCCTTTTTCTTATTTCTTCCTGATGGAATATTTTATTGTATACTTATTGTGCATATTGTATGCATTTCCAAAGTAGACATTCTAGAATGTTCAGGTATATCATACTGTATAATTTTTTAGGTTACAGAAATGACTGCAGTGCCATCAAAACATTTTTGTATGTTACTGTACTGCTAGTAGATATTCTGTTATTCTTGTAGTATCTTGTACAGAATTCTAGAACATCCAGTCTTATTGATTTTCTTAATTCTATTACTCTCTTTCTCTCTCTCTCTCTCTCTCTCTCTGTCTGTCTTTCTCTGTCTTCTTGAAAGATATTTTAGAATATCGCACCACAACCATTAAATATATCAAAACTCTGACATGAATTGTCAATGATGCATTGTCCTTGATAGAAAGTATCACTCATTTCGTATGATGATGTTATGACTGATGAATAATATGCGAAATATTTTGTTACCATCCTTCTCCCCCCCCCTCCACCACACACTTCACACTACCCCCACATTCAAAATGGGGGAAGTGTGGGCCAGATCCCTTGCCTACATTTATTTAATTTGTTTATTTGTATATATATATTTTTTTTCCATCAGGGAATGCAAATGATTGTAAAAAGCCATTCAGTTATGACATGTATATTTACATAAACATCAGGGTCATGAAGTTATGGTACAAAGTGTTTGATACAACATTTAAGGATAATGTAGCATAGTGGCAGTATAGGCAACCCTTTGAGTCTCGGAGGTTTTCTGCAGCTGAGCAAAGTACTTTGGCAGCTGCCAGCATAAAGTAGGAGTTGAGTGTGAAAAGGAAAGCGTCACCTGAGTTAGGTTCTTCCCCATTCACGCTGACGATACCTTCGTCAAATTTTCCTCTGGCCACCTACAGATGAAGGGTAAACTTGGCACAAAATAAAGTATCATTTATGTAATTTATTGTGTCCAATGTATGCCCCTCACGTCAATGAAATTGTCTAGCTTAAATTTCACTGACTGGAAGCCCACAGCACCAATGCAGCTGGTAGTAGTCGTTCGACTGTCCTATAGAACTCCCTGGAAAGAAACATTGAATTGTTAGCTGTGGTGGTGCATTTGTATGTGACCAGTTTATAGTAGTGAAAAGATGGGAGTAGCTACCGATAGTTAGCTATCCTTATGTGAAAAGATGGAGGAAATATAAACTCTGTAGAGAGAGAGAGAGAACTTTGGGCTGCTCAGGAGACTGAGATAGAGCTCCTTTGTGCTGCTTCCCCAGATGTAAGGGTATTGACAGGTCTTGAAGACAGGCAGCAGGGAGATGATTCTATATGATGTCCATCTCATAGGACCACCTTCTATAGGTACATCATTGGTCTCTCCAAGCTGAAAACTCACAGCAATAGCCAGAATGAATGTACAAATACTTGGTAATGCCAGTTGATTCCATAAGGACTTTTGTTGTCTCGAGTTTGATTGACTGGAAACCTGCAGCTCCACAGTGGCTGGCAATGGTCCTCAAGCTCTCCCATAGATCTTTCTGGGAAGAGGGACCAGTGACAGGCACTGGACGTGATTGTCCTGCAAGCTGGATTGTGAAGCTGACCATTTTTGAAACCCATCATCCTCCACACCTCCATCAGGAGATGCAGCCCTGAGGGGCTGACACTCAGTCTTGAGACTGGGTTTAAGATCTCTCTCTGCCAAATTCAACTGTATTTCTTACACTTTTTTACACATAGAGAGTTTACAGGAAGTAACTGCTCTCATATCCCTTCAACTTTCAGCTTGTGACATAGAAACAGTCCTACGCTTGTGCATCGTGTTCCAAGGTTTCTTCCCGGAGAGATCTGAGGTTCCGAGGACTGTTGCCAACCAGTGTAGGGTTGTGGATTTTCCACTTAGTGAAACTTGAGGCAACGATTAATTGACTGATTTCTGAGAAGAAATTTCAAAATAGTTTTTGCTCTACTAGTGTGGGACTTTCTATATGATAGTAGGGGGGTTCTCAGCTCTCTTTATGTGAAAAGGTGGAACAAATACAAGTTAAGTTGATAGAGAGAGATCATGGGCCCAGTCCAGAAATCAAGTGTGGAAGCCTTTTGGGGCGGAGATGAGGGTATTGACTGGTCATGAAAATGGCCAGAAATGAGGATTCTCTGTTATCTATCTTGGAGGACCACCACAAGCAGGTTCCTGTCATTATTTCTTCAGGAAACCTAGGACTGAAAGTAACATGTTTGACCCTCAGCTTAATGTCATATTGTATTTTTGGTCTGACTTGTTTTACATGATTTTATGAAACGGGCAACTCCAAACTAAAGGTATGTGATATGAAGCCTGTAGAGTGTAAAGGAGCCCTGTTCATTTCATTATGTTGGACATTCAAAATTAAGTGTAGATTTGTCTTGGTTGCAACTCTGATGGGGTTAAGCCCTTATATGAAAGAAACCGTACACAAGGGAAGGCTGACCCATTCATTCCCTAGTGAAGACAAGCCCATTAACCCATATGGAAAGAAGAGGCGACTTTCGTCATTTGATTGAGGAAAATGCTGTACATTATTGTTAGGTTATTCATACTATTATTTTTGGTATGGATTTGTGGCTTGACATAGCCACCTCACTGAACAAGTGGTAATGTGATCTTGGAAAAAAAGAAATATAAATATTGTTGACATATAACATCAAGGCTTAAAGTAAAGGAAAATCATACATGCAGCAGACATTGTTTGAAGATAAATGATGAAAGCTGGAATAATCTCAGATGTGTAGACAATACGCATATGGTTGAAATGATATGTTGGCAGAGCATAGTTTCAAATTGTTAGGCTGAAACATACAATAACATAGTAATAATATTCATGCAACCTTGTTTCAGTATGAAACATTCAAAAAGAGGTGGAGTAACAAATACATGCAGAGAACAGGTGGTGTCTAAAGGATAACATGTAGAAAACAAGCAGTATCAAAATAACATGCAGAATAGTGAAAAAATTATAACATTCATAAATCAGGCAGCGACAAAATGATTCTATATATCCAGTATTAAAATGATCCTATCTATACCAGGGGCTTTTCCTCCTTATAAGGGAGGTAGCCAAGCCAAAAGGCACGTACCCACTCCCACCTATTCCATTCCCATCCACCACAATTTCCTCCCTTTCATCTTATCTCCTCGTAGATGAAGGATCATCCCTGTCTCCCACCTACTGCCATGGGCCAGAAGCAGTGGAGCAAGGCACATTACATCCACAGCAAGTCTGCTTAACTTAATTGGCGACCTCCCCCTTTCCATCCACTCATGCGGAAAATATAGAAGACGGGGTGAAATGCCTTCATGAGAATTTGGAGAAAACAGGCAGTCTTGAAATGACAAGATGCAGGAAACAAGTAGTGTCAAAATGATAATGTTGAGAAAAGGCAGTTTTGAAAATATAGTAAAGAACAAGCAATATTATAATGATAATCAGAGAACTGGTAGATTTAAGTAATAATGAACAGAAAATAGGCAGGCGGAATATCATTGAAAATATTTGTTTATGATCATGTCATTATATTCAAAACATGTGAGAACAAGTGCACATTTATACCTAGCAGAACTCTTGATACATATTGTATCCCACAAGTATTCTCAAATTGGCCATCAAGAACATTGTCATAATTTTCTAAAGTGGGGGAGATATTGAATCTGATAGCACTTCTGTCAGTGGTCCGCATGAAAGCAAAGGATCACAAAGATTTTTGAGTCTGATCAAAGAAAGTAGTGTCATTGGTGCCACTTACACATTGATCATACTTGGGACTCAGTATTTTTTGACTGACACAAACAAAAGAACACATTGTTGTGTCAATATTTCTCACATTTTCTTTTAATTTTCTTGTACCATTTATAAAATAATTTATACCTTTCCCTCGCCATTTCTATCTAGTCTACCACATGTTACTTTTAAAGTAAGCTGTAGAGAAAAGGCAAAAGAATCTCAGAGTAACTAAATTGTAGATTGGGTGAATTTGGCACCAAGTTACTGAATTTTTGTATAGGAACTCTATGAAAATATATGTAGGAATTGGATAAGTATGATATGTATGCATGTATATATATATATATATATATATATATATATATATATATATATATATATATATACACACACACACACACACAGACATGCATATATGCACTAAAGAGTAAAGGCCCTTTACTACTTATGAGAGGGTGGTCAATTGGTATGATAGTGCAATTTTATTTTTTCATCTACATCTCACTCCATGAAGAAAGTTGCTAACTCAGCCATTATTGGTAGGTTTTTAAATACCTATATAACCAAATGGAAGGATTAGGATAGAATTGTTTACCCTGCCCCCCATATATTTGTATATAAATAAAAAAAATCAGTTGATTCAATTTCTGCAAATTTAGTGATTCATAGAAAGGTGCAGAAGAAATTCAGAAAATA
This sequence comes from Oratosquilla oratoria, assembly GCF_046742065.1. NCBI lineage: Eukaryota > Metazoa > Arthropoda > Malacostraca > Stomatopoda > Squillidae > Oratosquilla > Oratosquilla oratoria. Next base: position 122,048,014 of record NC_134777.1, read on the forward strand.
TCTTCTGCTACTTTTTCTTTTTTCTATGTGAATTTTGATGAGTATACTTTTTCAATAAACATTTTATCTGAAAAAATAGAACTTTATTTTAATTTTGGATACAGAAAAGGTGATTGTTGACACAAAAAAAAAAAAATGTAAATTTTAATGCCATGGCAATATTAGATAACTCTTACCTATTGCCTTGGGCATCTCTTAATAGAAGCCCACAACCATGAGGTAGCTAGCAGTGGTCTCAGAATGTTACCTGAGATCTCTCATAGAAAAAGCATGATATGGTCCATACTGTGCTGTATCGGGCAGTGGAGAAATGACATTACAGTACTACCTCTCATTAACGGACATTAATTAGCAGTGTTTGCGGTGTTTTCGCTGTGTTTTTGGTGCTGTTGTTTAGTGCGTGCAATCACTATGTCACCCAAAACCACTCCAAATCAACGGATTATTCACATCAACGGACACCGTTACCCCCCTTTTAGTCCGTTAATGAGAGGTAGTACTGTATTTGAACATCCAGTGTAAGGGATGTCAGAAGCCAGAGTGACTTTGGGTTGTTATTGTTTTAGTGCAGGATGGTGTCCTGATGAAACATTAAGAATAAATGAAAAAAAGTATAATGTTATCTGTCCCGGTTTTGAAATCACAGATATCTGTCTTGTGTTCCTAAATATCCCTTAATGGAGTAATGCAGCCTAATTATAAATGAACATTTAAAGCTGAAATAATGAAAATAACGACAATTTACAGGTTACATAGATGTGGTAAAAAGAATATTATTATTATTATTATTTTGAAGAATTCATCATGATTTTGATATTGTAAACTAGACATAATAGTATATGACTTTAAGTGCTTCAGTGAAGTTTAGACTCCAGTAAATGGGTAATGAATTTATATATCTCCTTTTCAGTACTTTGTCATAAGATACAAATTGTAGTTGGCAAATGTTGATATTCAGTTTGGGGATTGGGCTTCCTTTATTAACACAATTTTAATTATTGAGTCCCATTCAAGCTGATTTAGACCTAAACCGAGTGAAATTGTTAGACATTAGGCAGCACAAAATGTAAACAGTACATCACACTGAAAGGATTTAGGATTGGATAATTTCTTTGGAATTAGATTTGAAACTTATGTACATTTGTGATCTATGTATAGATTATATGAAAATTGATTCTATGTATAGATTATACATCTATGTATAGATTATTGTATGTATAGATTATTGATCTATGTATAGATTATATGAAAATTGATTCCCCTAAGATTCACCTCTACAGCTTGGTGGCATAGACCATTGTTGAACATGGAAAATTATGAAGTCATAATCTTCTATTAACCTATTGGCTGTTTTCCAATTTATATCTAAATTTTGGTTCTCACTAGGTAATTTTATTCAATTGAGGAAAACCAATTCAATGGTTAACCTGTCTGAAGCCCCAAGCTCTTATCTTTTTATTCCTTATTCTGGCTGCTGCCAATAGATTTCAATTAATTGCAGTGTGTTTGGTGGCCAGATGGTTTAGAATGCTGACATCTGGAGACAAAGCTAGGATGGATGACAGTTTGAGTACTACTAGAGACAATGTGTAATGAAATTAAGGAGATATGGTCTTAAATCCCTGAACTCACATGATATATTTTTGTAAACATTTATGCCTCATTAATGTGAGAGGCCAATGACTAGTACCTGCAAGTGGGGGGTCTGAAAGATGGATGTTAAAGATAATCATCTCCCTGCTACTCCTCTTCAAAATCCAACAACCCCTCATCTCTGTCAAGAGGTCAGCCTTGAAGGGCAGACTTTTAGTTTCTGGACTGAGTCCGAGGTAGAGAGCTGACAACCTGTGACTGGTCTCCTCCTCCTCCTCCTCCTCCTCCTCCTCCTACCACTTTCAGTCAGTGATATAGAAAAAGTCCCACACAAATACAACAGAGACAACAGTGCAAAGTTTCTTAGAGAGAGATCTATGGAAGGGGCAGAGGATCATTGCCAGCTGCTGTGGGGTTTTCCACTTAATGAAACTCAAGACAACAATTATTACTGTTACTACTATAAACCAATGATATAGGAACAGTCCCATACTAATACAACACTGACAACAGTCCAACATTTCTTCCCAGAAAACTATGGGAAGCCCCAAAGACTGTTGCCAGTCATCAAGGGGCTGTGGGTTTGCAATCCATGAAACATGAGGTGACAGTTATTGTTTTATGTTTATGAAAGTATTCACTGGATATTTCAGATGACATTGTGAACATATTTATGTATGGAACAAATCACTTGTAACCAGTGACAGATCCAGGATCAAATTTTGGGGGGGCTAACCTGAATTTTGTAAATGTAGATGATGCTTTGAGGGGGGGGGTTAACCTGAATTTTGTAAATATAGATGATATTTTTAAAAAGATGTACTCTGCAGTATAGATACGATAATTTTGAATATAAATTGAAGTATATGTTCTCACTTTAGCTTTTTTCAAAATATTGGGCAAAAGTAATACTTAATCTTACATTTTTAAAGAATTACCCTCAGTAATGTGTTGAATATACTTCCAGTTATTCTCACTGAGGTGTTTTATTAAATGCTGGGAAGAAAAAATTCTGCCACTGTATTACTTCTTTCTACCACGTACTGGTATACACGAGGCAGTTTTCTCTACCCCCACAATAAGGTAATGAAAGAACAAACTTGAGGGGAGGTGGTTGCTCCCCCCCCCCCCTGGATCCACCACTGGTTGTAACAATGCAGTCTTTCAAATAATTAAACCTGGCTGTCACTGGCTGTAGGTCTTCTACAATAGAGACCAGGGCAACAGATTGATTGATTGATTGATTGATACATTGATGTATATTCACCTGATATATGTAGACATTTTCACAAGACATTTCTCAATACATTACCTGCCAAGTTGAAGAACATGCCCATCATACTTATATATGGATATATCTAATGAATATTACCAGGTACTTGATCTCATACTCATTTTGCATTCAGCCACTTACTCCAGTATGTTCTTCTCTATTGGTAGTGAAGTCACCACCAGTTTCAATGACCATTCTACCTATTAATCAGTCAATTTGCTGCCCAAGGTCTCTTTTGTAGGAGACCCACTATTCCCAATTAATTAGCAATGGCAACTGGGTGGAATCATAGGTCACTCAAGGCAGAAGTACTGTGTTGTTGTCTAAAGATTATTAGTAGGGTATATTGTAGGATAAGGTGTTTTCTCATTTGTGTTGTGGTTGTTTATAGGACAGTTTGATTCTGTAGCCAGGCCATCCTGCCAGTCCGTATTTAGTGACCTGCCCAAATGACCCTTGATTATGATGGTTTGTCTAACTAAATTAATGGAGCCAAACAAATTTCTGTTATAGTGTGGATTATCCAGGCAAAATATGTTAAGGTAGCTTTTTCAGAATAACTATGGTACTGTACACAGTAGATTTTTTTTTTTTTTTCTCATAAATATTTATTGTGCTTGAAACTGACCATGAACAATGGCCAGTTTTACTGATATAGAAGGAAGTGATGAAGCCAATAAAAACATAACATGGCTTGTTAAAATAATCTGAACATAGTGACCTACACAATTAATCTATGTTGTTGTGGCATATCCAACTAAATAATGTTATGGTGGCTTGTTCAATTTAAACATGATGTCATGAATAATTTTATGGACATATAGTTAAGTGGTGAGGCCACCAAACAATGTTACATTGACATACCAAGTTTAACGAAGATATGATGACCTTTCAACACACAACCTGTGGGCTTAGCATATATAATAAAAAATTTTGCCTTGAGTTTCACTGACCGGAAACTTGCAGGCCCATAGTGGCTGGCAAAAAGCCTCATGGCCTGTCATTAGATCTCTCTGGGGAAAAAAACATTTGACTGTTCTCTGTGTTTCATTACAATGGGATTTTCTACATCAATGGCATGTACTAGTAGGAGGAGGAGGGGATTAGCTCCCAGTAGACAGGTGAAGGAAATACAAAGTTGATAGAGATCTTCAGCCCAGTTTGAAGACTAAATGTGTAATGTACTTTCACATAAAAGTTAGTGTGTTTATGAGTCTGGAAGATAGGCAACAGGGAGATGAATCTCTCTGATGTCCATCTTACAGGACCACTACACACGTACATCTTTCATGGGTAGATTATTGGAGTAATCTGTCATTGGTTCCTCTACATGCATCCATGTATGTACATGTGTGTGAATATATATATATACACATATACACTTAGGTTTCATAATCCAATACTCACCACCTGCCGCTTGTGTGGACGTTTGGGCCCAGAACATAAACCCACTTAGGGAATTGGCCCCCTAGGACATAAACACCACCAATTCCTGAAGTGGGTTTATATCCTGGACCCAAATATCCAAGCAAGTGATGGTTGATAAGTGTTGGATTAAGAGATCTAGGTGTATATATATATATATAATATATATATATATATACACACACGTGTGTATGTAAAGGTTCACCTTATGCAGAAGATCTGAGTTTCAGCAAGACTTATTGAAGATGGGATTGAACAAAGATAAGAAAGATTCGAGACTTTCTGTTTTTAGTTTTTTCCTTTGTAGTACCTGAGTGAAATATCTTTGTATGTTTTAGAACTATTTATTGTTGTCCTAATTTATTCTTTTGTAGGGTTTGGCATACTGATAAGGCCTTTTATTGTTTATGTAGAAAATGGAAAGAAAACTCCTATCCTTCAGTCAAACTTTGAGTTTTGTCTCTAAAGGTAACTAGATATTCATTTGCAATGAAGATACTGTATATTTTTACTCACAAGAAAATTTAGTTAAGATTATATCTGGAATGATGTCATTCTTCTTCTTTGGTCATACCACTTGACCAGCTGTCTGGTGAGGAAGTGAGTGACTGAACTCCATGTACAAAGTAGAGAAGTTCTGTGAAATACAGTAGTCCATTTATGCATTCAAGAGTATGCAGTCAATGTTGGCCGAGGTGATTTTTTTTCTTCATATTTTTGTTCTATTTTCCTTTGTGCTTACATTGATTGCTGTCTCATGGTGTCACATGTAAATTGTATTAAGATACATTTTTCTTTCTTGTATCACTTTTTATCATTACACAACATTGTTATTACAGTGTATCTTCATCAAATTGTTTTTGTCCAAATATGGTGAAATTTTGAGATTATTTCTTTGTATTAATACAGTCATTATCATGTTTCATTTTTTTTTCTTGGCCATGTTACTTGTAGGTCATGACTAGGGATTTGATGTAAACAATAATAATTTTAAGCAAAAGTAGTGTGTAAGGCCCTGAGAAGTAGTTTTGTTTGAAATGAATACTAGTGAATGAAATTAACCCTTTCGCTACCATTCACAACTTGAACATTTGTTGTGGCTGCCTCCAGGTAATTTTATTTAACCAGCGGAAGGGTTAAAATCATGTTGAAATGGATGGAAAGAATCTCATGACTGTTATAATTTAGTTGCACATGGAATTGATCAGACATTGCAGCTACAATAAGGAAGTGTTTTTTGTATAATATACAGACAAATAATATTGCTCCTGTGGAAAATGGAAGGTTAGGTGTGAAATTAGTTTCTTGCAAATTTAAATTTGAATCAATAGGAAAAATAAGTGGTTGGTTAACAAAAGGTTGAAGTTGTAATATTCATTTAACATTTAAAAGTTTGAGGTTTGCATTTCCCCCTGTGCATAGGTTTCAGTCAGTAATAGATAGTTGTGCACTTCTGTACTACCAGAACCCCTCGTGCAAGATGTATTGTTTTTATTGAGTATACTGAGCATCCAAGAGGGTTTGATTGTAAACATGGTATGCACATGTTACTCCTAAGGTACAGTCCTTCTCATGTCTGTATTTGCAAGCTTCATTAGGTTTTGTGGCAGTGTTATTTCTTTTTTTCTTTTCATACATTTAATTCAGAGACTTGCAGTGGTAAAAGCAAATGTGGAACCAGAGAAAATATGTACATCTAATCGGAGATGTTGTGGGATGCACAAAATTGATGAGCCACTGTAAATGCAGAAATATAGGTGAACTGTACATCTTGGTGAGGTTAGAAAGAAAAAGTGGTGCATATCTCTAGGTACTCCTTTTGTGCCTATTGAGTGGGGAAAAGGGGCAGGAAAAAAAAGGGAAGTGATTATCTTACTGAGCTGCACAGCTATGCCTGCATAAATGACACTGGGCAGGCAGGTGTCTCAAAGTGTCTGAAAGTTGTCAAGCAGACTATTGGTCAAACAAGATGAGTGCAAAAATAGTATTTCTAAAAAGTTCATGTTAGTGGATTTGTCCTTATTTTCTTTTTTTTTTAAGTGACAATACATTGCATGGAGGGATTCAACTATAGATTAAGGACATGTTCATGATGGCAGTGGTGAACTCCATGTAAATAATAGTTATTTCTTAATATGCAACACTATTACAGGGCTGACAATGTTGAAATGGAAATGACTTGTCAGACACAAGTGCAAGCAAAGTGTACCTGAGATCTTTTTACTGTTTTCCTTGTAGGAGCTCAAATACTTCAATAAAATGGTCCATCCCTAATTATACTTTCAATTATATCCTTACTGCATATGGAGGGTAGTGGTAATGTTCTCTTCCTCGGAGGGTGACTAACCACTGTATCACCATTTCACGGTAGCCCTGGGATTGACTCCCTCAAGAGTTGATGCTATATGTAAAGCCCAGACTGGTATTGTCATAACTTCATCCTCTTAACAACAATTTTATTCTTTTCTTTTACCAGCTAAAGCCCCACCAGTGTTGGTGAGGCAGTGGAGGATTAGTAGTCAATCAGTACTGGGGTCTGGGCAGCAGAACAGCTTGACAGACATCTGCATGTAGGCAACCCTTTATTTTTTATAATCCATTCTGCTCACCCGATATATATAAAGGGCATTAAAAGATGCCCCACATAGCCCCCCCCCCCCTTCCTTCACTTGGATGGGGAGCCACTTGTAGCAAGGTCAACCAATCTGCAGCTATATACATAAATGACATGGACGAAGGAGTAGTGTTCTATGAATTTCTTTGCAGACAATGCAAAAATACCAAAGAAAATAAAAATGGAAGAGGATTGCAACTCATTACAACAAGATTTGGACAAGATCTGGAAATGGACTCAAAAGTGGGAAGTGAAATTCAATATCAAGAAATGTAGTATAATGGAATTTAGACAAAGTAAAAACAGAATATCAGGAGATTATAAAATTGGTGAAGAAGAGGTAAAAAAAGTAAACTTGGAAAAAGACCTTGGAGTGATGATCAGCAAAGACATGACAAACAGATAAGCATATTAATAAAATAGTCAGAGAAACCTATAATTTATTGAGGTCAGTAAAAGTGGCATTTGCCTATTTGGACGAAGAAAGGATAAAAAAAATAATTCAACTACACTAATAAGACCAGAACTTGAGTACGCAGCAACACCAGTACCAAAAAGAATATAAAGAAGTTAGAAAGAATACAAAGAGCAACAACAAAACTGGCACCAACTCTTTCTAAAATGACATATGAACAAAGACTGTCCAAATTAGAATTAACAAAGAAGGGAAAGAGGAGACTATCTATAGAATTATGAAGGGAATGGAAATCTTAGATAAGAATGACTTATTGAAATAGGCCAATGGAAAAACAAGAGGACACAAAAAAATAATAATAATAATAATAATTACAGAAGAGATCTGAAAAAATAGCTTCCCACAGAGTGATAGATACTTGGAACAAACTGGACAAAGAAACAGTGTGTGTAAACACTATTCAAGATTTTAAGAAAAAACTTGATGCTGAGAGATACAAAGATGGGTCACCACGAGCATAGCTCCCTTCCTGTTTAATACATACATACATATACCAAGGCTTTTTCCCCTTACAAGGGAGGTAGCCAAAAAGGAAAAGGCATAAAATCATTTCCACCCATTCCATCCCTAAATACACTCCACCCTCCCTCTTTCCTCTTATCTTAGCACCTCCTGGATGACGGGTCATCCGTTTAATACAATGAGGTAAATACACAACAACACAACAGGAGGGGAGGGAGCAACAGACTTCCCAGAGTAAACAAAGCTACCCTGCTGCACCTCTTCCCCACCTTGTAGTAGCCCCTCAATAAGAGGATGAGCCCCCATCTCCAAGAACCTATATATGGGTTTTCAGGTCACCACCCAACATTTAAACAGTACTATCACAGAATAGTATTCCCCACAGAAACTGACAAAGATACCATCACAACACTGGAAACACAGAATACCTTATCCTACACTGCTCCACTCTAAATTTACCCAGACAACAATACAATATCTCTTCCTTGAGTGACTTGAGGCTGAGTCCAATGGCTGTTGCTGGTTACTAAGGAACTGTAAGTTCATTGCAAGAGACCTGTGGCAATGAATTAATTGATTGACCCACCCCTCCACTTCTTGTCACATGCAATCTCAAGTACTTTACACTTTTTCAAGCTTCTTGCTGTTCACTCGTTCCATTCTTCACCATCATTATCACTTGTATCTCATCATTTATTTTTGCCCACAATCACTCATAATGTTCATCTTGCATTCCCTTCTAAATTCGTAATAAGCTGTTTCAATCTCTCCTCATAATCAATTACAAGATTGTGTCATCCACAAATGACAACTGACTTCCTTCCCATCTCCCATTTTCAGTAAATTCCAAACATCTACCTAGTGCTCTTGCATTTAAACTCCTTCACTATCATCATCATCACTATCCCATCCATATACACATTGAACCATGGTGATATCACAACCCTGATGCTACCTCAACATTATTTTGTTTTCTTAGTATTTAGAAGTAAAACTATGACCTTAGAAGTGATTTTTAACCACTAGAGTGCTTTAAGATATGACCACATCTTATTTCATTACTAGGATAAAGAAAGAAAACTTACATGCAATCTTTATTTATAAGTATTACAAAAATTCAATATCACCTTTCAAACAAGAATATCTACAAATTCCAACAATGACAATGATCTTCCAGTAATTACCATATTGTTTGGCTGAAACTCTTGAGTAACAGATGTTCATGTTAACATCTGCCTCAGCATAATACTGTAATTTATGACTGTCAACCTACAGTCAAATATGTGGTGCAACTTCATGGTTAGGGAAAAGTAAACATGAGCGGGTTGAGGTGGGAATGAATGGAGTGAGGACTTCTTTCCCATATCTTAACTACCTTGCTTTATGGAAAATTGTATACATCAAAATGCCTCTTCCTCCTCATAGGATGGGTTGTTCTAATGGTCAGTTGTTTATGGGCATTTACATATGGACAATCTTGGGTGGTCTTTCATCCACAAAGGATGTAGGATAAAAGGGGCAATAAATGGATGCTGGATGCATGTGGGATGGATGAAGAATAGATGTATTTACTTAACTGTAGTGTATAGGAATGGAGCAATGCTCATTGGGTCCCATCTCCTTGGTGTATGCCTTGACTGGGCCAATCCCCTTACAATGCTGTAAGGACCTCTTGGTATATGTATGTATAAATTATGAAAGGTGCATATAGACTAGCCCTCCCCCCATCCACTCTAACACTTGTTGACCAAACTTTCCTAATATTCAACAGACTGATCACATTTTCTTGAAACACCCACATCCCATACTATTTCCATATTGCCCATAATGAGAAATATATTCAATGAGTAGGTAAAAAAAGATTCAGGAGAGGGTGGGAATGAAATGGATGTGAAGGGAATTACACTTTTTGACTTTGGCTACCTCCCTTATAAGGGGGGGGAGCCCTTGGTATATGCAAGTAAAAACAATTCTGCAACTCAAAGTTGAATAAAATTATGATATTTATCAGAACATCAACAATGCATGACAATGTGAAAAGGATCATCAATCCATTTCAAGATTTTATTCTCATTCCAGTTTTGTCTACCTAGATCTAGAATTGTCTCTCGTCAAACTGTTAGACCTACTTTGAGAATGAGAGTCATTTCTTGATATGCTTGGTGACCTACTTCTAGAGGAGCTTCTAGATATTTTAGATTTATTTCTCACTGATCTTGGTGACTCACTTCTAGATCTTGATCTATTTTGAAATGATGACTGATTTCTAGGTTTCTTTTCTTTATTTCTTGGTGGGCTAATTGACTTACTACATCTAGATTTGTACCTCTTCTGACTTGGTGATCTACTTTTAGATTTATTTCTTCTAGGACTTACAGATCTACTTCTCGATTTCCTTGATCTTCTAGGCGAGCTTGAAGATTTTCTAGATTTCTTAGATTTACTTATAGCAGGGCTTTCAGATCTACTTCTAGATCTGGATCTATCTCTAGATGATTTTGACTGCTTTGATTTTCTCTGTTTCTTGTGTGATGAATTAGAATTTTTCCTTGGCCTTTTCCTAGATAGACTCCAGTCCTTCTTCCTACTTCTAGATGGAGTCCTGGATCTAGATCTAGACCTACTTCTCCTTCTAGACCAGCTTCTGGAAGGACTTCTAGAGTACTTTCCTGTTTTCATTCTTGATGGACTCCTGGACCTGCTCTTGCCTCGCTTTGATTTCTTCCTGGACGGAGTGACCGGACTTGGCGACCTGCTCAAGGACCTATAAGACCTGGAGCTCTGGTGTGGTCTTCTGTGGACTGACTGCCCTCCTGGCTGTTTCCTGAAGGATCTCCTAGGGAGGTTAGAAATTATATAAATAAATAGATAAACAAACATATTGATAAATAAATGCATATACCAAAAGGCCCTCTCCCTCTGATATGGTAGTGGTTTTACTAAGGCACATGCCCACCTTTCACCCATTCCACGTACATAATTTGTCCTCTCTATTTTAGCTCTTTGCGGATGAAGGGTTATCTCTGTCTCCTGCATACTTCACGAGTCAGAGGCAAAACAGCTGAAGCTAGTTTGTACCACCACTTCATTTCATGGCAACCCTCTCCCTTCATCCACTTAAGAATTTATTGTAACGCAGACAAGAAGAAATCCCTTTGAGCTACATCAATTTCTCGTTCATTCACAACCACTCTCCACTCACAACTCTCCTGTCCTCTTACAGCTTACCTTGAATCTGGAGTGTCATTTTGACTCTTAAAGTTATCGCGGTCTGCCTGGAAGAAAGCGTTTCCTGGGTTCCTGAAGGGATGGAGGAAGTTACACATACCTCCCTTTGGACACTTGCCATGCCAGTACAATCCTACCACAATAGAGAGCATAAATCAGGGGATAAATATTTCTTTTATACATAAATGTTTAAACAAGTGTGCATAAACTCACTTCCTGCATAGAGAAAAGAATGAGAGAGGGAGGTGGTTTGATTATACTATGAATATGCATGGTAATTAATATCCTGGAAGGATTAATAAAATGGTTGTGCCAGGAGAGAACAAGTGGTAGATCAAGGAGATGGATGGTCAAGGTGACTAAATCCATAAAATTTTGTGGTCTAGATGTCTAACATGTAAAAATACACGTGGGTGGAAGTGAGCTGGAAAAAAATGAGTAAATTAAAGCAACAACACCCTGTTCCATGATATGAGTACTAAGTATGAAACAAGGTGGTGTGATTTTCACTTGATTTAAATAGGAAGCAGTGAAAAGAATAAGTATGATAAGTGAATGTTACATTGTTATAATGAAGTTACAGTGATGAAGTATAGTGACAGGAGGCTTTTCAGCTCATAACAAGGTCTTCAAACTGTAACACATTCAAACGCCTTGGCTTGAAGCTTGTTCCATTTTCTGATGTAGTTTGCAAAATTTTTCCTATCTGCTTTTAGATTAAACCCGTTCTGACAACTTGAGTCTATTCCCATCTGGTTTGAGACTCTCATCATTCTATCTTCCAAGGGCTTCATCCTCTTTATTAAGGTACATTTTGCTCGGTGCATTTATCAGCCTACCACAGCCAATGGCGGGTGATGTGCATCATACTGGCATCATATTTGGGTTAATGGGTTGCTAGATTTGGTTAAAATCATCAGCCTCGTACTTTGCGGCTCATAGCAAAACACTGGCATCATATTAGGGTTAATGGGTAGCTAGATTTGGTTAAAATCATTAGCCTTGTACTTTACAGCTCGTAGCAAAACATTGGCATCATATTAGGGTTAATGGGTTGCTAGATTTAGTTAAAATCATCAGCCTTGTACTTTGCAGCTCGTAGCAAAACAGTCACATTCAAAAACAAAGAATTAGTGCTCTATACAATAGTTTGACAATCATCACTGAGTCATAATGATCAGTGGTGGGCAGCGATAAATTTTGCGATAAAGCGATAATGATAAAGCGATAAATTAGTCCTATAACGATAAAGCGATAAATTTCCAAGATACCTTAAAGCGATAAGCGATAAATCCTGCGATAAATCCAAAAATACTCTATTTTTGCTACTTATGCATTTAAAAACCTCTTTTTTACACTTAAAACACCATATCTGTTTGCCACGTAACAATGAGCCTGTAACCTCCCGCCGTAACTGTTTTTCGTCTTCTACTTTATCGCTGGATTTATCGCGGGAAATTTGAAAGCGATAAATATAAGCGATAAATTTTTCCAGTTAAAGCGATATTATCGCTTTACTTATTGCAACGCCCACGACTGGTGTTGAGTGACAATTGCACTGAGCAAAACATACTTTAAGGGACGTAGCCGAGTCAAAGGCACACACCAAATACCATCCACCACCTTTGTTTCCCTCTCATCTTAGCTCCAAATGGATCTGGTTTGTATCTAGTGCAAAGATATTGATGTTATCAATTCCTTTTAAAATCCTGAAGTTTTTATAAACCAAGTCTCTTCACTTGTGTGCTGTTACCCCCAAGGTAGGTGTTTAGACATGGAAAAGGGACCTTCTTCCCCCCTTCACTGCAATTCACTTCTTTCTGCTTCCTACTATTCTCCTGGTTACCACTATATTGTCCATCAATGCTCTATCTACCACCCTCTTCTATGTGTACTTAAGCTTGACTTTCCTCTTAAACACTGTATTTGTTATCAACTCTCTAGACACATCTCCACCATCAGCTCTCCACTACGATTCTTTTCTGACACTCCACACTTCCCAACCACTCCATCTATTGGTTCATTTCCTACTCTAGCATTAAGGTCTCCCAATACCAATAGATTGACATTTCTCCCTAAACCCTCTATGCACTCATTTAAATCTATCCAAAAAGCCTCCCTTTTCTTTACACTCTTCTCACTACCAGGCCCATATGCACCTACAAAAACCCACATCTCCCTTCCCAGTTTCACCTTTATCCACATTAACCTTGAAGAAACCTCCTTCCACTCCACCACACGCTTACCTACCTCTTCACTTACAAGTATAGCCAACCCCCCTTCTCTCCCTTGTCCTCTCTTCACTCCTGAGATCCTCCCAACTACACTCCCAAACTCAAATCGCCGCTCCCTTTCAACTTAGTTTCACTCAATGCCAACACATCCATATTTCTTCTCACAAATATACTGCCTATCTCTTCCCTTTTACTCTCATCTGTACCACATCCACACACATTAAAAGACTCAAACCTTAGGGTGCTGGTTGTTAAACTCCTCCGAGACCCTCTTATGAATTTGCTTTTTTTAGGAATGTACCCCTTTGGGGCTACAAGGTGAAGGATGCCTAGTCCTATCCCTGTCCTATTTTTGTTGCCTTATATGACTCAAGTGGAAATACTTGGTGGCAGTATTCTTTTCCCCCACTACAGAGTTTGGCAAAATGAGAAAATGAATATTAAGAGAAGTGGTACGGGATAGTAACGAGAGTGGGGGACAGCATATTAATGGAGGGACAGTTGTAGTATAATAAAGTTTCATCATTTCTCTATGAATAGAGATTTCCTCTACCACAGACTAAATGATGTGTGCCTCTGGTCTGTAGGGTCGCCCCATATAGACCCTAAAGCAGAGTTTCTCAACCAGGGTTCCACGGAATCCTAAGGTTCCGCAAAAGGTTATTGTAATAATGTAATATAGACATCCTATCTAACCTATTATTACAATGAAAATAAAATGAGAAAGATATGGTATGTGTATTTTTTTTTTTTTTTCGCAGGGGTTCCTTAAGATATGCAATTTATTCAAAGGTTACGCAAGGGTAAAAGGTTGAGAAACGCTGCCCTAAAATATCAGTTGCATGCTAGTAGTAGCTTTTAACCCCACAATAACATGTAGCCAATACCCAGAGTGATGAATTTTATCTAATATTTCTTAATATCTACTGGTGACAATCCAAGAAAAGAAAAGAAATAATTAAATAGAATAAAATAACACTCACCACAAATGGCTGATTTCCACTTATTGATTGACACCATAAAACAGGAGAGCTGTCGCCCAGCGTACCACCTGCCATTGAATACCGACACTGCTCTCATCGCCTCCACCTCCTCCGAATATTGCACATAAACACTGCCTTGCAAGTGGGGGCTTGTGTTACAGCACACTTTGAACTGAATAACTTCCCCATGACGACAAAATTCCGGAAGAACGTCAAAATAAAAGTCCCTGAGAAAATAAATGGGATAATATCACCCTCATTACATCAGTCATCTACACTACAGTAAAATCTCTACTCATTATGGATTGACAACAAAACAATGAAAACAGAGAGCAACACACTTGAAATCCTGATATGTTTCGTCCTCGCCATATTCGAGTGCAATGTCACCGTCATAAGCATCGAGCTGCTGCTGCCATGCCAGGTGTTTGTACATGTTGGGCAAGAGAAGTGTACAGCTCTCCTCTGGATACTGATGCTCTCTAGTAGGAGTAAATGCCGGTCTTGTACAATAAATCTAGCAAGTGTTAAATGTTCAAAAACACTAAAATCATTTATGTCCACCTACATTACAACAAAAATAATGTCCTATATTTTTCTGATTAATTGCTGAGCATTATCATTACATTAAAGTTTAAAAATATTCTTACTGGAATATCAAAACCAAGAGAACAGAAAAAAAGAAAAAATGAACATATAAAAAATCAAAAGAAGAAGAAAAAAAGAGAAAATAAGTAAACAAATTCATGTTAGCTCTCTTATCACGTGACTCACCGTGAGCAGCTGACTCCAAATCTGCAGGCTGCAGTTTTGGCAAAAAACGGACATGCCTCCCCTTTCGGACGCTCTCTGTACATCGAACTTCCCGCAGGTGCTTCAGGGTTATGCCACTCATCTTCACCCTAGAAGGTCCACAAGAAAAACAAGAGGACATGAAAAGAAACTCATACATACACATATATATACCAAAGGCTTTTTTCCCCCTTACAAGGGAGGTAGCCAAAAAGAAAAAGGCATAAAAACCATTCCCACCCACTTCATCCCTAATACACTCCACTCCCATCCACCCTCCCTCTTATCTTGGCACCTCCTGGATGACGGGTCATCCCTGCATCTTGTCAAAGATGTCAAAGAAACTCAAAAAGGATAATTATAGAAGAGGTCTGAAAAAGAATAGCTTCCCACACAGAGTGGTGGATACCTGAAATAAATTAGATATGGCAACAGTGTGTGCAAACACTATTCAAGAATCTAAGAACAAACTTGATGCTGAAAGATACAAAGACGGGTCACCACGAGCATAGCTCTCTTCCCGTATAATACAACTAGTTAAATACAAAACTATGTAAGAAAGATCTAGACAGAAGACTTTGTAGTGTGGAATTTAATGAACCATGCCCTTGGTCCAACTCACTGGTGGCAGAGTTCAAACTGCTGTCACATCAACCTCCACTACTGGTAGCAATGCTCTAAACTGTTCAGCCAGCAAACTCCAGTAAATTAACATGATTTATAAAAGGCGCCAGCTTTAAACTACATACAAAATACCATCTATCTATGTACCAAGGGCTTTTTCCCCCTTACAAGGGAGGTAGCCAAATTAAAAGCCAAGTTCCCACTCCCTCCCATTCTGCTCCCATCCACCACCCTTTCTTCTTGCTCACCTTAGCTCCTCATGGATGACAGGTCATTCCTGTATCCCGCCCACTGCCCACAAATCAATACACAAATTATCAATTTCTTTCAACAAGGAGCTAATATAAGAGAAACTAATGGGTGATGGAGCAATAAATTGGTGAATACAACAGTAACCAGCATTAATGACCTAATGGGTGAAAGAACCGATTTACAGTGGTGAATGTATACCAGACACCTTTAAAGCATCCATTATAAATATGTACCTCATCTTAATCCTGCACCTCATCACTATTTTTTTTTCCAGGGGTTATCTGATCACATCTTACTTAAAAAATATTATAATAATGACAATAGTAACAAAATAATAATAGTACATACATATACCAAGGCTTTTTCCCCCTTACAAGGGAGGTAGCCAAAAAGGAAAAGGGCATAAAATCATTCCCACCCATTCCATCCCTCAATTTCTTTTTTATTATTTTTGGTACTATTATTATTTTTATAACAAAATAATAATAGTACCAAAAATAATTATAAAAAAATATATACAATCCAAATTATCATTAAAAAAAAGGTACTCACCTCCCCTAATCCCTGTATGGCTTCCCGCAAGAGCCGTTTTTCCTGTGGTGAGAAGAGGGCGATGACCAATTCTATAACAGACTTGTTAAGGCTATTCATATTAAGTGTGGCAGAGTATAGTCATCACCAATGTAATCATTAATATCAACCCTCATTCCTAGCAACAAAAACCTAACACACAATGCATTCCATATATACATTTTCACATGCAATAATGTAACAAGACAAAGTAGCTTCTTGGAAGTATAAAGTCTGTGTATGTATATGTGTGTATGTATATATATATATATATATATATATATATATATATATAATATATATATATATATATATATATATATATATATATATATATATATATATATATATATATATATATATTCAAATATTATCATTTAGGGGGAAAATATTGTAAAATATACAGAAAGCCATAGGTAAGGATACACAAGGGCCAGAGTAGTGATGGCCACTACCTGTGACATTTCTTTCTCTTGCTGTTTCTCCCATTCCAGTCGGATCAACTCCTGTAAAGTAACAAATAAAATACAAATGATAAATTATAGACATAATCATATTCTATATTTTACCAATGCATAATAAAAAAATAAAAGTGCTTGCAGTAGACATGTAGCTGTCCACATGCATCTAGAGACACACTTGTGCTATGCATCCACAGTAGCCCTGTCCAGCAAGAAAATTTTCTTCCTCATCCTTCCCATACTAAACACAAACATACATTATACTAATGACCCACTTTCGGAGAGGAATAGGCAAAAGTAAAAAGATCCGTATATTTCGATCCCTATCTGTGATCCTCTTCAGTAGATGCAATTACATCTGCTGAAGAGGATCACAGATAGTGATTGAAATATACAGATCTTTTTACTTTTGCCTATTTTTCTCCAAAAGTGGGTCATTAGTATAATTTTACCAATGTGCTACAATGTTACTTTGTTGTGACATACATACTTATTATACATATAGTTATTATATCAACCCCACCACCCAGCCCACACACATCAAAAAATCCATATGTTGCCCTCATGGATGAAAAGTCATCCCTCTTCCCTGGCACACTGCTCAGGTTTGAGGTATTGCAGCAAGAAATGGCAAGATAAAAAGTTATTACCTTAGAACCCATAAGGGATTGTTAGTTATTTTCTTGCTGTGTTTATCATGGAAAGTTCAAGGAAGCTGGTCATGCAATGCAAATTCCTCTACCAGCCCTCCCATGCCAAAGACAGTAAAATGATAATCTAAATTACCCTAATCTGAATCTAAAAAGGAACTGTTAATAACTTATTTTGCCATTTTAATATGAGAGGGACTGTGAAGTAAATTGTGTCATTGGATGGGACCACTGCACATGTACTACAAGGACATTACATCAGTCACTAGCTGCATGTTGGATGTACACGGTTTGTATCAGAGAACAGTAGCAATCAGCTGAAAAGCTGCACTGGTTTATTCATAAATTCATAAAATATTATTTAATTCACTAGATAATATTACTTTAATAATCTTTTCTTATTTTATACAATACAAAGTCAATTACTATAAAAAAAACTGGTAGCTTTAGGTGCAATATGTAAATGCTGTGATGTTCAAGTTGACTGATCACAGATAGCCTGGAAGTTCATTACAAAGACGATTGTAATTATCAAAAATAAAATAAAATATCTTTTCTTACTCAAAATATTCAGCAGTATTCTCTTCCTGTGCCATTTTGAAAATTTCATATGTTTAGGTTTCTAAGCATTTTAATTTTTCATAAGAACAAATATCAAGTGGAAAAAAAAATCTTTAGGTCCCCAGCAGTCCAGATAATTGAGATTTTACTGCATTCAGATGAAAGAATGTGCGGACTAAAACTTTTTCAAGGAAACCCTCCACCATGACAACACTCCCCTTAACAATTTTGTTCAGCCACATGTCACACCATTTCACTCAGTTGAAAGAGCTAAACTACACAACATAGATCTTCCTTCACCTCCTGTTTCTTCCGCTCTTCCTCCTGCCACTGCTGGATTTCCTTTCTCCGAAGCCAGGCAGCATGAAGAGCCAAATCCTGTGCGATCCATTCCTCCCGCTTCCTCTGGGCAGCCGCCTCCTCTTCCTCCTGTGCCTCTGCCTCCAAACGTTCATTTTCTTGAACTTGTGCGGCATAGACGGGATCAGCCAGCAAACGTGTGAATCCTTCAAAGACAAGTTGTTATGTATTAGATTTATGATAAATGTCTGTGTTCACTAGTATTCCAAGATGTAGATACAATTAAAGGTTGTCAATATTTACAAAACAGAACAAAAGAACCAGTTTTGGGAAGGGGAGAGAGGAAGAGAGAGAGAGAGAGAGAGAGAGAGAGAGAGAGAGAGAGAGAGAGAGAGAGAGAGAGAGAGAGAGAGAAAGAGAGAGAAAGAGAAAGAGAAAGAGAGAAAGAGAGAGAGAGAGAGAGTATGCATATTTACCTAATTGTGGTATACAGGAAAAGAGCGATGCTTATTGGGTCCTGTCTACTATTCTATAATTTTCTATTTTCTAACATACCTAGACTCAGATTCATGTAAAGTTCCAACTTAATCTATATCTTTGATTTCCAATTACAGTCGTACCTTGGTACTCGACCGCCTCTATACTCGACCAAATCGGTGCTTGACCAAAAAATTCGAGTAGAAAATGCATCGGACCTCGAACAGATTTTCGGTACTCGACTAGCTCGAACAGCGGGTAAGCGTCAGTTTGACTCAGACCGCCAGCGGAGTAAGACGTACGCAGTTTGTTCGAGTATTTCTTCCCAGATTTAAACTTTTTCGTGTTGCACTAGCCCTTAATAATGGGTCCAAAGAAAGACAGTGATAAGGGGAAAATTGGTTTCGGTGTTCGAACAAATCGGTGCTCGACCACCACCTCAGAACGGATTATGGTCGAGTACCGAGGTACGACTGTATCATATTTAGATTTAAACTCATGTATTGTTTGAGCTTGTGTGATTCCCCATGGGCTTGGATCATGTGTTGGACTCATGATCAACAGCTATTTCCCTCCTGGAAAAGAGCTCAGTGCTCATATACAACTGATCTATAGGTAATACTGTGACCTTACACGCACACACCCCAAACTACCCACCCAGGAGAGTTTGAGTAATGACTTGCAGCACAGCAATACTGAAATTATTTCAGCCCTGGGCGGGATTTGAACCTGGACTGCCATAGTGGCGGCTGGGAACTCTACCAACTGTGCAATTGAGTTGCGTGTGCATGTGAGTGTATGTGTATATGAGTTTGAATGCACCTGCTCTGTATGTGGCAACCTACCTTCCTCAAAGTAGGCATCTCGAGCCTGAGCCCTCCTCTTTCTCCTACACCTCCTCCTCTCTCTCCGCAAAATCCTCCGCCAAACTGCATGACTGAGGAAAGGGAAAAAGTATCATTACTCTTTTGAATACATACATACATATATATATATATATATATATATATATATGGAAAAAGAAGTCACGGGTCTAGTTCCGAGTTCCTGAGTTTATTCCTTAAATAAACTCAGGAACTCGGAACTAGACCCGTGACTTCTTTTTCCTCCTTCATCAACTTGTCACAATATACCAGCATATATATATATGCAAAGAAATCACAAAACTCACGTGATAAACTATTTTTGCAGAAACCACCGGGAAATTGAAAAAACAGATACCGAACGTTTTCGTCTATTTCGACATTTTCAAAGGTACAAAAAAGCAATACAGAAAGAAACAATAAATACATAAGAAGACAAGGATACTCGGAGAGGTCCCATGTTACATTTTATCACACACAATTTTGTCAATAATAAAATTGTCCAATTTAAATAAACCCAAACTCAAGTTCATGTTATTTCCAAAATTTATTTTTATAAAACAAGATTCAATAATATTTCTTTCTATAATATTATTACAAGAAGTACTTATTTTAGAATTTCCCCAGTCAATATTATGACCATAATCCCTTTGGTGGACAAATAATCCACTGGACACTTGCCCCGTTCTAATACTATATTTATGTTGGCCTATTCTTTTTTCTAAGCCTTTGCCTGTTTGGCCTATATAAATAAAATCACAGTTTTTACATGGTATATTATAAATACATCCTTCTTTACTTCTTGGAGAATTTTTAATTAACAGACTCTTAATGTTATTATTATTTTTGAATACTATCTGGATACCAAATTTTTCAAAAATGCTAGGAAGATGGATTAAATTTTCGTGGTACGGAATTGTTAACATATTTTTATAATTGAATGGTTTGACCTGCAAAGTATTAAGAAAACATTTCCTAGCTTTGATTTTTGTTTTATCAATAATTTGTTTTGGATATTTTAAATTTTCTCCAATGTCATAGATGAATTGTATCTCTTGATCCAAGAACTCAGGGGAACAAATTCTATAAGCTCTCAGGAACATTGAAGAAAAAACTGACAACTTGGATTTTTGACTGTGATACGAGTAAAAATGAATGTACGAGAGGACATTGGTCGGCTTCCTGTAAACGTCAAATTTAAAGTATCTTCCACATCGGTAAATATTTACATCTAAAAATGGTAACATATTATTTTCTTCAACCTCTACTGTGAATTTAATGGAATGCACCAAATTATTTAAATCTGACAAAAAGGTATCCAAATGTTGATCATTAGGCCAAATGCATAATATGTCGTCAACATACCTGTACCAAACTGCATTAATTGGAAGAATGTTTGGTAATAACTCTCTTTCAAAAAACTCCATATACAAATTGCTAAGAATTGGAGACAGACAGTTCCCATGGCCATACCAAATGTTTGAGTATAAAAGTTTCCATTAAATTCAAACTTAGAGTCTATTACACATAATTTGATTAAACTAATAATAGTATGAGCAGGGAGTGTAAAGTCGTTTCTTTAATTCTTTTTCTAGAAATCCTAACAAATCTAAAACCAGGACTCGGGTGAATAAACTTTTAATATCGAAACTAACCAACTTAAAATCAAATGTGATATTATGTCCAACCAGCTTTTCGGTTAAGTCAACATTATCTTTGATATGAGAATGGGAAATTGTCCCAACAAGAGGACTAAGAAGAGACACTAACCATTTGGACAACTTATATGTGCAAGACCCAATAGAACAAGTAATGGGCCTAACTGGATTATTAACTTTATGAGTTTTAATTAGACCATACATGTATGGAAGTGACAGAGATACAGTAACACATTTTTTTATCAGTTCGTCGTTACCTTTTAAAAATGTTTTAAGCTTCTTATTAAGTTCACTATTAACATTTTCTAGAGGGTTCTTGCTCAATTTAACATAGGTCTCTTAAAATATTTTTAAAAGGTAACGACGAACTGATAAAAAAATGTGTTATTGTATCTCCGTCACTACTTGTTCTATGGAAGTGACGGAGATACAATAACAC
Source organism: Oratosquilla oratoria (assembly GCF_046742065.1). Taxonomy (NCBI): domain Eukaryota; kingdom Metazoa; phylum Arthropoda; class Malacostraca; order Stomatopoda; family Squillidae; genus Oratosquilla; species Oratosquilla oratoria. The sequence goes on from NC_134777.1 coordinate 122,069,948, forward strand.
ATTTTAGAAAAAAGAATAGGCCAACATAAATATAGTATTAGAACGGGGCAAGTGTCCAGTGGATTATTTGTCCACCAAAGGGATTATGGTCATAATATTGACTGGGGAAATTCTAAAATAATTACTTCTTGTAATAATATTATAGAAAGAAATATTATTGAATCTTGTTTTATAAAAATAAATTTTGGAAATAACATGAACTTGAGTTTGGGTTTATTTAAATTGGACAATTTTATTATTGACAAAATTGTGTGTGATAAAATGTAACATGGGACCTCTCCGAGTATCCTTGTCTTCTTATGTATTTATTGTTTCTTTCTGTATTGCTTTTTTGTACCTTTGAAAATGTCTAAATAGACGAAAACGTTCGGTATCTGTTTTTTTCAATTTCCCGGTGGTTTCTGCAAAAAAAAAAAAATATATATATATATATATATATATATATATATGTATGTATATATATACCAATGGTTTTTTCCCCTTAGCAAGGGAGGTAGCCAAAAAACGAAGGAATAAAATCCACTCCCACCCATTCCATCCCCACATACTACACTCCCATTCATTCCCCCTCCCTCCCTCTTATCTCGCCTCCTCCTGGATGACAGGTGATCCCTTGCAAACAAAACAAACCATGGCCATTAATAATCCCTTCACTACCATGTTCTTTCTGCTACCAGATGATCTTGTTGAGCTCTGTACTACCCATTCTCTTTTTTCTTTCTTTAAACAAAAGAATTTCCTTTATCTCAACCTCCTTCATACTGATACAGGCAACCATATGACAATCTTATTCTGCTGTAAAGTACCCCTTTGGTAGCAAGTGAATTATTAATTATAAACTTCTAAATAAATAAATAAATAAATAAATGAATCATAATAAAACAAATAAATAAAACAAAATAAATAAAAAATTAATAATTTTCCATAAGTGTGGGGCCATAGTACTGCATATTTATAAAAAGATAACCAATTTTGTTGCTCTTTCGTCTTCCTGTTCCAATCCCTCACAGAGATAGGAGAAAACTAGGAAGGCAATGTCAAAAATCTCATGCCTTACTGAGGTATGTTCTGCATAAATTAGGTTTGGTTAGATCAGCTTATATTCAATAAGGCTCAATTAAATTAACTTTGACCCTACAATGGATTAAAAAAAAGGAAAAGAAATGTGTGTTTCAGTTGAGACATCAGTTTTCATAATACAAAAATAATAAATCACCACTATCATTTCAGACAACATTCTTTGATTAATTACACTTGAAAAACTGCATGATAACATTCATGTATAAGACAGTAAAGATCATAGCTTTGTTCCAATTTTTTAAAACAATAAATGTCAATTACATTGTTTTTTATCTGTAAACAATAATCATGAACACTTCTCCCCAACAACTATTTTGGTAAAATTGTCCACTATTTTTTCTACAAAAAATTACTCTCAACACAAAATCACCACAATCAAATAATAAGGTATTATTTCCCTAGTACACATGCAAGGACCTAAAGAAACTGCTAAATATATAGTATTCTTATGGACGCATATCATCCTTACACATGCAGTTATCTTAGGGTCACAACCAAGAAGTGGAGAGACAGATTACAATCCGAACCCCATCAAAATTTGCTCACTTAATTTAGAACACATTGACCATTGTTGATAATTACAAAAAATAGGAATGATTCATGACATCTTTCATACTTTTTCAAAGAAAAAGTTAATACTGCATACACACAAATAAGTCACCTATACCTGTATCCATTCCTACTTAAAACAGAATGGGTAAATTCAGTCTGCTGAAGAGTAAAGAAAACTGTTCAACACATAGCAAGATTTGCCTATTGAACTGAAAGGATATTGTGTGGTCATTATTTAAGCCTGATAAAATTCTTTATATACATTTCTATCGACTAGGTTTGAACTTCAGCCTACTGGATTATCTTATAATCTTGTCTTGTCACTTGTGTTTAGAAGCAGAGCTACAATCAGTACACAGTGACAATAACACATCATACCTCTCCTGTATTATTTTACAAAACTATCCTGTATTTCCTTAAAACTACGAATTCATTAGCAATGAAACATAATAGACAAAATAAATGTCACACTAAGAAACTACTTAAAACAAGAACCAGTGATAATCATAATATCTGACATTTAATTTAAAAAAACATTTTTGGTTCTCAAAGATGGACAGAAGATTACTCAAGTAGTTCAGTTAACAACAAAACGTAGCATAACATACCTGAGTTTTTCAGTGATTTTTATATACATAATCAGTAGATGTCATAATGTGTCAAACTATATTGCACAAGTACTATAATTCCGCCTTGCTGTTTCCGAACTCACTTTATACGATCTTTTCCCCACCTAAGACATCCTTTGTTTTTATCTTCTAAGGTTAGGGATCAATATTATACTATAAGTATTCAATATTCAAATATATAATGTCAGTAAGTGTGTGAATAACGCCAATGAAATTAGTAAATTTAATGAGCTGAAAAATTAATATTGATATTATACTAATTATCCCTAAACAGTCTTATTTGCTTGCCAGAAGCAAAGTTTTATCAGTTTAGTAGTCTGTAGTGCACCCGTAATAAGGGTAAAGTATTTTGAGTACGTTATTTGGTAGATATCTTGATGTTAACATGGCAACAAGCTGTGCATTTATTGTTATTGTTCTACGATAGATGTGGTGTATTATGCAGAAATGTTTCTGGTTATTGTTTACCTAAAAAAAAAAAGACATCTACATTTATTGTCTTCAGAAATCGGAGCAAAACTAAACCATGGGCTGTAGTGTTTCCTACATGAATGTTACCATGTAGTCTTGTCACAATGCGTCGATAAAACTAATGACTTGTTGTTGATGCTTTGTATTCTAATTCTGACAATCCCTACAATGTCGACAGATCTGATCTAACCTAACCAAACTTTATTAGCCTATCTTCTGAATCCCTACCATTGACTATAGCCATAGAACTCCCAAAATAGGCCTCTAGTTATTTATGAAGAACCTTGACCATTTGATGTACCTCCATGTACCCTACATAACCCTCCTGCCGGATCCTGGAGACGCAGATATAACCCCCTCCCCTAGTAGAAGACAGTAATGACATCCGTTGCCATTTGTTTTTCTTTGCTCTATCAGACAGGGCTAGCGTGGGGGGGGGGGGGCTATTAACCCCCAAAAAACTCATTGCCTCCTTTGAAGTAATAACGCATTCGTAAACATCAAAACGCAATATTTACAATGAAACATTATTAATAAGTATACCTTATTTTGTCAATTCTAAGATAAAATTTAGTTCAATATTTATTCAAGCAGTGATATAGGTATTGAAAGAAAATTTGAAAGTAATGCCCCCCCCCTCTCCCCGCGCCCTGGATTTCGAGTCACGAATTCGAGTCTGCCATTATTTAAATAAGGTTAGGTAATTGCATTCGAAACGACACACACACACACATATGTATAAGTGAATATATATATATATATATATATATATATATATATATATATATATATATATATATATATATATATATGTATGTATGTATGTATGTTCTTTCGAATGCAACACAACTTCGTTGAAAAGCGAGTTAAATGTGGAATACTCGCACAAAAATTTTCCAAGTTGAAATACCACTGATGTAGGATGTAGTTTAGAGCTGATTATATTTCTAAGTCGACATGGCTCAAGAAATGTACGATTTTCACATACTCTACTGTCGCACAGACTGCCAGTGTACCTAGCGGATTTTGGAACAAATGTTACATATTAAAATAAAAATATTGTGAACTCTTATAATTTCTGCAGCAATGGTTGCTAAATATTGACCAAGGAAATTTATGTAATGTGTTTTTGCATTCAAGTTTGCTTGCCGGGTGATGAGTCATGTAGGCATGGACAGGTGGCCACGTCATAGTAGGTGTAAGTAAAGGTAATCCAGGATGCCTGCAAAGGTAGAACGTTGACTCATAATGGAACTAATGGGATTGCGCCGTGAGGGAGGGGTGGGAGAGAGAAAGGTGTGGGGGAAGGGTTGGAAAGAGACTGCCTTGGAGGGAGTGGCTGACTCTGACGCGGGGGCGGAAGGATGCTTTTGGAACCGGTCGTTGCATCCGGAGGCCAGCGTCATTACGTCATGTCGCCGCAAGCAAGGCTTGAAGGTGGTAGCAACTTGGGTCGAAATTATTTTATTTTATTTTTTAACCTCTCTCGATGCGTTGATGGGGAATTGTTTTGCTCGACTCGAATTTTGCATCGTCATGTCGCTGCAAAGTGATCCTAATGATGAATTGCACATCAATGCTACGTTATTTTGTAAATTTTACAAGGTGGGTTTGTGATATTTTTTTTATTTTATATTTCACCCTCTAAGTATTTGTCGCTGTTTAATAAGGCTTGTATAAGCAAGATAAATTCTCAAGACGATACTTCATGGTAAATCAAGACCCCGACCTCAATGATGATAATACTAATACTGATAAATAATAATAATATTAATAGTGATGATGATAATGTTGATCATACAATAGGAGAGGAAGGAAATTTTCTTTCAGCTGAATAAAATCTTACGACACTGCCCAAAGCAGGTTGTTGATATTACAACCGCATATCAGGGTGCACCGCGTACTTCAATTAGAGAAACATCTCGCATCCAGTTGCTGGAATTAATTGCAGCAATCTTTAGGACCGACCGTCCCTGTTGCATTCTTTTTGTTTTCCTTTCTTTAATATAAACTGTTTTTAGAATGTAAGTAAATTAGAATTTGTTATTCAGTATTGTGAATGTATCATTGGCATTTGTGTTTTTTATATTTTTCATGAAATACTAAAATATTAGTAATATGAAAATAGAATGCATATTTTTATGAAAACAGATATTCGAGACATTGTTAATATACGCATGTACTGTACTTTGTATTATATTATTGTATATGTGTTGTATGTTAATTACATTAGGTTTATGGAATACTGATATACAAAAAATGAAGTAGCCATTATAGTGTACTTGAAAGAAATGGAGAATCAAGAGATTTTTATTTCTTATTGTTTTAGAATATATCTTTGGATTTCTTGTGTTTCACCGAAACGCATATTATTGAATTTATGCTATTAATATGTTATTTTTCAATTTGTGCTATTATGCCACGAGGGCATTTTTTTAGTGTAAGAGTTAATAATATGACAATAGATCTTCTGCTCTGCCATTGTCGCGCGATAAGATAGGAAACCGTTAGATTAGATAAAGTTTACGGCAAATCGCGGGAGACCGTTTTTGTCGACGACTTGACGTCATATGAAATCTCGGTTGACAGCGTGACGTCATATGAGGGACTGTCGGCCGATATGACGTCATATAATGTGTAATTTGACGACGTAAAGTCACGTGAGATGCTCGACGACGTGACGGCATGCGATATATTCGACATGACGTGATATTCGAAGTGACGTCACGTGATATTCAACAACACGACTTTATATCAGGTGATGTCCTTTCGACGATATGACGTCAGACGAATTCCGCTGACGATATGAAACGAAAATTACGTGAGACTGACCAGAATAAAGACATAAATCGTCATTTGCGATGAAAATGTCTGACACACAGCTGGCAACAGTCTTGTTATAGTTTGTCACTGTCGACCGATAGAGAATATGTGATTCTGTTGTCGTGGTTGAGGAGGTGGGACCAATTTTAATTTCTCCCACGCCCCTCTCTCTCTCTCTCTCTCTCTCTCTCTCTCTCTCTCTCTCTCTCTCTCTCTCTCTCTCTCTCTCTCTCTCTCTCTCTCTCTCTCTCTCTCTCTCTCTCTCTCTCACGTTCTCTTTCTCCCCTCTCTCTCTCTCTCCCTCTCCCTCTCTCTCCCTCTCTCACGTTCTCTCTCTCTTCCTCCCTCCCTCTCTCACGTTCTCTCTCTCTCTCTCCCTCTCCCTCTCTCACGTTCTCTCTCTCTCTCCTCTCTCTCTCCCCTCTCCCTCTATCTCTCTCTCCCTCCCTCTCTCTCCCTCTCTCTCTCTCTCTCTCTCTCTCTCCCTCCCTCTCTCTCTCTCTCCCTCTATCTCTGTTTAGTCTACGTTTAGTCTGGGGCCCAGAGAAGACACCTTTGCCCTCTGTGCTCGGATAGCCAGAAGTGGCAGTCACCGAGGTTCGAACTGGTGATTGCCGGGTGTCGGCAGATGATTTAAATCGATCGAAATGTTACTTATGTGTGTGATTACGCCCACAGGATGGTATCGCAAAGTATAAGTATTTTCTTGAGATTTTGAGAAAAAATAAGATAATTACCATTATACACATTTTTGTTTTACGAAACGCAAAATGCATCCGGCATTTTGAACTCGACTGTAGATGACGTCACCCGTGACGTCACGACCTGGTTCGAGTCTCGGAGTGAAGCTTCGGACGTGACTCGTCCCCTTTCTGTCGGATATGTGTGTGTGTCGGAGTCACAGAAATACACACAAGAATTTTTTTTTCGTACAGTCTTACCCAAAAGTAACGAGTGTGTGTGTGTCTGTGTGTGCAATTTATTGTCACGGAGGAAGTTGAAAAGTAGACGGTAGGAATCAGTCATTAAATAATACGTGACTCTGGTCCGCTAAGGGGTCACCGAAGTCCCTCCCCCATTTATTTATTTGTTTATTTATTTATTTTTAACCAAGTGCCTACTCTCACCCCCCACAGGTGATCCTCTTCTGCGATGGCGTCCCCCATCAGTAGGAAGGAGGAGGTGACGTCGTCGTGGCTGGTGGCCGCCCTCGGGATGCCCGGGAGGAAGATCGTCGACGTGACGACCAAGAACGTTCCCGTCAGGAACGGGTTCCTGAGCGACATGTTCCTGATCGAAGCCCGCCTGGAGGAGGACGCCGCCCTGGGCAAGGGGAGGCACTTGAACCTGATCGCCAAAGTCCCTCCGGTGGATCCCATGATGAGGCAGGTCGCCCTCGGACTCGGTGCTTTCGAGCGAGAGGTCGAGGTTTACAACGTCTTCGGCTCTGCGAGGTTCAAGGACGTCTGCCGAAGGGCGGGAGACCTCACCTTCCCGATCCCGAAGTCCGCCTTTGCCACGAAGAGCGACACGGGCGGGACGATCCTGATGAGGTACTTGGCGAGCAAGTGCGGTTACAAGGTCCTCACCTCCCCTGAGGGCCTGGCGACCCCGACCTTGAAGGTGGCCCTCGAGACCTTGGCCCAGGTCCACGCGACGGGGTTCCTCTTCCTAAAGGACATGGCCCCGGAGGAGCGACGAGAGTTCTTGCCCTCGAAGGTCAAGTGGGAGATCCTCAGCAACCACGTCCTCGGAGGTTGCAGCGCCGTCGCACGGAAGTTCTCGAGGCACCCGGTGAGCAAGGTCCTCCTTGAAGTCGCTGGGGAGTTCCGAAGTTGTCTGGACCTGCCCAGGAAGCACCCGAGCTTCGAGGCGATCTGCCACGGGGACCTGTGGCACGGGAACCTCATCTACAACGCGGACGAGTCGAGGGCCATTCTCATCGACTGGCAGCTGAGCGAGAGGGGTAACCCAGCCATGGACATCGTCACCCTCGTCACCCTAAGTGCCAGTTCGGAGTCCCTGACGACTGAGGCGATCTCCAGCTGTCTCCAGAGCTACTGGAGATCTTTGACCGAAGTCCTGGAGGCCGCTGGGTCTCCAGTCCCGGTCTCCTTCCTGCGTTTGGAGACCTGTGTCAACGAGATGTGGCTCTACGGAGTGCTGGTGCTGATGGGCAGCATCAAGACCTTTCTTGAGCAGGGGAAGATCTCCGACAGGAGGCTGGAAAGCGTTCTCAACTTCGTGCACGAGAGGAACCTTCTGCAGGCCTTGGCACTGGAGGAGTGAGGGTGACGTCACACGAGTAAGGGTGACGTCATGCGAGTAAGGGTGACCTCACGCGAGTAAGGGTGACCTGACATGAGGAAGATTCAAGCAACACATTCCTTTTTTCTTCTTTTCAGTGAGAGAAGGTCTGCCCATACACGCTTGCTGACGTCACGTGGAGGCCTCTCATCGGACCTAATGCACAAATGACACCAACCCATGTTAATTCTAAGCCCGCTGAGTGGCTGGCCGGCAGGATGATGTCATACGGTAACTGGGGCCAAGTTTAGTTCATTAATGGGAAGACCTTCTCTCAAGCCACGTTGTCGGAACATACAACACTTTATTTGATATTATGTATTGAATATATTTTACTCAAAAATATGTTTTAATTTTTATCTCTAATAAAGACCATAACTTTTCGGATTTGTTTATTTATTTATCTTAGGATTTACATTTCCCTTCCATCATTTAATAGCAGTTTAGCGCAGAAGCTCCGCCCTCCTTGGGTGACGTCACTAGTCTCGCTTTCCTGATTGGCAAGAAATTCATTACAAACGATAAAGTGGATCTGCGCGTTATTTCCCTTAAATATGACACAAGTATTACCATTATTATTATTATTATTATTATTATTATTATTATCATTTTAATCCTGAGGATGGAGAAAGGCTGTGTCTTCAGTGTGTATGCGTGCAATATATATATATATATTGTGTTGGTGTGTCAGCAAAGTGTGGAGCCTGAGACTTCGTGTCGAGTACGCTGACTTTGCTTTCTTTAGTCGAACTCCGGCAGGCTTCAGGAAGTCTGGAGGGTCCCTATCCGTCTCTTGTTGTGGTCGTCGTGGCGTACACACCTGGTCGTGCAGGTGGTCCCGGGGTCGTGGCGTTCCCAGGACAAGAAGCGTACTACAGAGGGTGGAATGGAGCGGTTTTTTTTTTTTTTTTTTTTTTTTTGTTTTTTTCTTGTTTTTTTTTAAGAACGGTCAAAGCATGTATAGGCGAAAAAAGTAGTGTGCGTGCAGTGTGTATATATGTGTGTGTGTGTATATATATATGTATGTATATATATGTGTGTGTACGGTGGCGGCGTCACTGATCTGTAGAGGGTTAAGAAAAAACCGGATTCGGTTCACAGACAAACGAGTCCGGATTCGGGTTCGCCCGACCGCCCGAGTGGAACTTCGACTTGTCCGGTCAAGGAGGACCACTCACCAATGTTTACATATATATATATATATATATATATATATATATATACATATATATATACATTATATATATATATATATATATATATATATATATATATATATATATGTCTGTATATATTGTAAGCTGTCATCTCGAACGATATCATGTGTCACGTCTGGGGGATTGTTGTAACGTCATGTGGATATATTGTGACATGATGCGAGTGTATTGTGACGTCGCGTCGCTGGGGTGGTCGTGACGTCACGTCGCATGCATGGTTGTCACGTCGCACGTATGAGGGTGACGTCACGTCGCACTATGAATGTGATGTCACGTCGCACGTATGAGGGTGACGTCACGTCGCACGTATGAGGGTAACGTCACGTCACACGTATGAAGGTGACGTCACGTCGCGTGTATGAGTGTGACGTCCCGTCGCATGATGAGTATGACGTCATGTGAGTGTAGCTGTGACGTCACGTCGCCGACCGCTAAATAAAAATAATCATTTCTATTTCCTTGCCTATCGGGTGATTTTTTTTCCATTTCCTTCTAGCCTAGTCTGGGCCAAGCAATTTTGTTTATTCATTTAGTAATTAATTAGTTATTTTAATTATTTATTCATTATTCATCTATTAATTTTATCTGCTATTCTTTATTTCTATTCATTTTATTCAGGCCTTTGTTTTTATCTATCTATTTTAGGTTGAATATTTACTCGCATATGTAAAAATAAATTTTACACAAATACACAACGGGTAACAGGTAGTCCTCGAGCTGGAGGTAACGGTGTGGAGTTGAGGAGGAGGGGGATTGGAGGGCGAGCGTCAAGGGGGAACTGCTGTCGCTGATGATGTGGAGGGAGAGAAAGAGGAGGAGGTCAGAGGTGACACTCGAGAATAGGGTTGGAGGGGCAAATCGGAGCTATGTCTTCCCTCCCTTCCCTCCTACCCTCTCTTCCTCCCTTTCTTCTTCCCTCCCTCTCATTCTCCCTCTCATTCTCATTCTCCTCCTCCCTCCCTCCTTTCCTTACTTCCTATCTTCCTCCCTAATACGACCCTATCTACTCCCTCTTCCTCCTCCTCCTCCTCCCTCATTCTTTCGGTCGTCGGGGGGGGGGGCACGTCCGTCGCCATTGTGAGGAGGAAGGAGCGGGTGAGGCCGAGAGGTGGTTGAGGCAGATGGCAGCGTGGGTGTCAGACGTGGGAGAGTATACAGTATGTGGGTGAGAATCTGAGAACTAGATGTGTGTGTGTGTACATGTGCGCGTATACGTGCCTGTGTGTATGTGTGTGTGTGTACTTTATGCTCGTGTGTGCGTGTATGTATGTGGCGAGGGTGAAGAGGTACGTAAAGGAATGATCACTAATCTGGCAACACTTGTGTAAGAGGTGATCCCCCCACGACAGTAAGCTCGACGCTGCCGATCTCGTCAGCTGCCTCACACGCACACATACACACACGCACACACACACACGCACGCCATAGCGTTTTATGTACAGAGCGATACAGGCTTATACTTATATTTAAGTTATAATTATACTTAATTTTTCATTTATTGTCTATTATATGTAAAATATTCAATTTGCCTGTTTATTCATTTATTAATTTACTTATTATTTCTTTATTTATTAATTTATTTTATTTTTTCATTTTGTAAGAAATTGGATGCAGGATTACTTGGGCAAGAACAAAGACGTTACACCGTGCGAGCCATTACCATAAATCTATTTGTTTATTTATCTGTTTATTAATTCATTAAATCGTTTATTGTTTATTAATTCACTGACATAATTTATTCCCTATTCATTTATTATATATATATATATATATATATATATATATATATATATATATATATATATATATATATATATATATATATATATATACATATATTCATTTATTTATTTATTTGTTTTCAGTTTTCATTTTTTTAATTCATCTATTCATATTATTATAATTTTGTGTATATATATATATATGTGTGTGTGTGTGTGTGTGTGTGCGTGTGTGTGTGTGTGTATTCTTTTTTATCTTGTAATCGAGATCAATTTACTGAAGAACCAAATATTCCCTTTTGGGGGGAGAATATAAATTTAGTTCCTGGGGGTGGAGTTGGGCTTGTCGGAACCCATTTCCTCGCCGCACTAGCGCTCCCCGGAAACTTCCAAGTCCTCACCGACGCCTTCCCAGCCCATAGGTGTCCTCATACTCGAATTAGATCACCTGAAGCACAGCCAGAATAAAATCAGTCATGTGCGTCACATCCCAGATGAATACATCCGTCTGGCGACAGTCTGGAAGGTGAGGAAGGGAGGGAGGGGGAGGAGGGGGGTTGGCGCCGGCGCCAGGATGCAGTTCTGCTACATAGGGTCACACAGGTCATCCATGAAGGCTTAATTGGATTGCTGACACGCACACACATACACACACACACGCACACACACATACACGCATCACACACGACTCGGTGGCGCGGTTGGTAGAGTCCCCCACTGTCACAACGGCGGTCCGGGTTCGAATCCTGCCCAGGGCTGAAATAATTTCAGTATCGCTGCGCTTCGAGTCGTTACTCCAGCTCTCGTTGGTGGGGAGTAGGGTGTGTGTGTGTGTGCGTGCAAGGTCACAGCATTACCCATAGATCGGTCATGTATAAGCTCTGAGTTCTCCCCCGGGAGGGAAGTAGCTGTCGATCACGAGTCCAACACGTGATCCAAGACTATGGTGAAACACACACACATACACAGTAGAGCGGCGTTAGATGTCTAGGGCGCATGTGTGTACGCGTATCTACCTCCTTGTACTATACAGGAACATATCCGAGAGTTGACTCTTGTGACTCCTTGACGTAATGAATAGGTTTGAGAGTCTTAATGATTACAAATGCTATGTCGGTAGAGATGAAAATCTCGGCAGGGTCACCCCTATCGAACAGGTTTTGTAAGAAAGATCAGACAAAGAGCAGCTCACACACACACAGTCGCAGGAATCACTGCTAACTGCCACGTCCTTGATGGCGAACAGGGAAATTCCTCAAAGATACCGTATATGGGGTGCCGTCATAATAACGGCGTGGACCATTGGGTACCTTGTTGATATATAGGGTTCCACCGAATGTACTGAATAAGGTGACACCAAAGAAATATTTCACCAAAAACCAGTTGGTAGGGAGATGAGATTACTGTCAAAATTCCTTCATAGCAAACATGAATTAAAAAAATAAATAATAAAAAATAAAAAATATTGGATCATCGTCTCTTAAAGGTCCAACCGCATTGCTTTGTGTGCTTACGGGCAGTGTGCCACCGAAGGTAAGCACTATCCAAGCAGATCTAAGTATTGGACATTAAACAGCATGAAGACAATGAAGATCTCTACTTACAACGTAAGAACTCTCTCAGAAGACCACAGGCTAGAGAGTTTAATGAAAGAACTAGACAATACCAAGAGGGACGTCGTGTGACTAAGTCCGAAGAGCGGGAGGTAATCTAATACAGTTACAAGATAGTCACCATCTGTTCTACTATAGAGTCAAGGAAAAAGAAAGATCAAGTGGAGTAAGATTTTTGATCAACCGAGAAGTTGCTGGTAACGTAGTGAAGTTCATTAGTTTATCAGAGTAGCTTGAATTGTGGTTAGGCTCTGTAAAAGACACACTAAAAAATCAGGTTTATGCACCAATTTCACAATGTTCAGATGATGACATTGAATTCTATGATGATTTAAGTCAGGTAATGTACCAAGAAAAGTAAATCCACGTTGGTAATAGGCGATTTTAATGCTAAAGTGGGGAAGAAGATGGGGGATGAGTCGTGCATTGGGAAGTATGGAGTAAGTGAAAGAAATAACAGAGGGGAGATGTTAGTTACTTTTGCAAATAACCACATGAGAATAATGAGCACTTTCTTCCAAAAGAGTGTGGGTCGTAAAAGGACCTGAAGGAGTCCAAATGGAACATCAAATAACGAGATAGATTTTATATTAGGAGACGAGAGGAACAGCGTTAGCAATGTTACGGTCATACATAAGTAAATACAGGTAGTGACCCTAGAATGGTAGGTTACACAACCAAATTAAATTTCAGAGCCGAGAGAAATAAACTAGATTTAAGAAAGTAAGCCTTACGAAGATTAAAGATAACAAGAAGGATCAGTTAGAAATTGAAAATAGGTTCGAAGCTCTAATAAATAACGAGGATACCGTCGAAGGTATGAATTTAAATTTAGTGAATCTCATCAGAGAATCGGCAGAGAAAGTAGGAAATACAAAAAGTATTGGAGAAAACAAATACTCGAAAGCTACAAATGACCTAATTGAAAGAAGAAGGACTATGCAGATTAAAAGCAGGGGAGACGAAATAGAGAAAGTGGAATTGAACAAGCTTATCAACAAAATGCAGAGATCAGAGAAATGAAAGAGAAACACGGATGAAATAAAGGAAACTATTCGAAGAGGTAAAAGTATTAAAGAGGCCGAGCGCAGACACATTTTAGGAAGAAAGCAAACGATATATCTGAAAGATAGAAATGAAGAGATATTTAAATGCAGAGACAGAATGGTAAAAAGAGTAGAAGATTATCAAGAGCTTTACTCATTAAAGACCGTAGTTAAGTCATTAGATTCATCTATAGGCGTTAGTAGTGTACCAGAAGTTACAAAGGAAGAAGTAGAATTTACTCTTAAATTATGAAACGAGGAAAAGTATCTGGGGAAGATAATATATTGACAGATCTTTTCAAAGATGCAGGGAAAGAAGTTCATTGCAAATTAGCTCAGTTGTACATCCAGTGCTTACGTCAAGAAAGCGTTTCTGAATCCTAGTGCAATGCTATAGTGATTCTGCTTTATAAAAAGGGAGACCAGAAAGACCTTAGTAACTACCAACTGATCAGCTTGCTATCAAATGTATATAAAGTATTCTCCAATATCCTTACGAAAAAACTAAGTCAATTTTTAGATGGAAACCAATAAAGAGAACAGGCAGTCTTTAGAAGTGAATATTCGACTCTAGACCATTTGCAGGAGATGAATAAACTAATCGAGATTTTTAGAAAGAGAAACGTTTGAAGATTAATGGCGAATATTTTAACCACCTAAGATTTGCGGATGACATTATTATCATTTCAGAAAGAGCAGAAAACTTGCAAGATATGCTGAGTGGTCTGAACAAGGAGAGTCTCAAAATAGGTTTGAAAACGAAGAAGAGTAAAACTAATATTCAACACGAAAGCTCAAAGTAAAGAGATTATAATCAATGACGACAACCTTGAAGAAATTGAATAGTATAATTATTTAGGCCAGATGGTGAACGTAACTAAAGATTATGATAATGAAATAGAAAGGAGTATTATAATTGATTGGAAAATGTTTGATAATTATAATAAAATCACGAGAGGCTTTCTACCTTTATGCTTGGAACGTAAAGTTTACAATCAATGCATTCTGTCAGCAATAATCTACGGATGTGAGACTTGGAAACCGACGAAGGCGATGAAGACAAAGCTAAGGAATGTACAGAGGAAAATGGAGAGATTAATGGAGGGAATAACGCTGAGAGGCTGTAAGTTGGGTGAGAGAGGACTGTAGTGAAAGATATTGTGGAGGCGGTCAAAGAGAGGAAGTGGAATTGAGCAAGTAAATTAGCGCGAACAACTGATGAACGATGGAACAAGTGTGTTACTGAGTGGGCGCTGAAAGATGGAAAGCGTGGAAAAGGGAGACCAGACAGAAGGTGGAGAGACGAAACAGAAAAGTTTGCAGGAGTGACATGGCAGAGGCTGTCGCAGTCGTGAGTCATGGAATGCTTTGAAAGAGGCCTTGTTTAGCAGTGGACTCAGGATGGTTCATTTGATTGATTGAATATACAGGAAAGGAGCAACGCTCGTGGAGCCCTGTCTTTTACTTAGCAATTATACCTGGCTATGAATTTACGTTTTATACATACATACATACATACATATACATATATGTATACATATTATATATATATATATATATATATATATATATATATACATATATATGTGTACAACATTGAATGGGTCTC
Source organism: Oratosquilla oratoria (assembly GCF_046742065.1). Classification (NCBI taxonomy): domain Eukaryota; kingdom Metazoa; phylum Arthropoda; class Malacostraca; order Stomatopoda; family Squillidae; genus Oratosquilla; species Oratosquilla oratoria. Next base: position 122,085,016 of record NC_134777.1, read on the forward strand.
AGTGAACAGATTTACTTTCAACCACAATTCATTTTAATTCTAAGCCATCAACATCGAGAAGATCGAGGAGGCATGCATGCAGAAATTGAAACGTGGTACAGCAAAGGACTCGAACCTCCGCTATACTTACATAAATATATATATATATATATATATATACATATATATATATATATATATATATATATATATATATATATTTATATATATATATTTAACCCTTCGCTACCCAGAAGATGTCACGGATATGGATGATCATAATGGCGACATCCGGCACCGAAGGGAGTGCGAGGGACAACCGTCGCAATGCGAGTCCTGCAATCATCATCTGCAACCTCTTCCTCTCGTGGGGAGTTGTAGGACCGACACTGGAAGAGGAGGACGTGGAAAAGGAGGAGGGGGAGGGAGAGGGGGAGGAAGGAAGGAGGAGGAGAGGGGAGGAAGATGAGAAGTAAGGGAGAAAGAGGAGGAGGAAGGGAAGGAGAGGAAGAAGAGGGGATGAGAAGGAGGAGGAAGGGAGGGGAGGAGGAGGAGGAAGGGAGGAGGAGGAGGAAGGGAGGAGGAGGAGGAAGGGAGGAGGAGGAGGAAGGGAGGGGAGAAGGAGGAGGAAGGGAGGGAGAGGAAGAAGATGAGGAAGGGAAAGGAGTAGGAAGGGAGGGAGGAGTATGGGAAGAAGAGGGGGAGGAAGGGAGGGAGAGGAAGAGGAAGATGTAAGGAGTGGGGAGGAAGAGAAGGAGGAGGAGGAAAGGAGGGAGGGGAGGAAGAGAAAGGAAGGAGAAGAGAATGGCAGAGGAAAGGGAAGAAGATTTTTTTTTTTTCTTTCTTTTTTTTTACCAAAAGGCAACATCTCGAGGGTCATAAGAATTTGTCCCCGTGATGCACACCTGGTGATGCAAAGAATGGACACAACTTTCAGTTTTTTCTTCGAAGTGAACACGCAAAAATAAATAAATAAATGAATAAATAAATAAATAAATACATTACAAAATAATAGTAATAATGATAATAATAATAATAATAATAATAATAATAATAATAATAATAATAATAATAATAATAATAATAATAATAATAATAATAATAATAATAATGATAATGATAATGATAATAATAATAATAGTAATAGTAATAATAATAATAATAGTAATAATAGTAATAATAATAATAATAATAATAATAATAATAATAATAATAATAATAATAATAATAATAATAATAATAATAATAATAATAATAATAATAATAATAATAATAATAATAATAGTAATAATAATAATAATGATAATAATAATAATAATGATAATAATAATAATAATGATAATAATAACAATAATGATAATAATATTGAAAAAATAAATCAGCAAGTGAAGTAACAAATATATACAAAGAAACAACGCAAAAGAGGAAACAAAAAATAATGATAATAATACGCCGGAAACCAATTCGAAGTCCTTCTCGCCTTCTTCGTTCGCTCCTCAATCCTTCTCGAGGAGGAGGAGGAGGAGGAGGAGGAGGAGGAAGAGGAGGAGGAGAAAGTCTTGTTGTGCTCCCTGAACGGGAGGCGTCAAGAGCGTTTCATTCACTCGGCACTCTTAGCTCAAGAGCAACAAAGAGTGCCAGCCTGGGTGCCAGCCACCCACAGAACTCCTCTTGTTTGTCAGACCTCAAAGAACCAAAGGCGGACTTGCGTAACTGCAGAAGCCTCTGTCCGCACGAGCGCGGTAGAGAAAGCAAGAGAGAGAGAGATTAATTAAACTTATCACTCTAAATCCAGTGACTAACTTTATTATTTTATTCTGGCTGACGACATTTTATCTTCGTTTTTCTGCTTACTGGGAATCAAGAGCCTTTCCCTCAGCTGAATAAAATCGCCTGGCGACAACCGATTCCATTCTGCTTTGGGAGAGAATCAAACAAATCATACCACGATGTCGCCAGACGATTTTAAACGTCTCATGGACGTCATCCTTGAGTGTCTAAGGTCCTCCTTAAGCTGACTAAGATCCCCTGGCGACAGGAAGAAGGAAGTGATAAGTCAAGGTTCCCCCTGACTCGTTTGACTTTAACCAGAACAGAATCTGTAAAGTCCGCCGCTTCTAAAAATCCGCCATTTTGTATTTGATAAGCCGCTCCCAGATCTTAGACAGGGCTACTAGAAAAAAATAATCCTAAGGAAAATGCTCTCAGGGTGACTCACGAAGGAGAAGAGCTCCAGGTAATCTACGAAAGAAAAAAATACATTTACTTGCTTAGAGTTGACCACGAAAGAAAACCATAAAAGTGCTTACACGTAAGGGTCAAAGAATACAAACGTGTTTAAAGATGGCTACGAAAAAATGTATGGACATTGCTGTGAATTGCCTACGATAGAAAAAAAGAGACCATAAAATGCAATTATTACCTGTTTTATAATCAATGGGGGGGAGGGGAACTTTAATTTTATTTCTATTTTGTTATAAAGTCCAACAATTTATCCTATGTAAGGTGCCGTGGCACAGTGGCTAGCATGCAGAATTCACGTTCTGGAGTGCAGGGGTTCGAATCCATCCCGAGGATTCATATATAACACCGATTTTTTTTTTTTTTCGAAAAGTGTTCGACGGTCATCGGCGGAAGTGACCCGGACAGCCTTATAACGGGGCAACCGGACTTTGTGTGTGTGCGCGCACCTACGCTCGACCAGATGCAATGTATGAGCTCAGAGCTCTGATCTTGGGAAAGGGTTGATCATATGTCCTGCACGTGGTCCAAAAGATAATTCCTGCTCTCGCATGCATAGGCACATACATGACTATAATTGTGTGATTCACCATGGTCCTGGATCACGTGTTGGACTCGTGATCGACAGCTATTTCCCTACCGGAAGAGAGCTCAGAGCTCACATATGACTGATCTATGGCTAATGCTGTGACCTTACACGCACACACACACACCCAACTCCCCGCCCACGAGAGCTGGAGTAACGACTCGTAGCGCAGCGATACTAAAATTATTTCAGCCCTGAGCGGGATTCGAACTCGGACTGCCGTGGTAGGAACCAGGAACTATAACCACTGCGTCATCGAGTCGTGTGTGTGTGTGTGTGTGTGTGTGTGTGTGTGTGTGTGTGTGTGTGTGTGTGTGTGTGTGTGTGTGTGTGTGTGTGTGTGTGTGTGTGTGTGTGTGTGTGTGTGCTGTCCCAAGCATACATATACAAGTCTACGTCAAAAGCAACTTAACACCTGCACCTTTGCCTTAAGTGTTTGGACAGTCATTCCAAGTGGCATTCACCAACACCCGATCGGATCGACTTGGAGTCTTTGTACCTCCGGGATGGGGGCGAAGTCTACTAGGCCACAGCTGGGAGTATGTACGTGTTGGAATGTTACGCAACGTGAAGTTGGTTTCTCCTTACATAAACTTAGGTACGGATGATCAGGTGTCGCTACGTTTAATCAGTCGTGTTCGCTTGATTTGTTTACATCGCCATGAACAACGTTCGATACATGTATGAAAAAATATATCTAATATGATCTGTAGCCCACAATCCGGCTTTTTTAACCCAGAGAAATTATAAATTAAACTTAGAAATATTGTCAATTAGCTGGTGGAAAATGGCGATTGAAATATCCAGTTTGCTGGATAAAAAAAAAGACAGTCATACATGACTGCACACGTAACCTTGTAACGCTTGGCTTAACTATAATAACCTTTAAGGAAGCGACAAGACTTAGTCATGTGTAAATTCATGTAACCAATATGCAAATATCTTATGATCATTTGTCATACAATTCCTTTGTTTTCTTTCAGAAATGGATGCCTATTTGCCTTGTCATCCACCATGTTGGCAATAAATTTGCCACTCAATAAATCGACTTTGCTGCGGATGTACTGTGTCTTGCGACACTGCTTCTGACCTAGGGAAGTGGGCGAGATGCAGGGATGACCCGTCATCCAGGAGGAGTCAAGATAAGAGGGAGGGAGGGGGTGAATGGGAGTGGAGTATGTGGGGATGGAATGGGTGGGAGTGGATTTTATGCCGTTGTTGTTTGGCTACTTCTTGTAAGGGGGGTGAAAGCCTTTGGCATATGTATATATGTACTTTTAATATTTTATTTGCTTATTTCTTTTATCATTCGTTGATTGATTTGTTAGTGTTTATCTACTTGTCTATTTATTCATTTATTTATCTATTATGCATTTCTATCACGCCCCAGTAAAACACTTTCGGTGAGAATATTTGACAATAAAATTCTTTTTGTGTAATTGTTGTTATGGTCAATAAACGGTGCGTGTCTGACAAAACACCACAGACGTGGCACAGCCACGCACACACACACATAGTAGTATGAGTCAGTAAATCTAGTGTTTTTTTTCGTTCAAATTGACTTTGCACGAAGAATTTCAGTCTGCAATTCGGTGTGGTCCCCTAATGCTGAATAAAATCGTCTGGCGTCTTCCAGAATAAATATATTGAAGGAAAAATCTCCTGGATATGTGTTATCTATGTGAACTTTCTATCTACACACACATACACACACACACACACACACACACACACACACACACACACACACACACACACACACACACACACACACACACACACACACACACACACACACACACACACCACCTCGTGGCGCAGTGGTTAGAGTTCTTGTCTACCACTGCGGCGGTCCGGGTTCGAATCCCACCCAAGGCTGAAATAATTTCAGTATTGCTGCGCTGCGGGTCGTTACTCCAACTCTCGTGGGCAGGGAGTTGGATGTGTGTGTGCGCGTGTAAGGTCACAGCATTACCTATAGATCGGTCATATTTGAGCCCTAAGCTCTCTTCCGGGAGGGAAATAGATGTCGATCACAAGTCCAACACGTGATCCAAGACCCCCTAGTGAATCTCTCTCTCTCTCTCTCTCTCTCTCTCTCTCTCTCTCTCTCTCTCTCTCTCTCTCTCTCTCTCTCTCTCTCTCTCTCTCACACACACACACACACACACACACACACACACCACACGCACACACACACGCACACACACACTCGGTGGCACGGTTGATAGAGTACTGGACTGTCAGTACGGTGGTGCCGGCAGTATCTGGTTCCAATCCTGCCCAGGGACGAAATTATTTCGGTATCGCTGCGCTTCGGGTCGTTACTCCGACTCTCGTGGGCGGGGAGTTGTGTATTTACCTAGTTGTATTTACCTAGTTGTATTTTACGGGAAGGGGAGCTATGCTCGTGGGGTCCCGTCTTCATATCTCATTTTATCTAAACTATTTTTAAATTCATGTATTGTTTTTGCACACACCACTTTCTCATCTAATTTGTTCCAACTGTCTATTGCTCTGTGAGGAAAGCTGTTCTTTTTAAAATCTCTTCTATAGCTGTCTTTTTTTATTTTCTTTCCGTGTCCTCTTGTATTTCTGTCATCCCATTTTATCAGATTCTCTCTATCAGTAATTTCTATGCCTTTCATGATTCTGTAAATAGCTATCAAATCTCCTCTCTCTCTTCTTTGCTCTAGTGTCTGTAGTTTAAGTTTTTGTAGTCTCTCTTCATATGATAGTTTTGAGAGTGTTGGTGCCAGTTTTGTAATTGCTCTTTGTATTCTTTCAAGTTTTTTTATACATTTTTTTGTACTTGGTGACCATATCGTTGCTGCATATTCCAATCTTGGTCTTATCAGGGTGATTAGGATTTTCCTCACCATTTCTTCATCCAGGTATGTAAATGCCACTTTGATTGTTCTTATTAAATTATAAGTTTCTCCAAAAATCTTATTTATATGTTTCTCAGGTGACATATTATTCATAACAATGACTCCCAGGTCCTTCTCATTTTCTACTTTTTTTATTCCTTCTTTTCCCAAATTGTATGATCCTGTTATTCTGTTTTTGCTTTTTCCAAATTCCATTATACTACACTTTTTTGTATTGAACTCCATCTCCCACTTCCTACTCCATTCTTGTACTTTATTTAGATCTCTCTGTAGTGATTCACAATCTTCTTCAGTTTTCACTCTTTTCAGTAATTTTGCATCATCTGCAAAGAAGCTCATATAGCTTTCAATTCCTTCATCCATATCATTAATATATATAGCAAACATTATTGGGGCCAGAACTGTTCCCTGCGGGACACCGCTTATTACTTCATTCCATTTTGAGTGCTGATCTCTTATCACTACTCTCATTTTTCTTTCTTGCAAAAAGTCTTCCATCCAATTTAGCAATTTACCTTGTATTCCTCCTTCATATTCTAATTTCTTAAGCAACTTCTTATGTGGTACTTTGTCAAAAGCTTTTTTTAGGTCTAGAAATGCACAATCAGCCCATCCATCTCTTTCTTGTATTATATCTATTAGCCTTGAATAGAAACATATTAAATTGGTGACGCATGATCGTCCTTGTCTGAATCCAAATTGCCTTGGATTTAGTACGTTGTTTTTTTCCAAGTATTTTACCCATCTACTTTTGATAATTCTTTCACATATTTTTGCTATTGTACTTGTTAGAGAGACTGGTCTATAGTTGGTAGGTTCTTCTTTATTTCCTCCTTTATATATAGGTACTATATTTGCTTTTTTCCAATCTTCTGGAACTTTTCCTTCTTTTAAGGAACTGCTTATTATGCTATGTATTTTGTCTGCCAGTTCATTCCTACATTCTTTCAGAATCCAGTTTGCTATTTCATCTGGCCCATGCGATTTTCTGACATCAAAATTACCCAAGTGTGTCAATATTTCATTCTTTGTTACTTCTATTTCTTCCATAGGGGGGACTTTTTCCTTCCACTCAATCTCTTCAGGTTGTATATTTTCCCTTGTAAACACTGATTTAAAATGTTTGTTCATAATTTCTGCCATTTCCATTTCCTCAGTGTATTCAACTCCTCCTTGTCTTAATTTCTCTAAGTCTTGTTTGTTTTTCAGTTTATTGTTTACAAATCTGTAGAATAGTTTTGGTTGATCTTTACACTTTTCTATAACATCTTTTTCATATTTTCTTTTTTCCTCTCTGCACTTTTGTACATATTCATTTCTATAACCAGTATATATTTTCCATTTTTCAGGTCTTCTGTCTTTTTTCCATCTGTCCCAGGCTTTGTCTCTTTTGTCCTTTAACTCCCTACAACTTTTGTTGTACCAGCATTTTACATATTCTTTTTCTTGTTTTTGTCTTGGGACATACTTTTCCACTCCTTTTTTGTAAATTTTTGTCAAAATATTCCATTTCTCTTCCACTGTTGTTTCTTCTTTGTATATTTCTTCCCAGTTTTCTTGTTGGAAGAATTCTCTTATTTTATCAAAGTTTGTTTTTTCATACATCATTCTTCCTTTTCTATATTGTTCATTTCTTTTCATATATTTTTCTTCATTAAGTTCCAGTTCAATCAATATGTGGTCACTTTTACCTATTGGTGTTTTATATTCAATCTTGTCCACTATTCTAGGTTCAGATGTAATTATTAAGTCTAGCCTCGATGGTTCTTCTTCATTTCTATACCTAGTGTTCTCTTGTATCCATTGTGTCATTGAATGGTCAGTAATCATCTCAAGTAGAGCATTTCCCCATGAGTCATCACCACTCTTTACTGTCATTTCTTCCCAGCAGATTTCTTTGCAATTAAAGTCGCCCATCATAACTATTCTTCCTCCGTCTTCCATTATTTTAGTTAATGCTATCTTTGTGTCCTCTAACATACTTTTATGTTCACTCTCCTCCCATGAGGCTGTTTTCGGAGGCACATAATTGATCACAAATTTTCTGCTCTTCTTATCTCGGTCTTCCACTTCTATCATAATCATCTCTACTGTATTCTTTCCATATATGACACCTTTCACGTTTATATCCTTCTTAGTCAGGAACATAACTCCACCCCCTTGTTTTTTCTCTCTGTTTCTAATCCAATAATTGTATGTATCATGTCCTACACTGTTGGGTGGTAGTGGGCCTTTTAATTTTGTTTCTACAATTCCCATTATGTCCGGTTCTTTTTCTTTCAAATAATCATTCAGTTCATTCAATCCTGTTATCAATCCATCTATATTTGTGTAAGACACTCTTAGTTTTCTGCCACTTCCATTGTATTCTCTGTTTCCCTTATGTTTTTCTTTAGTATGTCGAACTGCTTTATTTTCATGTTCACTACTCTCCAATAGAATCTCTCTTTCTCTGACTCCGTTCTGTTCTCGTTTTTTGCCTTAGCTTCAATTCTTTTCTGCTTTTCTGCCTCTCTTTCCTCCTTATTCATTTCTCTTTTTATCCATACCTTTTTATATTGATCATTTGTTGCTAGTTTCCCTGTCTTGGATAGAATTTTCTCTGCTGTTGTTTGTGACCTGAATTTAATCTTAATTGGTCTGGTCTTATCTGTACTATATTTTCCGAGTCTGAATTTTTCCTCAATTTCCTTTATAATTTCTGGTTCATCTTCCTGGACTAATTTTAATAAACTGCTTACTCTTTCATTTTCCTCCTTGATTCTTGCAGTTCTATCTGGGTTATGTTTCTCTTCCATTCCTAATATAATTATACATTTCTTTTTGTCAGCTAATTCTCTTACTATATTCTCCTTCTGTCTCATCACTTTAATAACTGAGTCTTCATTATGTTCTTTCAATTGCTGTTTGACTATGTCAGTGAATGAAACCTTATTCCCTTCTTGAGTTATTCTCCAATTTTTAGCTTCTGTAGCTAGTTTCTCTCTGTTTTCATTACTATTCTTCTTCAATTTCTCATTCTCCTCTTTTACATTTCCTAACTGTCTATTTAGGTCCTCTATTTCTTCAGTTAAGTTTCTGTTAGCCTTCTCTAGTTGTTCCAACCTTTCAATTCTTTGAAAAATGGAGTCTACGTTACCTAACTTACGCTCCAAGTCCTCGATCACCTTATCAACTCTCTCCTCTAGTCTTATCAGTCGGGGGGGGGGTTGTGTCCCCCCCACCCTCTTTAAATCCCTGGAACATATTCTCGTCACTTTCTTCTGTATTGCTCCTCTCTATACTTCTAATCTTTACATTTTTATTAGACATTTGATCCTCGCTAAGTCTTTTGTTTACCTTCCGCTTGTCTGGCTGGTCAAAGTCTACTCCCTCCTCATTTCCTTCCATTTCCCTCAGTAATCCCTCCCCTTTTCCTCTTTCCCTACGTTCCCACTACTCCACGAGCAATTTCCCCCCCACCCTGCAAAAACACTAGGCACTTCTCTTTGCGTTGGGATCCACAGACTTCACTTTTCTTCAGAACGTCTTCTAAGCCGTCCATTCGTTGAAGTGTGTGTGTGTGTGTGTGTGTGTGTGTGTGTGTGTGTGTGTGTGTGTGTGTGTGTGTGTGTGTGTGTGTGTGTGTGTGTGTGTGTAAGGTCATAGCATTACCCATAGATCGGTCATACGAGCTCTGAGCTCTCTTCCGGGAGGGAAATAGCTGTCGATCACGAGTCCAACACGTGATCCAAGGACCAAGGTGAATACACACACACACACACACACACACACACACACACACACACACACACACACACACACACACACACACACACACACACACACACACCTGTGCAGGTTAGCAACCACTGTGCAGACCAAGCAGGCCGACTTTAAACCCTTACCTACCTAGTGGCACTCTCCCTTTAAGGCCTACTGACACTTGACGATTTTATTCATCCTCGTGGTACTTTCTCCGCCACCCTTGCCCTCAGTGTTCGGACAGCCGGGGCAAGGTTGAGGCCAGGGTCTATATATATATATATATATATATATATGTATATATATATATATATATATATATATATATATATATATATATATAGAGAGAGAGAGAGAGAGAGAGAGAGAGAGAGGTGGAGGGATTTCAATCTAATATTTCCGTGTCTCGCGACTATTTCCAGAATGTTTCGCAAACAGTCCCGACACAATGTTTCGCAACTGTTTCTAGACGATATAAATCCACGAAGCATGTTGCAAAACATTGTCCTGGGACTATTGTGAAACAGTCCAGAAACAGTCGCGAAACACGTGTGAGACATGTCAGCAACATAGTTTCAGGGACAGACATGTGGCATAGGAAGGGGGGGGGGCGGCCCCCCCCCTGCCTGAAGTGGTCCTCACTCAATCGTGACCCCCTTAGCCAGAATAGGATGTTTAAAGTTTGGCACGATAAGACAAAGTGAGAAATGTAGAAAAAGGCAGCTGGGTAATATATATGTAACTCTGAGCCGTAAAGGTGCCGTGAGAATTCCATTGGTACTCACATACACACACACACACACACACGCACACGAGCGCGCGCACACACACACACACACGCACGAGCACACACACACACACACTCACGCGCGCGCGCGCACGCACGAGCACACACACACACACACACACACACACACACACACACACACACGAACACACACGAACACACACACACACACACACACACACACACACACACACAGACGAACACACACACACACACACACACGAACACACACGAACACAAACACACACACACACGAACAAACACACACATACAGATCTGATGCATGTGTTTTGTCATTTCCTCCACTCTCTCTCTCTCTCTCTCTCTCTCTCTCTCTCCTGGTTATTAGGCTGTCCCCCTCACATGCGCACGCCGTGCTCACCTATATTTGCATTAATAATAATGATGACTCTCTCCAGGTGATTCATAAAATGTAAATTAGGATATAATGTCGCTAGAGGACGAAATGTCACATTAGGATATAATGTCATAGGACAAAATGTCGCAATGGGATATAATGACAGTGGAGGACAAAAGATCACGATGGGAAGTAATGGTAAAGGAGAACAAAATATCACGATAGGATGTAATGATAATGGAGGAGAAAATATCACGGTAGGATATAATGTCATTGAAGGCCAAAATGTAATTTTAGGAAGGGATACCGGACAGAATGTCAATGAAGGCCAAAATATCATGATAGGATGTAATATCGCTAGAGGACGAAATGATACATTAGGATGTAATGTCTTAGGACAAAATGTCACAATGGGATGTAATGACAGTGGAGGACAAAAGATCACGATGGGAAATAATGATAGTGGAGAACAAAATATCACGATAGGATGTAATGATAATGGAGGAGAAAATATCACGGTAGGATATAATGTCAGTGAAGAACAAAATATAATTTTAGGAAGAGATACCGGACAGAATGTCAATGAAGGCCAAAATATCAAGATAGGATGTAATGACAGTGGAAGACAAATGATCACGATGGGATGTAATTATAGTGGAGGAAAAAATATCACGGTAGGATATAATGTCACTGGAGGACAAAATATAATTTTAGAAAGGGATGCCGGACATAATGTCACTGAACGACGGGAGGCCGGCGTGAATCACGGTGACGTAGGGGGACAAAATGTACAAAATAGATCGGATGACCGTAATCGACCAGATGTCCGTGATGGGGGAAATGTTAATTTTGATAGGAGAAATGTTAATGAGGCATTGAATGTCAATGAAGGACCAAATAATAATAATATAGAGCAAGGCATAAATAAAAAACAAAATGATAATATAAGACATGATATTGAAACTCAAAATGTGTCAAAAAGAAATAATCAGGAGTTTCTTAAAACTATGTACTTTAATGCTCGTAGTATTAGGAACAAATTTCAAGAAATACAGGCGTATGTCAAAAGCGAAAATCTCGATATGATAGGAATAACTGAGACATGGTTAAATGGTACAGAGTTCGAAGCTGAATTTAATATTGCGGGATTTAAACACTTTCATCAGGATAGAAACCACAAGAAAGGTGGGGGTGTTCTATTGTACGTTAAAAACAATGTTCATGCTTGTGTTTTAGAGAAAGTGAAACAGGATGCATATGACAGTTTGTGGGTTGAGTTAACCCAAACAAATGGACAAAAAATGAATATAGGTGTAATATATAGGCCAAAGACATTATCATTAGCAGACGACAAACTGTTATTTCAAGAACTGTCTAGTTTCTGCAACCGGGATTTATTGATAATGGGTGATTTCAATTTTACTGACATTGATTGGATGACCCTTGAACATGGCCATATAGGTAGTCGCTTGATTGATTTTCTTGGTGACAATTACTTAATTCAGCATGTAAAAGAGCCCACAAGATATGGAAACTTACTCGATTTATTGATCACTAGCCGCGAAAGCATGGCAACTGATGTAGAAGTCGGTGAATCTGTTGCAAATAGCGATCACAACTTAGTCAGATTCAAACTCCTAAACAATTTTAGAATAGATACTTGTGCTTCTAAAATACCCGATTTCAGTAAAGCTCAGTTCATAGAACTACGTCAGGAGCTTCAGCTTACAGATTGGGAGGACAAATTAAACGAAAGGCCTGTAGATCAGATGTGGGAAATATTTCAAAATACGCTCACTAAGATGATTCAAACTTACATTCCTTTTAAGGACAGACGTCCCCCAAATCAGGCTCGCCCAAAGTGGCTCGACAAAGAAACTGAAAAAAGTATTGCTAAAAAGAGACAGGCTTATAAGAAATATAAGTGCTCGGGTGCATCTAATGACTATGAAAGTTATGTATCAATACAGAGAGATTTAAAAAAGACAATAAGAAAAAGAAAACGACAATACGAAATGAACATCGCTGAGAAATCCAAAGAGAATCCCAAAGAATTCTATAGTTACATTAGAGATAAAAAGGTTGTTAGGAATCACATTGGTCCACTATTATCTGCTGACGGTCAACTTGAATATTCAAATGAAGGAATGTGTAATCTCTTAAACAATTATTTTAGCTCGGTATTCGTAAACGAAACACCTCAAAGTGAATTCCAAACTGAAACCTGTGAAAAGTTTAGGGTAAACTTACTCACTACGGTAAATATAACAAAAGAAACAATTAAAAGGTGTATAGACAAACTCAAAGTTAATAAAACACCAGGGCCTGACGGTTGGCATCCAAGAATCTTAAAGGAAATGAAAAATGAGATTGTTGTTCCATTAGAAATTATTTTCAAGAAATCCATCATATCCGGAGATGTCCCAAGAGAATGGAAGCTAGCTAACGTTACTCCCATATTCAAAAAAGGTGACAAAAAGAAACCAAATAACTATAGGCCTATTAGTTTGACTTCGATCGTAGGAAAAATAATGGAAACTATCATCAGAGATGCTATCGAATATCATTTAGAAAGTAACCGTTTGATAAATGATAGCCAACATGTTTTCAGACGGAAACGTTCTTGCGTGACTAACTTACTCGAATTCTACAACACAGTTGTCTCGAATTATGACAAAAGAAACAATATAGATTTAATATATCTAGACTTTGCAAAAGCTTTTGATACCGTCCCACACGAAAGACTACTTACTAAATTAGCTTTGCATGGAATAAGTGGTAGCCTATTAGGTTGGACTAGTAATTGGTTGAAAGGTCGAAAACAGAGAGTTGTTTTAAATGGAAAAACTTCTGGATGGAAAAGTGTTGCAAGTGGAGTTCCTCAGGGTTCCGTTCTTGGGCCACTTCTATTCATAGTATATATAAATGATATAGACCATGGACTAAAATCTACTGTTTCCAAATTTGCTGATGATACAAAACTGTGCGGAGTGGCAAATGATCACTCAAACCAATTAGATATTCAAGAAGATTTAGATCAATTACAGCAATGGTCTGAAAAGTGGCTAATGAAATTTAACACAAGTAAATGCAAGGTAATGCACATAGGTAAAAATAACAGTAAGTACGATTACAAGTTATTTGGAAATTCGTTAACAAAAGTGGATAGTGAAAAAGATCTCGGCGTAATTATCAGTAATGACCTCAAATCATCCAAGCAGTGTATTTCAGCCTCTGAGAAAGCAAATAAGATTCTGGGATTGATTGCGCGATCTTTTGATTTCAAAAGTCCATCACTCATTAACAAGCTATATAAATCGTTAGTTCGTCCACATTTGGAATATGCTGTTTCCGTATGGTCACCGAATCTCATTAAAGACATTGACAGACTGGAAAAAGTACAACGGCGAGCCACAAAACTGATTCCAAATATCAAAAATAAATCATACGAAAATCGACTTAAGCACATGAATCTGTTTTCCCTAAAAAAGCGTAGACTCAGAGGTGACTTGATACAGGTCTTTAAGATTTTAAAGGGAATTGACAACATCAAAAGTGACCAAATTTTCACATTGAATGAGAATCAGACAAGAAACAATGGTCTCAAACTGTCCGGAAATAGATTCAATTTGGAAGTAGGTAGAAACAACTTTGCCAACCGTGTAGTTAATGAATGGAATAAACTTCCTGCACAGGTAGTGCAATGTAGTTCAGTTCGAAGCTTTAAGAATCATTTAGATAAATACCTAAGTAAGATGCTGTAATTATTATAATTTATGTTATATTATTTGTTTTTGTTTTGTTATAATTTGTCTGTCTGATTTTCATTTATTATTAGTTATATGTCAATTTATTATCATTTACTATTTACCTGTTTGTTTGTTATTCAACTATACCAATGCATTTATTTATGTATTTTAATTGTTATTTACATTGTTATAGTTTTAATTTATTATTAATATATATATATATATATTTTTTTTTTTTTTTTTTTTTTTTTTTTTTTGCATCCGACCTAGATATGGATCAAAAGGTCTCCTGTCGGCATGCTTTGCCTTTGTAATCCTTTGTAATTAAAATAGAATAAAATAGATAAACAAACAAACAAATAAATAATAGATCGATAAATAAATAAACAAGCAAATAAATAAACAAATAGATAAATAGACCGATCAATTAATAAACAAATATACAAACAAATAAATAAACAAACAAATAAATAAATAAATTGATAAATAAATAAACAGACAAGTAAGTGAATAAATAGGTAAATAAGTATGAATAAATAAAAAGTAATAAATAAACAAATAAATAAATGAATACACAAATGAATGAAGAAATAACTAAATATATAATTTTAATCAACAGATAGAAAATTAAACAAGTAGATAAACAAATAAATAAGTAAATAGATGAATAAATACATAAATGAATGAACTGATAACCAGACAGACAAAGACACAAGTAAACAGACAAATAAACAAACGAATCAAATAAATAAATAAAACCCGACTTGATTAAATATTTCCCTTTGGTGTCAGACATTTCCTGTGTGACGTCAGCTTGGCGGTCGTCGGCAGGTGATTTTATTCTCCCCAGCGTCAGCAAAGGGAGGTGGGAGAGGGAGAGGGCCCCTCTGTCCTCTCCCCCTCCCTACCACCACCACAATGACGTATGTGGGTTGCCACCGTTTCGTCGCAGTTGATGAGGGTTCCCGCCTGTCCTGACCACGTGCTCTCATTGCGTGTAGGTGTTAGACAAGTTGTTGCAAGGTTGCAAACAACTGGCCACACCCCGCGCCAAGCATGTGATCGACAAGGTAGACTTCGACATCTTTATTCTGGCTGTCGCTATTTTTTTTTTTTTGTGGGGGGGTGGAGAACTCTCTACTCCTTTATCGTCTTTTGAAAAATAAAAACTGACTTATTTACATCCGAAAGTAATTTCAGATATATTCACATTCATTCTGGGCACTCATGGCTATTTTATGCACCAATATGCCATATGAGAGAGAGAGAGAGAGAGAGAGAGAGAGAGAGAGAGAGAGAGAGAGAGAGAGAGAGAGAGAGAGGAAAATTGTAACAGGAACTAAGCGATGGCATGAGAATACCTGTCATGGGCATTGCAGATAGGCCTGCAGGCGGGTGGGGGTGGAAGGTGAAGGAGGAATGCGGAGAAAAGAAACCTGTTTGACTCACAGAATCAATAATTGTACTCAAATGTATCATTTATGATGTTCTGGGCCAATTTGAGTGATTTTACAATTACCATGTCAATACTTTAATTCCTCCAATTCAATAATAATGTGCATTTGATGAGTGTTTATCATAATCTTACTTCTAATAATCTCAATTTGTTTGTCTACATTGTTTCATATTTATTTGCTTACATGTTATTGTAATATTTGTTAGAAATACATTTATAAATACGTATATATTAAATGGATATTTTTGACGTAATACATTCAATGTTAAGTTGTGTAGTCTGCTAGTACCCAATATGAATCACCAAAGATAAGTTAGCTGTCAAGTAACTTTTTTGTAGTTTGTGCTTCTTTGCTTAGTTAACAGAGCATATGGCTGTGGTTGAATATTCAGCTAGATCTAGGGTACTTTGAATTTTGTTCTTAAGGTGTACTATCCTTCCTTTAGTACGGATTAAACTTTGAGGAAAGGGAAGTTGTCTGTCAACACATTAACTACACAGGTGACGGCTGAGGTGACTCACCCTCAGGCAACATGACGTCATGGATAGAGAAGTTATCAAAAAGTTTAGTCATGCCATATAACCTAGGATGAAAGGGATTTCCCCCTGTTATTGGTCAAGGAAAGCAAAAAATAGATTAGAAATAATAATAATGAAATTCATAATCATTTTGTTATATATATGTGTTTAAATAGAATTAAAAGCACTGAAAGATTTATCCACATTGTATGTTCACAAATATTAAACTAACACACACTAAGAAAATTTAATAGTTTAAAGGAGTATTAGTTTGTCTTATAGAAGAGTGTTTGAGAGAAAATACCGATGCTTATAGGGAATCAGTGACTCTGCAAGGGAAGCGTATTCTTTCGTCTATACTTACTGTTGTACCTCTCAATAATGTTGGAACAAAATTTTGGTCATGACAACATGGCGTTGAATGGAGAAAGGTCAGCCTTATCCGGGCTTTCCGACCTCCGAAAAGAGAAGGCAGGAGAAAAGGAAAATCTCTGGTACGTGTTATGTGTAGTGTTGAATACCCGAAGAATCAGTGCGTGCACCAAGAAAGGCGTAAAAACCTTTGCCATGGACTGGGTGCGGCGAGAAAAGTGGGAGCGGCTTTGGCAAATACTGCCAGCCGCTGTGAGCTGTCCATAATGTGTCAGGAATTTAAGGGGCGTTGTCGTTCCGGTGAATGTCATATGGGCAATATTCGATTATATTGAAATAAAGGAGAAGAAAACAAATGAATGTGGTGGAAGAAAAGTCTATATTCGCCCCTAGGAGCTCAAAATCCGGTTAAACAGTGAACGATATTTTAAGTCTCGGAAATCGTGACAACGGATGTGCACGTTTTAACGTTTGTCTAAGTGTTCGTGAGTCAATTACCAATTTTTTTTACAATATAGAAATCACCCACATGCTTGATTGGCAAAGAAAAAAAAGTAATGTCATTTCTGTGCTGTGGAAAGATCGTGAAGGGTGGAGTTGGATCTGGATATTTAAGTGTCAAGATAAAATCTCATTTCAAACCCAAGAAATTTCAGGATACAAGAAACAAAGATTAAATTTTTAGATGTGCAATCTTTTAGGAGTTTTATATGAAACAAATGTGATCTAGTTGTGACACATGCACAATAGCAAGGAGCAGGTGGTAGAAGGGTATCACTTTCTTGTTTTTGTATGGCATGCTAAGTTTGAGCAAATGTGAGCTGTGAGTGAACAAGAGTGACTCCAGATATAATTTATTATTTCATTCTTCTTCGTGTGTTTGCCTAAAGATATTTTGTTGAATTTGAAATTATATAATGAATTTGTTTTTCAAATTTTTGCATGCACAACATGACAGCAAACAAAGGATTTCTATTTATAAATGCTTATGTCATGCTTCATCATTAGACATAAGCTGTATAATCTATGAAGGTAGTGATTTATGAATATATATCTCATTGTGCAAGACTAGCAGATAACTAGATGGAAATGGAAATCTAAAAATGTTATATAATGAATGATTTGGTCTTAATTTTTAGAATTCTCTATTGTTGATATATATTCACATAAAGGAACTGGCAGTATTCCAACATCACTGGACATGATTTTAGAAATTTAAATTCTTCTATAATTAATTATTAAAGGAAAGACTAACTTAATGATTTTGATGGTATCCGTACCATATTGTAGAAAGTTGCCAATGATGTTTATTTCAGTATCATTAGTAAAAGTTACATGGGTTAATTATTTTGATTAGAGATAGTTCTGGTCATGTAAACATACATTTTGAGTCAATGAGAAATTCGGAATATATCAGATAGGATTGGTCTTAATGACTTTGAGTGAAAACTAAGTGTAGTGTAGCACATCAATAAAATAAATGGTATTTTTTTAGAAGGCAGTGGCTATTTTTATGATGAGTCGTAAGAATAGTCATCAGGCTATTCTTACGATGTTGTTGGTAGCACCCGGTATCGTGAACTTTTGAACTAAATTTTTATGACAACATCCTAACCTAACCTAACCTAATGATCTTCCCAGGAAGGTTTTAAATTTTTTTTAAATGCGCAAATTTATCCTAAGTTGCTAATGCCATGTGAAGATGTCTTGGAATAGACAGAAGTCTTGTTCTTACATTTGATTTGGTCATGTCCCAGCAGTAGATTTTGGCTGATGTTTTCTACCCCCATGTTGACAGCATTAATCCATTGAAAAAATACTGCAGCTCAGGTTTGAAACTTCTGGTAGGAGTATGTTTAGTAGATGATTGTATTGTTTTGGACTTCCTATTATAAAGATTTATATTATTAGACTTTTCCCAGCTGGAAGTCAATTCTTTTAGAGCTGCAAATGAATCAAATTCTGCACCTGCTGCAAGTAATTTGAAATTAATGGTAGCCATTTTGAATTTAGTTCAAAAGTTCACAATAGAGGGTGCTATCAACCATGTCATAAGAACAGTCCGAGGACTATTCTTAAGACTCGTTGTAGCAACTGCATTTTTAGACTTGCACACCTACGTGGTATAGCATTAGAAAATTAGATACTGGTGTTAATTTTGTAAATTGTAATACAATGTAATAAAACTTTTTCTTGGCAGAAATCAATATAACGTTGCTAAAACTTATACAGAAATTAATTAATTCACTTTAACTCCTTTAGATGCCATCTATGTTTTGATAGAATCAGAGGTTGGGAACGATGATAATGACCTCTAGAATTATAGGCACCGCATTACTAAATGCAGTTTAGGTTAGGTTTGTAGGTTAGATTAGAATAGATGAAAAAATCATACTTTAATTTCTTGGGCACTGCCTACACCAAAACAAAGATAGCATCTTAAGCAACCAAAATGGCTACGTTTGTTTGTTTATAGCTTTTAGCAACCTTTTCTGTTATTAGTTTCCACCAAGAATAACATACATGATATTGGTATTATAATTTACAAAATTATTATTTCATTTTCTATCGCTATATTGCGTTGGTGTGCACTTTTGAAAATTTACCAAATAAACACATGGATATTGAGAAATGGAAGTCATCTAGGATTATCTTGGGTCTTAATGAGTACTATGCATTGTGGCAAGTGCCATGTTATATATTACTCATTGTTGGATTGTACTCGTTGTTGGTTTAGTAGCTATTCATGAAATGTCCTCGGATAATCAACTGGTTTGAAATTACCTCTAGATGAACAGGCCTACTACACTATATAATGCTTCAATATTTGATATGTATCTTATACATTTGCCCTGTATGAATACCTTTATATTGTTATGTTTGGGCAATTACACTTACAATCAGGTAGGCAAAGCAGGCCACCTAGTTCTTTTTTTAAGGTTATCACTGCCTCTTTTTTCCCAATAAGTTTATAAGTTTGCTATAAGATTGATCAATACATAATCGGGATTTAGGAATATAATCCAATTGTATACTGAAGATCCTATGGGTGGGAATGTTTTTTTTGGCTACCTCCCTTGTAAGGGGGAAAAAGCTTTTGGTGTATGTATGATAATTTTGTCAACAAAATGGGAGTCTTGTTTCAGAGGTCCAAAGTATTGCAAGAGGTCAGAGGCAGAGTTGGAAATGGAATTAAAGAAGGATAGGGGATACAGTACATCAGGTCAGGTCATTCCATCATAGAGTTAGTTTCTGACTAAGAGATTATTTCTGGATATGCTTTTTGGGGGACATGACCAACATTCCTAGATTCTTCTTTTCTTTGCTTTTGTAATTGTTTCACATCTCATTGAGTAATTCATTAATGGTGATTGTGAAGTTTGTGTTTGTATGTTTATATTTACTTGTTATTGTCATTCCCTTGACTGCCTGGCCAATCAGTTCCCAGTTTATTAACTTGGTTACCCAATTGCAGTATTTAGGGTAAGAGCTATACTCATGAGATCTTGTGTCTGCACAGCCATTAGTCAAACTTATCTTTGAATTAGTATATGTTATTTGACTGTACTATACTGACTAATACTTCTGTATGGAAAGCTTAATGTCCTTCAAATACCTTATCTGAAACTATCTATGACCTCTGTTTTTTCTTTGATCCCACACAAAAAAAGTTTTTGTTGTGTGAATACATATTTGTAGATGATATGCAGCCTGAAGGGATGGTCTCCTGTTTCATAATTATTTTCTAAATGGATGAGAAGTTGGGGGGCTTCATGAGTGGTGGTGCAAACTGAGGAAAATTTGTATTCTAATACTTTTGTATTTTGTAGTTGTGGTGCTGGGTTATTATTATTGGTAGGTTGTCTGCATAGGTGAAAGCTTCAATGTACTCAAGGTTTGGGGTGGGGAGGTCATGTGTGGATAGGTTACATTAATGGTTGTATGCTTTTTGAGGAACCATTATACCATATGTAAGGACTCGGTCCCTGGTTGTTGTTCTGCATGACTGCATTCTCTGTCAATTAGGAAGTTTGTCAACCATTTCTTGTCAGTGTTTTTAATTTATTTGTTTATTTATTTGACATGATGTGACTAGGAACCATGTTGATAAGAACTATGAATACAACCCATGTATTCTTTGTGTGTTATTGAATGGAATAGGGACATGAAGTTTGGCACACAAAAATAATAATAAAAGTAATTTGCTTAGAAAAGGGTGATAGATCAAGGAAATGAAAACAGTTTGGTAATGAGGCCAGCTACCAAATGGTCTTCAATCCAGATAATAGACTATGGACATGCATAGATATAACTATGAATAAATTACCAACCCTGATGGGGTTTAGGGGGGTAGAATGTGGCCTGACATTTGAATCCTGCCAGGATTGGTCATTTACTCATAATGTAAGAAGAAAAAATGCAAATGGTGGAGTAGTGTAGTTTAGACCTGGCAGGGTGTAGCAAAAGTGAGAGGTGTGGATGAGTAGGAGGTGAAGGGACATTGGGGTAGAAATTAGTGGTGTTGGGGGGAAGAGGAAAGGTAGGTGTGATTTGTTCAGTAAGGATGTACGAGTGTGGGTGTATAGTAATGAAAAAAGGAACACATGATGTCGAGGTTAGAGTAATGGTTGGTATGAAATTGGTAATTGTGTATGTATACACCACAAGCACAAGGAAGGATAAAGAATTTCTGGTTGGAGTGGATTGTTTAAAATTGTTGAGAGAGAGTCATGGTGTTAGAGGGGTAATGGATACAAAAAAGTGAGGAATACATTGAAGAAGTGACAGGAAAAAACAGAAAATGTGAATTATCATTGATTGTGCAGTAATATGTGCCTCTATGTCGGGTGATATTTTAGTATGGGGAGTTTGGTTTTAAGAAGTTGCTAAATGTACTTTTGGTATGGTTCAGGTTGTAGCCAGTGATAATTTATTGGATAATGTGGCATGCTGGAAAGGATAGGGGCTTATACAAGGGGGATGTAGTTTGTCTGATGTTATTGATTATTACTTGTGTGTGGTTGGTGTGGGTCTGGTGCAACCATTGATGACTCATAGTTTTTTTTTTATTTTATTTTCTTTTTAATTTATTTTGTCTTTATTTTATATATCTTTATTTTTTGTTGGTGTTATAGTTTGTGCTGGAAAGTGTATGGGTTCATGTCCGGTTGATTTAGTCTAGCATTGATGCAGCCATAGTTATTATTATAGTTATAATAGTATATTGTTAACAGCTGGTTAGTTCTGTTGAATTACTATTTTGCCAGAGCAACAACAAGTTGAGGAGTTGTATATAATTGGAGGTCAGCAAATATTTTCAAAAAGATTTGCTAGTGAAGATGTTTGATTGTCATCCTCACATGTGAAAACTATCAAATGTAATTAGGGAAGTCAAAGTGAATGAAGTGAGCTTGAAAGGATGACCTAGAATGAGATGAATGGATAGCATAAAGAGAACTTTGGATTCACTAGGAATATCTGTCAAGCAAGGAAGAGTGTAAAAGAGCAGAGTGAACAAAGGGATGTTATCATCTGCTTCATGAATTATTTTGAGTGGATGAGGAGTGGGGCACCTTGTGACGAAGCAGTGAGAGGGTAAACCAGCTCCGGCCCTGCTTTGAAAGAGGTGTGCTTTGCTGCATTACGTATTACCCTGGCAGTGTGATTGAGATGCTGAGATGGAAAGGGTGATGGAGCTCCACAGTTGGGCTGACTACAGTCCTCTGGCATTGAGAACCACACCTAACTATGCTTCTGTGACATGGTTCCCACTATTCAGGAGAACATAGTCACCATACAAGCTGTACAAAATATAGCGTTGAAAATAACATGATTCTCCAAAATCACAGGAACAGAAGATCTGTATATAGAAACCAAAGTTCTCCTTATAGAACATCACCTTTACTCCTAGGAGAACAGGACAAGTGGCAGTCACTACAAGCTGTTTGAGGGATTGAAGCTGGATGCACCATAGCAACACCTGAGGAAATTATCAGTGTGGTGCATTGGTTTTGATCTTGATTCACATTACGTATATGGCTTGGGTTCAGGTCTGACAGCTACCTGCTCTGGTAATCAACATATAAGGTAAAGGCGACTGAGCCTTTGGTTGTTGCTAGTACCCTTTTGGTGGAAGTTCTTCACATTAAGCTCAAGCGTAGTTCATGAAAACATACTTAAGGGTCTTTATCTTAGCTTATCATGGTAGGTAATTATATTGATGCATCCCGAGTTGTAGAGTAATTGGAGAGTTGGGTATCTGGACACTTGTTCACATATCAGTAGTAGGGCCTGGCACTCTGTTATGATTGATAGCTTTTCAGTGTGTGCACCACAGATTTATGTGGTATATGTGTGAGAGAGGGATAGATGCAGGTGTTTGCTTCTTTCCATGTTTACATAAATTACTTTCAGCTATTTGAACAAAATTGTTGGAAAACTTGTAAGCCAGTATCACAGACTAAGCTTGGAATATGCTGACCAAGGGTGAAGCCAGTGTAAAGTGAAAAACATGATTGAAAGGGAAAGGATACAAAGAGTGATCAACAAATGGCTACTGTACACAACTTGTAAAATATATCTTAGAAACACCAATATATCAGTGCAAGAGGGGAAAAAGGGATAGTCGGTAAAATCCCATGGTAAATGTGCACCCTTGAATAAGGAATTTGAAAAAAAATGCATAATATCAGGTTGTCAACATACAGAATATAAGAGTATAGTTTGGTGCTCTTTCAACCCAAATCAAGAGATCTTCTCGGTCACCTCTGCATTGCTTTTAATGCTCTGAACACTGCAATGAAGTTCCTTCTCTCTCTTTGATCCTTAAACAATGGCAGATCTAGTGCATCCAGTCTCCTTGAATGATTTATCTTTAGGGCTAGGAACCATTTTGGTTGCTGCTGTTTGTATTCTCTCCATCTTGCATATACCTTTAACTGTGTGTAGGGACCATATGCTGCATACTCCCAGTCTTGGATGGATTTAGATCTCTCTTGATTTTCTTCTTCTTTTCTTCATCCATGTAGGGAAAGACCACTTTTATGATTTTAAGCAGACTACATCTCCCCCACAAACTTACTAATATGTTTGTCAGGTGACAGATTATTGTCACTTCCAAATCTTTCCTCTTTTGTCTTTGTAGCTTTCTTGTTTCCAGTTAAATGATTTAATGTTGATCCCAGAGCTAGTACCCATTTCCAATACTTTACATTTTCTAGAATTAAAATTAATTTTCCATTCTTTGCTGCTGGATTTTTTTTTTTTTTGGCAATCCTCATATTTCACTCTTCTCATTATTTTTGCATCATCTGCGAACATGTTAATATAACTTTTTACTTCCATCATGTCCTTTATGTAGACGAGGAACATTACCTGAAGTAGTACAGAGTTGAACTTCTAGTCACTATCTTCATTCTGACATCTTATCTTTCACGACCATCCTCGTGTATCTGCCCTTAAGGAAATCCTTTATTCATTGAAAAAGTTGATACCTTAATCCTCCAATATGTTCCAAATTCCTTAATAGTAAGTTGTATGCATGGCTGTGGATGTGCTGTGCCTTGCTGCATTGCTTCTGACCTGGGCAGTTGGTGGGGGACAGGGAAGACCCTTCATCCACAAGGAGCTAAGATGAGAGAGGGAAACAAATGGGGGGTGTGAGGCTGGCTGCCACCTTTATGATGGGGGGGGGGGAGCCTCTTTATATATAGACAGTGATGATAGGTAAATGAAAATTAATTTATTTGCTGAAGGGCACAAGAAAGTGATGCAGGTGTGAAAAATTATAATATGTAGAGGAGAAATACCTCAGAATAGAGAGCTTGCTTCAAGACTATCACCTTTAAGAGCACTTGTGGTTCAGACAAGCCTATTTTGTTTTCTCAGAATTTGTCTGTACTTGGGTGTTCCAAGAAGAAGAAGAATGAACAAGAGGAGAGGAGGTGGTGTTTAAAGCCTGAGAATGAGGAGTGGGAAGGTTGTAATTCCAAAATTGGGATAGTTGTAAAACAGGTTACTAGACGTGGGTGTCGTGTGGCATGTCCTTCTAGTACCATGTCGATAATGATATTTGGTATAAGAGTTAAGTTGAAAAATTGTATACATAGTTTCAATTGAGTTAGAAAGGATTAGGGAGATGAATATAAGAGAAGAGTGAAATGAAGTCTATATACATGAAATGAGCTGTGATAAGGCATCTTGAAGAAGAGCCTGTTGCTGTTATATCACAAGGTTTTGTTATATATTAATAATTATAACTGGAACCTCAAGTTTCATGAACTGGAAACCTGCAGCTTTGTAGCAGCTGGTAGTGACCTCCAGGTCCTCACATAAATTTCTGGAAAGAAACATTGGACCAGTATGTGTTGTATTTATTTGGGACTGTTTGTATGCATTGGTATTTCAAAGTTTAATTATTTTGACCATTGTAGGAAAATTATTTACTGTACCTCAGTTTCCATTGTCACCTTTGAGCTGCATACACCTTGGTCATACATGCAGATTCCATGATTCTATGCACTTCTGGAAATCCACCAATGTGATTGTTTTCACTGCCTCTTGGGATTCAAGTTGGGTTTGTTTAGTTCTCTCAGAATTATATATCTTCAGCTGGAATTTCAGCTTGGGTAACAGAAAAAGATTATGTGGGCAAGGTCAGGGGATAGTTTGGGTGGGGAACTAGTTCAGGTCTCCCATGCTATATGATGCATCAGTACATGATATTTCACATTTAAAAGTGCATTATAATAATACTTTTATATCACTATGCTTTTGGCCAGCTTCACTTGTGTTCAGGTTGACTAAGCACTGTCATTTCCAGCTTTTTTTAAGGTGATTACTGCCATTATTGATTGATCAATTTGTTGCCACATATCTCTTGCAGGGTACCCACAGTCCCCATCTAATTATCAACAGCCATTGGATTGATTATCAAGTCATTCAGGGAAGACATGATTATGTCCAAGTATGGTTAGGGTGGGGCCTTTTAAGACTAGGTGTTCCTCTGTATGATGGTTACATCTGGGACAGTTTGTTCCTATGGCTAGACCTATTCTGTTTGAATTGTTTTAGTGCTGGATGTTTTCCAGAACATAGTTGTGTGTCATTCTTGCGTCTTTTTGAGAGAGATTTTTCTGTGGGGCCAGTGTCTGGAGTGTTTAGGGATGTATTGTATGATGCAGGTGGAAAATATTGAAGATGTTTTTTTTTTTTTTTTTTTTTTTTCTTTCTTTCTTTCTTTCTTCTTCTTCTTCATTTGTTCCTTCCTTCCTCCTTCCAGGAGCTTGTGCTTGTGTGATGTAATGATGAGTGATGAGAGTTGAAGGCTCTGCATGGAACTGTCATTAGAATTTTCATCTAATATTATCCAGAGAGGAATTTGGTTCCTGTATTCAGATCTTCTGTTGGGGTGGTGTTTGTATATCCAACTATAATTCTCAATATTTGTTTTCTGTAGTTGTTAGGATGTTTATATTTTCTTGATTGTTAGGAACCACGCTTTGGCATTGTAGAGTGCGTCTCTTGAGGAGTTTTGTAGACTTGATTTGGGTTTCCTGCTGACCCAAGCATGTGGTACTGATCTTAGTTTGCTTATTTTATTTTTTATTTTCAGTCGGGTATTTGATGTGTGGTCATGTGGGTATCAAAAGTGAGGCCCAGGATTTTTGGATTCTTTTCTAATTGAAAAGTTTGGTCGATGTATCATGAATTTATGATTGTCTGGAGTGAGCAGTGTTTCTTTTGTGTGTATGCGTGCACATGTGCAGTGTGTATAGTGTTTCTGTTCTGAAGTATTCTTTAGCAGGGTGCTTATATTTTAACTGAGATTGTTGTTTTGTTTGTTTTCAGGAAAAAGATTCTTGCCGAAGTTCAGTCCAGTGATCGCAACAAATTACCCGCATACAAATCCATCCTTGTTCTTGGTAAGGTTACTTTCTTATTGTAAGTACTTCATTGTAGTAGTTTTTAAAACTTGAATGTATGGGATGCATAGAGGAAGAGAAAAATGTTTTTATGATGATTAAGAAATAAAACATTGAAGAAGTGATTGTGAAAAATATGGTGGTGGGGGCTGTCAGATAGGGTTGGTCAGAGAGTGGTAAGATACTGTAGATATATGGAAGCAATGAATGAGGACAGATTAGCAAAATAAGTGTGGAAAGCAGAAGAGGACAAAGTGAACAAGGTAGAAAGATCAAGGATGAGGTTGATGGTTTGGGTGAAGGTGGCTTCTGATGCATGTGGAGCAGGTATGAGGGAATGCTAAAGATAGGAATGAATGGATGAAGAAATGATGGAACTCGTGGGGAATGTCCTCATTGGCTTCATGAAATATTTTGAGTGGATGAGGAAGGGTGGGTTCTGCCACATACCTGCTGTGTTAAACCTGCTGTAGAAGTGCTGTGCCTTACTGCATTACCTCTGAACTGAGCAGTGGTGGACAAGGATAACCCTTCATCCACAAGGAGCTAACGCATAAGTAACAGAAAATGGATGTGGTAGGGGTAAAGGGTGGATATAGTATGCTTTGACTTGGTCACCCTTCTTATAAAGGGGAAAACTTTAGGTACATGTATGTAGGAATGAATGTATAAAGGGGGGTGTTTGGTCACCATTTTATAAGGGGGAAACGGCATTTGGTATGTAACTAATAACCCCAGAATCCTTGGTACCTGTCCTGAATTTAACCACGCTTATGTAATTGGGTATTCATCTTTACCATGGTTTTGCTTGTAATGTGTTACCTTAAATTTCACTGACTGCAGATCTGCAGCCCCACAGTGGCTTGCTCTTACTTAGATCTCTTGGGGGGAAAAGTTTTGTTTCTTTGTCACCAGCTAATAGTAGGAAGAGGAAGAGAACTATCGCTGGTTCTCAACTCTCTCTTTGTGAAAAGGTAGAAGAAATAAATCTGAAGTTGATAAAATAATTTTGGGCCCAGGCTGAAGACGGAGTGTCAGCCCATTGGGGTTGCTTCTCTTGATGGAAGTGACAGGTGTCAATAGGTTTTGAAGAGGACCACCCATTTTGAAGCACCTGTCAATTGTCCCTTGTGTTGCTCTAATGGAAGTAACTTGTTACAAGTAAAATTTTACCAGTAGAATAGGATCTAAGTTTTAAATATGAAAGTAGAATAATGTATGTCACTTTTTTGTGATTTTCTTGCACTTGTTCTGGTGTGATATGTAAATCTAACAGATTAATTGTGCTTTCATTGTTAAAAATTAAGTGAAGAAGTATTGGTGGGGAAGGTGTAGGGGCTGGAGGTGGATGGGGTGAACAGGGGTGGGTGGCTGAGGGTGAGATGAATGGAGGTGGCATTGAGAAGGAAGGGGGTGTCTTTTGGGGGTGGGTGGGGGTGGTTGTGTGTGGATGATGCTGTGGTGCATGGAAGGGAGTGGATGAAGTATGGAGGGGTGATTAGGGAGTGGTTACATATGAATGATATTTTGATGCATCCTGAAGGGATTTCTCCCAGTCTTCTCTTTTTCTGCATGAGGGGATGGAGAGTCAATCAATGATGTGGTGCATCTTGCTGCATTGCTTCTGACCCAGGACAATGGGTGAGATGCAGCGATGACCCATAATCCAGGAAGAGCTAAGAAAAGAGGGAGGGATGGTGAGTGGGAATGAAATGGGTGGGAATGGAATGATGCCTTTTGACTTTAGCTACCTCCCTTGTAAGGAGAAAAAAGCCTTTGGTATATGTATATTATTGAAAATAACTGATGATGGTTTGTATACATTTCAGGTGATAATGAGTCAGGGAAGACTACATTAATAGCCAAACTACAGGGGAATGAGGACCCAAAGAAAGGCTCTGGGCTGGAGTATGCCTACATAGATGTACGGGATGAATATAGAGATGGTCAGTATGAAATTTTGTTTTTTAAATTTTAGGTTGTTATTATAATGCTTATACTATTGGATCTTAGAATTAAATGGCTAGTGTAAGCCTTATGCAGATGAAGAGAAAAAGTACATTTGGTACTTGATGGTCTGGTATTTACACCAAGAACACACAGAAACCCAGGCTGCATGAAACAAAACCTTTAAAGTAATAATGTGACGTATCATAGGAACACCACTCGTGTACACCTGCAAGAGAGGACTGGGATTGACGAGTGATTGCGCACTTAGAAACCAAAATGCTCACAATGAAACAAGTTGGGGGGAATGATTGAAACACTATGGAAGAGATATTCAAAAGTTTCTTGTTCAAACTTGTAACCTTTACTCATACAAAATGATACAAAGCATAAAACACGCTTTCTTCCAGTGCTAGAACTTACTTATATCTTCTGGAAGGTGACTATTGTTGTCACAAGTGAGTAAAAGTAGAAACAAAATCATCTTGTACTCTACCGGTATTGCACTTTGTGACCCCTTGTTGGATCGTTACAGATCATACCCGGCTTAGTGTATGGGTACTGGACGGAGACCCTCACCATGCGGAGCTGCTCGAGTTTGCCCTCAACGAAGACAACTTTGAAGACACGCTGGTGATGCTGACCGTGTCCATGACGACCCCATGGGGCATCATGGACCAACTCCACACGTGGGCCTCGACACTACAAGATCACCTGGATAAGCTCAACATTGACCCAGATGTTCTCAAGGAAAAGCAGAATAGGAGTGAGTAATTTTTATCGCTGATTGTTTGTTTCTAAAGGCAAAATAGAATGAGTAATATTTGTTTTGTTGATTGATCAAAGAAAACCAGAATAGGATTTTCTTCTTTTTCTGCTGCTGCTGATATGGTTGATATAGTTAAACAATTGCTAAAGTCTATACTATGTTGTTTTACTTCATTGATTTTGTTTAAATTTATGCCTGATAATTTTATTCAGCTTGGGATGTCCCTGTAGCTAAAGGGGGTTGAGACACATGATAATATCTTCACTTTGGTGACATCCTCAGCAGATTTTATTCTGGCTAATGCAAGCAATTTTATTTAGCTTCAGTAATGTCACTAGGGAAGCTTGCTGGCCGGGTGGGTTAGGGTGTCGTTATTTGTGGCAAAGGTCGAGGTGATGGTGGTTCGAATCCTGCCACTGGCGAAGTTGAACTAAGGGCATGGTTCATTAAATTCCAGGCTACAAAGTCCTCTGTAAGGGGAACTGTCCTAGCCTCCTGATAGGGGGGAGTTTATGACATTAAACCATATCATCAATGTCACTGTAGCAAGTGAGATTATGATGGTAAAAGCAAAACAAACTTGTTGACCTCATCATGTCAACTTTTATTTTTTCTTCTCTCCCAGTTATCCGTCTATGGCAAGATTATATTGAACCTGGTGATGAGTTGGATGCTAGTTCTCCCATGAAAAGGTCTTCTAGGAATCTTGAAAATGAAGAAGATCCAGTGTTGCCTTTGCCAGATAATGTTCTTACAAGGAATTTGGGTCTAAATGTACTAGTAGTTGTAACTAAGGTAAGCTCAAGATTTATAGCTATAGTAGTTCTGATTGTAGTAAAATTATTGCTTTAAATTTCACTGTGTGGCACCTGCCCTAGGGCCTTTTCATAAATCTCCTTAGGAAAAAAATAAGAGTGTCTGTGTTTAAATTAATGTGGGACTGTTTCTGTGTCATCAGTTTGTTGTAGTAGGATGGGAGTAGTTGCCACTTGTCAGCTCTCCTTTATGTTAAAATGCGGAAGAAATGTTTGAAATTGTTAAGAGCGAAATCATGGGCCTCGTTTGTCTTGTATTCCTTTACCTCCTCACAAGGAGGGATTCATAGTAACTTCACTATAATTGTGAAATGACCATTTCTCTTGCTTAATGTTAAGTGTGGTGAAATTGTATAATTATATTTACTTTTTATATATATATATTTTCTCTTAGCACTTCCCACTACAACTGCCTTTCCCTATACTCCTTCACATTTAGCAACTCCCTAAAATACTCTGCCCATCTTCCTCTCTATGCTGTCTTTTCCATTATCATCCCTCCATTTGCACCTTTTATCTTTTCTTCTCTACTTGATTGGCCTCCCCTTCCAATCTTAATTTCCTTCCAAAACATCTTTTTATTACTTTAAAAAATTTGTGTCATACTCTTACATCATTTCATATCTGCTCTCCTTTTTGCCTCCTTTATCTTATGCTTTACTTCTCTTTTCTTTGTACCTCATGAATCATCCTATTTTGCAACGAATCTGTGAATGCTCGTTTCTTCTCTTCTACAACTTTCTTTGTTTAATCATCCCACCACTCACTACCCATCCTTCTATTTCCTCCCATCCTCCTTGTTCCACACACCATCTTTGCACACCTTGTGATTCCTTCCTTGAAATATCCCCATTCTTCCTCCAATCCTAGTTCTACTCTATTCTTCACTCCCACCCACTCTTCTCTCAGCTTCTTGTACTTCTTTTCTTTCTCATTTAAGCAGTTTACTCTAAAAACCTCCCTACCTTCTGTCCTTTTCCTCTTTCTCCAATTATCCTCCACTATCAATTTACCTTCCAAAACATGATCTGATATCCCCTCACTCTCGCTCACATTCAAAAATCTTCCTACTCTTCTCCAGGTTACCACTATATAGTCCATTAAAGTCCTATCTACCACCCTTCTACCCACCACCCTCTCCCATGTGTCCTTATGCTCGACTTTCTTCCTAAACACTCTTTGCTATCATCAGTTTGATAGACACATCACCATCAACTCTCCACTACAATTTTTTCATGGCACTCCACATTTCCCAACTATTTCGTCTATTGGTATGTCTCCTACCCTAGCATTGAGATCTCCCAATACCACTACATTGACATTTCTCCCTAAACCCTCTATGCACTCGCTTAACCCCTTCAATACGAGCCAAAATCTCGCGGACAGCATTAGCTGCCAGACGTGCGATGTTGCTTCATAATACTCGCATTATGAAAAATAAAGTCACCGCTGTATTAATCGTTTTCTCTTTCACCCGTGAATTTTGATAACCATAGAAAATATGATGAAGCCAGTTTACAGAGTATGGGGGTCACACAGGTACAACTACAATAAATATAATCAAGACGCCGACGTTGGCATCCTCGCGTACCCACTTGCTCCTCATGACGCCTACGTAGGCGTCACCGTATGGAAGGGGTTAAATCTATCCAAAAAGTCTCCATTTCCTTTACATTCTCACTACCATGCCCATATGCACTTACAAAGACCCACATCTCCCTTCCCAGTTTCACCTTCATCCACATTAACCTTGAAGAAACTGAAGAAAATGACAGTGATGAATAAAGAAAATGGAGGAGAAATAAGAAAAGATGAGGTGAAAGCAGTTATTAAAGTAATGAGAGCAGGTAAGGCACCTGGGTTAGATAGGTGTCATGTGGAGTGTCTAAAAAAGGGAGGTACAGTGATGGTGGAGTGGCTGGTGAGGTTTAATGTTTGTTTAAAAGAGGGTAGAATACCAGAGGACTGGAGGAGTGTCTATATAGTTCCACTTTACAAGGGAAAAGGGGACAAATGTGAGTGTCATATTTACACAGGGATATGTTTATTGAATGTAGTTGGGAAGGATTATAGGAGGGTTTTGATCGAGAGGATTAGGAAAGAACAGGGAGAAATTGGTGAGGAACAGTGTGGGTTTAGGACAGGTAGGGGTTGTGTGGATCAGATTTTTGTGGTAAGGTAGATATGTGAGAAAGCTTTAGAAAAAGTTGCAGATAGATGGGATAGGAGGAAAGCTGTTAAGAGCAGTCAAAAGTTTTTATGAGAGTAGTAGAGCCTGTTTTGTTAGAATTAGAAATGGAGAGTGTAAGTACATACATACATACATATACCAAGGCTTTTTCCCCCTTCCAAGGGAGGTAGCCACAAAGGGAAAGGCATAAAAACACTCCCACCCATTTCATCCCTAAATACACTCCACACCCCTCCCACCCTTCCTCTCATCTGAGCACCTCCTGGATGACGGGTCATCCCTGAACCCTGCCCACCTCCCTGGGTCAGAAGCAGTGTCGCAAGACACAGTACATCCACAGCAAGGCCGCTTCATTTAATCGGCGACCCCCCCTCTCCGTCCCCCTTTGCATATAAGGAGAGGACGGGGAGAAATCCCTTCGGGCTGCGTCAAAATTTACTCACACATACTACCCCACCCACCCACCCACCCCCCGCCCATTCCTCCTCATGCAGTCACAACATCATCCATATACAACCATTCTCCACTCACCTCTGTCTTCCGTCCTCTCCCTTCCTTCCTCAACAGACATTCCCCTCTTCCCCAAAGCCCCCTTCACCCCATCCATCCACCTCATCCTAGGACGTCCCCTCATGTTCACTCCCTCCACATCTGCATTCCATACCTCTTTTACTAGTCTTTCTTCACTCATTCTTTCCATGTGTCCAAACCATCCTAATATTCTTTCATCAACCCTCTCTCCCAAATCCTTTTTCACCCCTGTTCTCCTCCTCACCTCCTCATTTCTCACTCTATCTAGCCTAGTAACCCCCACCATACTTCTCAGACACCTCATCTCAAACACATTCAAACTCCTTCTCTCTTCTTCTCTTATGTTCCACGTTTCTGCCCCATACAGTGCTGTTGGCACAATCACTCCTTCATACAGTCTCCTCTTCGCATCCATTCCCAAATGTCTATTTCTCATTACACTCTTTAAACCACCAAGGCATTTACTCGCTTCTCTCAATCTACATTCTACCTCCACCTTCACTCCACCTTTTCCTGCTACACTTGCACCCAAGTATCTAAAACTATCCACTTCCTCCAGTCGCTCTCCCTTAATGTTCACTTCCAGTCTACTGCCACTTTCACCCCTTGTACATCTCATCACCTTACTTTTACCCACATTTATCTTTAGCTTTCTTCTATCACATACTCTCCCAAACTCTGCCACCAGCTTCCTCAATCCCTCCTCTGACCCTGCCACAAGCGCAGTGTCGTCCGCAAACAACAGCTGGCTCACCTCCCACTTTTCTCCATTTTCTTTAACCATCTCCAATCCCTGACTCACTACCCTAGCATTCACCTCTCGCACCACGCCATCCATGTATAAGTTGAACAGCCAGGGCGACATAACGCATCCTTGACGAAGTCCCACCTTTACTTCAAACCACTCACTCTCTCCATTTCCAATCCTAACACATGCTCTACTACTCACATAAAAACTCTTGACAGCTCCCAAAAGCTTTCCTCCTATCCCATAAATCTGCATAACCTCCCACAGTGCCTTTCTGTCTACCCTATCATAAGCCTTTTCCAGATCCATAAAAGCCCAAAAAACATCCTTCCCCTTTCCTATAGCTTTCTCACATATCTGTCTTACCACAAAGATCTGATCTACACAACCTCTACCCGTCCTAAATCCACACTGTTCCTCACCAATTACTCCTTCTGTTCCTCTCCTAATCCTCTCAATTAAGATTCTCCCATAAGCCTTCCCTACTACACTCAACAGGCTAATCCCTCTGAAATTACTACATTCACACTTGTCCCCTTTTCCCTTGTAAAGAGGAACTATACAGGCACTACTCCAGTCCTCCAGAGTGTAAGTGGTTTGAGGTAAAGGTAGGGTTTCACCAGGGATGTGTCATGTTGCAATGGCTGTTCAATGTACACATGGATGGGGTGATGCAAGAGGTAAATGCAAGGGTAATGGGCTGGGGACAGGAGATGATTAAAGAAAATGGAGAAAAGTGGGAGATAAGCCAGTTGTTGTTTGCTGACAATGCTGCATTTATAGCAGGATCAGAGGAGGGATTAAGGAAATTAGTGATGGAGTTTGGGAAGGTGTGCAGAAGAAGGAAGTTGAAGATAAATGTGGGTAAAAGCAATGTGATGAGATGTACAAGGGGAGAGGATGGCAGCAAATTGGAAGTGAGTATTAAGGGAGAGAGACTGGAGGAAATGGATAGCTTTAGATACTTGGGTGTGAAGGTGATGGGAAAGGGAGAGGTGAAGGTGGATGTATAATGTAGATTGAGAGAAGTAAGTTAATGCCTAGGTGGATTAAAAAATGTAATGAGAAATAGACATTTGGGAATGGATGCTAAGAGGAGATTGTATGAAGGAGTGATTGTGCTGATGGCACTGCATGGGACAGAAACATGGAACATAGGAGAGGAAGAGTTTAGATATGTTTGAGATGAAATGCCTGAGAAGTATGGTAGGGGTTACTAGAATGGATAGAGTGAGAAACTAGAAGGTAAGGAGGAGGACAAGGGTGGAAAGGTAGTTAGGAGATAGGGTTGATAAAGGAGTATTGGGATAGTTTGGACACATGAAAATAATGAGTGAGGAAAGATAGTAAAAGAGGTGTGGAAGGCAGGTGGAGGTAGTAAATATGAAGAGGCAACCAAGGATGAGATGGATAGATGGGGTAAAAGGGGCATTGGGAAAGAGGGGAATGTCTGTTGGGGAAGGAAGGGAGAAGGTAGAAGATAGAGGTGAATGGAGAATGATTGTGTATGGATGATGCTGTGATGCATGGAATGGAGTGAATGAAGGATGGGAGTGAGTGAGGGAGTATGTGTGAATGATATTTTGACACAGGCTGAAGGGATTGCTACCCATCTTCTCTTCTGCATGGACGGAAAGGGTGGTCACCGATTAAATGAAGAGGCCTTGCTATGGATGTGCTGTGCCTTTCTGCATTGCTCCTGACCCAGGGCAGTAGGCGAGATGCAGAGATATGTCCTCTAAGAGGAGTCAAGAAAAGAGGGAGGGAGAGATGGTAAATGGGAGTGGAGTATGTGGGGATGAAATGGGTTGGGGTGGATTTATGCCTTTGACTTTGGCTACCTCCCTTGTAAGGGGGAAAAGCAGGTGGGGGAGTGAACTTGAGGGGACAACTGAGGATGAGATGGATGGATGGGGTGGAAAAGATATTAAGCAAGAGGGGAGTGTCTGTTGAGCAAGGAAGGGAGAAGGCATGATATAGGGGTGAGTAGAGAATGGCTGTGTATAGATGATACTGTGATGCAAGGAAGGAAGGGGATGAGGGTTAGGGAGTGATTATGTTTGAATGATATTTTGACATAGCTCAAAGGGATTTCTTCCTGTCTTCTCTTTTTCTGCAAGAGGGAACAGAGAGTGGGGGTCACTGATTAAGTGAAGAGGCCTTGCTGTGGATGTGCTATGTCCTGCTGCATTGCGTCTGACCCAAGGCAGTGGGCAGGATGCTGGGATGACCTATCATCCATGAGGAGCTAAGATGAAAGGGAAGAAAGGGTGGTGGATGGAAGTGGAGTGGGTGTATGTTCTTTGACTTGGCTACCTCCCTTGTAAGGGGGAAAAAGCCCTTGGTATATAGATTTAGATATCTATTTATATAGATATAGATAGATATTCACTTTGTTTTGGATGTTGGAGAAAAAGGAATCTTTCTCCAACTTGTCTAATTCTGGACCAGAGTTGGAGCTGAAAATGATGAATTGTATATAATGATGTTGCTGTATTATTCATAACATGTCTTTGTTTCAGACGGATTACATGACCACGTTAGAAAAAGATATGGACTATAAGGAGGAACATTTTGACTTCATTCAACAATCTATTCGAAAGTTTTGCCTGCAGTATGGTGCCTCTCTCTTCTATACCTCAGTCAAAGAAGACAAGAATTGTGACCTACTCTATAAATATCTAGTCCATAAAATTTACAATTTTCCTTTTCGAACCCCAGCTTTAGTTGTGGAAAAAGATGCAGTTTTTATGTAAGTAGTACGAGTGGACATAAGATTCATACATGTGATAGTTTTGCATGAAATGTAAAAGATCTCTAGTTTTATAACTTGGGTTTTGGAAAAGACTAATTTTTTTTAATTTTTTATTAATATATATATATATATATATATATATATATTTGATGATGTATGTATGATATATATGTATATATATTATATATATGTGTGTGTGTGTGTGTATAGTTAGGCTGGTTTGAAGGCAAAACCTGATGGAGAGAATTTGCTTATTTATTTATATATGAATGTTGGGCACCAATAATGATATCTTGCTCTAAGTGCAAGAAAAGGGAGGAGAGACAGGGAGGGAGGCAATAATTGTGTTTCAAATAGTGTCCCAGCTTGGTCTCCTTGTGGGGGAGGGGGGGAAGTGAGAAAACAAGGAGACAGTGGGCCAGGCTCACAATGAGATGGATGGATGGGGTGGAAAAGATATTAAGCAAGAGGGGAGTGTCTGTTGAGCAAGGAAGGGAGAAGGCATGATATAGGGGTGAGTAGAGAATGGCTGTGTATAGATGATACTGTGATGCACTCTGAATCTTCAGCATTTGTCCAATCTTTATATACATTGGGGGATAATAATCTGTTCCCTTAATTGGTGCAAGGGCAAACTCTGTGTGTGGGAAGTAGGACGTAAAACATTCTTACGCTGCTGATTCAAGAAGACAGAGGTTATAGGGGGCTGGTACTGCATGTGAGTTCCTCAAAAAGTTCTATGTTCATCATCATGTGGTCAGGTGTGGCTCTGGTTGAGTCATCACTTGGACTGATGCTGGTGGTGCATGCGAGTTCCTCAAGGAGGTTTTGTCCCACCTGTGGGCCTCAAGGAAGCTTTGGTTGAGTCATGTGGCCAAGCGGCACATGATTCACATGACTGGGCCCATGGGAGATTCCCTTGGGAACCTCCTGGGACAAAAATCGTGGGATGGACCAGAGAAGAGATGAGGATGGGAGGATATTCCATTGTTTTCAATGTTCTGGACAAAGGTTGCCTACTTTGAAATGATAGGAATGGACGAGGGCAAGGTTCTTTCCATAGTGAAGTGTTCTTGGCAGCTTGTATGATACCACAGTTAGATTTTTAATCTATCTCATAATAAATTCCTTTGATGGTTTGGACACATGGAAAGAATGAGTGAAGAAAGACTAGTAAAAGAGGTATGGAAGGCAGATGTGGAGGGAGTGAACATGAGGGGACGTCCTAGGATGAGGTGGATGGATGGGGTGAAGGGGGCTTTGGGGAAGAGGGGAATGTCTGTTGAGGAAGGAAGGGAGAGGACGGAAGACAGAGGTGAGTGGAGAATGGTTGTATATGGATGATGTTGTGACTGCATGAGGAGGAATGGGCGGGGAAGTGGGGGGTGGGGTAGTATGTGTGAGTAAATTTTGATGCAGCCCGAAGGGATTTCTCCCCGTCCTCGCCTTATATGCAAAGGGGGACGGAGAGGGGGGGTCGCCGATTAAATGAAGCGGCCTCGCTGTGGATGTACTGTGTCTTGCGACACTGCTTCTGACCCAGGGCGGTGGGCAGGGTGCAGGGATGACCCGTCATCCGGGAGGTGCTCAGATGAGAGGAAGGGTGGGAGGGGTGTGGAGTGTATTTAGGGATGAAATGGGTGGGAGTGTTTTTATGCCTTTCCCTTTTTGGCTACCTCCCTTGGAAGGGGGAAAAAGCCTTGGTATATGTATGTATGTATAATAAATTCCTTCCTTGTTATAAAAGCCTGTACTTGGGTATTGGCTGCATACTTATATGCAGTTGATACTTTTAGGCACCCCTATGGATCAGAGGCATGCAGCACCCTTCCATGTTTGAGGACCACATATAGTTGGATGCTGACCTACTTTTTTAACTTTCATTATCCTTTGTTTCTGCTGTTCTTAAGTGTGTCCTGATTCTGTGGTAGTTGGGGGATAAGAACACTGTCTCTGTATTCCTATGTATGCTATAAAAGGGGACTAAAAGGGGCAGAATTTGGGGACTGGGGATTCCCAATAGTATTTTTCTTTCATGAAAAGTAAAATCATACTTAACATAAATACCTTCTATACAAGGGGGAATAGGCTGTTGTTATGTACATACATAACCATATAACTTATAATTCTTTGAAATGTACAGTAGGTAATGATCTACATTTGTTTGGTTGCAGTCCTTCAGGATGGGATAACGAGAAGAAGATATCTATTCTTTATGAGAATATGCATTCGATGACACCAGATGATTACTACACAGATGCCATTATTAAGCCACAACTTGTCCGAAAGGTAAGTGTGTTCATTTCTGATTGAAAATTTACTTAGTACGGAAGAGGACAGAAGATAGGGGTGAATGGAGAAAGGTTGTGTCTAGATGATGCTGTGATGTGTGAGGGGGAGTGGGTGGGGGATGGGGTGTGAGGGAGTATGTATGAGAAATAAACTGATGCAGCCCACAGGGATTTCTCCCTGTCTTCTCCTTTTCTGCATGAGGGGATGGAGAGTGGGGGTCGCTGAATTAATAAAGCGGCCTTGCTGTGGATGTACTGTGTTTTGTGACATTGCTTCTGACCCAGGGCAGTGGACAAGATGCAGGGATGACCCGTCATCCAGGAGGTGCCAATATAAGAGGGAGGGACGAGGGTGGAGGGGAGTGGAGTATGTAGGGGATGGAATGGGTGGGAGTGGTTTCTATGCCTTTGTCTTTTGGCTACCTCCCGTGTAAGGGGGAAAAAAGCCTTTGGTATATGCATGTATGTATGAAAAGTCAGTTCTTGGGACTTGGTGTGCTTAGTTATCAGTTGATCAAGTGTTGCCTTCCTCGAGTTCCTGTGGTGGGAAGCCCATGGCTACATGGCAGATGAGCAAGTTGTGTTGTCAATGCTTTAGTGATTTGCGTGACACCCCTGCTGACCAGTCACTATATATACATACGTATACCAAAGGCTTTTTTCCCCCTTATAAGGGAGGTAGCCAAAAAACAAAGGCATAAAACCCACTCTCACCCATTCTATCCCTAACATACTCTATTCACCCCCATCCTCTTCCCTCCCTCTTATCTTGGCACCTCCTGGATGACGGGTCTGCTACAACTACAAGATAATTATAATCAGGGCTGATGCCATTATCTTCATGTACCCACTCATACCTCAGGGTGCCAACATTGGCATTCTCATATGCTAAAGGTTAAACATTGTGAGTTGTGTGTCAGTGATGGAGTGAGCTGGTCAAGTTCAGACTTAGGTGATGACTTGGTCCATGAGAGGGGTAGAATTATGCATTTTGACTTTGGCTTCCTCCCTTGTAATGGGGAAAAAAAAGCCCTTGTATATGCATGTATGTACTTCCAAATAAGTAACCTCTGTGACATTCCATTGCAGCCAGTTACGAGAGAATCCGAGGTGCAGGCGGAGGACGAGCAGGCCTTCCTAGCACGGCATTTGCAGCAGCTACAGGCTGGAGGAGGAGGCGGACCACCCACAGGACCTGGGGTTAGGCAGGAATCACCCCTGAGACAACCCCCAGCAGTAGTCAAAAGTAACGTACAGCGAGGAGTCTCCTCGTCTCCGGCACCCAACCAGATGGGGTCTCCGAACAAAAAGGTATGTGGGTCGATTGGTGGCGAGGGTGATGCTTTAGAGGGGATGCTGTTAGGAGTCCTTAGGATTCGTTTAATCGTGCAAACTGAATGGAATATTAGGTTTAGACCATTGCCAGGTTGAATTTGGCCGTAGAATGGTCTGTTGTGTTCATGTCTAGGCATTTTATTGGTTACTGTGATTTATTTTGCTTGTGCATAGAAACACACATATCTACTTTAATGCAGTCATATGTCTACACATGCACTGATTGTGTGTGTGTGTATGCTCTTTCTTTTGATCTCTTGCTCTCATTCTCTCTCACTCTCTTTTTCTCATTTTTGCTCATTTGATCTCTTCCTCTCTTTCTTGCTCAATTGCTCTTTCCTTGCTCTCTCTTTCACTCTCTCTTTCTCTCTCTCTTTCTCTCTTTCCCTTTTTCTCTCCCCCTTTCCCTCTTTCTCTCCCCCTTTCTTTCCCTCTCTCTTTCCCTCTCTCCCTCTCCCTCTCTCTCCCCTTCTCCCTCTCCCCCCCTTCTCCCCTCTCTCCCTCTCTCTCTCTCTCTCTCCCCTCTCTCCCTCTCTCCCCCCTCTCCCTCTCCCTCTCTCCCTCTCTCCCCCCTCTCCCTCTCTCCCTCTCTCCCCCCTCTCCCTCTCTCCCCCCTCTCACTCTCCCTCCCTCTCTCTCTCTCTCTCTCTCTCTCTCTCTCTCTCTCTCTCTCTCTCTCTCTCTCTCTCTCTCTCTCTCTCTCTCTCTTTCTCTCTCTTTCTCTCTCTCTCTCTCTCTCTCTCTCTAACACACACACATATAGACATACATTTGTATATGTGTACAAATGTATATATATATTACACATTCAAGACACAGTTACATGAAGCATGTCCTAAGACTTGCAGTCACTCAGACATGCGGTCATGCCCTTGTCAGCAGAATATTGGAGGACACTCATCATCCATTCTTATGATGTGATGGATGAATTCTAGATGCTCATAATTGGAATAAAACTAACAGTGAATGAGTTAATCTTTATTCTCTTTCTTGTCTTTCCCATAAGCTAAACATTTGAGTTTGAATGAAACTGGTTTGAATTTTAACAAAGATAAAAGCTGGGGTGATATCTTTGACTCGTTACTATAAAATTCATCTTTTTAAACATGTATGTATCATGCACACACATGCACAAGTACAAACAGTAACACAGAAATATGTATTCATTCATTGTACAGGTTAAGCCACATTAATCAGTCGTATGTTGACCTGGCAGCTTCAAGGGTTTGGGACGGTGAATTGAATCGGATAATCTAATGTGACGGCTGATTGGCCAACTGTGATGCCTCTGTCACTATTTATTTATTTATTTTTTTTTTTTTTTTGTCATAGTTAATGCTGAAGTGCTACTTTGAATTATTGATATTTTACCCTGACATGTGCCAAAAAGGCCAGTACTTAATATAGGACTATACAATATTTTTGTCCTTTTCTATTTAACCTCATTTGTTTGGAAAATCTACTGCTACGGTCGAGTTTCAAGTTCGGCGGATTAATGAGGCTGAACCTGTATATAAGGCAGTGAAGGCCTTTTTTCTTTTAGAATAGTTAAAAGTTTTGTGATCACACTAATTATATTTGCCGTTTCTATGTATTGTCAGTTACTTCTTGTTGAATGTACAGTA
>NC_134777.1:122131627-122201627 GCF_046742065.1 Oratosquilla oratoria
GAGAAAACTGGTGTGGCATTTGTAAATGTGAAAAAGGCATAGTAAAGAGGAAATATTTTATTGAGGGTAATATTTGGTAAAAACTTGGGGAATAAT
Organism: Oratosquilla oratoria; assembly: GCF_046742065.1. Lineage (NCBI taxonomy): Eukaryota > Metazoa > Arthropoda > Malacostraca > Stomatopoda > Squillidae > Oratosquilla > Oratosquilla oratoria. The sequence continues at coordinate 122,131,724 of NC_134777.1, forward strand.
ATAAACTAGTATTTGATGAAGAATAAAAGATTAAAGAAACGATAAAAATTTATATACAAAACTTGTATATACCTATTTCTTGGGACTTATTGGGCTTATGATAGAAAAAGTTTGTTGCTATTGATATTAGTAATTCAGAATAAAGTTTATAAAAAACTTAGAAAATAATGAGGTTCTCATGGCTACTGAGTAAAAGTTTGAATTGTTATATGGGTGTAGGAAAACACATACAGAAAGGCCTTTTCCTCCTTTATTAAAGGGATGACCATGTCTAAGCATACATCCACTCCACACCCATTCAGAACCTATTTATAACACATTGCCCCTCTCATATTGGGACCTCATGGATAAAAGCTAATCCTCATCCCAAGCCACACTGATCAGGTCAAAGACATGGTATGATGAGGTATGGTACCTTAGAATTTCTGGGAGGAAGAAGGAAGAAGAAAAAATATATAAAATGTGTAAACAGGTGTCATCAGTCATGTGTATGGGCAATTGGTCTTAAGTTTAACTTTTTATTTTTCTTTCAAAATTATTTTCAATGTTGTGTTCATTACTTAAGTTAATTTACTTGGGTGACCACACCGAAACTATTGTGTACATAAGGAACTTGTCTCCCCTCCTTCCCATACATTGAGTTTGTGTACCAAACCGACAAGATGTTCATTAAGTTACTCCTGCCCTTAGATTGAGACGGCCAAGCCGGGGACAGCCGGAGCCAATGAGGGTGTTTTGGCCAATTTCTTCAATTCTCTTCTCAGCAAGAAAACAGGAAGCACACCACCACCAGGAACTATTAAGACTGGAGGTAAGAGGGGTTTTCTCCCAATATGGATAGAGCTTTGACATGCTTGTGTTCATGTTTGTTTATACATTTCATATTGATGATTGTGTTCTGTGCATTTTTGATTTTGATTCATGCTCTGACACACACATGCATACACATTTATTCACTTACTTGTCACTAACTTCTTCACCACCCACTTATTCACTCACTCACTCACTCACTCATTCATTCCCATGCTGTATTAGTCACACCATACTCCATCGCAGTATGTGGTCTTATTAGATCACATACAGAAATGGCACTTGCAGCCCCTTCAGTACTTATGGGCTGCCACAAAGGTGGCAAATGTCAACAAAAAGGTTAAAGGAATCATAAGAACATATTTTATTTGTGGGACAATATTTTTGCATGTAGCTTTCTCAAATACATAGATATACTAACAAACTGTAAATATAAGTACTGTAACCCATGAAGAGATAGGATGGAATCTAGTATACTCTGCCCACATGTAGTTGGATTATGTCTGGGTAGTGTGATAGGGATAGAATGAGTGGGAATGGTTTTTATGCCTTTGTTTTTTTAGCTACCTCCCTTATAAGGGGGGGGAAAAGCCTTTTGTATATGTATGTAGAACAGACAAAGGATGCTTGCAGAATGAAAAGAAAATTGTTGCCCATTATGGAATAGATTAGTCAATATAAGCTGTATATCCTTCGCTACTTAGAGGATGTCATGGAGACAAATAAGATAGCCTAGTGGCAGCCATAATAAAATGATTAAGACCACCAAGTATGGAAGGGGCCAGCATTTCCCACATACAGGTATGACCACCATAAGCACATTATAGATTTATTATCTCCCTCCCCCCAACACATGAACATAGAAATTTTTGCATATTGTTGCTTATATGCATGTGGAGGGTTATGTTTACCTTCAACTTGTTTTCAAATTGGGAAATGTTTTGCAGAATGAAAATATTTGATGAAAATATTTTATATCGGTCCTCATTCATTACTTGTAAAATATTAACTTCAATTTTTTTATTTCTATTTTCTTTTAATTAATTGATTTATTTTTATTTATTTGTATATATTTTTTTAGTTGACATAAGCTTTTAATTGTCTGTGTAACCTAGTGCTTTTGAGTTACCAATCTGCTTTTGTATGGATATAATGGATAGCAAATGTTTATGTAAAAAGTAGTGAGCATATACGAATGTAGGTCTTCATAGCAAAAGAAATATAGGCTTAGAAACCTGCTTTGAAATCTTGAAGATGTTGGTTTTATGTTATTTTTTTATTTGTTGATTCTTGGTAACCATTTACAAATTATATTATTGAAAAAAGTTTGGTGATGGAAGGGGAGGGGATACTCAGGACTGTAATATTCAGAATGTGTTGAACATTTGATTCCATATGCTCCTGAGGCCTTCTTTCAGCTTATTGAAAACAAGATATATTAGCCAGAATAAAGTTGTGAAGGACTGTATTAAAAAGATGTGACTCACAGCAATGGATTTAAATTGAACAAATTTAGATTTAAGAAGGAAATAGGCAAGAATTGGTTTAATAATAGGGTGGTCAACGAATGGAATAGACTTAGTAACCATGTAGTGAGCACTGAAACTATCAGTTGTTTTAAGAACGGTTAGACAAATTTATGGATAGGGATGACAGGTGGTAATGGACATGGAACTGCCTAGTGTAGGCCTTATGGTCTCTTGCAGTCTCCTTCATTCTTATGTTCTTATGTTCTTATTTCATCTGACCATTTAGAGTACTATAGATTTTTTCCTATTATTATTTTATTTATTTATTTGTTTATTATTATTATTATTATTATTTTTTTTCTATTCTAGTAAGGAGACACTGTCCTAGTCCAACCTGAAAGGGGAAGTTTGTCATGTTAAATTGAATAAAGATAAATTATTTGTTACAAAAGGGATTGATGATGGATTGATGAGATGGCTCTGTGAGAAAGACTGAAAAGAGCCATCCAACGGCTTCCTATCTTCAAATCCCTTCAACTTCCTCACTTCCGTTTTGAGGTGCAGCCCAGAGGGACTGACACTCCCTCTCTGGACTAGACCCAAGATCTTTATATCAACTTCATCTGTATTTCCTCCACTTTTAAACACGCAAAGAGCAGACAGTCAATGAATGCTCCCCTTCTGCAATTTTTATCTGATGACATAGAAACAGTCCGATATCAGTCCAGGGGTTCCTCATTTGGAAATCTATAAAAGAATCCAAAAACTGTTGCCGGCTGCAGTGAGGCGGTTGGGTTTCAGTCGGCAAAATTTGAGTTAACAGTTGATTGACTGTCACATAGGGGAGTGAATGGAGGAGTTTATCATTTATATATATATATATATATATATTTTATTTATTTATTTATTGTACTTTATTTTATTTTGTTTTATTTTTGGAGGGGGAAAGTATAGTTGTTGAATTCAGCGCCAAACTGCACAATAATAGATACACATTAGGATCCATTGGCATGCACCTAAGCATACTGTGCAATGTATCGGAATTTTGAGCTTGGATGAAGTAGGTAATGGTTTACATATATTCTTTGACACTTTTTTTTTTCTATCTAGTATGTGTGGTAGGCTGTTTACATATAAGCAGTGACATTTAATTCCATTGTATTTTTTCATTATGATGGATTTTATTAATGCTGCCCTGCTATCAGGTGAGCTAAAAGATCCTTGTCATTTATAACTGGAATTGAATGTTCTGGTGATTGTGGTGTTTAATTGAAACATGAATTACATGAAATGTTTTTTTTTTTCCCCCGGGCCTGTTAGAATTGCACACCATCAGTTTTTAACTACAGTGTAGTGCACAGTAGTGAATTATGAGTTTGCTCCGTAACCCCTTCACTGCAATCATGTCCTCCAAATTGAATAAAACTGCCTGGCATTAGCCTGAATAAAATCTTTCAATTATTTGTATGTGAAGGCAGTGTCTTGCTGCATCACTTCTGACCTGGACTGTGGGCAGGAGACCTGGATGGCCCTTCATCCAAGAGGAGCTAAGATGAAAGTGGAAGCAATAGGTGGTGGGAGAAGAATAGGTTCAGGAGTGGGTGTGTGTCTTTGACTAGGCTACACCGATGCCATTTTGTGGGAATTTTCCAAAAATTTGTGGGGAAAATTTGCTCACATGGGATGTTTTGTGAGCAAATTATATGTTGCAATGAACTTATTTGTGTGTATAATAATTCCTTCTTTGTGTGCGAAAGAATGTGGAAATCCAGATTTCCTTGTGGGAATTTTGTGGAAAAAATACCATTCATTTGCGGGAACTGGCATAGATCACAGTGGCAACGCTGCTAGGCTACCTCACTTATAAGAGGGAAAAAGCCCGTGGTATACAGATAGATAGAAGTGAAGGAATTAAATTGTCCTGACAGTCAATACAGTATTCTGTAACTCCTTCATTACTAGGAAGGGTGGGAGGAGGGACATCTTGGATGTGAATGAAATAGTCTAATGGCAGCCAGAATAAAAGGAGAAGTGCCACGTGTTACAGATCGGATTAGTCGAGATAAGTTAACCCTTTGGTTCTGGTGCTTTTTGTAGAGGTTAGCCTGGTAGAAGCCAGAATGAAATCTGCAGACTATGTCATCATATCATAGACATGGTAATTTCATAGACATTATTCTTGTTCACTTAAGATGATTTATTTAGCAATGGAGTGAATAAGACTCAGGGATGAAGGATACCAGAAGGTTTCCTAAAGGTCTGGTTAAATCCTCTGCAGCAATTCCTGAAACTAATGAAATTTTGAAGAGGTGAAGATCGACTGTTTCAGCTCAAGATCCTGAATTAAATCATCTATCAATAACCAGAACAAAATACGTAAATCTTTTCTTTTAGAAAATTAAGATAGGCTGAATACTGTACATTGGATTTTCTATGTAGCTGTCTGGTTGAAGGAACATTCCATTAGAGGAGATATATTTAATTTTTTTTCATGGATATGACTGCAGAAGAAGGGTTTGTGGAATATTTTATTGTATTGGATCCACTCTAAATTTAGCACTCTAATGTTGATCGGTAGGGCCTTGGACACAAAGTCAAAACTTGTTTTCCTTTTACCAAAGATGTGGGAACATACTTTTGTAATATATGTGCAAGATTTATGCCCCCCCGATGAAATGGGCCATCTTCTGTTGACGCCATCCCCATCTCCACCACCACTACCACCCCTTTAATTACCAATACTGCCATCAACCACTACCACCAGTACCACCACCATAACCACCACTACCACCACTGCTGCAGCCACCACTACCGCTGTCACCAGCCACCATTGCCTTTGCCATCATTTTGTTACTAAACTTTGAGAAAATCCTTTCTATCTTGCTACCTCCTTTTTCCATGTAGTTTGCAGTCCATCTTTACATCACTCTTGCTCCTCATGGCATATGGAGAGCCTTTACATGGCAGTCACCATCATTCTGTCCATGTCTAAAGCTTTCTGTTCAGCCTATCCACTGTCATTTTACTCCTTGTTTTTTCCATATTATCCTTCCAACTTTTCTTCTAATAGCAGCATTTATCACTTTCTCTCTGGCTCAGGTGGTTTTTCATTAAATGGATAGAGATGATTAAAAAATATCAGAGACCCTAATCTGCTCTAGATTGGAATATGCAGCAGTGGTATGACCCATGTATAGAGTAAGGTAAAATCTGGATTGAGGGAGTACAAAAGAATTGGTGTGAAAAGCCTACACCAGGAGGTGTTTAGCTACTGCCAAAACACTTGGACTGTTTGGGCAGCAGAATCAGAGAGAAGTACAGGATTTGAGGAATCACAAAAATGATTCCATACTACATAAATAAGTTGTACTAGAAGCACTAGAGCTTGCCATCATTGAAGGATCAAAGAGAAAAGCAGGGACTTGATCGCAGTGTTCAGATTGCTGAGGTGGTGGACCAGTTTGACAAGTATCTCTTGACTTGGGATAGGAGGTTATCACGAGGTTATGTGAACTAGTTGGAAAGGACCTCTTATCCTTGTAGATGCATAAACTTTTTGAATAGCCCAGAAGATAATTTAGTCCAAACTGGAAATGTATATGAAATTAAAAGGAGGTATGATAATTGAAGAATGAAATACAGGATCTCGCAAGCATAGCTCCTTTCCAGTGGACTACAGTTAGGTAACCTCCCTTGTAAAGGGGAAGCCTTTGGTATATGTATGTATGTACAATTAGGCAATTAGATAAAAACACACAGACACACAGGGAAGAAAAAAGAAACTATGAAAAAGACAATAGACAAATGTAAAGATCAACCTAAATTATTCTATAGATATGTAAATGGTAAACTAAAAAATAAACAGGAAATAGTAAAACTATGTCAAGGGAACATAGAATATACAGAGGATGTAGAAATGGCTGAAATTATGAACAAACATTTCAAATCTGTATTCACAAAAGAAAATGTACATTTAGGATGGAGAAAGGGGAGAAGGATCCCTCCCCTAATGAGAGAAATAATTGTGAAACAGAAAGAAATAAGGCAAATAATGAACATTGATATCAGAAAATCACCCAGCCCAGACAGAATTGCAAACTGGATGCTAAAAGAATGTATAGATGAACTAACAGACAAAATATATAAGATAACAGATTGCTCACTCAAAGAAGAAAAGGTACTGGAAGACTGGAAAAATGCCAATATTGTGCCAATGTATAAAGGGGGAAACAAGGAAGACCCACCAAACTATAGACTGGTCTCCCTTACAAGTGCAATAGCTAAGACTTGTGAGAAAGTCCTCAAAAGTAGATAGACTAAACATCTGGAGAACAATATACTAAATCCGAGACAGTTTGGTTTTAGACAGGGAAGATTGCCACAAATTTGATCTGTTTCTATTCAAGGTTAATAGATATAATGCAAGAAAGGGAAAGATGGGCAGACTGTACTTTCCTGGACTTACAAAAGGTGTTTGATAAAGTACCACACAAAAAACTATGAAGAAAAATCGAAACAAGAGGAGGTATACACGGAAAACTATTGAAATGGATGGAAGATTTCTTGCAAGGGAGAAAAATGAGAGTGGTGTTCAGAGATAAAAACTGCACGGGAAGAAATGATAAGTGGAGTCCCACAGGGATCAGTAGTGGCTCCGATAATGTTTGGTATACATGTAAATGATGTGGATGAAGGTATAGAATGTTAAATGAACTTCTTTGCAGACTATGCAATACTACTAAAGAAAGTACGGGAAAAGGTTGTGAATTGCTACAAAAGACCTGGACAAGGCCTGGAAATGGAGTCAGATGTGGGAAGTGAACTTCAGCATTAAGAAATGTATGTATAATAGAATTTGGAAAAAATATAGAAAAAAAAAAAAGTATCCGGACAATATAAAATCGGTGCAAAGGAAGTAAAGAAAGTTGGTTTTGAAAAGAATCTAGGAGTAATCATCACCAAACACATGTCCCCAGACAAGCCGGTAAACAAAATAGTTGGAGAAACCTACAATTTATAATCAATAACGGTGGCATTTAATTACTTGGATGAAATGATGGTAAAAAATATTAGTCACACTGATAAGACCAAGATTGGAGTACACTGTGACACTATGGACACCCAGTACAAAAAAGAATACAAGGAAAATAGAAAGAACCCAAAAAGCAATGATAAAGATGGCCCCAACACTTTCAGAATTTACATATGAGCAAAGATTGTCTAAACAGGAACTACCAACCCTGGAACAAAGAAGAGAAAGAGGTGATCTTTGGCCATTGAAAGGCATGAAAGTCCTTGACAGAGAAGACTTATTAAAGTGGGATAGAAGAAAAACAAGGGGACATGAAAAGAAACTAGAAAAGGACAGTTATAGAAGAGATCTGGGGGAAAAAAAGTTCCATAGGGTGGTAGATGTCTGGAACAAATTGGACAAAACAATAGTGTGTGCAAACACCATACAAGAATTTAAGGACAAACTAGATGTTGCAAAATACAAAGACAGGCCACCACGAGTATAGCTCCCCTTCCCATATAATACAACTAGGTAAATACACACACAAACACACGCACACAGACTTGCTCACATACATAATTGCAGTTGGATGATTACAGATATATGTCCAAAATAGCTATCAAATGAATACATGATTAAAACTTGAAATTTTATTAATTTTGTGCTTATAATGTTTGTATCTATTGATGTGGTCCCCATCAGAAAATTTAATATCTTAAGATAATTGATTAACATTGACTTAAACTATTGTGTTTTTAAACTATGACACCGGGTTTCTTTCTGCTATAGATTTAGTCTATGATGTATTTGGTGTATTGATGGTGTTAAAGAATGTATATTTAGTTTTGTTAGATGTGATTTTTGTTCTTTGTGGCCCTCTTTTTACACCCCCCTTTTGGCAAAGTGACAGCTATCTCAGGCTCTGTTCTACCAAGTACCAAAAAATTTTTTCAGTGCAAGGATGAACTATGGACAAAATTGAGGCTTTGTAAATAAAGAGCCTTTTATTTTTCCTGGAATATATCCAGTACTAGAATGAAATTATTAGGCATTGGTCACGACTATGACCTGTAAGGTTTGTCGCTGTGTTGAAAGGGTTAAGGGATTTTCATGTAGGCCCTTGTGTTAGTGACTGTGTGTGGTTTAAGGAGAAAAGCAAAGTTAATTGGGTTAATTGTTGCAGATTATCATGAATAGAGGAGAAAGCGGATTCAAGAGGGTAATGAACTTTACTTTGATTAATAATTGTGTACTTGTTCGAGTATATGTTTTGTGACGTGATAGGTCTGTGATGATAGACTAGAAGTTAGACAAGGAGCTTAGATTGGAGATGGGAACAGGTGTGAGAGAGTTAGTAGTACTCTACACTTGTGTGTGATATATTTTAATTTTTTGATGTAACACATAGAAGATTCTAGAATACTTGCACTTTAGCCACTTGAATATGCTTCTGACACTAACTGAATAGAATCATCTGGCCAAGTATTTCAGGTTATTCTGACATGTTAAAGGAGTTCATTGAAGGATTATTTAACCACTTTAGTGGTAGGACCGGTTCTTACCTGAATAAAAACTTTACAATTAAATGGGGGTGGAATTTAAGATTGTTGAGGGAATTAAAGGCCTGTAGGTTTATATATTTTGAGATAGTTCAGGCATGAGGTACTCCTTTTACTCGTGAGGTCGAGGGAAATGAAGATGTTCGATGTATTTATACGAGTAGTTCTGTGGGAGAGTGATCCAAGCACCATGTGCCGCAGACCCTGATTTCGTGCTCAACCAGCTGACTTGGTCTTCCCACACCACCTGGTGGGAGTTGGATTCGTCTCCCTCTGAGTTACCACAGTTGAGGGAGATTAATCCAACTCCCATGGCAGTCAAATCACCCTCCCACAGAGCTATTCATATGTTAAAAGGTTTTAAGCTATGGTTGTTCTTTGTGTAGTCTTGTGGATGTATTACTGAAAACTGATAAAAATGGTAGAGAAGAGTGATACCAAGTGAGCATTGGTTGACATTTTTTAAAAAGGTACAAGATGTGTAGATTTTTCATTGAGGTTATTTTTTGTTGAAGTAGAATTTGAATGTGTTAAGTAAATGTTATCATAAGCTGTTCAGATTGAGGTGCTTTTTCAGAGAAGGTTAGATAACTTTATGGATGGGAATGATAGGTGGAACTGCCTAATGAAGGCCTTATGGTCTCTTGCAGTCTCCTTCATTCTTGTGTTCTTATGTTCTTGAGTGTGCTTGACACTGGAACTAGATTGTTTGGTATTTGCTGTGGGATTTTGATAAATTGTATTGTATTAAAACGTATTTTTGTTAGGTCATGGGATGTTTTTGTATGGAAGAGTCACCTTGTAGTAGTAGGTCAACATGGATTCCATATGTAGACAGTGTATCCTGGCTGTAGAGAGGTCCTGGCTTATTCTTGGTTTTCATCAGTCGGGTTCAACTGGATCATGATGGGGAGGCTGTTGCAGATTTTGGTAAAAAAAAAAAAAAAGAGAGAGAGAGAGAAAAAATCTATAGACGATGGTACACTTCCCTGCTAACAAAACTTTAGTGGAGATGTTGTTGGAATAGATTTAAAATCTGTGAGCTGTTTGTCCACCATTCTGATTTACTTTTCAATGAGTGCCCCTCTCAGGAGCCTGTAGAAGAATCGGTGAATGCATGCCTTGGCTTGGTACCTCCTTATAAGGAAGAAACCTTTTGGTATACAGATTGTTAGATAGTATCATCAGCTAGGTCTTTGTCCTACACCTTTCCAAGTGTAATTATTCTAGTTTGGTTATGTTTATGTAGTTTAGACAACCTTGAATTGAGAAAGCATTTAGGTGTGTAAATATCTTTGTTGAAATAAGTTTATGATATTATGGTGTCACCACTTGAGAGCACATTTCCACCACCCATTCATGAAGCATTTGGGGTAACAGACAAAAATATCACCAGAACAACGATGCACTATCATTAACAAGCCTTTTGCCCCAATATACTTCAGACCCATAAAACTAGATGCAAAAGCTGCTCCAATTTTTCAGCATGGACACAGAATCTCAGATAAAGCCATGAAGAAACTGAAAACCTTACACACAGACGCCAAAAACCTCTCATACACAGAGCCCAGACAAAATATCAAACTACCACCTGGAACACCAGAAGTAATAAAATCTTCAACCAGAAGTAATAAAATCTTCAACATGTCTTCAACTGTGCCTTGTCACACAGTGGAATCCAAGTAACTTGGAAAAGAACACACACAATCTTTATCCTAAAAGGTGGTTGGGCATGCTTTGACTTGGCCACTCCCCATATAAAGGGAAAGGACCTTTTGGTATATGTATGGGGAAAAAATGATAATAATCAACAATACCATACTCAACTATCTCAGTCCTCTCAACCACATTAAACTGATGGATAGATTGATCCTGCAAAGAATCGACTCAAAAATTGCCTTGACAAGACCACGTGGATTCAAGGCCACTCCACCAGCACACTCCTCACTGCACTCAAAACACAACTTCGTGGCACAGTGGTTAGAGTTTTTGCCTTCCATTATGGCGGTCTGGGTTCGAATCTCACCCAGGGCTGAAATAATTTCAGTATTGCTGCACTGTGGGTTGTTACTCCAACTCTCGTGGGTGGGGAGTTGGGGGTGTGTGTATGTGTAAGGTATTACCCATAGATTGGTCATATGAGCTCGAAGCTCTCATCTGGGAGATTAACAACTGTTGATCACGAGTCCAACACGTGATCCAAGACCATGGTGAACCCAAGAGGTGCTGGAGGGCTTCAACAGGAAAGTGCCACAAGTAAGATCAGAAATGGTGGTGATGAATATTGATAAGGGTTTTGACTTAGTCCTAAGACAAAATAAGACGACTACAGTGGAGTACCTCAAGGAGCAGTGCTATCACCAACACCTATCCTACATGACTCCCCACCCAAAACATAGAGCATATCAGAGCCCAGCCATGCAAACAAGCTAACAATAATAGCACAGTATTGCAAACACAAAATAGCAACCCACACAAGAGGAAAAAATAATAAATATTGACTTGCTTCCTTTACTTTGTAATTCACTTCCACAATCAACATGTGATCCTAAAATAGAAAGAAAGGAAAGAAAAAAAAATATGTTGCAAGCTCAAATGTAAGAACTATAGAGGCATTAACCTCTCGAGTTTCCCAGGTACAGTTAGGCACATGGTGGAAATGTGATACAAAAGATAATGAAATTAATCTGTAAAGTACATTGTCTTTCAAAAGGAATTACCCTGTACAGTCGGGTAATGTGCACTATGGAGTATTTTGTGGCTCATCTCTGTAACTTGTAATATAGCTGAGGGGCAGACTCTGGTCAAAATGTGGTTATAGTTTATCGAGATCCCATCTTGTCAGATCCTTGCCCCTCAGTGGTAAGAGCCTTGCTACTTGCGGAGGTCAAGGTGATGGCAGTTTGAACCCTGCCACCAATAAGTTGGACCAAGGGCATGGTTCATTAAATTCCATGCTGCAAAATCCTCTGTAAGGGGCACCATCCCTTGATAGGGGGAGTTTGTGATGTTAAATCAAATTTATCAATGAGAATGAAAATGCAAATGGTATCATTTGATTGAAAGGAGGTTAATACAAAGTGTTGGGCTCTGTATGGAGAGCCAGTTTGTGTTTCCATTTTGTGAAATAATGGTTCACATTGCTCAGTGGGAAAAAGTTTCTGTTACTGGACTAGCAAATGTGTCGTAAACTTTATTATTGATGAGGTTAGTTTAGGTTTGTAGAGGTGATTGTCACAGCATAGACAAGGACAGTTTAGCTTGGAAATTGGCACAAGAAATGTTGATCATTTCAATTACTAGGATCTAGAGAACTCTTGGTATCCAGTATGTGGGCCTTGTTTCTGGGGGGTAATGATCGTGAAAGTGGGTTTGACTGGAAATTGTTTATTTATTTATTCATTTTTCCATAGTTGCGTATTTGTGAATAATATCAATACCAGTGTCATAGAGATTAAATGAGTATTTACTCTTGATATTTGTGTTGTCATGGAATGTATATAACTTTTGCAATATATCACAATAGGTTAATGTCAATGCCAATATCTCCCCTACTCGAAACGATGTGTAACTGTTGGACTGACGCTGTTGTCGCTTTTAGTTCCAGATAAAGCAGCCATGAGATCAGACGCTGCAGCAGAATTAGATCGACTGACGCGAAGCAAGAAGCCATCGACCACTGTGTCGGCAGAAACCAACAATTCTTCTGAGTGTTGACCTTGAAATGAAGAGAGCCCAGGGAGGTAGTAGCAACCAAAGGTCTGCAGTCTTAAGTCTGGTAACAAAGACGACTGTGTCTGGTTGTGCTGGTTCCTAAGGCAGGTATTTCTATGGGGGTAAAGGTCAGATCTGGTGGGTGGCAGATACAGCGGAAATGGTTGGGTAGAACAATGGCTCCTTCCGGCACCACCACCACCGCCACCAACACTGGGTTGGTCCTCCATCCCGGGAATGGTGGCATGGGTGTTGTCCGTCAGGGAGTGATGAGATGGATTGGACCAACTTGGGCAGTGCCAGGGGTTTGTTGAAAGTGTCATCCATTCCTGTTTGTATGATTTAGAAAGCATCTGCTTGCTTTGCCTCGTCAAGTACCTGTCTGGTCGTGTGAACCTTTATAGCTGTGGTAGTTCGCAGTGAAAAAGTAAAGAAGCCACCACCCTTATGTGATTGTGTGTGTGTGTATGTGGTACTAGCCACTACCACCACACATGTATGCTGTCAGAGAAGCCCGCAGGCCTGGTGTGTGGACACTTGACAATAGAACAAACATGCACTCAAACGTCACAAGTCACAGGAGAGCTTTAGGCTTGAGTCCAGTGTACCAAGCAAGGCGCAAGTATAAAACCGCAGGACAGCAGGATCGGCTACAAGACTTAGCAGCTACACATTGTCAGCTGTTGTTGACTGGAAGATGTTCACCCGTGGGCATGGCCGTCTGCAACAGGCACGGCAGCTATTGTTGACGCTGAGGTGGAGACATCCATCCTTAATGACCAGAGATGATGATGTAGAGAGGAGAAGATGCAGAGGATGCTGTATGATATTGGGGTCTTGTTTTGTCCTGTATTATATTTTCTTATTTATTTGCTAATTTTTATACGTGCTACTTCCATACAGGCCTCGAGGATCCCTCTATGATTCCAGGGGTCTTTAACTCAGAGCTATGAAATTTTAATAATCTAGCATTTAAACAAGTGTTTTGGCTGAGATAAAAGTCTCAAACATCTTAGTGAACTTGTGATATTTCTTAATATACATCCTGGCACAGGATTGTTGGATGTGTGAGGTGGCTTGACAAGAATTGAACATACAGTGGGACGAGACAGATGAACATGACGTGCTGAGCATACACAAGACCTTAACCATATCACTGTAGGACAGACTGATTGGGTCACTGGCACAGGAAGACTTGACAGACATAATTGTGGGTATTATGGTAGGGCCGGACAGATGAATATGACACATTGAGGGTACAAGAACTTAATTAGCACTATCATAAAGACTTTGATTTGGTCAGCAGTACATGTGGAATGCACAAGAATATTTGTCCAACAAAATTTCTTGTAAATATTGCTATGATAAACATTATGTATAATGTGCATATTTAGATTAAATTTCTTGTGTATCGACATGAAGTAGCTCAGTTAAGGTAAGGGTACCTTCTGATTTGACTAAGTGTATGAAGAATCCAATATATAAAGGCCAGTTGAGAAACAAATATTACCATTTCAGCAAAGGCTCATCAGAAGTTTAGCAAATGTTCTTGCCAAAAGCTGCCTCTTGCTGTAACTTAACCAGCATTACATTGAAATATTAGACCTAGTCGAGTAAATATGCTCCAAAGTTACATAGCACCTTACCCAAGTTAACTGATTATTTGATACAGGAGAGGAACTCTTAATATATCAGGAATTCACAGCAGAGATTTGAATTAATTGAAGTTATACAATACTTCACCCAAGTAGTTGAACCTAGTACTAGTTCATACAACTTCTTAAACAGGATTGTCTGTCATGGATTAGGAGGCTACAGTATGAATTGCAAAAGAGGTGCTCAAATATACATCATTGAAATTTCTTGTTAAGAAGGTGGATGAAGACATCCAATATTTTCAGTGCACTGTGCTTATGAAGTTGATCAACATTACATGTGATCTAGAATGACCACATTTGGAGCTGCTCTTCTTCTTCTTTCTCTTATTCTTCATCTTCTTCTTGACAAGACACTTGTAGTTCCTGAGATTCATCAGAAATTTGAAGTATGGACAACTTGACCCTTCTACAACTTACCACAGGACGTTGAAAACCTGACGTAGCCACCCACAGAAACCCGAGTCTAGTGCAGCCTATTTTGTTGACACCCAGCAGCACCTGCGACACATTCGGTCAGGGTAGCAGCCACCCAGGACACCTTTCAGCTCTGTGCCTTTGCTCTGGGGTGTCAGAAAATCTTTGGCATTTTGTCAAGGGCACCTTTGCAACAGGTATTACAAGTAAGGTAGACATAGTGTAGTGAAAGGAGAAGTTTTCATGCTTGAGGACCGGCCCAGTTGAGTAGAATCAACAGGTGTTAGGCAGGACAAAATCCCTGAAGGACATAAGGTTGGAGGTATTGGTTGACATAATGTTCAATATATGATCTGATTGTCATAACAAAAGGGTGGAAGTCTGTTGGAAAGTTTTTCCTCACTGTTGGCCATGTATGCTGTAAGGCCCATCCTTACTCAGGAAGGATGTAGGGAGAGGAAGAAGAATAGTGGAAGATCAAATAAAGAAGAGACCTTTTGGTACATGTCCTGTTCCCCAGATGTCGGGTCAACAAAGCTGAAAGTGTTGATGGGTGGGGCTCGAGTTGTCCTTCAAACGAATAATGCCAAAGCTTTATATGAAATTATATTGTACATAGAAGGGTACTGCACTGCCCCATTGGATAGCTTGTTTGTCTGGTTTTTGTGCCCCTTTTTGTTTTATATTACTATTATAATTACTATTATTACTACTGATCTACTACCAGAGGGTATAGTTTGTTAGTACTTATGCAAGAACAGGAGGATGACCCTCAAGTGGTAGGTGTGGGTGGCCCTTGGGGACTTTGGGGGGCAGGGGGATAGTGCGGCTCTTTCATAGAGGGTCGAGGGAAGCCAAGTAAGTTGTTGAGTTTGTTAGCGTAACTCTTTGAGAATTGCAAAGACCTCTAAGAGGACCCTTGGCAACCTTTCCAAATCTCGGATAATTTTCTCTCAAGTCGACTGCTTTGTCATTTGTTTGGAAATGTGCACAGTGCTCAGGTATGTCCTTGGCAAGGAATCTGCCTTGCAAGATGTCTGGCAAAAGTTGAGGGACTTGAATTGTCCTAGAACCAGTGATGAATGAGGTTTGGCCACAACCACCAGATGAACTTGTTTTGACCTCAAGAAGCTTTGGTTGTGGTAATTTGTCTTCAAAGGCTCAGTAATCCCAGTATTGTGCTGTGCAGTATTTTAAAGGATGCTGGCAACCATCTCTGTGTGCTTTGCTTTCCACAATCACAGACTTGTTCACTTATTTATTATTATTATTATTTTTTTTAATTGTTAAAGAATAAAAAAGATTCAGTTGTTAATGAAGTTTGGCTTTATGGCATTTTGATCTCACCATTGTGGAAGCATTTACCCGTTAGGATGGGAACTGCCCCTCAACTGAACAAAATTGGTCTGGCATTGGACAAAACAACATCTGTAAAGTGTATCGCCATTGTGGAAGCATTTATCGCCTTGAACATTGTTGATCAGGACCTAGGTAGGTTTAAAGTCTTTGCTTGTATTGTGAGGTGTTGTAGCATCATTACAAGATGCTATAGCGTCATTACGAGTTATGGCATCATTGTTAGTTGGTATAGCATCGTTGAATTAGTGTAGCATCATTGCAAGTTGTTGTAGCATCATTGTAAGTTGTTATAACATCATTGCAAGTTGTTAAAGCATTGATATGACTTGTTAGAATATTGTAGTGACTTTAAACACTAGTGACGAGAGTTTTAGGTGCCAGTGACATAAATGGCAATGTTTTGCATAACATCTGCAGTTTGCATTTTGACAAATGTTATTGATGGTGCAGTTTGCTTAGGAGAGATGGTGTTTGTGTGGTGTTACCCCTTTTGTTTCAGGGAATATCCTTCAGCTGAATAGATAGGTAATTTTTCATTAGTTGAAAAGTTAGATTATGTTAATAGCATAAAGGGATCAGTAGATACTTAGACATCAACACCCACAGTCTTGGGCACTTCCGTTAAGATTTGTCCTTTAGGTGGGATTTCTATTTCAGCTACAGGGTGGTGCTGAGGATTAGGGGTGGGTGTTAACTATAATAAAATTGCAAAGTGTGCCTCAAATGATAAAATTGCAGATGGTTTGCATCAATGTTTGCCATAGATGGTTTGAACATGGAGGTGGTTTGCCTTTGCCATTAAAAGATGTAGACTGTTTTTATTGGTCCTTGCTGTAGGTGGTTCAGACATAGAAATGGTTCGTGTCTGTGCTTGCCACAGGTGACTTGGACAGATTGAGCAGAGTAAGACAAAGCTGTGTCGGTGAGATGACCTGTCATAAGTGTAGTCCTGTGTACTTGCTGGTACAGAAGGCAAGAACTGCAGTGAACGCCTCACTTCACCCAATTTGAGAATAAGGAGGCAAAAAATACGAGGGGGCAGGATGTATCACAGTCAAATGAAATTTTTTATACTGTTAGCCAAAAAAGAATTCTATGTCAGTAGGTTGAATGGTTTCATCATTATGAGGGCCACCCATTTATCCAACGAAGACGATCTGGTGCCAGTCAGAACAAAGTCAAAGAAATGTGTTTTCTGATTGAAAGGGTTAATCCCATCCTAAGAAAACTAAGGTGTTAGAAAAACAAAACAAAAAAAAACAAAAAAAAAATATATATAAAATCTTTCATCCACATCTGGAGAAAGATAAGGGTAGCAGAAAAGGGTGGATACTTAAAGGAAGGAATCCTGGAGGGTGCGAAGGTTGTTTGCAAGAGATTTTAAATCCATACGCTACATCAGGAGGAAGCGAGGTTCTCTGCAAGAGTTGAATTTCAGGTTACATGGAAGAATCTATGAATCCATTACCTATTTGAACATGCAGAGGTTCATGAAAGGAGCCTCCCCTTGTCAGTATCCAGAAGGATTGAAGGTTAAGTCATATGGAGTTTAATGGAATATATTATTCAAGAAAAACAAACTAGACCAGCATTTTGTGTCTGATGTGAGCGGTTAGGTCTTTACTGGTGATCCATAAAGGGAAGAAGATCCTGTCCAGTTCCTGGTGACAGTGCCTGTCATCTACACAAGGTATTAGATCTGACGCAGCTTGAAAGAGTGTGGGGGAAATGATAAGTTTTTAGCGATAAGATCAAGGGCCATAAAGGCAGAACCAGATAGTTCCAAGCTGTAGCATAAAGTGTCAACTTTATCGAGGCTTAGGAGATGCTTGATAAAGGATTATTTCCTGGAGAGACCACGTCGGTGAAAGCACGTCAGATCTAAACACATCATCATCATCATCATGCGCTGCCGGGAGAAGGTTGCAGTTGATGGAGCAGTTCGTACATTGGTGTTCTCATCTCATTCCATTTGTATGCAGTCCTTTGTTCTTTGTGTTGCCAAGATCCATTCATTCCTGGGTGTGGCATCTTTTTTACGTTTCCACAGCAGATTTGTTATTTATTGTATAGTAGGATGAACTGACAGACAGCACAAGGAGTCCGTCAACACAGACGGGAGTTGCACAGCTCCCAGCCATATATATAACCACTG
Source organism: Oratosquilla oratoria (assembly GCF_046742065.1). Taxonomy (NCBI): domain Eukaryota; kingdom Metazoa; phylum Arthropoda; class Malacostraca; order Stomatopoda; family Squillidae; genus Oratosquilla; species Oratosquilla oratoria. Next base: position 122,149,876 of record NC_134777.1, read on the forward strand.
TATATATATATATGGACATGGACTACCAGTTTCTCTTTTGGCAACTATGAAGTGGCTCTTTCAAGATGGAAGTTGCCTCTTTGTAGTGATGATGCAATTGTACAGTTTCTATATATTATATGACGGCCATGGGACGGTTTGATGTTTCAAACTGGCCATGCGCCCCACATGTGTTAGCCTATGACTCTCCTATCCCAAAAAGATTGGTTGGGCCCCATTTAACTATGGTCAGGGGGTACTAACAATGAATGTACTGGCAGGGTTTTTTTGTTAGTGACTTGGGTCGCTGAACGATAACAATGGTGTTAGGTGGGTTCATTTCCGATCCTACTTTTCACAATCATCGCAGCTGTTTGTTGCTTGCCGTTCAAGGCTGTTTCTAGACCATATCTAACCAAAAGTGCAGAAATCCATCCTGAAAACAACAAAGTCCTTAGCATTGTGAGGGGGAGGTGTTTTCTCTTTTGTTTCTTTTTAATCTGTTGATTTTACCTTGTCATTCTCATTTTAATTAACTTTGGAAAATCTAAAGAGTCGAGCCTTTTGAAAACCTTTACATTAAATCCAGCAAGTTTTACCTAATGTTATCCAAGTAAGCTTCATCAAAACCTGCCTTAGTAAGACTTATCCTAACTCATCTATGCTAGCCTTACCCTTGTACCTACCCAAGCTGCTAGCCATACTCACAACTGTCTAAGCAAAAGCTATTCACCTTGACTGTTAGAGAAAGGCGTCCTCGTTTCATGACGGGAGTGCTTTTCGTTGGTTACCTCCTTGTCCTGCTCCTTACCACGTTCTGTCTCACCATTTCTCATCTTCCTTTTCTCTCTTTCTCTTCCCCCATTCTGTCTTGTGCTCCTCCTTTGTTTTCCTTCCTCATCCTCCTCCCTTTCCTCCTCTTTCTCATCCCACATCCTTCCTCCTCCTCCTTCTTCTTCCTTGCATTTCATCTCTCCAGTTATTTCTTCTTTGCATTTCTTCTTCATTGGGTTGGTCTGTATAGACTCGCTCTCATTCTGTCCCTCCTCATTGCTCTTGTCCCCTTCAGGAGGATTTTATTAACCTGTGAGTAGTAGTTGGCTTCCTCCATCACATTCATCTTGTGTACAAAGTGTTTGGTTGAACTGTGGCGGTCTCATCAAAACCAGCTATTGGCCATTGATTTGTTTAATTTGTACAATAGGGCTATTTTTCAATTTCGCCATAATGAACATGTGAAAATGAAGGTATATAAAATTGTGATAACCGGGTTGAAGTGTTTCATTTTATACCTATCTGAGGGTGACTTGAACCTCTGATGAACCACAGGTTCCTAGTAAGCTGGGACGAAGAAAGGGTAATTGTGAGATGGAACTTAGAGAACCACCTCTCTACTATTCATCTTCAGTCTATTTATGCTCATTGTCTTCTGGAGGAAATGTAACCCTGCATTCAGTCTCTGCAGTGGGCCATTTATTTTTCTAATTATTATTATTATTATTATTATTATTTTATTTTTTATTTTTTATTATTGTTTTATTAATTTTTATATTATATTTTATTATGTTTATCTTTATATAATTATTGCTACTTCATGATTGGTTAACTAGGAAAGCCATGCACATAGCCATGGCTGATTGTGAGCAGACAGTGTGGAAAGCCACACCCAATAGCGGATAGTGTTTGAACAAGTTGACATTTCACACTCCTCTTAATATGGTTGCCCTTCAGTAAGGAGCTGTTGGTAGCTAGGTATGTAAGCCTGAGAATTGCGAGTAATGCATCAGTAAATGAGCCATCTCTTTTTAGTAATTACAAGAACACATCTACATATACCAAAGGCTTTTTCCCCCCTTTTAAGGGAGGGAGCCAAAAAACAAAGGCATAAAAACCACTCCCACCCATTCCATCCCTATCATACTCCACTCCCCTCCACCCTCTTCCCTCCCTCTATCTTGGCACCTCCTGGATGACTGATCATCCTTGCATCTCACCCACTGCCCTGGATCAGAAGCAGTGTCACAAGACACAGCAAGGCTGCTTCATTAAATCAGCGACACCCCCCCCAACTCCCTGTCCCCTCATGCAGAAAAGATGGGGGGGAAAATCCCTTTGGGATGCATCAAATTATTTCTGTCACATACTCCCTCACCCCCTATCCCCCACCCAATCCCCATCATGCATCACAGCATCATCCATATACAACCATTTTCCATTCACCCCTATCTTCTGTCCTGGCCCGTCCTTCCTCAACAGACATTCCTCTCCCAAAGCCCCTTTTACCCCATCCATCCATCTCATCCTAGGTTGGCCTCTCATGTTCACTCCTTCCACCTCTGCCTTCCACACCTCTTTTACTAGTCTTTTTTCACTCATTCTTTCCATGTGTCCAAATCATCCCAATACTCTTTCATCAACCCTATCTTCCAACTCCCTCTCCATCCCTGTTCTCCTCACCTCCTCATTTCTCACTCTATCCAGCCTAGTAACCCCTATCATACTTCTCAGACACCTCATCTCAAACATATTTAAACTCTTCTCTTCCTCTCTTATGTGTCCATGTTTCTGCCCTGTACAGTGCTGTTGGCACAGTCACTCCATACAATCTCTTAGTATCCATTCCCAATTGTCTATTTCTTGTTACACTTTTTAATCCCCCAAGGCATTTACTCGTTTCTCTCAACCTACATTCTAAATCCACCACCACTCCCTTTCCTGCCGCATTCACACCCAAGTACCTAAAACTATCCACTTTCTCCAGTCTCTCTCCCTTAATACTCACTTCCAGTCTGCTGCCACTTTCTCCCCTTGTACATCTCATCACCTTACTTTTACCCACATTTATCTTCAACTTCCTTCTTTTGCACACCTTCCCAAACTGTCACTAACTTCCTCAATCCCTCCTCTGATCCTGCTACAAGCGCAGTGTTGTCAGCAAACAACAGCTGGCTTATCTCCCACTTTTCTCTATTTTCTTTAACCATCTCCAATCCCTGACCCACTACCCTTGCATTTACCTCTTGCACCACCCCATCCATGTATAAATTGAACAGCCAAGGCGACATAAAACATCCCCGACGAAGTCCCTCCTTTTCCTCAAACCACTCATTCCCTCCATTTCTAATCCTGACACATGCTCTACTACTCTTGTAAAAACTATTGACAGCTCCTAAAAGCTTTCCTCCTATCCCATGTATCTGCAATACCTCCCACAGTGCCTTCCTGTCTACCCTGTTGTAAGCCTTTTCCCAATCCATAAAAGCCCAAAAAACATCCTTAGTTTTTCCTATAGCTCTCTCACATATGTCTTACCACAAAAATCTGATCTACACAACCCCTGTCCTAAACCCACACTGTTCCTCACCAATTCCCTCTGTTCCTCTCCTAATCCAATCAATCAAGACCCATAAGCCTTCCCAACTACACTTAAGCTGATCCCTGTGAAACTACTACACTCACACTTGTCCCCTTTCCCTTGTAAAGTGGAACTATACAGGTTCTCCTCCAGTCTTCTGGCACTCTGCCCTCTCTTAAACATTAAATAACCTTACCAGCAAGTCCACCATAACTGTACCTCCTTTTTTTCAGACATTCTGCATGACATCCATCCAAACCAGGTGCCTTACCTGCTCTCATCATCTTAACTGCCTTCACCTCATCTTTTCTTATTTCTCCTCCATTTTCCTCACTCATCACAGTCATTTTCTTAGCACTTCCCACTGCAACTATCTTTCCCTCCCTATTCTCCTTCACATTTAGCAACTCTCTAAAATACTCTGCCCATCTTCCACTTACTGCCTTCTCTTCCATTATCATCTCTCTATCTGCACCTTTTACTTTTTTTTCCTACTTGATTAGCCTCCTCTTCCTCTCTTAATTTCTTTCCAAAACATCTTTTTATTACTTTGAAAAATTTCTGTCATACTCTTATGCTTTACTTCTCTTTTCTTTGTACCTCTCATATGATTCCCTCGTCCTATTTTGTAACCAATCTGTGAAAGCTTGCTTCTTCTCTTCTACAACCTTCTTTGTTTAATCATCCCACCATTCACTACCCTTCCTTCTACTTCTCCCCGTCCTCCTTGTTCCACACACCATCTTTGCACACCTTGTGACTCCCTCCTTGAAACATTCCCATTCCTCCTCCACTCCTAGTTCTACTCTATCCTTTACTCCCTCCCACTCCTCTCTCAGCTTCTTCTTATACTCATTCTCCTTTTTTTTCCTCATTTAAGCAGTTCACTCTAAGCAGCACCCTACCTTTTGTCCTTTTCCTTTTTCTCCATCCATCCTCCACTCTCAACTTGCCTTCCACCAAAAAATTATTTGATATTCCCCCACTCTCTCCCCTTAGAACATGTACCTCCTTAACTCTTCCTACTATACTCCTGGTTACCACTACATAGTCAATTAATGCTCAATCTACCACCCTTCCATCCACCACCCTCTCCCATGTGTACTTATGCTTGACTTTCTTCCTAAACACTATTTGCTATCATCAACTCTAGACACATCACCATGAACTCTCCACTACGATTCTTTCCTGGAACTCCACACTTCCCAACCACTCCATCTATTGGTTTCTTTCTTACCATAGCATTAAGGTCTTCTAATACCACTACATTGACATTTCTTCCTGATCCCTCTATGCACTCATTTAAATCTATCCAAAAAGCCTCCCTTCTACACTCTTTTCACTACCAGGCCCATATGCACTTATAAAAATCCACATCTCCCCTCCCAGTTTCACCTTTATCCACATTAACTTTGAAGAAACCTTCCACTCCACTACATGTTTACCTATCTCTTCACTTACTAGTATAGCCACCCCTTATCTCCCTCGTCCTCTCTTCACTCCTGAGAACCTCCCTACTGATGCAACTCACGCGACATCACAAAAGAAATTCATGAGGGCCATCTCTGTCACCACACTGCGTAATGGAAGATCTATCTCCTCCCTTTCCCCCACTCTTGCAATATAGAACGATTGAAATGCTATGGTTGGTAAAATCATGATCCATTTAGCCGTCAATTATGACGTTTCCAGGATGCACCATGTGGAGGCGGATCATAGTTTTTCATATCTAAATATTTCAATTTCTGATCTGAGTGTCACTCTTCCGACCATACACGTTGGTAACCGTATTCAAAGACTCGAGAAGATAATGAATACGAGATTATGAAAGCCCATGAGCGGTATGTACTCCTCAAGTCATGTTTAATTTTGACTCGTGAGATTGGGGTGAAGGGAGGGAGCAAGACGTTGTGCTTCCCGCCACCCGTCCAGTAACAAAAGATAACCATATAAAACCTTTCATTTTCTTCTTATGTGCCACTTTATGGGATATGTGAAAGCAGTCATATTCATGACTATTTTATATCACAGAAGACGTGTTAAATTTTACAACAAGCCTCATAATGACTGGGCACTGATAATAAATAAAATGTATAAACATTAGAATTATATTCCTTATACTCGCTATAATTACTTTGCAATATCGAGATGGAAAGCTTTGCAATAGGTGAATAAGGACTGCTTCATCCCTAGATGTACATGAAATTCGTGTAACTCGTATAGTCACTGAGGTAAGTGAAGTAATATAAATATGTTTTAAAGAAGCTTGAGATTTCAGCCAGCTCAGCGGGGGAGGGTTGAGCAGGGCTGCCAACCGAAAACGCAGGATCGAATGAGATGCTTTGAGTGAATTGCCTGTACACGGTTGGCGAAGTTGTTTCTACCCACTTCCAAATTAAATCTATTTGCTGACAGTTTGAGACCATTATTTCTTGTCAGATTCTCATTCAGTGTGAAATTTTTGTCACTTGATGTCGATTCCCTTAAAGACCTGTATCAAGTCACCTTTGAGTCTACGCGATTTTAGGGAAAACATTCATATTTTTTAGTAGATTTTCGTATGATTTATTTGTTATATTTGGAATCAGTTTTGTGGCTCGCCATAGTGCTTTTTCCAATCTGTCAATGTCTTATGAGATTAGGTGACCATACGGAAACGGCATATTCCAAAAGTCTATCTCTCATTAACAAGCTGTATAAATCGTTAGTTTTGAAGTCAAAAGATCGCGCAGTCAGTCCTGGAAAAATTTGCTTTCTCAGAGGCTGAAATACACTGCTTAGATTATTTGAGATCGTTACTGATAATTACGCCGAGATCCTTTCCACTATCCACTTTTGTTAACGAATTAACTTGTAAGTACTTAATGATATTTTGACCTATGTGCATAACCTTGCATTTACTAATGTTAAATTTCATTAGCATCTTTTCAGGCCATTGCTGTAGTTTACCTAAATCTTCTTGAATATCTAATTGGTTTAAGTGATCATTTGCCATTCCGCACAGTTTTGTATCATCAGCAAATTTGGAGACAAAAGATTTTAGCCCGTGCTCTTTATATCATTTATATATATATATATATATATATATATATATATATATATATATATATATATATATATATATATTGCAGAAAAACCACTGGTAAATAAGAAATATAGTCCGAACGTTTTCGTCTATTTAAGACATCATCAAGGGAATACAATAAAGGAGGTACAGACAGTATATATACTACAAAGTAAAAATATTGTAAGGAACACGGAAAGATGAATGACACAAGCCTGAGAAAATTACCCACAGTTCGCAGGTCACAGATGGACCAAATGTCCGGGCAGGATAACATGTAACAATTTTCTTTGAAATAAAATTATCAAGCCTGTACATACCTAAACTTAGATTGATATTTTGATCAAAAGTTTGTTTTATGTGGGTTGATTCAATGATGTTCCTTTCAGTAAAGGAATTACAAGAGGTTATTTTACTGGGATTTTTGCAGTCAATTACATGATCTTGGTCCCTCACATGAACAAAAATACCACTAGACATTTGACCACTTCTCACACTGTACTCATCTTGGTTTATTCTTGTTTGTATATCTTTGCCAGTTTGTCCAATGTAAAATTTTTGGCACTGCAGACAAGGAATGGTGTATACGCAACCTTCAGTATTATGTGGAGAATTTTTATTTTTTATATTTTGAATTATACACCATTATATACAATTTTAATTACGCACCATTCCTTGTCTACATTGCCAATTTTTTTTTACATAATTTCATTTCAAAGAAAATTGTTACATGTTATCCTGCCCGGACATTTGGTCCATCTGTGACCTGAGAACTGTGGGTAAATTTCTCAGGCTTGTGTGATTCATCTTTCCGTGTTCCCTAAAATATTTTCACTTTGTACCTCCTTTACTGTATTCCCTTGATGAAGTCTTAAATAGACGAAAACGTTCGGACTACATTTCTTATTTACCAGTGGTTTTTCTGCAAATTATATTCACGTGTCATTTGTGAAACACTGCAATATATATATATATATATATATGTATATGTATATATATATATGTATATATATATATATATATATATATACACATATGTGTGTGTGTGTGTGTGTGTGCGTGCGTGCGTGCGTGTGTGTGTGTGTGTGTGTGTGTGTGTGTGTGTGTGTGTGTGTGTGTGTGTGTCACCGTGACTGAGTTCAAGATGAACCTGACTTACGATATAGAACGTAAGCTGTACCACAGTCCCGGTGGGCAAAACACTTCAGCATGCTAAAGTACTGATACGACGGGTCACCGTCACCGAGTTCAAGATGAACCTGACTTACGATATAGAACGAGCTCTAACACAGTACCGTTGCGCAGAGCACTTTAGCATGTTAAAGTACTGATACAACGGGTCACCGTGAGCTCAAGATGAATCTGACTTAGGGTGTAGAACGTAAGCTGCACCACAGTCCCTGTGGGCAGAACACTTTAGCATGTTAAAGTTCTGATATGACGGGTCACCGTGAATGAGTGCAAGATGAACCCGACTTACGATATAGAACGTAAGCTTCACCACAGTTCCAGTGGACAAAAGGTATTATTTTAGTTGTGCACACCTACGCGATATAGCATTGGAAAATTAAATATTAATTTTGTAAATAGTAATACGTAATATGCGATTTTCTTGGCGGAAAAAAATACTTTCTACATGCAAATCTACTAACGAACGAAGCCGCTAGGATACGGTGCGGACACCATACCAGTCCAGTCAATATCAGACAACGGTTTTCAAGTTGTGGACCGAGTGTTCTCCAACTCCAGGTGACGTAGCGCTGTTACAAAGACGATAGGGCTTCCTTGGATTTTATGAGAGAACACGGGGTTCTGCCGTCGTCTATTAATTGCCCGAAGTACAATAATAATTATAATCAGGCCGTCAGCATCCGTGACGACGACAACGACCTAGATGATCTTTAGAATTTAAGGTACCGAATTACTAGACATTGGTTAGGTTACGTAGGTTAGGTTAAGTTAGGTTAGAATAGACTAATTTATTCTCGGCACCTATCAAAACAAACATGGCGCATCATTCAACCGCCGCGACTTCGTTCGTTGGGAAATAGGTTTTAGGATTTTTTCTTATTGATTTCCGCCAAGAAAATTGCATATTACGTTGATCTATTATAATTTACAAAAGTAATAATTAATTTTCTATGGCTATAACGCGTTGGTGTGCACAACTAAATTTTAACCTAGAACACTTTAAGATACGACGGATCACCGTGACTGAGTTCAAGATGAACCTGACTTACGGTATAGAAAGTAAGCTGCAATATTGATACGACGGGTCCGTGACTGAGTTCAAGATTAACCTGATTTACGGTATAGAACGTAAGCTGCACCACAGTCCCGGTGGGCAAAACACTTCAGCATGTTAAAGTACTGATACGACGGGTCAATGACTGATGAACCTAACTCACGATACAGAACGTAAGCTGCACCACAGTCCCCGTGGGCAAAGCACTTTAGCATGTTAAAGTACTAATATGACTGGTCACCGTGACCGAGTTCAAGATGAACCCGACTTACGATATAGAATGTAAGCTGCACCACAGTCCCTGTGGGCAGAACACTTTAGCATGTTAAAGTTCTGGTATGACGGGTCACCGTGACAGTTCAAGATGAACCCGACTTACGATATAGAACAGGGGTTCTCATTAGGGGTGAAATTCACCCCCAGGGGGGTATTTTGGGATTTCTGGGGGTGATTTGTGACCACAGTCAGCTTACGGGGTGAGGAAAGCAATTATAGGTTTTGGCCTATCTGGCCTGTCACCTGGGCTGGATTTATACTAATTTGGGAAAAATATATACTAATTTGGAAAAAAATAAAAGGGTTTTTAGTAATATTTGCATATTATTTAGAATGCACCTTTTGAAACAGACAATCTTGGAAAGGAGGGGGGGAATGACATTCTGACAAATGGTGAAAGGGGTGAATGGGCCAAGTAAGGCTGAGAACCCCTGATATAGAACGTAAGCTTCACCACAGTTCCAGTGGACAAAAGACAGTATTATTCTAGTTGTGCACACCTACGCGATATAACATTAAAAATTAAATATCAATTTTGTAAATCATAATACATAAACGTAATATGCGATTTTCTTGGCGAAAAAAAGCTTGCTACAAGCAAATTTACTAACGAACGAAGCCGCTAGGATACGGTACGGACGCCATGGCAGTCCAGTCACTATAAGTGGACCGGGTGTTCTCCAACTCCAGGTGACGTTAATAAGCGTTGTTACAAAGACAATAGGGCTTCCTTGGACTTTATGAGAGAACACGGGGTTTACCGACGTCTGTTAATTGCCCGAAGTACAATAATATATAATCAGGCCGTCAGCACCCGTGACGACGACGACGACCCGGATGATCTTTAGAATTTGAGGGACCGAATTACTTAACATTGGTTAGGTTACGTAGGTGAGGTCAAGTTAGGTTAGGTTAAGTTAGGTTAGGTTAGAACAGACTAATTTATCATCCTCGGCACCTATCAAAACAAACATGGCGTATCATTCAACTTCGTTCGTTGGAAAATAGGTTTAAGGAACTTTTTTGTTGTTGATTTCCGCCAAGAAAATCGCTTATTACGTTGATCTATTAAAATTTACAAAAGAAATAATTTTCTATTGCTATATCGCGTCGGTGTGCACAACTAAAATTTTACCCACTTTAGCATACGACGGGTCACTGTGACTGAGTTCAAGATGAAACTGACTTACGATATAGAACGTAAGCTGCACCACAGTCCCCGTGGGCAAAGCACTTTAGCATGTTAAAGTACTGATACGACGGGTCACCGTGACTGAGTTCAAAATGAAGCTGACTTACGATATAGAACGTAAGCTGCACCACAGTCCTGCTAGATAGAGCATTTTAGCATGTTAAAGTACTGATATGACGGGTCACCGTGAGTTCAAGATGAATCTGACTTACGATATTGAACGTAAGCTGCACCACAGTCCCTGTGGGAAGAACACTTTAGCATATTAAAGTAACGATACAACGGGTCCCCGTGACTGAGTTCATAATGGACCTGACTTACGATATAGAAGGTAAGCTGCACCACAGTCCATGTGGTTATGTTATGTTATGTTAGTTTTTTTTAGGAAAATTTAGGTTAGGTTAGGTTTTTATGTTTTGGTTAGGTTAGGTTTGGTTAATTTAGGTTAGGTTCGGTTTGGTTTTAGGTTAGGTTAGGTTTGGTTTTTAGGTTAGGTTAGGCTAGGTTTTGGTTAGATTAGGTTAGGTTAGGTTTGGTTTTAGGTTAGGTTAGGTTTTGGTTAGGTTAGGTTAGGTTAGGTTAGGTTAGGTTAGGTTAGGATTTGTTTGGTTAGGTTAGGTTATGTTTTGTTTTGTTAGGTTAGGTAAGGTTTTTTAGGTTTTAGTTAGGTTAGGTTTGGTTAAGTTAGTTTAGGTTAGGTTTGGTTTTAGGTTAGGTCAGGTTTGGTTTTTAGGTTAGGTTAGGTTAGTTTTGGTTTGGTTAGGTTAGGTTAGGATAGGGTTTGGTTAGGTTAGGCTATGTTAGGTTATAAAAAGAGAGGCTGAGGGAAAACACTCAAACAGAACGATATTTTATTCTTTGACTAGGTTCGCACTATGATGCTTCTATAGAAAGAATGTTTGCACTACAGAAAAATTGGCAATATATACCGAAAATGTGTTGGCAGTGAACAAGGATAGATGAGTAGGTTTGAGTTCAAGGAGACTCGAACTGCGTGTTGGTTGTACTGACACTCCGTGGGGGTGCTTCTGGTGATCTGAGGTCCCATTTTCTTCCATTCTCTTGCTGCGTGATGATTTGATGTCACCTACTCTATTGTTCATATATTTATTAGTGGCTATGTACAGAGCTTCTACAATTTTTCTTTGCCTCTTGGTGAGGTTATTGTGCAGAATGCTTGCTTGATCCCATTTAGGTAGTTGTCCTTCTTCGTCTATGTAGTTCACGAGTACATTAGTGTTGTGGTGGTATTGGACATTGGCTCTGTGTTCTTTTAATCTTGTGAATAACCCCCCTGTAAGTTCCTCCTTTATAGACACTGTCACGCCCTGAACATGGAATTTTATAAACTAAACTTTCGGTATTACTAAGAGAGGAATGTCTGTTGGGGAAGGACAGGAGAAGACAGAAGATAGGGGTGAGTGGAGAATGGTTGTGTATGGATGATGCTGTGGTGCATGGAAGGGTGTGGGTGGGGGATGGAGGGGTGAGGGAGTATGTGTGAATGATATTTTGATGCAGCCTGAAGGGATTTCTCACCGTCCTATCTGTCTCTGCATGAGGGGATGGAGAGGGGGAGGTTGCCGATTAAATGAAGCGGCATTGCTGTGGATGTGCTGTGTCTTGCTACATTGCTTCTGACCCAGGCCAGTGGGTGAGATACAGGGGTGATCCGTCATCCAGGAGGAGCCAAGAAAAGAGGGAATGAAGGGTGGTGAATGGGAATGGAGTTATGCCTTTGACTTTAACTACCTCCATTATAAGGGGGAAAAAGCCGTTAGTATATGTATGTGTATATATATATATATATATATATATATGTACATATATGTATATATATATATATATATATATATATATATATATACAATATGTATATATATATATATATATATATATATATATATATATACAGTGTATATATACATATACATATATACGAGTATACACATACCCACTTCACATATATGTATATATGTATATATATATATATATATATATATATATATATAATATATATATATATATATACAGAGAGAGAGAGAGAAGCAAATAAATACCATAGGGGGACTAAAGAGTGTAATGAGGGTTGATAGGGTTGATGAAAAAGTATTGAGATAGTTTGGACACATGGAAAGAATGAATGAAGAAAGTTTAGTAAAGGAGGTGTGGATGGCAGAAGTGGATGGAGTGAACATGAAGGGATGCTAGAAGATGACATACGAGTAAATGGAGTGAAAGGGGTGTTGAGCAAGTGTGGATGTCTGTTGAGCATGGAAAGGAGTAGGCAGGAGATAGGGGTGAGTGGAGAATTTCAGTGTAAAGATGATACTGTGTCACAAGAAAGGGAATGTGTGTATGATATTTTGACGCAGCCTGAAGGAATTTCTTCCCTTCTAGTTTTCTGCATGAGGTGACAGAGAAGGGAGGTTTTCGATTAAATGAAGCAACCTTGCTGTGAATGTGCTGTGTCTTGTTGCATTGTTTCTGACTCAGGGCAGTGGGCTGGATACAGGGATGACCCATCGTCCATGAGGAGCTAAGATGAGAGGGAAGAAAGGGTGGTGGATGGGATTGAAGTGGGTGGGAATGAAATGAGTGGGAGTGGGTATTTGCCTTTGACTGGCTACCTCCCTGGTAAGGGGGAAAAAGCCCTTGGTATATAGGATAGAATATATATATACATTTATATATATATATATATATATATATATATATATATATATATATATATATATTATATATATATACGTGTATGTATGTATGTATATATTATCTATATATATGGTATATATATATATATATATATATTATATATGTATATGTATATATATATATATATATATATATATATATATATATATATATATATATATATGCATGGAGTGGGTGGAAAAAGGAAAGACTGGAGTCTTATTCCGAGTTTATTCTTGACTAGTTTTGCTAACGAAACTAGTCAAGAATAAACTCGTTTTAAGACTCCGGTCTTTCATCTCTTCCAACCCACTTGAAGTTGTCAGAATATCTCAACATTTATATATATATATATATATATATATATATATATATATATATATATATATATATATATATATATATATATATATATATATATATATATATATGCATGGAGTGGGTGGAAAAAGGAAAGACTGGAGTCTTATTCCGAGTTTATTCTTGACTAGTTTTGCTAACGAAACTAGTCAAGAATAAACTCGTTTTAAGACTCCGGTCTTTCATCTTCCAACCCACTTGAAGTTGTCAGAATATCTCAAAATTTATATATATATATATATATAGGTATATATATATATACACATATATACATATATATTATATATATATATATATATTACACACAGGAACCCACAGTCGGAGAAAGAATAAACTTCGAATAAAGAAAAATCCTATATTTCGGCTATCAACTGTAGCCCTCTTCAGGAAAGTACATAAGATAGAGAACAGAGGGGACTTATAAACTACAGTAAGAAGAGATGTGGACAGTTGACCTCACTCAGGCGCGGGGCAAACTGGGGTGGCGGAGGAGGGAGGAGGTGAGGAGAGGGGAGGATGTAGTGTCCGCATCAACTTGGCTACTGCTGCGCGTGAGATAATGTCAGGTGTCCACTGCCCTTTAGAAATATTAATATTAGGGCATTCCTCAATTAATGCTGATTCGACTATTTTCCTCCTGAAACCGCAGTGGGACTTGAACACTAATCTGGCCTTACCCCAGTCGAAAGAATGATTCTTATTTTTGACATGAAGAAATACAGTCGAATTTTCTTGCCCATACCTAATTGACCTTTTATGTTCTGCCAATCTAGTGTTCAGGTCTCTCCCGGTTTGACCCAAGTAAACCAAATCACAATCTTTGCAGGGCAAACAATAAACACCAGGTGACTCAACTTCCTTCGGTTTTTGTTGAACGTTCACAATTTGCTTACGCACGGTGTTAGGATAGTGATAGGCAATAGTGAGACGTTCATGAACGTCTCAAGTTGATGCGGACACTACATCCTCCCCTCTCCTCACCTCCTCCCTCCTCCGCCACCCCAGTTTGCCCCGCGCCTGAGTGAGGTCAACTGTCCACATCTCTTCTTACTGTAGTTTATAAGTCCCCTCTGTTCTCTATCTTATGTACTTTCCTGAAGAGGGCTACAGTTGATAGCCGAAATATAGGATTTTTCTTTATTCGAAGTTTATTCTTTCTCCGACTGTGGGTTCCTGTGTGTAATTTACAAATGTGCTACTACATATCTGTTTAGACATATATATATATATATATATAAGTGATAATTGTATTAATCACAATACTGATAATAATTGTATTATCAATAATAATAATAATAAAACATACATATACTAAGGGCTTTTTTCCCCCTTGCCAGGGAGATAGCCAAAATCAAAAGAAATAAACTCACTCACCCCTATCTTCTATCCTCTCCCGTCCTTCCTCAACAGACATTCCCCTCTTTCCCAATACCCATTTCACCCCATCCATCCATCTTATCCTTGGTCGCCCCCTCATGTTCACTTCATCACCTCTGCCTTCCACACTTCTTTTTCTAATCTTTCCTCATTAATTCTTTCCACGTGCCCATATCATCCCAATACTCTTTCATCAACCTCATCTCCCGACTCCTTTTCCACCCCCACTGTACTCCTCGCCTCCTCATTTCTCACTCTATCCAATCTAGTGACACCTTCCATACTTCCCAGAGATTTCAACTCAAACACATTTAGACTTTTTGCCCCTTCCTCTTTTATGCCTAGAGCAAAGGCATAATAACAATAATGATAGTAATGATAGTATTCATAGTAATGGTAGTAATGATATTATTGATAGCAATGAAATTTAAATTTATGTACGAATATTGCTTGGTGTTTATCAGCCACGAAAATGATATCTGGACTTGGAGCTTTTAATGATTACTAATGATTTTGATAAATCTTGCTTAGTTCTCTGTCAGTTTTATACCTTTTGTGTTGGTATGGCTGTAGGCTAATATTGTATTCATCAGTAAGGTAATGCCACTTAAGTCAATCGTGTACTCATACTTTATACTCGTATCCAGCATACATGAGAATTGGCCTCAATTTTATCTTCATAGTGCAACACATATTATTCCCATCCCTAACATAATATATATAGTATAACTATTAGCAACTCGTAAGCTCATTCATAGAGGAGTGACCACCATTTATACTGGAGCCATCAGATAATTATATTTTTACTCATTATATATCATGGGTATTCCATAGGTAGAGCTATTTCTTGTAATCACAATATCAGAAAGAGTGGGCCAAAATAATTAGTCATACATATCTAACTACAAACAACGCACTCGAAGGGTGACCACGTATGGAAAGTCAACTTGCTCGAATGCTCTGCCCCAAATTGGCTGTGGGTCCCCACACGGCCTGCACGTGAACTTTCAGCCAGTGTTCATTCCCCAGAAGAAGCCACTGTGCAAAACTGATTTGAAATAAAATTGGACCAAGACTCGTATTTTTCTTCATCCATCAACATACTTGTCACACGTAATCAAAATATAAGCAGAGTATATTCATAAATGGCGCCGTTGAACTGTAAAGGGCGGAGGGAGGAAACTCTTTGATCTCCGAGAAGAAGCAGACTCCAACCTTCACCCACCTCCACCTTGGGCAAGGTGTGACTCAAGGATAAACAAACACTTGTGTACAAACAGTGGATCATGTTAGCAATGTACAGTCAGCTTATGATTACAAAAATATACTGCTTGATTCCGGTACAGCATTGACAGTACTGAAGCAACATTACATATTATTATTTTTGTTACCATTATTATTATTAGTATTATTTATCTGCGGTGCAGCATTTGCTGTTCATGAAGTGTGTACTAGATATAGACATATGTATTCAATGTAGTCATATATGCATATAAGCAACACACACACATACATTCTGCAATACTAACGGGTGATACGGTTGAGTTGGTTAAAGTTAATTAGTTTATCTTTACCGTTAATGTTAATATTATTATTATGACTATGACTAAGTGTTCTGGTAGGACTAGAAAGATTTATTTAGTGCAGCTTAGAAGAATTTAGTGTGAGATTAGGTGCATTTGCGATATATTTAGGTGAAAAAGTTTCGTGAGAGGAAAACAAAAGTATTAAAGTACTCTGCTGGGTGAAGAGGGTGAAGAGGAAAAATACAAAAAAGGAAAAGAAGAGGAGAGGAAAAAGAAGAACTGGGAAGTGGAGAAAGATGGAGGAAAATGTGGAAGAGAGGGTAAAGAACACGAAGAATAAGAGCGAAGTAAAAGACATACAGGATGAGAAACGAGTTTTAAGAGAGATGAGAAGATGGAAAAGGAAAAAATGCAATTGGGGTTTAGGGAGGAGTGAAAAATTGGTCTGCAAGTAGGGGAATAGGGATAAAGGGCGGTTGACAGGTGGGGGGGGGAAGTCAAAATTGGAAAGTGCTGCATATGCTGTTACATGGTGGAGGAGGCCAGAGGAATAGGACAGTCAAGAACAGGATTCACGAAGGGGAAGATGGAAAGAAGAACGTTTCTGTTCAATACAAGACTACGTGTAGTACAAAAACTCAAAAGGCCATGAAGATGAAATGAATGAAAATTTGAAGAAAAAAAAATCCACCCATTTTTCACATTAGATAGTTATGACCTGTTTCTTGTCATTGTGTTGTGTCACAAGAGAGGGGAGGAGAGAATGGGTATATTTCATAGAAAAAGCCGAAGAATGTAGTGGTGATAGGTATCGAAACATTTTATTTATGTGGGCTGGCCTTGTTCTTTATGCTCAAAAACACACCATCCTGATGCTTTCTGTCAAGGAATTTACCATCTAGACAAACTCCCTTTGCAGTGTCCTTATATTCCTAGGAAGAGCGATTATACTGTGTTACTTTTAATTTAAAAAAATCCAGCTTCTCTAGTCACGTTGGCTTTTTATTGACTACCTTAAGACGACCCACACCACTATGAATTTGGTCAAGGGACTGGATATATGGCAACGAAAAGGAAGGTGGTTGTGGCTTTATATAGATGAAGTGAATCTGATTAATCAGGTTTCGATTTTGTCCTGCTGATTTGCTTGTACTTTTTTTATGAGCCTTCAATGATTTAATTTCTCTATTTTATTGCATTTCCCTACTTCACAATTTAATTTCCTCCCATTTCTTCTCCCAATTATTTCATTGCATCTTTTCCCATTTTCTATGATAAGCCTCTGTCGTTGGGATATTGCTCAAAAGGCTATTTTGGAATTACTAATCGAACTGCATGACACTCCTACTCCCTCTCTTTTCATGAAAACCTTCTCCTTTTTTTCCATATATGGGGAGGGGGGTGTTCGTGACAATCCTATGAATCAGAATCCTGCATCATTCTTTTATGGTCCAAAACTGGTCTCCATTCAAAGAGGAATGCTAATTATTTGTCTTTACCTTTTACTATCTCCCCTTCTGGATTAAGAAACATGATTTTACTGTTTGGGGGCGGCTGGCAAGGACAACATAAAGGGGTATTTGAATAAATTTAGGACAACGATGGTGTGTTCGATGACGGAAAATGGGGTCTTAAAATCTTTCTGGCCTTAGTTGGTCTTCAGATACGCAGGCAAGTTGCTGGCATAGTGGATAGTGGGTTGGACTGCCAGCTTGGCAGAAGTGAGATGGATCTCCTACCATCTCCCTTGGTCAAGATGTGTGTGGTAAGGTCGCAGCACTATCCATACACTGGGACACATGAGCAAGGGAACTCATCCGGGAGGACATTAGCTGTCAATCACGAGCCAGCACGTGATCCAAGTGTGGTTGGTTGTTGTGGAATGTGGTTTACTGGCGCTTCTATCGTTGTAGGCAATCTCGCGTCACTGTCGCGGATTTTAAGTCCTGCTGTCTGTGGAGAGATGACAGAGTTGTTGGTGTTTTGTCGTCCAGGATTTTGTGTGGTCATTGTTTGAGGGTGGTCAGACTAGGTAATTGTTGCAGGGTGTTGTGTAAATTAGGCATTAGTAGTACGTGTCATTTTGTGAGAATAAGGTTGCATTGGTAAGCAAGTCATTTTGTCATGAGAGGACCGTATATGTGTGTGGGGGGTGTCCTGTTCTTAAACATACTAGCCCCATTTCAAAATGTCGGGTTATACTATTGTTAAGACAACTATAGATGTAAGTTGGCCTTGTTTTAAAGTGGTTTGCTGGGCGTTCAATGTGTGGCGTAAGTCGTGAGACTACTGCCAAATCAACCTTAGCACAAGCCTCTCTCGCATTTCCAACCCATGCGCTGTTTTTTCTTTTATTCTGTATATAATAAAAGAAGCAGTATAGTACAATGAGTATGACTTTTTAGTATTATAGCAACGAATTGAATCAATTCTGTGACATGTGGCAACAGCGCTTTTTCGCCCCCATGTTGCCACACCAAAGTGTCACTGGGTGACAGATGACAGTGACGATCTGTTAATTGCTGGTCAAATTGGCAACGTCGCACTCGGGGAAGGAAATTTCCGCTTCTCTCCCACCCTGACTGGACTCCTTGGAACGCAAGCGCTGATGATCGATCAGAGGGCTAGTGGCATCCCGCCTTTCGAGCCGCCTTGTCAGCTCGTTTGTTGCCAGGGATGCCAACACGAGATGGCACCAGGCAGTCGATGGAAGGGTTTGCGCGCTTGTATGTTTAGTGTGTCCCCGTGAGAATAATATTTACCATGGTCTTAAATCAACTATTACCACTCGGAGAATTCATAGCTCCTTGCTTAAGAGGTGGCAGTGACGGTTTTCAGCCCTGAAGGGCCTCGAGCCGGGTCTACGAAATTGCTAGCCTTGACGGCTACCACTGCACCAGCTAATAATGTATGTGTGTATTTCAACACTTAAATCATGTGCTGGACTTGTGACCGACAGCTATTGCCCTCTCGAATGTGACCTCAGAATATGTATAGTCCCAGCATTGGGTAATGCTTCACACATTCCTCTTGCTCAAGGGGGACTGTAACGACTTCCAGTGTATCAGTGGAGCTTTTGGCCCCGAGAGGGGCTTAAACTCGGTGCCCGTAACGGTAACCACTAAACCAGCAGTGTGTGTGTGTGTGTGTGTGTGTGCAGCCAGTCAGTTTTGAACTGAATTCTTTTGCGCATGTAAGGCCTTCAACCGGACTTGGTGTAAAGGTAACGGTAAAGGAATGGAAAGTATTATATCAGAGTAACAGTAATTTTGGCCGTTGTAACGAAATTATCAAAAGTAACAGGAAGAAACAGTTGCAGAAAGGACAACGCAAAAGGTCAGGGAAACAGTAGAAATAGATACAACAGTTGTAGTGCTGTAGTGGAATGTGTGTCAGTCGCTGTAGTAGTTGTAGCAGTAGGAAAAGTAAAAGAGATGGTGTTCACTATAGTATTACAGTATTCAACAGCGTGTGCGCAACAATGCAACAAAGTGTCGCGATCTAATTTAGAAAGAACTACATGGTAGTCATTGCAGCGGTTAAAGTACTTTTTAAGGCCAAGTTAAAACATTACCGACAATTTAGGCAGGGGTGTTGGGGTGAGCAGTTGCATGGGAAGTCATATTCGTCTTTTAACTGACGGCTGAAGCTCAACCGTTTACCCAAGTAGTGCAAAAAGTAAACAATAAAGCCAAATGGAAGTTGGGGGTGTGTGTGCGCGTCGGCACAGCGGGGGCTGTTCCAAGTGGGGTAGGTTATACGCTCGGACTGTCTGCAGTAGACACGTCCGGTAGACCAAAGCTCGTGTACTTTGTTTTATAAGTAGGTCACGGGGCTTCTACAGGTGTCTAGGCCTCCTATCCAACGCGGGAAGCACAGGTAGTATATTATGAACACATGGACGAACGCATACATCCAAGTAAAGCTATGGATACAGGTGTTTTTTTTTCTTGCACGTAGGAAACGTAACAAATATTTCACACATATTGGACAAAGCAACTCAACTCTTTTACCAAGTGATCGATCACACTTAGGCGATCAGAACACACATCTATATATATTATATATGTATTCAATTATAATCTAATTCGGTTATACGTAACATATACATAAGGAGGTATAAGCATAATCAAAAAGTTATGTCGACATTTTTTTTTTGTAAGCGCCGACGGCGTATCGTAGACCATGTAAATTGTACCAACACTACTATGAGGTACTGTTAACACATCCAACGGAGACTGTTGGCAAACGATGGCAAATACAAGAAACACGAAACACAGTAAATGCTTGTGGAAAGAAAATTCACTCCAGAAACAGGGTTCCAGGCGAAAACATTTTATTTTGTCTCAAATGCCGAAGATTTCCACTTCGAGCAATGTGGCCAGGCTGTGACGTCATAGGCTGTTTCCATCATAGACCATGTCAACATATCTAAGCAAAATGAAGCATGGAATTGTGCGTACACACTTCCTATGAATTTTCACATGAGAATTATTGTGTACGCGCATGCGTACGTATGCATGAATGTGCGTATTCAGATAAAATCTTGGAGTTTTTTTTTCAGAAACCTAATGTATCCTATAGAGGTATTAAGCATGCTGGATGGCTCCAGGGGTTATTATGAATCTGGAAACAAGGGTCAGAGACGGTATTTGATGGTTTGTCTAAAAAAGAGAATATGTATTGGGATGTGTAAGAATATGTATTCATGCATTAGTGAAAATAACACGTTTTGAAATATGTATGTATGCATGTGTGAGTACGTGTGTGTATATTATATATATATATATATACACGAGGTATATACGTGTACATATATATATATATATGCATATATATATATATATATATATATTTGTATATATATATATATAACGTGTGTTGTGTGTTTGTATGTGCATACACGTAGCCCAAAACGTTTCGCTCAGGTCTTGTGTGAAACAATATGAAACACCAGACGAGGAATATTGGAATATATGTGACAATCTTGTGGTAGCCCTGGTTTCTGTGCGTAAGGGATTTCTACAGACATCTAATACCAACCCTACCGATACACGAGACTCAACCTGAGCGATCATTTTCGGAATTGTGTGTACACATGTATTCACTGATATGGTTTATGTATGAGTGTATTTGCATACATACACGGACACTTCACGTTTGGCTTTATAGAAAAATAACGACGCCTCAGTCAGACGCCATGAATACTCTTGATGCATTTGATATTTGTGAGCTCTCTTTGCTCGATCCTTATTTGATTTCGATATTTTCCAAAATGGGTTTCTTTTATCAGACTATTTGTTCGGAAAACCAAAAAAATATCTTCTTGGATATTGTAGAAATTGGGCTAAAATGGTGGAAGGTGTTGACATTTTGAAAACAAAATGTAACATCATATTTGGGTAATCGTCTATGATCTTTCAAGGCATTGTGACGTTATGAATATCTGGGACAATAAAAAAAAGAATATCGACTGAAACGACGAATCATTAATCTCCTTGAGTAACGTTAAAAAAAGTCGCTTTATAAAATCATGTCACTATTAGGAAAGATGGCGTGACGTCATTGTTTGCGTCATCACTGGTTCCACTGCGACATGACGTCACCAGTTGGTCGCATTTAATGTTGCGAATATTAGCCCCCGAAAATGTGCTTCCGTAAGCGACTGATATTGATGACGTCATGACCAGACGTCATAAAACTACTTCGTCAGCTGAGAAGATTTTGACGTCAGAAATACATCCGTAAGTGTATTTTTGTTCTCATTATTTTTGTTAGCACTTGTCTGCCCTGTTATTAAATATATAAATTATATAATTATAGATAAACCACTCAATGTTTCTATTTAAATATGTTAATTCATAATTATTACCGTAGGTTTGTGCTTGCGTGTATGCATATGTTGTATTTTGTGTACGTGTGTGTGTGTGTGTGTGTTTGTATTTTATACACCCCTTTCACCATATGACCTATAAATCCTGTTACATCAAAACCTAAACGATTTTAGTAATCTAAAAAGGGGGTCACGCTCTATCAAAACCGCGTTCAGGCCGGGGTCCCCGACGCTCAGCATTATAATAAAATCACTAAAGTCCGCTATAACAAAATATATAAGGTCGAGGGGGGGAGAGGGATTGAAGACCCCATCTGGTTCGTCCCGTTCTTCATCTCGTGTAATTTCATAGAATTGGATCCTTTTAAAGCAATCGGATTCCTTTCAAAGCGACTAAATCTCCTTTTAAAGAGATCGAATCCCCTTTAAAGCGAACAGATCTCTTTCGAAGCGATCAAACTTCCTTTAGAGCGATCAAATACGCTTTTAAGCGATCGAATCCACTTTAAAGCGATCGAATCGTCTTTAGAGCGACTGAATCCCTACTAAAGCGATCCAAACCAATTTAAAGTGATCGAATCCCCTTTAAAGCGATCGAATCCCCTTTAAAGCGATCGGAACCCTTTTAAAGCGATCGGAACACTTTCAGAGCGATCAAACCCCATTTAAAGCAATCGGAGCCCTTTCAAAAACGATCAAATCCCTTATACACTTGTCTGGTGCCAGACTATTTTTTTCAGCTCAGCAACGGGCCTCATCCAAGCAAGGATTGTCCTAATCCAGCAATCCATTCTTCATCCGCTCTCGCAGGTGACCCGCTACCCCAATGATACCGGCCACGATCGGACATAATTTTTGTCCATCTGCGATCCGGTCTTGTAGTGAATAAAATCGTCTGGCGCTAGTAGAAGATATATAAGGAAATCCACATTTCATTGAAAAAAAATGACAAAAACAAATAAGTAAAAACCCCATACCTTTATCAGCTCAAAGTTATTATGTATTTGGCAACACCAAGCAAAATACACTAAAAATTATATATATATATATATATATATATATATATATATATATATGACGTAAGTGGGGTAGGAAACACAGGAGTCTTAGTCGAGTTTATTCCTCTCTAGTTTCTCAGGTATGCTTTCTCAAAGGAATGGTGTACAAACGAGCTGTGGGCATTTTGTATATGAATGGACCTCACTACCTCTCCGTGTTGCCATAGCTGGCGACAAGTGTGAATATTACATATTCACTGTAGCGAATAATAAACAAATGCAATAATAATGATGATGCTAGCATTATCATTATTATTGCATTTATTATTTGTTATAATATGTAATGTCCACACTTGTCGCCAACTCTGGCAAAACGGAGAGGTAGTGAGGTTTCTTCATATATAAAATGCCCACAGCTCGTTTGTACACCATTCCTTTGAAAAAGCATACTTGAGAAACTAGGCAGGAATAAACTCAGACTAAGACTCCTGCGTTTCCTATTACACTTACGTCAACCTGTCAGAATGTCTCAACATACATATATATATATATTATATATATATATATATATATATATATATATTATATATATATATAATATTATACATATATATATATATATTATATATAATTTTAGTTTTAGTTTTAAATCGAATTTTTAGACTACGGTGTTAATTTTTTTCTTCTTTATTTTGTGTTTCAAAAACCTGAACAAGCTACAGCGCAAGGCAGATGGGTGCGCGTGCACAATTTTTTTTTTCTCTTATTTTATTATTTTTTTTTTTTGTGAAAAAATCTTCACAATGCAAACGAGGAAACTATTGTGGGGTTTGAAGAGTTTGTTTAAAAAATAAAAATAAATGAATAAATAGAATATGATAAAAATTGAATTAAATAAATCGAAATGGCGATGATCCAAAGTTGTGCTTTAAACTCAATGACTCTCGATATATTTTTTCTATTTTATGATTAGTGGCTGATTTTTTTATATTGACGTGGCGGGAGATCTGGATCGTTCAAAATATAACTTTCTTCGAAGTTCGCTCCAATGTGTATAAATATATATATATATAATATATATATATATATATATATATATATACATACACACACACACACACATATATATATATATATATATACATATATGTATATATAATTTATTAGAAATTAACAATTAAAACAAAATAGATAAATAGATAATTGAAGATTGCATTTATGATCGAGGTAGGCTTCCCGTAAAAATAGATAATAAATAAATAGATAAAAAAAAAAAAAATTAAGCAGGAATTAGCGTCTTCAGTCCTGTAGACATTGTTGGCATTTGTCGCCACAAACAAAATCAACAGAAAACGAATAAAGTGACTTTCACCTCTGATTCGGCGACGGTACTTAATTTTTTTTTTTTTTTTTTTTTTGACGAGAGTTTGGGTAATACCACTCTGAAAAAAAAATATTTTTTCTTAGTTTTAATTATCATACTCAACCCCATACTTTATACCCTGTGTGGAAGTTTGGGCATTTAACACTCAAATAATAAATTCTATATCATAAACTATAAAAATCTAGTAATTTCTCTATAAACAATAAATTCAATGTGCTGTGCTTCGTAGGTTTAAGTATTCTAAGTTTATAGTTAAATTGGATTTAATGATTACTATTGCTATCATAGTTATAGTTAGTCATCGTATTCTAAGTGTGCAAAGCCAATGTCGGAGTCATTGAAATATAGAAACTATTTTACAAATTATTTACTGGTCGACGACAGACGAAATTATTCAGAAAAATTCCCCCACAAACAAAAATATTACCATTATTATTATTGTTGTCGTTATTATTATTATCATTATAATTTTATTTACCATTATTATTATTACTATTATTTCATTTATAATAATTACATTATTTTCGTAGTGTTCAGGGTTCGGCAACATTCGCCGGGAACCGAATGCCATCCCACAGGAAACGCACCTCTAACAGGGATGAGCTACGAATCACCTTAATTTCCGAGTCTTCTCTCCTCATCTGAATAAAATCGAGTGACGTCAGCCAGAATAGTCTGTAAATCGGCCCCTAGGATTCAATGTCTCAACGAGAATGTGCTTACAAGGGTCGTGGCTAAATTGTTAATTTAATTAACCTCTAGATTCGTATTAAATATCACTACCAGTTTTGCCTACATCATACGAAAGCAGTAACACACTTATGTATATGTGTATATATACATACATACGTATATATACATATATGTATATATTATATATATATATATATATATATATATATATATGAATGTATGTATACACACATACACATGAAACCACTCATTTTCAATAATCGTTATAAAGTATATAAAGATGATTTGCAGTTTCAACAATTAGGAAGAGGAAGAGGAAAGGTAAAGGAATTTTCAACCTGTGTTGAGTGGAGAGGGGTTTGACAACAAGATATGCTTATCGAAAAAAGTATATATATGGAAACTTGGTCTGTAAATCAGAATAATATCATTCAACTCAATGCAAAGCTGTGTATATGAATATTGTATATATATATATATATATATATATATATATACATATATATATATGTATATATATATGTATATATATATATATATGTATATACATATGTATATATATGTACATATATATATATATGTACATATATATATTATATATATATATATATATGTACATATATATATATATATATGTATATTATATATATATATATATATGTGTGTGTGTGTGTGTGTGTGTGTGTGTGTGTGCGTGTGTGGTAAATAAAGATAATGTTAATGGGATGATTCATTTGACAAGAGGATTTGTTGTTTCCTCAATTCGTTGGTGAATGATTGGCTTAGGGTACACTACGATCTACACGGGTGCTTTGGCCGTCTAACTCGCTCAATGTCTTCCAAAAACATCATGTCTCCACGCTCTCTCTAGTATATTCTTCTCTTCCTCTTCTACTCGCGTCCTCCTTGCCCTTTTCCTCTTTTTTTTTTTTTTTACCCCTTCGACTTTGGAGTTCGTTGTAAGATTTAATCAGGATATAGACATCCAAGACATCCGGCGGAAGGTTGGGTATGAAAAAAGGGGATATGACGTCATGTCGTTTGACTTTTATCACGTTTTCTTTGAAGTGCGTAAATTTTTTTCCTTGATACTATCTACAAATAAAGGCCACTAATTTAAATGACGAGTAAAACGCATATTACTGAATTTTTATTCCCAAGTGCCTTTGATATGTCGTTAAAATGATATGTCTGTCGATATGGTGACTCATATTTCTTTCATTTAGTAAATCTCAAAGACCAATTACGATGGTATACTCTCTTCTCATTTGGAAGAAAAAAAATCTTCAAAAATTCTCATCTGTGCTCCTTCAAACTACACAACCTTCTCAAATACATTCTCTAGGTCCAACAAATCTCATATGTCGAGTAATATAATTTTCAATCAACTTCTGGCATGCACTTACCAAAAATAGTCACATTTTTCTGATTTTCACTCTTCGAATTTCTTTTCATCATTTCATTTATAGAAATTGTTGTGTGGATATTCCTGGATTGCACAGTGAATCTATTATATATGTAGATAAAGTCTACTCGACACCCGCGCGAGGCTAGCCTTGCCGTTTGGTTGATGTAGCATCATTGGTATTGTTTACATGCAAAATACTATGCATGAACGTAGTTC
This sequence comes from Oratosquilla oratoria, assembly GCF_046742065.1. Classification (NCBI taxonomy): domain Eukaryota; kingdom Metazoa; phylum Arthropoda; class Malacostraca; order Stomatopoda; family Squillidae; genus Oratosquilla; species Oratosquilla oratoria. Next base: position 122,176,476 of record NC_134777.1, read on the forward strand.
AAGTTATCTAAGCCACGTTCATTTCATGTTTATAGGAAAGAAAAACAAATCAGCTGTTGTTTACATGTAAAATACTATGAATTATCGTTATAAGAGCTGGCTATTCTACATTTATGATGTTTGTAAACAATCCCGCTGTTGCCACATCTCCCAAAACGAAAGCAAGACGAGAACGTCACACTTCTGAAAGATTCGTTTGACATCAACCGACTCCTTCGATCTTTTGGCCAATATGGTGCGAGATTTGCTTTGGGAAGACAAGTCATCTTGAGGATATTATTATATAATGATGAATGAAGGGCAAGTTGTGTGTGTGAGAGAATGTGAGAAAAGACTCTTAAAAAATTATTACAGGCCTTCCTAAAATGGTCATTTCGTTTTTTTTTTTTTTTGGTCTTTTGGCAGTGCGTTCTGTTAGTCTTGATTGAAACTGGACAAAAGTGGTCGTTTTTTTTCTCTATTTCTCTATCTCTTAATTTTTTCCATCTCTTATCGTTATCAATTGTTTCGCTTTCCCTTTCACCCTCTCTCTCTCTCTGCCTTGGTGATTATTCGCTTAGTTACTAAAGGAATCTTTCTTTTTCGGGATTGAAAAAAGACATGTTGAAACACGACTCATTTGTTTGTGTCGTGTCTAAACTGAAACGATTTCATTCGACATTTTCTTTTTGACGCGATATTTTGACGTCAAATTTTTGGCAACAGAATCCAAGATGGCACTGTTAAACAACATATCTTTTCCAAACCCACCTCTGAACGCATTTCGTAAACAGTGTGACTTCAATCACATGATCCATTTTTTTCATAGTCTTATTATCATTTTATCATGAGGATCCATTTATCCTATATATGATATTCTTTCTCTTGTTTATTTATCCATTTCATTTGTATTTTCCATCTTTTCTAGTGGCTCCTGAACTAAGTCAGAGAGAATTCCGGAGAACGATCTGGAACCTGCTGGAAGCAGCTTCCTTCGGCAGAAGCTGCCCTGGAATTCAGCCAAGAATTTAAAGAATGCTTATTTCGTTCTCCTTCCCCTCCCTCCATTTCCTTCTCCACTGAACTCCTCCATGACTTTCAGAATTCCTTGACATTTTTTTTCTTCTTCAGAATGTGCCTGTGTATTGGCACCAATGTGCGTGCGTGTGTATGTATGTGTGCGTGTGTGTATGTATGTGTGTCTGCGCGTGTGCACACGCATTTTATGATCGTGACGTTGATATTATCACCTTTATCTATTTCTGGATTATTTAGCAAATGCCTTCGTTTTCTCTGTTCAGGGGCGATACGAGATTTCCTCGTTGATGCGAATATAATGTTTCTGCGTTTCTTTACCGGATAAAAGAGGTTCCTCGGAACTCAGCAACAAAAGAGCGTCATCAGACGTGCTCCTCGACAGGAGCTCGAGTGTTAATGTCCTCGTCAACGTCTCCGTCGTCAGGCAGTGAGGAACCACACGCGTCCGAAAATTTCATTACGATTTAAAAAAAAAAAAAAAAAAAAAAAAAAAAAAAAAAAAAAAAAGAGGCAATGGAACACTGTATATATATATATATATATATATATATATATATATATATATATATATATATATATATATATATATATATATATATATATATGATAAATTCTCGATTATCCGGACATAGATTGACCGAACCTCAATTAAGAAAACAAATATAAAAATCCGGAGGAGGATATGAAGAAGGTTGGTGGGAGTAGGAGAGGTCTGGGGGGAGTAGGAGAGGTCTGGGGGGAGTAGGAGAAGTCTGGGGGAGTGGGAGATGTCTGGGGGGAGTAGGAGAGGTCTGGGGGGAGTAGGAGAGGTCTGGGGGAGTAGGAGAGGTCTGGGGGGAGTAGGAGAGGTCTGGGGGGAGTAGGAGAGGTCTAGGGGGGTAGGAGAAGTCTGGGAGAGTAGGAGAGATCTGGGGGAGTAGGGGAGGTCGGGGGGGGGAGAATTGGGGAGCATGGGACGGGTGGGGAGGAGGGTGTCTAAAATTCAGTCTGAGGCTTTGGGATTTGTTTAAGAAGCGATTCAATGTCATCCCAACGTACTCCAACAATGAAATAATTTATTAGAATATGACGATATTTTCTCACTAAGAGAATGTCTTTTTGCATGGCTTGGTGGGTGGGTGGGGGTGGGGGGGGCAAGGGGGAGGGGGGAGAATGGATAGGAAAAGTAAGGGTGTCTCTAAGTACACCTCAATTAATCACAAACTTCATTTAACCGATTCAATGAATTCCACAAACAGTCTGGATAATCGACTTAAAACCTCGCTTATACAGATAAATCAATTTCTCAACAGTCCGGATAATCGTGTTTACTGTAATAACGCTTTAAATGTAGGATATCAACTGATACGTCTGTGAAGATGTGTAAACTTATGTGCTAATATACACAAACAGATAGATACGCATACATATAATCACACACACACATTCATAACCTCCACTCATGAATTGGTGGTAGTCTTAGAATGGAAAGCGTGTCATGTATATATGTGCTTGTGTGTATATAAGCATATAAATAAATATATAAACTATTAGACTTAAATGTTATCTTTCTTATCAGGGATTTCACTGCCGAGGTCTGTGAACACTTTGCTTTTTGTGCTTTGAACACCACAGGAAGGAACCCACCTCAGTTTCACAGTTCACCATGAACATCTGCCCCTCCGTTGACGTTCATTTGTTCTCTTGACAAGGGGCTTCTATGTTCACTTGTTCATTTGTTGAACGACTGAACAGCTCCATCCAGTTCATCAACACGTTTTTTTTTGTTCAGTCTGAACTTTAGTGTGCACTTGTACCTCAGCTTCTACAGATCAAAGCACAGACTACATCCATCAATCTACATCCATCGACTACAGAGACTACAAGGAGCACGATTTCGCGTCACTACATGAACTGGTCGAACACTCGTGGACCCAACTCGGTCCGTTACTCGGCGAGTTTTGTCCGTTAAATCAGAGCCGTGTCCGTTAAATCGGAAGGTCTGTTCAGTCCGTCCGTAACAGCTGTCACCTCCAGAGGACTGGCTGCTTAATGCATCATGACTTATTTACACTAAAAGTAGTATTACCATACTAAGTAACAACTGCAGTCCAAAAGAGTATTATAGCTATAATACACGGAAGCTATGTCTTTAACTAGCTATACGTCGTGATAGCTTTGTTATAGCTTCTCATAACACCAAAGGGTCACCAAATAAATTGACATCAATGCTGGAGAGTAGGTCACGGGAGGTTCAAGGTCACACAGGCTCCCAGGTCGAGGATAGGGGGGGGGATGGAGGTGGATGTGGGAGGGTACAAACTCCAGGCGAATCACGCTTAACACACAAACGGTGATATAACCGTCAGGAGACAGGGTTGTGATATGTACGGCTATGTGTAACACAGTGTTGCTGGGATCTAGCTTGGAGGGTGTGGGGGGAGGGGGAGGTGGAGAGGGTGATGTGATATGGAGGTAAATGGCTTATTGTGTTATGGCCTTGTTACCTTTGATGTTTGTTCTTAGGTAAATATAAAAGTTGAACAAAAGTTACAGGTTCAATTGTCCTGAACATCTTGTGGCTTTCAGATTGCAAATATATTGCTTGCTCATATATTATGCAATATCTATATTTTAGGATATTTTTCTTATATAGATATTACATACATGCAATACTGTGCAATAAAAATTATGTTTGCATACTGAAAACAATAACAACAACAAATTTAAGGCAAACCACACGGATCACATAATCAATAACACAATATTGATGTTATAAAATACACAAAATTAAAGTTACAAAATATCGGTCAAGCCCATTTGATTCTTAAGACTAAGATATGAATTTCTTTCATGATATGAAGCGCTATGATATGTCTACATATCCTTATATATTAGACAGATTTTTTTGTCCTGTTTGAAGATCGATGTTGCCACGATTGTCCAACACAGTAGAGAGAATAAAAGTAAAGGTACAACCCCGTGGGCTGGCAATCTGTTCCCGGATCGGGCTTGAAATCTCGACAGTGCGAGTGTGTATGTGTGTGTGTGTGTCTGTATGTATGCATGTGTGTATGTATGTATGTATGTATGTGCATGTGTCGTATTTGCCGGTGCACATGAAAAAATAGAAGCATAGATATGCATTTGTATTCCGTCGGTGCTGTAATTCTGACAAAAACTTCTATGTAAACAAACCGCACACTCGCACAGCTGATGTATGTAAACAAAGCTGACACAGTTGATTTTTTACACACACACACACACACATATATATATATATATATATATGTATATGCCTTGTTTATATGGCCTGCATCTATGAGAATTCGTTCACGTTTTATGTATAATATTGTATTTAGGAAAGTACACGAAATAATTTCCTCCCCGCAAAACACTTTTAAAATAATTTTCGATAAATATACGATGAAGCAAATTTCCCCTCGAAATACCAGTAATCTTTTATTTTTAGAAAATATATTGTAAATCAAAGATGCGCCTTGTATGTTCCGCCAAATACTGTATATATATATGTATATATATATGTATATATATATGTATATATATATGTATACATACCTATATATATATGTATATATGTAGGTGTCGCTTAACAATGCTTCCACGTCGCCGGATACCATGTAAATCCAATTCCAACTCCTCCGTATCGATCAATTCCTAGACCAATATTGTCAGGCGATTTTATTTAGTTCGGTATTGAGGGAGGTCAGCGTTGGGAAACGAACTGGGACCTCAAGATGTTTGGCGGTCGTATCGCGGAAGTCATACCCTCGAGGCAAATCTTACTTGAACCACTTTCCAGTCTCCTTCTACGCTTTTATCTTGTTGGTATTGATGGCGTTTTGGTTTTATTTTCTTTCTTCTTCTTCTTCTTCCTTGTCACACTCTTTTTCTTCCTATTCCCTTTTCTTCTTATTTTTCTTCTGGGCCTTCCATCTGTTTTCGTATTATTTTTCTTCTCTTAGACTTTCTTCTTTTTTTGTGGGGGGGGGAGGGTGCAGGGAGTGGGAGGGGAGGAGGGTGGGGGAGAGTTGGAGGTACTCCCCTGAGGAGGCGTGGGGAGTGGACTCCTCTGTCTAGGATAATCGCGGAGGTCGGCAAAGGTCACCCCGACACACAATTCCTCTTCGGTGTCTCGTTCAACATAACTGAAGAGGAGGAGCCTGCCGCCCTCCTCCTCCTCCTCCTCCTTGAGGGGAAGGTGCGGGAGGAGGAAGACGAGGAGAAGGAACAAGGAGGATGTGGAGGACGAGGAGAGGGAACAATGAGGAGGAGAAGGAAGAGGAGGAGGAAGACGAGAAGGAACAAGGAGCAGGTGAAGGATCAAGAGAATTAGGAGGAAGACGAGAAGGAACAAAGAGAAGGAGGAGGAGGAGGAAGAGAAGGGACAAAGAGGAGGAGGAGGAGGAGGAAAAAAGGACAAAGAGGAGGACGAAAGGGGAAAAAGGAGGAGGAGGAGGACGAGGAGAAGGAACAAAGAGGAGGAGGAAGACGAGGAGAAGGAACAGGAGAGGGAAAAAAACCGCCAGGTGATTTTATTCATCTGCCGGGGGGGAGGGGGGAGGGCCAAATCACTCTTCTCATCGCTGATGACGTCAGATCAAAGGTCAGCCAATCAGAGCGGGTTTCAGGTCTTGCGTCATCAATGATGGGTGGTGTCCTCACTCATTGATGACTACTTCTTGCCTTGGCTATCCAAACACTGAGGGCAAAGGAGGTGGCAAAACTGGAGGAGGTCTTCCAGAGCAAAAAAAAAAAAAAAAAAAAAAAAAAAAAAAAAAATCGATGTCCGAAGATAGGGATCGAACTGAGACTCCTTACGCTACCGAGTATCCCGCAGTTTACTTCCTCACTTCATTATCTCTATGTCTGGGACCAAACGGGATCTGAGCAAAGTTCTCCCGAGGAGAGACGTCGGATTGGGGCATCTCCCTTCCTCCAGTCTCCTGAAACTCATCAACACCCGGAGGTGCGGCCCCGAGGGGTTGGCACTTTGTGCCCTGGCCAAGATGTCTACTTTTGGTATTTTTCCTAGACTTTTATCACTGAGGAGAGTTGGTAACCGGTGACAGCTCCGTCCTCCTTGTCTGTGCCATATTTTGATGAAATCGTCCCTTCCAGGAGAGATCTAAGGCCTGAGGATCGTTGTCCGATGCCATGGGGCAGTGGGTTTTAGGTCAAAAGAGGTAAACCCGTAATGCAAGATTGGAAGCTTGCCTGGACGTAGTTTCCAGTTTGTAATAAATATTCTATTCCATAATTTCCTTCTTTTCATTTTCTTTTGATTTCTTTAAGAGAGATCGGTGGCACAATCTCAAAAAAAAAAAAAAAAAAAAAAAAAAAAAAAAAAAAAAAAAAAAAAAAAAAAAAAATAATAATAATAATAATAATAATAATAATTCTTGCGCTCTTTTGGAAACCTTGGTTGAACTTTTGTTCTCGACTGTTCTTGGTTTTGTCTTCTTGCGTTCAGTGTACATGTACATTCGTCTCGGAGCTCATGTACATGATGAATCGGCCAAACGTCGCAAACTCCCCCTTATCAGGAGGCTAGAACGGTACCTCTTTCAGAGGTCTTTGTATCGTTGAATGTAGTAAACCATACCCTTGGTCCAACTTCGCCGGTGGCAGGGTTCGAATTGCCATCACCTCGACCTCCGCCGCAAGTATGTCTTTGAGTATACCGTATGTGTGTATATTTATGTATCATCTGTGTATTTTTGTGTAATTTCTTTGTATATTTGTGTATCACCTGTGTATTTTTTGTGTAATTTCTTTGTATATTTGTGTATCACCTGTGTGTTTTTTGTGTAATTTCTTTGTATATTTGTGTATCACTCGTGTATCTTTTTGTGTAATTTCTTTGTATATTTGTGTATCACTCGTGTATCTTTTTGTGTAATTTCTTTGTATGTTTGTGTATCTCCTGTGTATATTTGTGTAATTTCTTTGTATATTTGTGTATCACCTGTGTATTTTTTGTGTAATTTCTTTGTATATTTGTGTATCACCTGTGTATCTTTTTGTGTAATTTCTTTGTATGTTTGTGTATCTCCTGTGTATATTTGTGTAATTTCTTTGTATATTTGTGTATCCTCTGTGTATATTTGTGTAATTTCTTTGTATATTTGTGTATCACCTGTGTATCTTTTTGTGTAATTTCTTTGTATATTTGTGTAAGATCTATGTATGTTCTTGTAATGTTAGTGTATGGTTACAATGTGTGTGTGTGTGTGTGTATTCGTATACTGTTTGCATATACTCCTACATATTTGTGTGCATCATCTATGTATGTTGCTGTAATGTTTGTGTATGGTTAAAATGTGTGTGTATATTCGTGTATTGTTTTATACTCATGTATTGTTCAAGTATATTTCGATATAATAATAAAAATATAATATAATAAATAAATAAAAAACATATTATAATAAAAATCATGAAAAATCGTATTGTAGTCTTGTGTATAAATGTAGTGTTTGTTTCTGTTCATATGTTTTTTCTTAATGAAAATGCGCTTATTTTTCTATATGCTATGATTCCCCCAGTTAAATCTTCGTTTTTATACATTTTTTTTTAGATATTATATCCGTAATATTCTTCAGTTTATCTTATCTTCGCATTTTTATGATTCTTGTTCCCTTAAAAAAAAAAAAAAAAAATAAAAAAAAAAATAATTATATATATATATATATATATATATATATATATATACATACACATATATAAATAAAGATAAATAAAATAAAAATAGAATATAATGAATCAATAAAAATAGATAAACAATAAGTAAATGAGTAAATAAAAAAATATATATTTCTTCTTCCTCCTCCTTCTCTTCTCCTTATCCACCATCTCTTCCTAATTCTCCTTCTCTTTCTTCTCCTCCTGACCCACCTCCTTCTCCTCCTTCATCATCCCCAACTCCATCCTCCTTCTTTTGCTCCTCCTCCTCCTCCTGATCCACCATCTCCCCCTCCTCCTCCTCCTTATCGACCATCTCCTCCCCCATTCTCCTTCTTCTTCCCCCAACTTCATCCTCCTTTTCTTTCTCCTCCTCCTCTTCTTCTTATCCATCATCACCTACACCATTCTCCTTCTCTTCCTCCTCCTCCTGACCCACCTCCTCCTTCTTCCGACTCCATCCTCCTCTTCCTCCTCCTCCTCCTTATCGACCATCTCCTCCCCATCCTCCTTCTCTTCTTCCATCTGACCAACCTCCTCTTTTTCCTTCCTCTTCCTTCAACTCCATCCTCCTCCTCTTCCTCTACTTCCTCCTCCTCCTCCTCGTGGTTATTTCATGCAGAAGAGGAGTTCGGGGGTGCCAAGTGTCAGTGGAGAACCGCGTCTCGCCAGTGGAGAACCGCAAATGATGCGAAAAACGTTTCGAAGTCACTTTGGGGGGGGGGAATGCAAGTTATTATAGATTTGCGGATGCCAACTGTCTTCCCTCGCAAAAAAAAAAAAAAAAAAAAAAAAAAAAAAAAAAAAAAAAAAAAAAAAAAAAAAAAAAAAAAAAAAAAAAAAAAAGTCGCTCACAGCTCAACAGCAGTTTCTGTTCTTACGGACAAAGTCACCAAATAAAAATCCTTTGGAAAAAAATAATACATCAAATAAAATAAATATATAAATAAATACATAAAATAAATAAAAATAAATAAATAAATAAAACGAACAAATAAATGATACACATTTGGAGACAAATGACCAGCATAATATTTTCTTGGTGCTTCTGTAAACAAATTATTTTTCTCAAAGACGTCTTTACGAGCAATCGGAGACATCTTCGCCCGTCTTGACACAAACTGACTGCTTTCCGGACGCAGTCTGTGTCCGCCGTGATACACCGCCGACGCGGCTACGCCCCATCGTGGCGAAGACATCTTCAGGCAGTAAAGATATCTTCGTCTGTCTTCGCCCGATTTCCATGAAGACAACTTAAAAAACGAGGGGATCTTCATCGTTATTTAATGGAAGAGAAAAAGGGTGAATATGTTTGAATTGTTTTGTATATATATATATATATATATATATATATATATATATATATATATATATGTATATATATGTATATATATATATATATATATATATATATATATATATATATATATATATATATATATATATATATATGGGATAAATATGAAATGGCAACCCCCATGACGGCAGTCAGCGTGTGAGGAAAAGGATCACGTGGTAGGGAAGAGTGAATCACCTTATTGACTTAATTCTGTTTAATGCCGTCAAGTGATTTTAAATATTTAAGGGGCTCTTTTCAGATGGATCAGGATGTAGATCCTCAGAGGCCACCCTTCTCCTGAATGAAATCGTCTGATTTTGAAAAATAATAACATTCTTTAAGTTACGTCCCCTCATAGAAGGGGCATGTGTATAAAGAGAGAGAGATATAGAGAGAGAGAGATAGAGAGATAGAGAGAGAGAGAGAGAGAGAGAGAGAGAGAGAGAGAGAGAGAGAGAGAGAGAGAGAGAGAGAGAGAGAGAGAGAGAGGAAGAATGACAATATTAATTCATATTCCCCAGTAAGTCTTTGGACAACCGTGGCAAAATAAATAAATAAATAATATAATATAATAATAATGACGATAAAAATGAAAAGAGAGATAGAGAGAGAGAGAGAAAAAGACGATGAAGGATGATAATATCAACTCATATTCCCTAGTAAGTCTTTGGACAATCGTGGCAAAATAAACAAATAAACAAATAAATAAATAAATAATATAATAATAATGACGATAAGAATAAAAAGAGAGATAGAGATAGAGACAGAGAGAGAGATAGAGAGAGAAAGAGACGATGAAGGATGACAATATTAATTCATATTCCCCGGTAAGTCTTTGGACAACCGCGAAAAAAAAAAAAAAAAAAAAAAAAAAAAAATCGGGGCCTGAATATTTATTACATCCGGCCTACGTGGGCGCTTTCTGCCCTTCATCATGATATTGACTTTTGCATAATAGTGGCCCCCGGAAATCGTCGTTATTAATATTGACTTTGGCACCGCTTCGGAGTCGTTTACGTGGCAATGATGACCTGGCTGCCGGTGCCTGATTGGTCTTGGGTCACGGAATGGTAGATAAGATATAGTATCTGTAATCAAATGGGCTATGACCTTGGAAACAGAACCGATGTACACACACACAGTGAACAGATGTACATTTTTTATCAACCACAATACACTTTAATTCTAAGCCATCATCATCGAAAGACTCGAGGAGGCCAACATGCAGAAATTGAAACGCGGTACAGCCAAGGACTCGAATCTGCGCTAGCACGTAACAAGTGTTAGTGACTAACACTTGTCACGTGCTAGCGTGTGGTTGATAAAAATGTATATATATATATATATATATATATATACATGTGTGTATATTTGTATATATATACTGTACATATATATATATATATATATTATATATATATATATAATATATATATATATGTATATATATATATATGCATATAAATTTCATGGATTATCATATATCTGAATACAATAATAACAATAAAGGACTTACATGTCATATTGTTTTTAAATATACAAATATTCCCCATAAAAATAAGATTATTATTCCACTTCAGTCCTCTTCAGCTGGGCTGAATCATTTCATAATATTTTCAGTTTTATTCCCAAAAGAATAATAATACTAAATGACAATACTAGCTCACAAAGGAGAAACAATTTCTAGAAAACATAGGACCTAGATAGATGGTGATGTACCTAAGTACAGAGATCATAGGCGAAGGCCAAAAGGACTCAGGAACCCAAAACTAGACAGTTCGGCGTCTGGAGCCACCACCTGAAGAAGGCGTCAGCGATCTTCATCTTCACACGCTCTCCTCCCCCGTCGGAGGTCTCCTGACGGCGAGGGAGCTGTTGAAAGTGTTGTAGTTGGAAGAGGAAGAGGAGGAGGAAGAGGAGGAGGAGGAGGAGGTGGAGGAGGAACCGGAGTGAGGGCTTTGTCATGGAGACACGACAGATCCTACTGGAGGAGGTCAGGAGAGTGTGAGGTCCTCGAGGGATTGCGATCTCCGCTTGGAGTACAGCTGGCGGGGCTTCGACAGGGTCCTGCAGAAGAGAGAGAAGGCAACCCATGGGTCAGTCTAGAGAAATTACATGTACTATAATAGGGGTCGCTTTATGAACACACACACACACACACACACACACACACACACACACACACACACACACACACACACACACACACACACACACACACACACACACAAACACACACTCACACACACAAGTAAAACACACACACACACAGACACACACACACACACACACACACACACACACACACACACACACACACACACACAAACACACACACGTTTACACATACACACACACACACGCAACATTACACATAGATCGGTCATATATAAGCTCTGAGATCTCTTCCGGGAGGGAAAGCTGTCGATCACGAGTTGAACAAGTCATCCAAGACCATGGTGAATCACACACACACACACACACACACACACACACACACACACACACACACGCACACACACACTCACATACAAACACGTACGCACACACACGTACACACAAAAACAGAGACACACAAGTCCTTCACCTGTTAGTGGTGCTGTGAAAAAGGTCCTGCATGGCGCTATGGAACCGCAGCGTCCGGGCCCCGGACCCTTTGGTCCTTCCGGAGCCTCGGGCTACGTGGCGTTGGTACGAGATGTCCGGCAGGCAGGCCTCCAGACACCCGACGCTCGTCCTGGAAGACAAAAGAGAAAATTCAATTTCCAGAACTTCCAGGGCGAAAGTGTTCCGGGCTGGGATGGGGTCTGTCTGGGATAGAACACGGGCGAACTCCGTGAACCGAGTTTCAGCCCCCCGGGGATCCACTTCCAGACAGAGGTGACGGGGTTGACGGGAGGTATGGGGACATGATTCTCTCTGATGTCTGTATTGTAGGACCACTATATATATATATATATATATATATATATATATATATATATATATATATAATATATATATATATATATATTTACAAAGGATTACAAAGGCGGAGCATGCCGACAGGGGACCTTTTGGTCCATAACTAGGTCGGATGCAAAAAAATATATAATAGACAAAAATATAATAGTATAATAATAAATAGAATAAATAAATAAATGCATAGGTATAGTTAAATAATAAACAAACAGGTAAATAGTAAATAATAATAAATTGACATATAACTAATAATAAATGTGAATCAAGCAAATAATAATAAACAGACAAATGATAACAAAACAAATAAACAAATAATATAAAATAAATGAGTCATTACAGCATCTTGCTTAGGTGTTTATCTAAATGATTCTTAAAGCTTCGAACTGAACTACATTGCACTGCCTCTGCAGGAAGTTTATTCCATTCATTAACTACACGGTTGGCGAAGTTGTTTCTACCCATTTCCAAATTAAATCTATTTCCTAACAGTTTGAGGCCATTGTTTCTTGTCGGACATGAATGTATAAGAACATACATATTCTGAGCCCAAAATATCATCATTTCGAATAGGAAAATAAAGATCTGCGTCTAAAACCACCACCTGTGCCTAAAGTGTTAGGGCTGCCTGGGAAGTGGTAGTCACTAGGGGAGTATGTAATCACAAAAAAGATTGAAACTAAACACACACACACACACACACACACACACACACACACACACACACACACACACACACACACACACACACACACACACAAACACACACACATCAAAAGCTTCATAGGCTCCACGAGGAATCTACTCTTTCCTAAGGTGATCATCAATTCAGCCAATCAGAGGCGAGGACGAGAAAGGGGCGGAGCCAAACTGACTCCTCAGAGCGCAGCGGGTCACGTCATTAATCTGGCGCCAAGATTGGCTGAACGAGGATGAAGAGGGCGTCACAGGGGGCTGATGGGCAAAAGTCCCTTTTTCGGTTCGAGTTCGGTGGTTTCGGATCCGAACTCCTGCGTGAAAAGAACGGTAGGAAGGGGGAGGAGGAGGAGGAGGAGGAAGGGTAGGAGGGCGATGTAAGGAAGTAAGAGTACAACGAGGCGGAAGAATAGGAGGAAAAGTAGGAAGAGGAAGAGGAAGAGGAGGAGGAGGAGGTGGAAGAGGAAGAAAACAAGGAGGAGGAGGGAGAAATTTATGATGATGATGAGGGGGAGGAGGAGGGGGTGGTGGTGGAAGAGAAGGAAGAAGAGGAGTTGAAGGAATAAGAAGAGGAGGGGAGGAAAAGGAGAGGTAGGAAGAAGATGAAGAGGAGGAATAAGAGGAGATGGTGGTGGAAGAGGAAGGAGAGGAGGGGGAAGAAGAAGAGGAGGAGGAGGAGGAGGAGAAGGGGGAGAGGAAGTGGTGGTGGTGGTGGAAGAGGAAGAAGAGGAGGAGGTGGTGCAAAAAGAAGGGGAGAGAGAGAAGGGTGAGGAGGAAGAGGAGGGTAAGGAGGAGTAGGAAGAGTAAGAGGAAGAAGAGGAGGAGGAAGAGTAAGAAGAAGAGGAGGAGGAGGAGTTGGTTGAAGAAAGGAAGAAGGGGAGGAAGAGAAGGTAGAGGAGGAGGAGGAGTTGGAGGAGGAAGAATAAGAAGAGGAAGAAGAGGAGGAAGAGGGGGAGGAGGAGGGGAAGGAGTTGGTGGAAGAAAGGAAGAATGGGAGGAGGAGGAGGTAGAGGAGGAGGAGGAGGAGGAGGAGGAGGAGAGGTAGTGGGGGGCCAGCCGAAACCAGAGCCTTGGCCGCTGAAGGCTCTCGAGGTCTGAATTTCGTCGCCAAGACACTTCTTCTCCTCCTCCTCCTCCTCCTCCTCCTCTTGGCTCTTCTTTTCTCCAGCATCCTCCCGGTATTGTGCTGCTTTGGCACTCTATCTCTCTTTCTCTTTCTGTCTTTCTCTCTTTTTCTGTCTCTCTCTTCCTATCTCTTTTTATTTGTACCTTTCCCTCTTTTTGTGCTCCTTCTCCTCCTCCCCAATCGTCTTCCCTCTTCTAATCCTCCACCTCCTCCTCCTGCTGCTGCTCCTTCTACTCCTCCTCTTCCTCCTCCTCCTCTCCAGAGCATCTCTGGGTTCATTTATTGCTCACCTCGCCTTCCTCCTCCTCCTCCTCCTCTTCTTGTAGTTCCTCCTTTGTCAGGGTGGCCATCGATGTCCCTGAGGGCACCCAGACCACTTTATACATTCCATTCCGGTACTCCCCCGGAATTCTCTCTTCCGGAAGCTCTGACTGCTTCCTGTAATTCCCGGATGATCAGTCTCCGGTTGGGCCTTCCGGGGCTCTTTCCCTGATCCTCAAAGGTGCGTTCCGGGGTCTTCCGGTATCGTCCGGATCCATTTCCGGAACATCCGGGGGAGAATAAGACCATTTGGCGCCAGCCATAATCAAATCTATCGAGTCTGGCACCTGGGAAAGGTTGGCGTCAACGGCACTCTTTATACTTTATTTTGCGTTTGAATGTCGGCAGACGATTTTATTTTAGAATGTGGTTGACAACTTTCGCTTTATCGACGTAGTTCCTATGGTAGACAAGAATATTTGACGATAGCCAGAATAGACTGTGTGAAGTATGTCACTCAGGCAGTTCCTTACTCCCCCGAGGTTCATGGACCCCCGGGAGAAGGGGGGAGGGGAGGGGAGGGGAGGGGAGGGGAGGGGGAGGGGGGGAGGGTGTAGGTCACAAACTGGGCCCACTAACTAAAATCTAGTGAAATTTAGTGAACGTCTGATGATTCTTTTAAGTGTTGAAGCGGTTCCCAAGAGGCTAAAGGAAGAAGACCACAAATGCATAAGTATACTTAGAATACATGAGAACACAGGTTCAGAAGCTGAGCTCTGTAGGTTCTGGGTTCAAAGTGGGGCCTTAATTTTTCGTCTCGGGCCGTGAGATCTCGGGCCTTTGCTTTGGTGCCTCTACGTCACCAGCGTTTCTATCCTCGGGGGGCAGCATCACGTCAGAGAGGTGGAGTCATAGAGTGGAGATGGTTTCCAGTAATAAAGTAGTCATGTGTGACTCAGGTCAGTAGGGGTGCCACTAGTCCCTTTTTTTATTGTTATTTTTTTTTTGCTAGTCACCGACCGATTCTATTCGGATATAAGAGTACCCTTTGCAATTCTCTTCTTCCTCCGCCTCCTCCTCCTCCTCTTCCTTCCTTCCTTCTTCCTCCTCTTGCTTTTCTTTGTTTTTCTTCTTTCCTTATTCTACAAATGTTCCTCCTCCTCCTCCTCCTCCTCATCTCACTCCTATTCGTTCTCTTCTTTATGTTTCTCCTTTATTATCTTCTTTTTTCTTTCTCCACTCTCTCTCTCTCTCTTTTTCTCTCTCTCTCCCTCTCTCGCCGCAATTTATGTGAACAAGAATTAATTCCGAGTTCTTTTAGGAATTAATCGCAACTTCTTCTTTTAATTAAGTATCGGGACATCCTTTGCTTCGGCCTCCTTCGCCTGCTTCGTCATGGACGCGGCGATCGAGACAAGGGGGAGAAAAAAAGGAAAAGGATGGAGAAGAGGAGGAGGAGGAGGAGGAAGAGGAGGAGGAGGAGGAGGAGGAGGAGGAGGAGGAGGAGAAGGAGGTGAAGGAGGAGGAAAAGGAGGAGGAGAAGAAGAAGGAGGAGGAGGAAGAGAAGGAGGAAGAGAAGGAGGAGGAGGAGGAAGAGAAGGAGGAAGAGGAAGAGAAGGAACACAAAGGAACACAAAGGAAGAACAAACAACAGCAAGCCTACTGGCCCTAACGAGGCTGTTTGTGTTAACTAAACTACACTACAGTTAAGGAAACAGGAGGAAGAGAAGGAGGAGGAAGAGAAGGAAGAGGAGGAGGAAGATAAGGAGGAGGAAGAGAAGGAAGAGGAGGAGGAAGAAAAGGAGGAGGAGGAAGAGGAAGAGGAAGGAGGAAGAGAAGTGGAAAGAAAATGTGAAATGAGGAGAGGAAAGGATATGGGAGACAGAGATACAGATTGACATAGATAGAGAAAGAGAAGTGACATGTACGTATATTGAAATGCTGAAAGGACACACACACACACACACACACACACACACACACACACACACACACACACACACACACACACACACACACACACACACTTTACTTATATTGCCTATCAGTCTACTTAATTCCTACTGTCCTTCCTTCCTTCCTATTCCTTTCTTAAATCTCCCCCTTGACCACCACCACAACCACCTCTACGACTCCACCTCGCCGGGCTGACTTTATCCCACTGGGATAGAAACGCTGGTTACCGTCAACAAAATGCTCTCCCGGTGTCACACTGACCGGCGCCGTCGTTGCGGCTAGTTGCTGGCTTCAAAGTAAAGTCTCCCTTACGAGTCATTAGACTCGAAAGGTTTTATGAGAGTGTCTGAAGCAGGGGGAGGGGGAGATGGTGGTCGTAGTTATATCAAGTTCAGGCTGTCGCCAGGTGATTTTATTAAGATAATTGGACTTGTTTATATTTTGGCCGCATCCGGCAACGCCGTATAATGTGACACCGAGCTTACTATCTTCTCTCCTTCCTAACTCTCGTTCTTTCTTCCTCTCCTTACCCACCAACCAGTTCCTCCTTCTCTCCTTCCTATTTTGTTTTTCTTCATTTCTCTTTTCTTTCCCTTCTTCACCTACTGTACCTTCTTCCCCCTTCCAACACACTTCAATTGTCCCCAGCTACGGCACTCCCTTCACGGGAGGGAAATTTCTTTCTACTCTTTCTCTTATTCTTCTCGAAAATTCGATTCTTCTCAAAATTCCTATTCTTCCTGAAATTTCGATTCTACTTCTCGATTTTTATAGCGAATTTTCGATTCTTCATCTAAAAAATTCGAGTCTCATTCTCGAAATTTCGATTCTTCTTGAAATTTTGATTCTTCTCGAAATTTCGAATTCTCTTCTCGAAAATTTTATTCTTCTCGAAATTTCGAATCCTCTTCTCGAAATTTTGATTCTCTGTCTTTGGTTCGGAGAGCGGCGGCGTTCCTTTGCCGACTCAGCAACTCGGCCTTCAGAAGATCCCCTTCAGCGTCAAGGGAACGGGAACGCCCTACACGGGGGGGGGGGAGGTAAATCCACCCTAGGGTTCGAGTTCCGAAACGGCGAGGACGCTGAGAGCGCCTCAGGCTATTCCCTTAATGAAAGGGAGAAAAGGGGGGAAAGGGGGATTTGAAGATACTCAACCTGATTGGTCACAAGCTTTATTGCAGATCTTTGATGAGCTGATTCGTGAATGTCTTCTGTTTTTTGGGGGAGTAGGGGGGTGGGTGAGGGGGTTGGGGGAGTAGGGGGGTGGGTGAGGGGGTTGGGGGAGTAGGGGGAGGGAGAGGGGGGAAGGGTGGGGAAATGGGATGTGTCTCTGAGTCCGTCTGTCTTTGAAGGTGCCAACGAGCTGGGAGGAATTTGGACTAATCCCCATAATCTTCCCCTCCTCCTCCTCCTCCAACTCTTCCTTCATCTCTTTATGTTCTTTTAATACAAAGTCTCCTCCTCCTCCTTCTCCTCTTCCTTCTCCTCTCCTCTCCTCTTTACATATTTCTATATATTTTTACTTGTATGCAAAAAGAGCACATATTTTTTCTATTTCTTGAGTATAGTGCCTAGAAAACATCGTACAGTACCATAGGAAAAATATAGAATGTCATACCTTGCATTTGGAAAAAATTATATATATATATATATACATATATATATATATGTATATATATATATATATATATATATATATATATATATATACATATATGTATATATATACACACACACACACACATATATATATATATATACATATATATATATATATATATAATTATACTACACTTAATTCCATATGGTTTTCATATGAGAAAAATGTATATAATGTTGGGCGTTTATATCTTTGTGTTTACAGTTATAATTATCATCTACTTTTTTTCTTATTTCATCTATTTCCACACACACACACACACACACACACACACACACACACACACACACACACACACACACACACACACACACACACACACACACACACACACACATCCCGAAGAGCGTCTTCGTCATCCGTGTGACGAGTCATGGACCAAAAGGTCTTTTGTCGGTCCTCTATTACATTTCTACTGCAGGACCTCCAACCCCCAAGCCTCTGGAAGCTCTGTTTGATCACTATTTTCGAGCCTACACATCGACCAAATGGTCTGCCCGAGTTCTGGAAGATCTCATACGGAGGCGTTCCCAGCCACCCAATCCCCCAAAAAGCCACCCCCGCCCCCTCTCCGCCCCCCGAATGCCGCCCGAGTGTGTGGTGGATCAGCCTTTTCCGGCGTGGATCTCATCATCCACTCAGATCCCATGTCCCTAACGACGTTGGCAACCTTAAAACGCTGCATCTGAATTCCTGCAATTGATCCCCCCATCTCCCCCCCTTATCCCCCCATCTCGCCCCCTTTAATTCCCCTTCCCCCCACAAACCTCCCCCCCCTCCTTCTCCACCAGACCTGACGCTATTTGGGCGATTTTGAGATCTTGGAGCAAGGAAATTCCATCTTTATGGTCTTCTACTGTAAGGTTAATAATGGCTTGCGCTTCTGGGAGCAATGAGCTTGAAGGACCAAGTTCTTACTGATGTGAACGATTAGTATTGGGACCAGTGGATGTTTATCAAATTTCACTCAAAATTCTCTTTCTCCTTTTCGATTATTTTTCGATTTTTTTATTATTATTTACCTTTTTTCTTCTTCTTCCAGTAATTTTTGTTTTTCTGAAGTGGCCGGGAAATGGGGAATACTGGTGATTAGAAGAAAAATGTCTTGTGGTGGAAGAAGAAACAAAAATATCGTGAATATTTCACCAAAGTCAATTTCGTCTTATACAATACTGTTGAAACACACATTATACACTAAAACACATTATAATACAATAGAGTATAACATATGATACACTACAATGCATCAACACAGTGGCAAACTTTATATATACAATTTTAGCTAAAGTGATGTGATGAGTGGGGTACCCAAGACTCCAATGCAGGACCGCTCTCTCCCATAGTGGACGACCCAACCTCACCCTCTCACAAGATTTAGTGATGTTCTAAGCATACAATAAGCGCTAAATTTGTGTATGGATCCCAATTGTAAATTTAAAATAAATAAATAAATTTAAATAAAATCAAAATAAAATAATTTTAGAATAAAATAAATTTAAAATAAATATAATGTTTAGTGATGGGTAGAAACTACATATATCTAGTGATCTCGCAGATCAAATGAATTCGAAAAAATATTTAGTAAAACTAGTTCAATTACTTGGAAAAGTTGATCATTTACATGAGTGACGTCATAGCGATTACACGATGACGTCATCCATTCATTGCAGTATCGTCACCGATATCCCGCCGATGAAAAAAAGAAAAAGAAAAAAAATCTATACAACCATGAGGATAAAATTTGGTCATTTATTTTGAGTGCCGCTTCGTGTGAAGGCCTAATGAATTTTGAAAAAAAAAAAAAAAAAAAAATCGAGGGTTTTTATTGAGACCCAACCCTCTCCTCCGTCGTGTAGGTTGCCAGCAATTAATCAATGTTGCCATTCAGTCTTTTTTTTTCGTCGCCGGGTTTAATCGCTTCCGTCCTGTGCCGTACTTTAAATATTTTTTATGTCGATAGGTGATTCTATTAGGTTCTGTGGTACCACTTATGTAGTGTGTAATTCACCATGGTCTTTTTCGGATCACGTGTTGGACTCGTGATCGACAGTTAGTTCCCTCCCGGGAGAGAGCTCAGAGCTCGTATATGACCGATCTATGGGTAATGCTGTGACCTTACACGCACACACACATTCAACTCTCCGCCCACGAGAATTGGAGTAACAACCCGTAGCGCAGCGATACCGAAAATATTTCAACCCTGGGCGGGATTCGAACCCGGACCTCCGTAGTGGCAGCCGGGAACTCTACCAACTGCGCCACGAGTTGTGTGTGTATGTGTATGTGCGTGTGTGTATGTGTGTGCGTGTATGTGTGTGTATTTTAGTGTTCTTATATTAAACAAAATGTCACCTTTACCCTATGTGTTTGGACAGCCAGAACAATCACCGGTGGTTGTTGGACTCGAACATCAACACAAGGATTTCGAAACGGGAACGAAATACATTCGCCACTCGGCACAAAAACGTTTTATATATATATTTTTTCCATTTCTATGTATATCTATTTGTATGTGTATTATTGTTATGTATTGTTCTGCGTGAGTCTACGTGATTCTATGACATAAATAATCTTTAATAATGAAATTCGTTGTTGAGAAAATATATTTTGTACAGAAAAAATGAATAACATGTAATAGATGATATAAATTACAAAAAAAAAAACTTCAATGGAATATTATTTTTCGATGCAATTCGATACAAAACGAAATTGAAAAATGAAACGAAAAATGTATAAATAAATCTTTAACCAGTGTCTGGGAGGGAGGTGGGGAGGAGGATACAGTAAGAATAAATAGCCCTCTTTTATCCCCAAATGTATATAAAATTGGATCATAAATGGGGTAATCTGATACAGGTGATATAGAAAAAAAAATGTATATAAATACGACGGTGAAATATGAAAAAAAACAACAACAAAAAAACACAGACACACTTGTGTAGAGGTGCCTTGACTCCTGAGATTTTTGTTTATTTTCGTTCAAATGAACGATAAAGTCAAATTTCTATTAATTAAGGCAACAGCTAACTACTCCTCCCCCTCCCACTCCCCCTTCCGAATAAATAAAATCGCCTGACGCCATAATGAGGCAGGAATGCGTCGTCACAAGGTTGGAGTCATTTGATGACGTCAGGGCGACCTTTTATGCAGATGCTGCCCTCGTTAGCAAATACGCCCTCACAGTCGAAAAACAAAGGAGGTCGGACAAGAGCTTTCGCTTTTCTGTTGTTGTTGTTGTTGTTGTTATTGAATGAAATGATAAAGTGATTCAGATCGTAAAAATACGTTCACGTGCATGCGCACACGAACGTACACACGTAAATGTACACATAAATTTACACGTACTTGTTACTTATGTACTAATGTAGACACATATCATATGTAAATAGAAATGTACATACAGTATATTCACATAAACGAGCGTACCTTCAGACACACACACACACACACACACGAACACACACGCATGTACACACGTACATGTACACATAAATGCACACGTACTTGTTATCTATGTACTAATGTAGACACATACATGTAAATGGAAATGTACATATACTCACATACATAAGCGAGCGTACCTTCAGACACACACACGAACACACACGCACATACGTACACACACGTACGCACGAACACACACACACACACACACACACACACACACACACACACACACACACACACACACACACACACACACACACACACACACACACGTACCCACATACACACACACACACACACGTCCCCACACCTGCTAATCAGTCAGATAACCACAACGAGGGGAGTGTGGACACATTAACGCACGCATATAGGCAATTATATTAATGACCCAAATAAATCATTGGTTACGCTGGCGATGGGGTCATTATTCACTTTTACCCCGTGATGCGCTCCAGCATAGCCCAATGGCGGTCGCCACCCCCCCCCCACCCCGAGCCCGCGCGGTAAACACGTCGGAATGGATGATTTTCACACATGCAATAAGGACCGGAATTAAGCTGCGAAACACGCCTACACACACCTATACACGCACACACACACACACACACACACACACACACACACACACAGGAGGGAAATAGCTGTCGATCACGAGTCCAACACGTGATCCAAAGACCAAAGACCAAAGACCAAGACCAAGTGAATACACACACACACACACACACATATACACACAGTTGGTAGAGTTCCCGGCTGCCATTACGGCGGTCCGGGTTCAAATCCCGCCCAGGGGTGAAATAATTTCAGTATCGCTACGCTGTGGGTTGTTACTCCAACTCTCGTGGGTGGGTAGTTAGGGGTGTGTGTGCGTGTAAGGTCACATCACTACCCACAGATCGGTCATGTATGAGCTCTGAGCTCTCTTTCGGGAGGGAAATAGCTGTCGATCACGAGTCCAACACATGATCCAAAAACAATGGTGAATCATACACACACACACACAAAGATATGGGTACAAACATATACATATGAAGAACGGGGCTGGGTGGATTATGTATACCTGGATCTGGAGAAGGCTTTAGGCAAGATGGGAAACAAAGGCATTTAGAAAACGTGTGACACCTTAACAGAACGCACTGAAATTGGTAAAATATTTTTTCCTATTTTTACTAATCTTTTACCTATTCATTTAGATAATGAGAATAGTATTGAGAATTGAAACATGAGACTGGAAGGAAGGGGATAGTGGGGAACCACAAGGTTTGGTTGTGTCATGCACATGATGAATGGAATGGTTTGCCATGCACACTTATTTGCAGATGATGTCATGATCACGAAGAAAGTGAAAAACGAAGACGACTGTAAATTACTACTGGAACACCAAGATAAGGTTTATGGATGGAGTCAGAAGCGAAGATGAATTTCGAAACTATTATAAAATTTTGAAACTAGGTTAAACTATTAGTATTAGTAGTAGTAGTAGTAGCAGAAGTAATAGTAGTAATAATAATAATATTATAATAATGTAATAATGATAATAGTAATAACAATAACAATGATAATAAAATAATAAAATAATGATATTAACAATAACAATAATAATAATAACAAATAATAGTAATAATAATAATAACAATAATAATAATAATGATAGTAATAATAATAATAGTAATAATAATAATAAAATAATAACCATAATAATAAAATATCTAAAATGGGAGATGCATAAAGGTTAAAGGGAGACATTAATTATGGATTTCCACAAATTCGTGAATTAGTGGAACAAGTTGGATGAAAACATAATCAAGGAAAACAACACTAGTTTATTTCAAAGAAAATTTTGGTAAGTGTAGGCAAAGAGACGGGAACCCCTTGAGCGTAACTCCAACCCTGTATACAACAACTTGGTGAATACAGGTAGGTGAACACACACACACACACACACACACACACACACACACACACACACACACACACACACACACACACACACACACACACACACACACACAAACACACACGCACGCACGCAGTTGTAGCGTTCGGGGCCGCCACTACGGCGGTCCAGGTTCGAATCCCGCCCAGGGCTGAAATAATATCAGTATCGCTGCGCTGCGAGTTGTTACTCCAACTCTCGTGGACGGGGAGTTGGGTGTGTGTGTGTGTGCGTGCGTGTAAGGTCACAGCATTACCCATAGATCGGTCATATATGAGCTTTGAGCTCTCTTCCGGGAGGGAAATAGCTGTCGATCATGAGTCCAACATGTGATCCAAGAATATTGTGAAGACAAACACACACACACGAACACAACACACACACACACACACACACACACACACACACACACACACGCACACATACATACACACGCACATACACATACACACACATGCACATACACACACATGCACATACACACACACACACACACACACACACACAAACACACATACGAACACGCACACACACACATACACACACACGAACACACACACACGCTCACATACGAACACACAAACACACACAAACACTAAATCGACGTCGAGAGCGGGCTGTGATCGACACGCCCTCGACTGTCGGGTGTCGATCTCGTGATTAAGGGGGAAAAATTGTCCTTGACCACCCGAACCAAGGCCGCCCCCATCAAGGAAGTGTCGATATCCTTATTCTGTTGACAAAGGGCCCCGAGATGACGAGGGTCCTTACTAGATTCCGATGATCGACCCCCCCCCCCCCACAACCACCACCCGTGGACAAACTGGAGCCTCTTTTTATATTTCATATATATATTTTCTTTTTTCTTTTTCTTTTAATTACTTTTTCCTTTTTCTTCTTATTTTTCCTTTTTTTCCTCTTTAGTTTTCATTTTTTCTTTTTTCTTTTTCTTTTTTCTTTTAATTACTTTTTTCTTCTTACTTTTCCTTTTTTTTTTCTTTTTCGTTTTCATCTTTTTCTACTAATTTTCTTTTATATGTTTTTATTTATTTAAAGGTCTTTTCCTTCTTTGTTTTAATTTTTCTTGTCTATTTTGTCTATTAAGTTTGTCCTCTTTCTTTTTTCTTTTTCCTTTTTCTTTTTCTTATCTTTCTCTTTTACTTATTTTCTTTTTTCTTCTTCACATCTCTCTGGATATTATGTCAATATACATTAATATGGACCTACATTTACACACATTTCTTCACATGCACACACGATAAATACATGTGCACGAAGTATGTGTCAAATAACATCATACTGAAATGAAATTAATATAAAAATAAAATTATACTTGTATACTTAACAGAGCAATTTCATGACTAAACGATATCATAAATGTTATTTTTCATTTATTTATTTTGATCTTACATTATTCATTATTATTTTTTCTATTATTTTATTATCAATTAAATGAATATTATTGAATTAATTATTTTATTCAAAATTTTATTAGTCTTTTTCTATTTTAATTCTAATTTCTCTAGATATTTTATCTACTCGCTATTTACTACTTAGATCTTCGTACATTCACTTACATTCTTCTGTTGATAATAATGTCCCATCACTATCTCTTATCTATCTATTTATCTCGATGAAGGTGAGAGAGAGACGGATGAATCATTCATCCATCCATTCATGCATCCCTCTACCCCTCCATTCATTCATCCCTCTACCCCTCCGTCCATCCATCCGTCCATCCATCCATGCATCCCTCTACCCCTCCACTCATCCATCCATAGATCCCTCAACCCCTCCATTCATCCATCCATGCATCCATCAATTCATCCATCTCTATCAATAAGTTCATCCACAACAAAGACAACGTTGAACGAAAGGGGAGTTTATGAACGAAAACTGCAGACAAAATGAAGAACAAGAGAAGAAGAAAATGACGAAATATTATAAGAATGACGATAAGTAGCGAAGGAGAAAGAATAAAGAGAAGAACAAAAGAAAACGAAGAAAATAATGAAGAAGAAACGAATGTGGATTAAAAAGAAAACAAATAAACAACGAAGGAGAAGGAATGAAGA
>NC_134777.1:122206627-122216627 GCF_046742065.1 Oratosquilla oratoria
CCTTTTTTCTATTTCTCTCAATGTCTCTCTATCTCAATTTTTGTTCTCTTTCTATTTATCTTTCTTCTTTCTCCTTACTTTTCCTCTTTCCTTTCCCATCTTGCTCTTTTTCTCTCCTTTCCAACTCCCCCACATCTCTCTCTCTCTCTCTCTCTCGCTCTCACGAAACACTTAACCCCCTCAACGTCTCCTCAGCAGAACAAAATTGATCAAGTGCACCAGCAATAATAAAATCATCTGGGACCAATAACCAGAATAATGACTTTAAAAATGTCACTAAGTCGTGTGTGTGATTCACCATGGTCTTGGATCACGTGTTGGACTCGTGATCGACAAATATTAACCTCCTGGATAAGAGCTCAGAGCTCGTATATGACCGATCTATGGGTAATACTGTGACCTTACACGCACACACCCCCCAAGCTCCCCGCCCACGAGAGTTGGAGTAACAACCCGCAGCGCAGCGATACTGAAATTATTCCAGCTCTGGGCGGGATTCGAACCCGGTGTCACAGCCCACATTGTCCCCCTGCCCAGAGTTCCCCCTCCCCCCCGGAAGAATTAGGCTAGGATATTTTGCCCCCGGGGGAATTACAGACTGGTCCATTTCTTCCCCCTTCAATCTAGAATGTCCCCCCTAAGAAAATCAAGGATATAAGATACACACAATAGTTTGTATTGATTTATTTTAACACATAAGGTGCCATGGTCATTATTTTAACACATAAGGTGCCATGTCTCAGCAGTACATCTACGTCTTCTGTCAGCAATACATACTCGAATGGTTGTCAGCAGTACATCTATGTCTTGTCTCAGTAGTACATATTCTAATGGTTCTCAGCAGTACATCTATTTCTTGTCTCAGCATTACACACTGTAATGTTTCTCAGCAGTACATCCATGTCTTGTCTCAGCAAACCTAACCTAACCTAATCTAACACTAACCTAATCTAACCTAACACTAACACTAACCTAATCTAACCTAACACTAACCTAACCTAACCTAATCTAACCTAACACTAACCTAATCTAACCTAACCTAACCTAACCAACTGCTGCTTGTGAAGTTTATAGAGATGGAGTAGGGGGGCAGTTTAGGTTGGAGGGGGGATAATTATCCTAGGATATTTCCTCCCCCTCGGAGAAACTATCCTAGGATACTTTGCCCCCGGGGGCAGAAATGAGCGGGGGCCCCGACTTTGAGACTGGTACACCGGATCGCCGTAGTGGAAGGCGAGAACTCTAACCACTGCGCCACGAGGTTGGTGTGTGTGTGTGTGTGTGTGTGTGTGTGTGTGTGTGTGTGTGTGTGTGTGTGTGTGTGTGTTTATGTATTTTCTCTTTCTCACGTTCTCCCTTCTGCCGAGCCTCCAGATGTTTCCATTGAGTGTTTTCTCCCAATCACCTCATTATCTCTGTTCCCCCCCTTTCTCTTTACTCATCTTTCTCTTTCCCCGACTCCATTCTCATTATCTCCAATGCATTCTTTCTCACTTTGTTTCTGCATCGTTTCTTCTTCTTCTACTTCTCCTCCTCCTCCTCCTCCTCCCATCATTTGCTCCTCTTTGTTCCTCCCAACTTTTTTCTTTCTTCTCAAGAAGAAGGGAGAACAAGAGGAGGAGTAGGAAGAGGAAGTGGGGCAAGAAGAGAAGGAAGAGGAGGTGAAGGAAGAGGTGTTGGAGGAGGAGGAAGAGGAGGAGGAGGAGGCGGAGGAGAGGAAGAGGAAGAGGAAGATGAGAAAGAGGAGTAGGAGGAGGAAAGAGGAGGAGAAAGAAGAGGAGGAAGGAGGAGGAAGAGGAGTAGGGAGGAGGAAGAGGAGTAAGGAGGAGGAAGAGGAGGAGGAGAAGGAAGAGGAGGAAGGAGGAGGAATGAGGAGGAGGAAGAGGAGGAGGAAGGAGGAGGAGGAAGGAGGAGGAGAAGAGAAAGAGGAGAAAGAGGAGGACCAGAAAGAGGAGGAGGAGGAAGAGGAGAAAGGGAAGGAGAAAGAGGAGGAAGAGGAGAAAGAGAAGGAGAAACAGGAGGAGGAGGAGGAAGGAGGAGGAAGGAGGAGGAGAAGAGGAAGAGGGGAAAGAGGAGGAAGAGAAAGAGGAGAAGGAGGAAGAGGAGAAAGGAAAGGAGAAAGAGGAGGAGGAGGAGAAAGGGAAGGAGAAAGAGGAAGAGGAAGAGGAGGAAGAGGAGGATGAGGATGAGGAGGAGGATGTGTGATGAGTAACTTTATCTTCCTTTGGGAACCTGAAACTGATCGAAGATTCCAGAAGCTGCGTAATGAACAAAGTTGATGGAAGATATCACACACGCACACACACACACACACACACGCACGCACACGCACATTGAATGAGGAAACAGTGAATGAGAGATACAAAAGCGGGTCACTACGAGCATAGCTCTCTTCAACTAGGTAAATACACACACACACACACACACACATCACACTTGATGGCGCAGTGGTAACGATCGCGGCTGCCACTGGGGCGGTCCGGGTTCGAATCCCAGCCAGGGCTGAAATAGTTTCAGTATCGCTGCGCTGTGAGTCGTTACTCCAACTCTCGTGGCGGAGAGTTGGTGTGTGTGTGTGTGTGTGCGTGTAAGGACACAGTATTACCCATAGATCGGTCATGTATGAGTTCTGAGCTCTCTTCCGGGAGGGAAATAACTGTCGGTCACGAGTCTAACATGTGATCCAAGACCATGGTGAATGGTGAATAAAACACACACAAAGAGAGAGAGAGAGAGAGAGAGAGAGAGAGAGAGAGAGAGAGAGAGAGAGAGAGAGAGAGAGAGAGAGAGAGAGAGAGAGAGAGAGAGAGAGAGATTAGTATATTTTTTTTTAACAAAATGTAAGAAAACCCCAAATTTCGAAAAAAAAAAAAAATCCAGTGGCCAACACTAAAGATTTTACTTGGTGGACGCCATTTGCCCCGGATACCCAAGCACACAGGGCAAAGGTCAGGAGATATCAAGAGACAAAGAGGTACAAAGAGAGAGGGGAGTCACCACTGTGAGAGGCACCACTGTGAGTCACCACTGTAAGAGCCACCACTGTGAGAGTCACCACTGCAAGAGTTACCTCTGGGAGTCACCACTGTGAGAGGCACCACTGTTAGAGGCAGCACTATAGGAGTTACCATTGTGAGAGACACCACTGTGAGAGTCACAACTGATTCACCACTGTGAGTTACCATTGTGAGAGTCACCACTATGAGAGCCACCACTGTGAGAGGCACCACTGTGAGAGGCAGCACTATGAGAGTCACCTCTGTGAGAAACACAACTTTTGAGATTTACCACTATGAGAGTCACCTCTGTGAAGCACCACTGTTAGAGGCACTGTGAGAGGCAGCGCTGTAAGTCACCACTTTGAGTTACCACTGTGAGAGTTACCACCACTGTGAGAGTCACCTCTGTGAGTTACCACTGTGAGAGGCGCTGTGAGAGGCACCACTGTGAGAGTTACCACTATGAAAGTCACCTCTGTAAGAGTTACCACTATGAGAGCCACCTCTGTGAGAGGCACCACTGTGAGAGGCAGCGCTATGAGAGGCACCACTGTGAGAGGCAGCGGTCTGAGAGGCACCACTGTGAGAGGCAGCGGTTTGAGAGGCACCACTGTGAGAGACAGCGGTTTGAGAGGCAGCGCTATGAGAGGTACCACTGTGAGAGTCCCCTCTGTGAGAGGCACCACTGAGAGGCACCATTGTGGGAGGCACTGTGAGAGGTACCACTGTGAGAGTTACCAATACGAGTCATCAGTGTGAGAGTCACCACCGTGAGAGTCGAAGGCAGGAGTCCCTCCAAGAGGGAAGTTTCCCTAAACGCTGTGATTCGTATGGAAATCGAATTAAAACGTAAAGTTGTGAGGAGGGAGGAGGAGTGAGGAGGAGGAGTGAGGATGAGGGAGGAGGGAGGAGGAGGAGGGAGGAGGGGGAGGTGAAGGAGGCTCGACGAGGGAAACAAGTGTTTGGAGGGCGACTTGAGAGAGAGACAGAGGAGGAGTTCATGTTTGGAAGAGGAATTGGACCCGGCCGCTCTCTCTCTCTCTCTCTCTTTCTCTCTCTCTCTCCACCTCTCTCTCGACTCGGGGTCCAAGTGTTTGCATCCCCGATTCCAACCGACTCACGTGACGTCAGGGGAACCACCTGACGTCAGGAGAGCCGCATGACGTCATGTAAGCCAAGTGACGTCATGCCAACATCGTGACGTCATGTAACAAGTGACGCCATGACAACCGCATGACGTCTTTGGATCTGTGTGACGTCATTCGAATCGCGTTATATGAGAATGATATGACGTCACATGAATCGAATACGTCCCGTAACATCAAAAGATTCGCATGACGTAATAAACCCGGTGACGTCATGTCACTTGACGTCATATATCACATGATACGCATGTAACGTCGCATATAAACTGCCGTCACCTATCAGGCGACATCACAACATGACGTCACATATCACGTGACATCACAATGTGACGTCATATATCACATGACACGCATAACGTAACGGCGCATATAACGCGACGTCACCTATCACGTGACATCAATGTGACGTCATGTGACATCACAATATGACATCACATTGTGACGTCACGTGATATATTTTGTTTTTCGACCCCACCGCGTCACTTGGGTAACGACTGCATGTCAAGGGCTGACATTGGCTTGTCTGGCGACTGATAAAAACTGACCTCCAGATAAGAGGCAATTTCTTGTGCAAACACACGCGATAAACTGCTCTGCATATGAGAGCAAACACACACACAAACACACACGCACACACACACTTGTTTACGCAAACACATATACGCCCATCTACATTCGAAACACACACAAACATACACACGTATATGTGGTATGTATGTACATGTATACAAGTGCACGAAAATTTTGTGTGTGTGTGTGTGTGTGTGTGTATGTGTGTGTGTGTGAACGTATGCGTACAAATGCATATATATTGTGCATATAGACATGTATACATGCAGTACATTTTGCACTTCACACACACACACACACACACACACACACACACACACACACACACACACACACACACACACACACACACACACTGGGTGAAAAGGCATTCAACTGCGACCGAGCGCCAGGGCAAGTGGCAGTCAGCAGGTGCCGGAAGCCTTGTGTGCAAAGAGGCAACGAGATGACGTCTTTGTCCAAGAGCCTAAGAGAGGACTTTCGCGAAGGGACGGGAGGAAGAGAGGGAAGAAGGAGGAGGAAAGGAGGAGGAGGAGGAAAAGAGGAGGAGGAGGAGGAAAAGAAGAGGAGGAGGGAAAGAGGGGGACGAGGAGGAGGAGGGAAAGAGATGGAGGAGGTGAGAAAGAGGGGAGGAGGGAAAGAGGGGGACGAGGAGGGAAAGAGGAGGAGAGAAAGAGGGGGAGGAGGAGGAGGAGGGAAAGAGGAGGAGGAGGAGGAGGGAAAGAGGAGGAGGAGTAGGGAAAGAGGGGGAGGAGGAGGGAAAGAGGGGGAGGAGGAGGGAAAGAGGGGGAGGAGGAGGGAAAGAGGGGGAGGAGGAGGGAAAGAGGGGGAGGAGGAGGGAAAGAGGGGAGGAGGAGGGAAAGAGGGGGAGGAGGAGGAGGGAAAGAGGAGGAGGAGGAGGAGGGAAAGAAGGGGAGGAGGAGGAAGAGGAGGAGGGAAAGAGGGAGATGAGGTAGGGAAAGAGGAGGGGGGAAAGAGGAGGAGGAAAAGAGGAGGAGGAGGGAAAGAAGGGACGGAGAAAGGAAAGAGGGTGAGGAGGGAGGGAAAGAGGAGGAGGAGGAGGGAAAGAGGGGGAGGAGGAGGGAAAGAGGAAGAGGAGGAGGAGGGAGGAGGAGAAGGAAGAGGAAGAAGGGAGGAGGGGGGGAGAAGAGAAGAGAAAAGAGAGGAAGAAAGACATGAGTTCGTGTGAGAAAAAGTGGAGAGTGTGTGAGGTGTGTGTGTGTGTGTGTGTGTGTGTGTGTGTGTGTGTGTGTGTGTGTGTGTGTGTGTGTGTGTGTGTGTGTGCGTGTGTGTGTGTGTGGTGTACGTATGTGTCCGTGTGTGTGTGTGTGTGTGTGTGTGTGTGTGTGTGTGTGTATGTGTGTGTGTGAT
Organism: Oratosquilla oratoria; assembly: GCF_046742065.1. Taxonomy (NCBI): domain Eukaryota; kingdom Metazoa; phylum Arthropoda; class Malacostraca; order Stomatopoda; family Squillidae; genus Oratosquilla; species Oratosquilla oratoria. The sequence goes on from NC_134777.1 coordinate 122,212,713, forward strand.
TCACCATGGTCTTGGATCACGGATGAGAGCTCAGAACTCGTATGACCGATCTATGGGTAATACTGTGACCTTACACGCACACACACACAACTCCCCGTCCACGAGAGTTGGAGTAACAACCCGCAGCGCAGCGATACTGAATTCATTTCAGCCATGAGCGGGATTCGAACCCGGACCGCCGTAGTGGCAGGCGAGAACTCTAACCATTGTGTCACGAGTGTGTGTGTGTGTGTGTGTGTGTGTGTGTGTGTGTGTGTGTGTGTGTGTGTGTGTGTGTGTGTGTGTGTGTGTGTGTGTGTGTGTGTGTGTGTGTGTGTGTGTGTGTGTGTGTGTGTGTATGTATGTGTGCGTGTGCGGCAACGCTCTGGTGGCGTAATCGGAGGCGTGGTGGTCTCACATTCACTTACTTATGGGTTCGAATCCCGCACTTCTCTCCGATTCTCAGCAGTCCACAAAGGGCATAACGGGGCAAAGGGGGAGACGGCTTCGGCCGCAGCTACTTAGCGCCTTCTGGCGTAGGCTCTTCACCTTTACCTTTCCTCTGTCTATTTCCTTTGTTATTATCTTGCCTTCCCTTACCGTCTCTTACCTCTTACCTCACCCCCTCCTCCTCCTCCTCCTCCTCCTCTTCCTCCTCCTTTTCTTCTACCTCCTCTCCTCCCCCTCTCCCTCCTCCTCCTCCCCTCTCCTTCTACCTCCTCTCCCTCCTCCTTTTCCTTCTTCTACCTCCTCTCCTCCTCCTATCCCTCCTCCTCCTCCATCTTCTTCTACCTCCTCTCCCTCCTCCTGCTCCTTCTTCTTCTACCTCCTCTCCTCCTCCTCTCCCTCTTCCTCCTCCTCCTTCTTCTACCTCCTCTCCTCCCCCCCACTCCCTCTCCTCCTCCCTCCCGACCTCACAAGAGTGTGTAGATTTAATTAGTAAGTTTAAGGTTTGTTAATTAGAATCTAGTTTCATCTGTCGTTACCCGTTAATCATGGTTACTTGTTACCTGTTATTACTTGCCGTTACTCTCCAGGATCGAGTTACCCAAGAGATGTTACTCTTCGGCTCGTAGTTTCGTTAGTTACCGTTACTTGTTCCTTTGCCGTTACTCGAAGGTTACCAAATGTGTTACCTGTCGTTACTCGCAAGACACTTGGCGTTACCTGCTGTTACCACTTATTACTTGTGTTACCTGTTAGTACCAAATTTTTTTACCTGACGACAGTGGTGGTGGTGGTGGTGATGATGATGATGATGATTACGATGATGATGATGATGATGATGATAATGATGACGATAGCGATAATGATGCCCATAATATGATGATGACAATGGTGATAATGATGACGATAATGATGATGATGATGATGATGACGATGATAACCATGACATGATAACAGCGTTGACGATGACAATGATGATGATAATGATGATGATGATGATGATGATGATGATGATGATGTGATGATGACGATGACGACGGTAATGATGATGATTATATGATAATAGCGGCGACGATGGCGATGACGATGATACTAATGATGATGATGATGATGATGATGATGACGATAATGATGATGATAAAGGTGCTTACACTATAAGAACAAATCACCCAATTAGGCTAATTATTCAGTCGCAGTGATACTTTCAATTTCGACAAAACTATTTCGGGAGAAACTCGAGCAAGAGTCGATAATTTTTTTCTCAAAAGTTCCGGACAAATCTCTCTACTTACATCCTTAAATGGGCTATACCTTCCCCCTCCTCCCCCCCTCCACACCTCCTTCCGTCAGGCTACCCCCCAAAAAAACTCCCCCTCCTCCCATTCTCCGTTTTCAACTATTCTATGTGGAAGTTCATTGCAATCTCCCCACTCTGGTCTTGAGATGATTCTATTAGTTTTGTTCTGGCTAAAATATATTGATTTTATTCATTTAGAGGGACCTCTATGTCCAGTGGTTTGTATTATATATACATACGTATTGCACACACACACACACACACACACACACACACACACACACACACACACACACACACACACACACACACACACACGGCATTAAAGAATACACGGAGAAAGTAGTGCACAAATATTAGAGAAAGTTAGTACTCTTAAGTAATACGTGACTTTATCAAAAGAAATGAAAAAATATACAGATTAACACCAGGAGGGAACAAAATAGCGTTGAACTAGATAACTTTATGTATGGGGATGGTAGGTGGCAATGGACATGGAACTACCTATTGTAGGCCTTATGGTCTCTTGCAGTTTCCTTCATTCTTATGTTGGGTAAAAAACCGATACAAAAATAAATAAATAAATAAATGAATAAAAAGAAGAGAAACATGGACCGTATAGAGGAAACTATTCGGAAAATTAAAAGTACTAAAGGAACCGAGCGCAGACTAGATTTATGGAGGCAGCAGATTATTTCTCTGAATGAAAGAAGTTCGGAAATCATTAAGTGCACAGACAGAATGATAAAAAGAATAAAATAATTCGAAGAACTTTACTCGTAAAATATATATATCAGAACTCAATTAATATATTCATTTGTAGACAAAAGTAGTGAACCAGATTTTAATAATTAAGAAATATTTGCTCTAGAGATTATGAAAGAAGAAACACCTGGGAAAGACGCAGGGAAAGAAGTTCATTATAGATTAGATAAATAAAATTATAGATTAGACAAATAAAATTATAGACTAGATAAATATAAACCAAATTACAGCTTGAAAGTTCAAACTAGTGCAATTAGAGAGAGTTCAGAAGGATATCTAGTTGAGATGCTAAGACTAAGAATATTAAAAGTAAATGAAAAAACATTCCTATTGATAAACATAAGAATATTATGAAAAAGAATGTGGAAAGATGAAAGAAAGAAGTTTGCAGGAGTGACTTGGCAGAACATGGCCACGTTGTACGACTTATGGAAGTGTCCGGCAGTGCACTACGAATGTGTTTATACACACACACACATGCATACACATACATACATATATATATATATATATATATATATATATATATATATATATATATATATATGTGTGTGTGTGTGTGTGTGTGTGTGTGTGTGTGTGTGTGTGTATGTGTGTGCGCGCGCGTGTAATCTTCATTTTTTTTTTTTTTTTGGGGGGGGGGGGAGCCCTTCTAGGAGAGTTCCATGTCAACCCGACTATCTGAGGCGATGGCAGCGTCCGGAGGGAATGTGGGGGGGAGGGGGAGGGGAGATGGGGAACGGGGAACGGTGAAAGGGGGGAAGTGGGACGGGGGGGGGGGGACTATCACGCCCGCTATCGACCAAACCTTCTGTCGCATCCCATCAGCTGACGGCCATCACGAAACGTTAGCCCGAACGTTGTCGCGAACACTCAAACGTTCGGATTCTGATGACGTGGCGGAGGGAGGGGGGAGGGGAGGGAAGGGGAAGGCGGGGGAGAGGGGGTGGTGGGAAAGGGGGGAGGGGTTGTTCCGATTCCTCTTGATTAATGCCACGTCGTAAATTCCCGACAACGCGATCAGCAGATATTGTTTTATTTCGCCGCGTCCACAGCCGTCCATTGCTCGATTCCATACCTATCGGGCCTAACCTTCAACCCCCCCCCCCACCGCCCCATAACCTCCCCCCGTCACCCCCCCCCGGGGGGGGCAATCGCGGGTTCATTTAAAACTGTGGAGTTGCATCTTCCGACCAAGAGTGACGTAACAGCTAGAGGGGGAGGGGGGTAGGAGGGGACTGGCTGGGGTCGATGATATATATATATATATATACATATATATATATATATATATACATTTATATATGTATATATTAATATATATATATACATATATATATATATATATATATATTATATATCTTGATGGCGCAATCGGTTAAGTCACCATCACTTGTCACGGGCTAGCGCAGGTTCGAGTCCTTGGC
>NC_134777.1:122219127-122226627 GCF_046742065.1 Oratosquilla oratoria
AGGAAACGGCTGTGGCCCCTGAGCAAGCATTATTACTTGTACATTTAATCTGCCTGCCACCAGACTTTATTCTGATAATTTACAGACTTAATTATCAGCTTAGACTTTATTCTAATCATTTACAGACTTAATTACCAGCTCACAGACTTTATTCTGATAATTTACAGACTTAATTACCAGCTTACAGACTTATTGCTGGTAATTCTGCTAATTTGTACTGGTAATGTTCTGGATATTCTGGTAATTCAATTCAGTTGATGGGGGGGCAGGGGAGTCGATGGGGGCTCAATCCCCATCTTGCTCCCCCCCCCATTAGATGAATAAAATCGTCTGTAACCCTTGACCAGAACTAAAGCTTCGAAGTTTATCACTGTAAAGGTTAAAATGTTTGATGGATATGTCCATGGCAACTCTCAACTCGTCAATTGAGGTAATCAACTCTTGTAAGAGGGCAATTATACTCAAAGATCCCCTCTCTCTCTATCTCTCTCTCGCTCTCTCTCTCTGCGAATGTTCATCTGGCTCTTCAGTCGTGTTTGTTAGGGTGAGTATATTCCTTTTGGCTATGAGCAATTCACCCTTCATGTCCTGATCTTCCGCATTGGGCCTAGCACAGCACTTTAACGACCGGGCCATCACGACCCCCATTTCCTCCCAATGCAAGGAATCAACCCACGGAACCGCTTCAGGGTCAGATTACCCAAAATGAGGCCAGCGTGGAAGCTCTCCCAGGCGTTCTCAGTACCTCTGATGTGTGATTCATCATGGTCTTGGATCACGTGTTGGACTCGTGATCGATAGCTATTACCTTCGCGGATGAGATCTCAGAGCTCATATATGGCTCGATTTATGGGTAATGCTGTGACCTTACACACACTGTGTGTGTGTGTGTGTGTGTGTGTGTGTGTGTGTGTGTGTGTGTGTGTGTGTGTGTGTGTGTGTGTGTGTTTCACCATGGTCTTGGATCACGTTTTGTACTCGTGATCGACGGCTATTACCCTCCCGGATGAGAGCTCAGAACTCGTATATGACCGATCTATGGTAATACTGTGACCTTACACACACACACACACACACACACACACACACACACACACACACACACACACACACACACACACACACACAACTCCCTGCTTACGAGAGTTGGAGTAACGACTACTGAAATTATTTTAGCCCTGGGTGGGATTCGAACCCGGACCGCTATAGTTGCGGTTGCGAACGCTACCACTGCGCTGTCGAATGTGTGTGTGTGTGTGTGTGTGTGAGCGTGTCATGCGATTAACCCAATCCCATGGGCAGACTGCCAGAACCGAGGCCAGCGTTGAAGCTTCTTGGACCATACTTGTGCTGATTTCCTCTGGGAATGCTTCCTGTCGGCCTCCTATGCTGATTAAGTGCTGATTACGCCTTTAGACTTTCCTTTAATGGTCTTTATATCGGGGCTGTTATCAGCAAGGAGGGAGAAGTCAGCACGCACACACGCACGCACGCACACACACACACACACACACACACACACACACACACACACCTCGTGGAGCTGTGGTTAGAGTTCTCGCCTGCCACTACGGCGGTCCGGGTTCGACTCCCGCCCAAGGCTGAAATAATTTCAGTATCGCTGCGCTGTGGGGTGTTACTCCAACCCTCATGGGCGGGGAGTTGGGTGTGTGTGTGCGTGTAAGGTCACATGATTACCCATAGATAGGTCATACGAGCTCTCATCCGGGAGGTTAATAACTGTCGATCACGAGTCCAACACGTGATCCAAGACCATGGTGAATGGTGGTGAAACACACACACACACACACCTACACACACACACACACACACACGCACACATACTCACACACACACACAGTGTATATACACAATTGTCTTAAAGAGTTTCAGGACACGTTAGAATTTATACTCGTATGTTTTGCTTATTTTCGTCATTTGGTTTTGTAACTACAGAAACAATAAGACCAATTAAGTTTACGAATTATGGAGGCACCAATAGTCTTTAACCCCTTTCGTCATGTCCAGACTTCCGTTTTCTTCTGGTTAGCGTCAGGCGATTTCATTCAGGTCTGAGGCGCCAAAGAGTCAAGGAGGGCGACTGCTCAGGAACCAAAGAAGAAGCACCACGAAACCGGAGGGAAGGACGGGAGGCTGGTCCGGTTGGGTCGGTTGTTACAGGAAGACCGGTTGGTCCTGTTGGGCCGGTTGGGCCAGTCGGTCTTGTTGGGCCGGTTGGTCCGATTGGCCCGGTTGATTTAGTTGGTCTAGTTGGTCCGGTTGGTCCAGTTGGGCCGGTTGGTCCGGTTGGCCCGGTTGATCCAGTAAGCCCGGTTGAGCTAGTTGCTCCAATTGGTCCAGATGGTCCGGTTGGTCCAGTTGGTCCGGTTGATCTAGTTGGTCCAGTTAGACCGGTTGGTTCGGTTGGTCCAGTTGATCCGGTTGGTCTAATTGGTCTAGTTGGTCTAATTGGTATACGCGGTTCCTCAGGAACAATGGGTCTCCTATCAGCCTCTACCTCCTTCCGTTACCTCCTACCTCTCTTGTGCGTGCGCGCACACACACACACACACACACACACACACACACACACACACACAATGACCAATCCTACCACCACCATCACCCTCAACCACCATTATTCATCGACTACCACCACCATCGCCAAAACCACTTCCTCTTGTCAGTATTTTCCTTTGCAAAGTCTATCAGATCCAAGGAAAGGAAAAGACTGGAATCCTCTCACTGAGCCAAATTTTTCCCTCTTTATTTTTCAAAATCGAGGCCGTATCTTCCCTTTCCCTCGCTCCTCTCCCACGTCCCTCCACCCCTCTATGGACGAGAAAATATCCTGTAATGAGTAGCGAGTCCAAAGGGGCCTCGAATGCTTTCAGATCCTTTTTATTCTTCTCGTTTATGGAATCCAATCCTACTGAAGGGGATCCTTTTCGAGAACGCATATAGGAAGGAGGAAAAATGGATGGATACATGTATCCTTTTATTTATTCTTTCTTTTTTTTTGGGGGGGGGGAGGGAGGGAGGGAGGGAGGGGGGAGTTTGAGGTTACCTGTGAAAAATCTCTTGGGGAATATACATTTTATTACATGAATGGCGAGATGGTTAAAATAATAATAATAATAATAATAATAATAAAATAGAATAAAATTAAATAAAGATCGACCTCAGACTCGGAACACAAAAAAGTATGAAAACAACAACAGCAACCTTAATAGTTCCTAGCATAGAAGAGATATCGTACAAGGAGAGGAAAAATAAGAAAAAAGAAAGAGAAGAAGAATAAGAAGAATAAGACGAAGAAGAAAACAAAGAAGAAAAAGATGATAGATAAGAAGCAGAAGACGAAGAAGAAAAGAAAAAGAAGAAAAACAAAAAGCAGCAGAAAACGAAGAAGAAGAAGACGAAGAAGAAAACGAAGAAAAAGAAGATAAATAAGAAGGAGAAGACGATGAAGGAAAGAAAAAGAAGAAAAAGAAAAAGCACCAGAAAATGAAGAAGACGAAGAAGAAGACGAAGAAGACGAAGAAGAAAACGAAGATAAATAAGAAGCCGAAGACGAAGAAAAAAAAAAGGAAAATAAAAAGAAGCAGCAGCAGAAGAAGAAAAAAAAATAGTGACCTGGTCTCTGACCCCGACTTGACCTGATGGTGACCTTGCCTGGCGCCCCGACACATACATGGTGCGTTCTGTATCGAGTTTCTTCGTAGTAAAAGAGATAGAGGTGACAAACATGACTTTAGTCCCCAACTGTATATCAGCCTCACCGAACCAACCGGAAAACAAAAGAGTCGCGCTACTGGACGCCGTGGTTGGTACACCTGGGGCCCTCAACCAGGCTTACCAACTACCTAAAAAAAAAAAAAAAGGGGGGGAAGTCATATTGGAAACTATGCAATTAAAATTGCAATCAATGGAGCCAATCAAACCGGCTGGCCTCTCTCTTTTGATAAGCTACGACTGTGAGACCGTCCAGAGGACTGATAGGTATCTTGCGCGCCAGCAGTTCGCTGACATTCTTTTATGCCTTGTTACACCGTTTGGGCCTCCTGGTAAATGATGGATGGGTTGACTGACTGATTGATTGATTGATTAACTAATTGAATGACTGTGTTGAAGGTTAATTCTGGAATACAATGTCACACAGGTTCAGGTGAAGATGATCTGGTGCATGACTGGCTCAGATGTGGGCACATATATGCATATACATATACGTATATAAAGTATATATATATATATATATACACACATATATATACATATATATACATATATATATATATATATATAAATGTGTGTGTGTGTGTTTATACATATATGGTGAGGCATTGTGACAAGTTGGAAAAGGTGGGTGAGGAAGGCAATGTCTTAAGCTTAATTCCTGACTAGTTCCGCACAAAAAATTTCTTCAGATGAGTTATATATTGTTCCTCTGAAGAAACCTTGTTCGAAATTAGTCAGGATTAAATCCTGGATTAGCATTCGTGTCTACCTTACACACCTTTTCCACATATATATATAATACACCCATCTGTATATTTACATACGTAGTAAAGCAGATTTATGAGAAGTCCTTGGCAGGAGATCAGGATATCTTCTGGGCTTTTATGGATTTGGAAAAGGCACATGACAGGGTTGACAGGAAAGCATTGTATAGAATAGGACAAAAGTGACAGTGAGGGAGTGAGAGGAAATGGGATATGAGCCAGACGTTGTTTGCAGATGACAATGCGCTTGTGGCTGGGTCAGAGGCGGGTCTGAGGCAGCTTGTGTTGGAGTTCGGGAGGGTTTTGTGAAAGGAGAAAGCTAAAAGTAAACGTGGGCAAAAGTAAGATGGTGAGATATACAAGGAGAGAGAGGCAGCGCGTTGGAGTAAGTCTTAAAGGAGAAATGCTGGAGGAAGTGGAGATTTTTAAGTATTTAGGATCACATGTAGCAAGGAATGGAAGAGTGAGGACGGAGGTAAATTATAGAGAAAAAATAAGCAAGTAAATGTTTTTGGGGGAAAGAACGATGTCATGAGAATTATGAAACAAGTATCTGGAGGACGAGCGCAATGAGATGAAAAAAAAAAAGGTTGATTGAGCCTACGACGCTGTATGTGACAAAGAATTGAAAATTGAGAGAGGCAGATAGGAGCCTGAATGTGCTTTTGGATGAAGCATTTGAGAAGTATGTTTGGTGTTACGAGGATGTATAGAGTGAGAAATGAGGAGGTGAGGAGTAGAGCGGAGGTGGAAATAGAGCTAATAGACAAAGTTGATCAAAGGGTGCAGTGATGATTGGGGCACATGGAAAGAGTGCGGAAGGCAGAGGTGGATAGAGTGAGCATGAGAGGGAGACCGATAATTAATATAATAGGATGGGTGGATTGAGGGGGTCTTGGGTGTAAGGAGAATCTCTGTCGAGTAGGAAAAGGAGTGGGCAAGAGATTGTTGTGAGTGGAGAGCAGTTGTGAATGCATGATAAAGTGACATGGCCCAATAGAGTTTCTTCTTGTCTACTCCGTAAATCTCTGAATGAATGAGGGGGAAGGGTCGCCATGTAATGAAGCCGTGGGGGTAAACCAGCTTCGGCTCTGCGGTGGAGGTGCTATGTCTTCCTGCACTGCTTCTGAATCGAGCAGAGGGCGAGGGCCTGGGATGGGCCTTCATCCACATGGAGTTAAGATCAGGACAATAAATAAATAAAAAGTGTAGGGATGTAAGTGGGATGGGTGACGAATTGACGTCATCGCGAATCACACTCAAACTAGACATGATGTCATCAGGAATCCAATTCATTCACCCAAGGGGCAGGCGTTTGTTTACACACACACACACACACACACACACACACACACACACACACACACACACGCACGCACACACACATGCACACACACGCACACACACATGCACACACACGCATACACACACACACAACTTCGTGGCGCAGTGGTTAGAGTTCTCGCCTGCCACTACGGCTGTTCGGGATCGCATCCCGCTCAGGGCTGAACAAATTCAGTATCGTTGCACTACTGGTTGTTACTCCAACTCTCGTGGGCGGGGAGTTGGGTGTGTCTGAGCTCTCATCCGAGAGGTTAATAACTGTCGATCACGAGCCCAACACGTGATCCAAGACCATGGTGAATCACACATACAAACACACACACACACACGAACTCACGAAAACCCTTTAACGCTTCAATCCCGTGGCCCTCACGCATTAGGTTCATAAGGTCGATTTTAGCACATTGAAACATACTAATGTGACCTTTATTGACAAAGTCCAATTTCGCTTAAACGCGCTTTTGAGCGACAGCGGCCAATAAGCTACGGCAATTAACGCTGTGATATAATGTTTGCGCGCACGAACGTTTATGAAAAAAAAAACCTTCCTGAGTAAAGCTGTTCCTGCGTAGGGTACGTTATTGAGGATTTCAACGTTTCAAACGTATCTACGCGACGTTTTCGAACGTACCAAATGTTTCTGAATGCATTAAACGTATCTTATGTTTCATTTTTTTTTTTTACCTATTTTGAACATTTCCAGGATATTGTTAAGGACCCTTGGAATGAAGGAACTTGTCATATACGTAAAAAAAAAAAAAAAAAAAAAAAAAAAAAAAAAAAAAAAAAAAAGGGGGGGGGGTTAAGTAAATTTTGGTGCAAATTAATCATCACCGTTTCCATTTGCACCAGGGCCGTGGTGCCGCACGATGGACTGGGAGGATCATAGTTGGGAATGTTGTCCCAACTACCATCTTTTCCTCAGAGTACATAGAGCCAATTTGCCAGGCCAATTGGCTTCTGGTAGGGGACGGGGAAGGAGGGGGGAAGGGGGAGAGGTGGGACGGGGGGGGGAGGAGGAAGGAGGGAGAGGTGGGAGGGGGGGAAAGGGAAAGTGGGTGGAGGGAAAGGTGTCCTCCACCCATGGGAGTGGAAGGAGGTGGAAGGGGGAGGTAGAAGTGGAAGTGGAAGTGGAATTGGAGGTGGAAGTGGAGGAGGAAGTGGAGGAGGAGGAGAAGAGGAGAGAATTTCCTCTTCTTTCCCTCTCAGTTCAGCTCAAGTTGTGATTTGTTTTGAACTCTCAAATGCTCTGGGTGCAGACCAGCCTCTCAATGATCATAGGTCTCATCCTGGAATTCATGTGTGTGTGCGTGTGTGTGTATGTGATTCAGCATGGCCTTTGGATCACGTGTTGGACTCGTGATCGACAGCTATTTCCCTCCCGGAAGAGAGCTCAGAGCTCATATATGACCGATCCATGGGTAATGCTGTGACCTTACAGGCACACATACCCAACTCACCGCCCTCGAGAGTTGGAGTAACGACTCACAGCGCAGCGATACTGAACTTATTTCAGCCCTGGGGAAGATTCGACCCCGGACCACGGTAGTGGCGGCCAGGAACTCTACCAATTGAGCCATCGAGTTGTGTGTGTGTGCGTGTGTGTGTGTGTGTGTGTGTGTGTGTGTGTGTTTGATTTCATCTGCCGCATACG
>NC_134777.1:122229127-122236627 GCF_046742065.1 Oratosquilla oratoria
CTAAGGGCTGGGCTGGCGTGTGTGGGTATATATGGGACAGGCTGTGGGATTTTGTCTAGTCGTCGGTGTGGGATTTTGTCTGGTCGTCGATGTGGGATTTTGTCTGGTTGGCGTCGCCGGAGCTCCGTGTCGTTCTGTAGGTTGGAGGGTGGCGTGCATCTGTGTTTTTTGTCTCATTTTCACTGGGGAATGATCTTCTCACACTCGGTAGGATTTTTAAGTCCTCGAGTTGGGTATTCATTCCCGGGGATAGATCCTTGATATACAAAGCCTCTAATATAGGTAAACGTCGTGGGTCTTTGTTGTGATCTATAATCTCCGTATTCTGGGTTAGGTCTTCTCTTCTTAATTTTGCTTGATGGACTTCGCTATGATGATTTTTAGGTGCTCCTGAGTTTAGGTGATATGACAGACGACGCGAGAGCCTCATGGTGGTCATGCCGATATAGGTAGTAGGATGGGTTTCACAGTTCCCATATTTGCAGGTGTACCTATATACGACATGAGATTTTTGAAGCTCATCGACGATCTGCCTGGTGTTGTTCCTTAGGAGTAGGTTCGATGTTTTTTTTGTTTTGATAGTAAATAATGAAATTAATTTTGGAGCTTGATTCAGTGGGCTTGATGTTTCTCTTTATGATTTGTTGCATCACTCTCTCATCCTCCTTGTATGCAGTGGAGAAGAAGGATTTGTAATATATATTTATAACGTTCTGCGCTGGATTGTCTGATGCATTTGCTGATTTAATTTCCTCGTACCAATTTTCCATTATTTTCTTGGTCACTTTTTCAATGTCTCTATTGCTAAAACCGTTGTTGATTAGGACTTGTGATGCTCTTTCTAGTTCTAGGTGCACATTTTTCCAGCTACTACAATGGCTAAGGGATCTTCGTACATATGCACTAATTGTTGAGATCTTGTACTTTTGTGGGCATTCACTCATTCCGTTAAGGCAATGTCCGGAGTTACTAGCTTTGGTGTAAACTGAGGTATGAAAAGATCCTTCCCCCTGTTTCACGAGGACATCAAGGAAAGGGAGAGATCCATTTTCACTGTTTTCGATGGTGAAGTTAAGACCTGAGGCTTCTATGAGTCTCTGTTGTAGTGCTACGACTTGTTCGTTATTTTCCGCTTTTACGAAAATATCGTCTATGTATCGACAGTATATTTGCGGTTTCTGTACTTCACCGAAGACCTCTTCTTCGATACTACCCATGAAGAAGTTAGCAAAAAGGACTCCCAAAGGAGATCCCATTGCAACTCCATCTATCTGGCAGTATTTGGTACCTCTCGGGCAGGTGAATGGGGCTTCTTTAGTGCAAATTTCTAATAGTTTTCTTCATCACTTCTTCTGGGATGTCGCATTTGGGGTAGCTGTCGTTGTGGTAGACTCTATTGATTATATATTGTATCGTACGATCTACCGAAATATTCGTGTAGAGGCTTTCTGCATCTAACGAAGCAATTACACCTCTAGAGTTGTGGTTGGTCAGGATATCCAAGAAGTCGGTAGGGGACCTGACACAGTAAGATGACGGCACATACGGGGTAAGGATTTCTCCTAGCTTCTTCGCTATTTGGTAAGTCGCCGTAGGGATTTGAGATATAATTGGTCTTAGTTTGTTTCCAGGCTTATGGGTTTTAATGTTTCCGTAGCAGTACCATCAAAACTATCAAAACAAAAAAACATCGAACCTACTCCTAAGGAACAACACCAGGCAGATCGTCGATGAGCTTCAAAAATCTCATGTCGTATATAGGTACACCTGCAAATATGGGAACTGTGAAACCCATCCTACTACCTATATCGGCATGACCACCATGAGGCTCTCGCGTCGTCTGTCATATCACCTAAACTCAGGAGCACCTAAAAATCATCATAGCGAAGTCCATCAAGCAAAATTAAGAAGAGAAGACCTAACCCAGAATACGGAGATTATAGATCACAACAAAGACCCACGACGTTTACCTATATTAGAGGCTTTGTATATCAAGGATCTATCCCCGGGAATGAATACCCAACTCGAGGACTTAAAAATCCTACCAAGTGTGAGAAGATCATTCCCCAGTGAAAATGAGACAAAAAAACACAGATGCACGCCACCCTCCAACCTACAGAACGACACGGAGCTCCGGCGACGCCAACCAGACAAAATCCCACATCGACCACCAGACAAAATCCCACACCGACGACTAGACAAAATCCCACAGCCTGTCCCATATATACCCCCACACGCCAGCCCAGCCCTTAGATTCGTACCTGCCACTGAGGAAGCACCATGAGGTGTGAAAACGCGTTTTGGCTTATTTATAGATTATGTATGTTATTCCACAACATGACATACGGAGATTTATTAAGGTTACTGCCTACAGAAGGCAAGATCACTCTAAGAAAGAGAGAAAAATACGACAAGAAGCTCTGTCATAACAAGCTTGCCATTCATTTTAATGATATATATATATATATATATGTATATATATATATATATATATATATATGTATATATATATATATATATATATATATATATTAGTGTATCCAGGAAGAATATTTTCTTGTTGACAGACGAGATTAAATAATATTGCTGTTTCTGCATTGTTTATCTTTTTGTTAAGAACTTCAATTTCTCTTGCTAATTTACGGTGTTGGACTGATAGTTTGCTGAGTAGCTGTCCGTATGAGGTTGCAACGTTTCGGTCTTCTCTGGAGACCATCTTCAGGCTAATTGTTTGGGTGTGTGTGTGTGTGATGTTTATATACCATTTTATTTCTGATTGTTTGGATGGTGTCGTGTGAAGCGATCATCCTGATTGGCTGCTACGTGGTCATCAGGAATCACTAGGAGAGGTCAGGTCAGGTCCGCTTGTGGGATGGGAGAATCTGGAGGTCTATACTGTGTATGTTCATGGTTGGTTTTAATTCTGCTATATAAATTGCTTCAATAAATTCATCCTATCATCTCCCAAATTCCCACAGCGACTTATTCAGTAGCCAAAAGACTGAACGAAATTCTCACCCCATACGTACCCACGGATTACGCTCTGACATCAGCCCAAGAATTCCTAGAAATCCTAGCAAATGCCCCTCCCGCAGAAAATCACAATATAGCATCGCTGGACGTAGAAAGTTTATTCACAAACATCGACGTCGACAGAACAATACATTTCATCCTAGATAGAGTCTATCGATGCGACAACACACCGACACTGAACATTCCAGAAGCTTCCTTACGCACCCTTTTAGAGATCTGTACCAAAGAAGCCCCCTTCACATGTCCACGCGGTAATATGTACAAACAAATAGATGGAGTCGCCATGGGAAGCCCCTTAGGAGTCCTTTTCGCAAATTTTTTCATGGGAACCATAGAGAAGCTCACACTCGCCACCAACCGACCATCCATTTATTGCCGCTATATAGATGACATTTTCGTTAGAGTCAAAGATATTCAAGAACTCCAAAGACTCAGAGAACAACTCATAGAAGCTTCCGGCCTTAATTTTACGTTCGAAGAATCGAACAACGGACGTTTGCCCTTCCTCGATGTCTTAGTAACCAGTCATAACAACAAGTACACCACATCAGTATACGTAAAACCTAGCAACAAAAAACTCTGTCTTAATGGTAAAAGTGAATGCCCACAACGATATTTAAACTCCACTATCAACGCATACATACGACGCGCCATATCACACTGCTCTACATGGAAAGATACACACACTGAACTGGAAAGACTTACCCAAGTCCTTATTAACAATGGGTATAGTAACAAGTTAATTAACGAAGCAACAAAACGAGCCATCAACAACTGGTATTCTAACAAACCTACCACACAAAAACAAGAAAACATAAATATATATTACAGAAATTACATGTCATCAGAATATAAGACAGATGAAAAAGTCATTAAGGACATAATTACAAAACACGTCAAGCCCACTGACCCAGAAGACAAAATATCACTGACCATATACTACAAGACCCGAAAGACGTCACAACTTTTACTGAGAAACCGCCCTCCCAAATCGACATCGTCTTTACAAGATAATCACGTCATTTACCAACATAACTGTACCGTTGAGAACTGTGGGTCTCAAACATACATTGGAATGACGAGGACTAAACTTACAAGACGTTTGACCTGCCACCTACAATATGGATCCATTAAGAATCACTATAACACCAAACATAATACTTCCCTCACCCGTCAAAACTTAGAAGGAACAGTAATAATAGACAGAGAAAGAGACTCCCGCAGATTAGCATTTATTGAAGCAATTTATATAGCAGAATTAAAACCAACCATGAACATACACAGTATAGACCTCCAGATTCTCCCATCCCACAAGCGGACCTGACCTCACCTCTCCTAGTGATTCCTGATGATCACGTGGCAGCCAATCAGGATGAGCGCTTCACACGACACCATCCAAACAATCAGAAATAAAATGGTATATAAACATCACACACACACACACCCAAACAATTAGCCTGAAGATGGTCTCCAGAGAAGACCGAAACGTTGCAACCTCATACGGACAGCTACTCAGCAAACTATCAGTCCAACACCGTAAATTAGCAAGAGAAATTGAAGTTCTTCACAAAAAGATAAACAATGCAGAAACAGCAATATTATTTAATCTCGTCTGTCAACAAGAATATATATATATATATATATATATATATATATATATATATATAAAGTGAAATAATTCTTATTTTATCCTAAGTTACTTTACTTTGATTTATTTAAGTTTCTATATTTTATATATATTCGCTTATTTTCTAATATATTTTTGGGGTGAAGTGATGACGTCATCTAAATGGTAATCTTTAGAAATTTTATTTTGATTGTCGAATTTTCAGCCTCACCTGAATGAAATAGTTTGTTAACAGCCAGAAGAAAGTATATAACGTGTGTGCCGCCAGGCGATTTTAATATTAATTTACTTTTCTTACTGCCATCCAATTTTTGCGGAGATTAATTTTCGCCCTTCACGGGGGAACTAATTTTCGCGATGACCGTCCATTGTTCTTTTGACGGAAAGCTCCTGCCTTGGTTTCTAAAAATATTTAAATAAACCTTTGTTTAGAGTCGGGACGCTGTCCTTATTACCCTTTCTCCTACCTTGCCCTTTTATAATTTTCATTTACTAAAAAAAAAAAAAAAAAAAAAAAAAAAAAAAAAAAAAAAAAAAAAAAAAAAAAAAAAAAAAAAAAAAAAAAAAAAAAAAAAAAAAAAAAAAAAAAAAAAAAAAACCAGGGCAAAGGTGCCGCTGCGTGTTCCTCCACATCGTATGTTTACGATGCACGAAGCTAACGAGGTCGTAAGAGTTGCGACGTAAACAAGATATCCACCGATGCAGGACCTCTACACGAAACGAAATGTACAGAAGTCCTCCTGAAGGAGAGACAGCGGCGTTCCCAGGGCCCTCCTTCAAGATCCTCCTCCTCCTCCTCCTCCCTACTCCTTTTCCTCCTCCTTCTCCATATCCCTCTCCTCCTCTTCCTCTTCATCCTACTCCTTCTCCATCAACTCCTCCTCCCTACACCTTTTCCTCCTCCTTCTCCATCTACTCTTCCTCTTTTCTCCTCCTCCTCCTTCTCCTCTTCATCCTCCTCCCTACTCCTTTTCCTCCTCCTTCCCCATCTACTCCTCCTCCTCCTTCCTCTTCCTCCTCCTCCCTACTCCTTTTCCTCCTCTTTCTCCATCTCCTCCGTCATCCTCCTCTTCCTCCTCCTTCTCTTAATCCTCATCCCTACTAATTTTCCTCCCCCTTCCCATCTCCTCCTCCTCCCTACTCCTTTTCCTCCTCCTTCCCCATCTCCTCCTCCTCCTCTTCCTCCTCCTCCCTACTCCTTTTCCTCCTTCTCCATCTACTCCTCCTCCTTCCTCTTGCTCTTCCTCCTCCTTCCTTTTCTTCCTCCTCCTACTCTTCCTCCTCCTTCTCCATCTACTCTACTCCTCCTCCCTCTTCCTCTCCCTCCTTCTTTTCCATCTCCTCCTCCTCCTTTTCCTCCTCCTTCCTCTTCCTCCTCCTCCTCCTTCCTCTTCCTCCTCCTCCTCCTTTTCCTTCTCCATCCCCTCCTCCTCCTCCTCCTCCTTTTCCTCCTCTTCCTCCTTCTTCTTCTCCTCCTCCTCCCTTTTCCTCCTTCTCCATCTCCTTCTCCTCTTCCAACTTTTCCTCCTGTCCCTTCTCTTCCTCCTCTTCCTCTCCTCCACCTCCTCCTCTTACTCCTTCTCCTCCAATAACTCCTCATCTCGTCCTCCATGTCTCCTCTTCCTATGTCTTCTGTTTCACTTCTCTTCCTCCTCCTCCTCGTCTTCCACCTCTTCCTTTTACCTCTTCTTCTCCACCTCTCTTCCTCTTCCTACATCTTCACTGCCCTATCCCCCTCTTCCTCCTCCTCCACTCCTCTTCCTCGTCATCTCCTCCTCCTCCTTCCCTCCCATTATTTGAGCCCCAAGTTTCTCGTAATCCTCTTCCTCCTCCTCCTCCTCTTCCTCCTTCTCCTCCTCTTCCTCCTCCCCTCCCTACCGCCTCCTTCCTCCATTCCATCCCGCCGTGGAGCGTTGTTTTCAGCCTCACCTCACAGAAAGAGAACTAGGTTCCATCCCAACCCTCTTGAGTGATTGCCGCGTGCCTCGGCTCTCCTAGCACTTTGGGCAAAGGTTGTTGTTGTTTTCAGCCATAGGAAAGTCCCTCTTTCTTGGTGTCATTTATCAACTTCTAATTTTTATTTCTTAATTTGTTTATTTGATAAAAAATTATTTAACATTTGTCTATTCTATATTTATTCATTTATTGCATTTATTGAATTGATCAATTTACTCAATATGTTTATCTATTATTTTGTATGTATGTGTGTGTGCGTGTGTGTGTGTAATTCACCATGGTTTTCACTATGGTCTTGGATCACGTGTTGGACTCGTGATCGACAGCTACTACCCTCCCGGAAGAGAGCTCAGAGCTCATATATGGCCGATCTATGGGTAATGCTATGATCTCACACGCACACACACACCCAACTCCCCGCCCACGAGAGTTGGAGTAATGATTCACATCGCAGCGATACTAAAAGTATTTCAGCCCTGGGCGGAATTCGAACCCGGGCCGTCGTAGTGACAGCCGGGAACTCTAACCACAGCGCCATCAAGTGTGTGTGTGTGTGTGTGTGTGTGTGTGTGTGTGTGTGTGTGTGTGTGTGTGTGTGTGTGATTCACCATGGTCTTGGATCACGTGTTGGACTCGTGATCGACAGCTATTTCCCTCCCTGAAGAGAGCTCAGAGCTCATGTGTGTGTGTGTGTGTGTGTGTGTGTGTGTGTGTGTGTGTGTGTGTGTGTGTGTGTGTGTGTGTGTGTGTGTGTGTGTGTGTGTGTGTGTGTGTGTGTGCGTGCGCGAGTTCCTTTGTTTAAGAGTGCCAATTTGGCTGGCACTGGAAATTGGCACTACAAGTGATGAGTCCCCATTAAAATTCAAATATTCTCCTTCACGTTC
>NC_134777.1:122241627-122249127 GCF_046742065.1 Oratosquilla oratoria
GGAAGAGGATGTGGAGGAAGAGGAGATGATGGAAGAGAATGTGGAGGACGAGGAGGAAGTGATGAATGAGGATGTGGAGGAAGAGAAGGAGGAAGAGAAGGAGGAGGAGGAGGAAGAGGAAGAGGAAGAGGAAGAGGAGGAGGAGGCCGAAAATAATCTCCATGATTTATACACTGGAAAACAGAGGGGAAAGCACATAAGCAGATTGTAGAGACTATATTAAAGAAACACACGTACAACCACACACACAGAGACACCGCGATGGCTTCGTCCATCAAAATCCGTGAGAGGTCGCGAAACTTCGTGAGAGAGGACACTATACTCCGTGAGAGAACGTAAGCCTTCAATGTTTGGTTTGCTAATTGGCTCACGCCGGCAGGTCCTGGGACAAACGCAGGGGGAGGGGGGACAGGTGGAGACGGGGGGAGACGGGGGGAGACGGGGGAGGGGGAGGGTGGAAGGAGAGGGGAAGTAGGGAGGGGAAGGGTAGGGAGAGGGGAGTGCGGAGAGGAAAGGGGGACGGGGGAGGGAGAGGGAGGGAGGAGAGAGGGTGACGGGGAAGAGAGGGGGAGGGAGGAGAGAGGGACGGAGGAGAGAGGGGTAAGGGGAGATAGGGGGGAGAGGAGGAGGAGAGAGAGAGAGGAGGGAGAGAGGAGGGGGAGAGGGATTTGGAGGCGAAAATAGTTTTGGAGTCCGGCAGAGGTCGAACTTGTAGGCGAAGTTGAAATTAGACTTCGAAGGAGAACCTCGTCAGTTCGAAGGAGTCTCAGGTTCTTCAGGGGTCCGCCAGGAGGAACAGCGAGGCTACTGAACGAAACGGAGTTCGGTTGTGTATATTATGCCTACGCGCACACACACACACACACACACACACACACACACACACACACACACACACACACACACACACACACACACACACACACACACACACACAGTGGCGCAGTGGTTAGAGTTCCCGCCTGCCACTACGGAGTTCCGGGTTCGAATCCCGGCCAGGGCTTAAATAATTTCAGTACCGCTGTGCTGCGGGTTGTTAATTCCAACTCTCGTGGGCGGGGAGTTGTGTGTGTGTGTGTGTGTGTGTGTGTGTGTGTGTGTGTGTGTGTGTGTGTGTGTGTGTGTGTGTGTGTGTGTAAGGTCACAGTATTACCCATAGATTGGTCATACGAGCTTTGAACTCTCATCCGGGAGGTTGATAACTGTAGATCACGAGTCCGATACGTGATCCAAGACCATGGTGGATCACACACACACACACACACATACACACACACACACACACACACACACACACACACACACACACACACACACACACACACACACACACACACACACACACACAAGGACATAAAAAAAAAACAGCATCGCTGCACCGCGAGCCGGCACTCCTCTCATGGACAAGGAATTGCGCGCGCGCGCGCGTACATGTGTGTAAGGTCATAGCATTACCCATACATTGGGCATGCATGAGCTCTGAACTCTCATCAGGGAGGTAATAGCTGTCGATTATGAGTCCAACACGTGATCCAAGACAATGGTGAATCACACGCACATAAACACACGGACACGTCAAACACACACACACACACACACACACACACACACACACACACACACACACACACACACACACACACACACACACACACACACATACATACACACACACATACACACACACACATACATACACACACACATACACACACACACGTACACAAGTCAAACACCCTGTTTGAAGGTCAAAGAACCTTTAGTTTCATGGTTGACGGCAATTGAAATAGATAAATAAATAAATAAATAAATAATTACATAAATTAGTACATAATAATTGAATTAAAAATAAATAAAATTTAGCATGACAGTTTCCATGCATCAAAAAAAAAAAAAAAAAAAAAAAAAAATATATATATATATATATATATATATATATACATGTAAATGAATAGTACATAAATCAATCAATCAATCAAAAATAATGAGTAAAATCAAAATAGTGTTCAGCATTCCACAACTCACAACCGACTAACCTCAGTTGTCACAGCACAGTTATCCTCACCCTTAAACTCCCATAACAACCAAGACTTACAACACCCAAACCGCTTCTGAGGAAACAACCCCAATACGTAAAACTCACAACTCAAAACAACCCAGCATACTTAAAAAAAGAAAAATCACAACAACAGTATCACTTAACAACCCTAGACTATAACCCTTGTTCCCATCACTAACAACCTTATTCTACAACGAACAACCCTATACTTTCTACAACCCATCTACGATCTTCAGAATGACTCTAACCAAGCCAACAGCCTCTTTACAATGCCCACCCCCACTTCCCCCCAAAGGGAAGGGGGGTTGCCTACATCCACCGGGCCCCCCTCTCCCCCCTCCCCCTCTTCCTCCCAGTCTCCCCCTCCCCCCCTCCCCTCCATCCAATTCCATTTCGGTAAGATGAAATTGAAAAGAGGAATTTCTGATTCGGATCGTTAAGTTCTTCAATACAGTGACGCACTTTCCACATTCTCTTCTGGCTAAAGAACGGACGATTTTATTCAGTTTAAGGGGACGGGAGTCATACTATAGGGGTCCCGGTCCGTTAAGGCCTCTTTCATAAGGAGGCCACCCTCTTTCCGATGATAAAATTTTATTATTTTTCGATTGAAAACCCCGTTAAGCTTGTAACAGAATTGAAGAAGTACGAGACAATTGTTAATCGTCTTTGAGGAGTTTGATACTGAAATAGGCCTGATTACGTAACAGACATTCACTTCAAGAAATTGATTAATGTGAATAAATGAGAAAATGAATGAATGAACGATAAAGAGACGCAGAAAGAAAAACGAGAAAGAATTAACCAAAAGAAGAAAAACGTAAAAGCAAAGACGTTCAAAACGTTTACGACAAGAACGTTCAGAACGACGTATGGGGACATCCTTAATGGCTTCTGGGCTGGAGTGGCACTCCGAGGACGAGCCGGCTTGGAGTGCCAACCTTGGCCACGTGCCTCACGAGACTTCCAGAATGCAAAACAGATGACGTCACGGGTTCCAATAGCTTAGTGGGGAACCCGCAAGGATATTCCCCCCTCCCCATACATACATGCACACACACACACACACACACACACACACACACACACACACACACACACACACACACACACACACACACACATATATATATATATATATATATATATGTATACATATATGTATATATACAAAAAACACACACACACACACACACACACACACACACTCATGATTTATAGTACACTATTTCATGAAAGAACACTTGAAAACATCCAGCTCCTGAGGATAAGAGGCAGTTTGAGGCAATAAATTGCCATTGTTCGCTGCCATTACTTATTCGCGAAAAATGGCAAGATATTTCATTATTTATAAATCAGAGTGAGTTCTTCCCCCCCTCCGCCCCCCGAGGGTCTATAGGGGGGGGAGGGGGAAGGGGGCAAATTTCTTTTCTGTCGCCAAGCGATTTTATTCATCTCCGTGGTTACCCGCTTCTCCTTCCCGCGTATGACGTCATCACAACCGCCTATGACGTCATCACCACGTGACGTCACTGGCATCGACCTTTGTGTGACGTTATCGACGTCCCATGTTTCATAATGTTTCGTGTGTTTCGTAAATAATCGTTGAAAGATTTTTTTCGTATTTGGAAGAAAACCAACTTTCTCCGTCTTGATGTTGTGTCACACATCCGAGCAGTTCTCTCTATTAGAGAGCTCTCTAAAATTGGAAACATATATTGCGAATTATGGAAAATTTCTGATACCGGAAACATTTTCTCGTATTCTGGTTTATCTTTATTCGAAAAATCGTTTTCAAACCGAATCCGAGTGGTTTAATCTGAGGAGTTTAAGTTAAGGGGTTTAAGTGGTTTAACCCATTCAACTCCGATGACAAGATGTCTTGTCATTTGGTCAAATAAAACAAAAAATCATAAAACACCAAAATGTTTGATCAAACACCAGAAAAATATGACGTCAATCCTCGCTTCGCTCGCAGCGAAGCGAGGACTGACGTCATATTTTTCTGGTGTTTGATCAAACATTTTGGTGTTTTATGATTTTTTTGTTTTATTTGACCAAATGACAAGACATCTTGTCATCGGAGTTGAATGGGTTAAGACACGTCACAAAGCCTCTTGGAGCCGTGACGCACATTATATATTTTGTTCTAGCCAATAACGAGCTGTTTACATTAACTTGTTACAGAGTCTGTTCCATCACCCAGAGGATAGGCCGAAGATCCTGCAGTGGACATTGAAAACTGCAGACACGCATCCGACCTAGTTATGGAACAAAAGGTAGGCATGCTCTTCCTTTGTAATCCTTTGTGTGCACGGGATTCGACCTGAGACTTGAAGGATAGAAATTGATTTTTGGATTGTTACAACTCTGGACTTGATCAAATAGAAGAAGAGCTCTGAAGTTTTGTGGACGAGATGTGGGATGAGATGTAGTATAAACGTGACATGAAAATAGATGAAAATAAAGCTGTATATAATTAAGAAATGGAAGATGAAGCAGACTTCATCTTTAAGATTAAAAAGTTGAATTCCCAGTCCTGCGGACCCCTAGTTGAAGAATAAATAAATAAATAAATAAATAAATAAATAAAATAATAATAATAATAATTTTTTGTTTCACTTCTTCGGGTTGACTTCGGGGTGGGAGCGTTGCAAGGTCACGTCTTCAAGTAATCGTTTTCTATAGATATACGTGTACCATAATTCATTTCCTGTATCAATCATTGTCACCCGTTGGAACTAGTAATTATGTAAACATATCTTGATTAACAGTTTTATGTCTCCCATATCAATGTGTAGATATGTATATAAATAATTGTAGTAATATTCTGTATCGTAGGAATTGTAATTTATGAACTAAATTGTGCATAGTGCTCCTAAATGTGAAATATGCCCTTCTTGCGTTTCGCTGCCAAGACAGCAGCCTGATTCGGCTACAGTCGCATTGTATTTGCAATAAAAAAAAGTCCCAAAAGAATTATAATTTATTTAATTCTACTCTTACGAACTCCCTTCACTATAGTGGTTGTAATATACCACTGCAGGAGGTGCTTGATCGTCGAATTTCTGTTCGAATCCTAATAGTGACTATCACTACCTCAAGCTATCCGAGTACATAGGGCACAGGTGGCGGTATAAGAATGATGTTTGGTACATCATAGCGTAAGATATTTATTTCACTTTGGTGTTTTTGTTTATGATTACAAAACAGTTCTTTTGACGTTTTCTTTTCCACAAGAGTTGACAACCTGCACAAGCAACGACACCTTGATACACTTCAATACATATTTGTGTTGCATCCCATGCATGTTAACGAAAACATTGCTTTGTTAAAAAAAACAAAAAAAACGAGGTTCTCTCACCGGGAAAAAGTCGAAATTAATAAGAATTTCCCAAAACCCTTCGTCGCATTTTTCCCTCTTTTTTTCATGTGTCATATCAAATATAAATAACTGTCGAGGCAGAACGCCGGTTTTTTTTTTTTTTTTTGTCGGATCCTGTCCTACTGTATTCTAAACTCACAACCATAAAAACGATCGGGAACCGAGGCGGCTTGGGTCATTCGTGTTCTCACACTTCGGGTCCAGTGAGGCTACATTACCCAACCCTGACATCTAAAAGATTAAAAAAAAAAAAAAAAAAAAAAAAAAAAAAAATATATATATATATATATATAAATAGATAAATAAAACAAATAAATAAAAATATCATACATATATCAAAGGATTTTCCCCCCTTACACGGGAGGTAGCCAAAAAGCAAAGGCATAGAAACCACTCCCAAGTGAAGGCATAAGAGGGTCTAGGAATAAAAAAAAAATAATAATAATAATAATAATAAAAAATAAATAAATAAATAAACAAGGAAGGATGCCTTGACAGTAATACAAGTAGCTGTCGTGTCAGTAGGATCTGTTGTATCCATTTTTGGTGGAGTTATTTTCTCTTGTCCTTACTGTATTACCAATTCATGATTATACAACAACTGTAGACCGAGGCGGTGGTTTTCATGTCAATTCTAAAAGGTGTTGCCACATTACCTATCCCTGAGATGTGGAGGGGGGGAGGGGAGAAGGGGAGTGGAGGGAGGGGAGAAGGGGAGTGGAGGGAGGGGAGCAAAAGTGGGAGAAAAGGGAAAGAAGTGGCGGGATAGGAAGTGGGATGGGGATAGGGGATAAGGAAAAGGGAGGCAAGGGGATGGTGTTTCGGTAAAGGGGAAGGGGGAGGGAGAGGGGGAGAGGGAGGGGAGGAGGGGAAGGGGGATGGTGAGGGGGAGAGGAAGGGGGAGGAAAGGGAGGGGGAGAGGGAGAGGGAGGGGGGAGGGGTTGATGGTGAGAAACAGGGAGGGGGAGAGGGAGGGGAGGGGGAGAGGGAGGGGAGGGAAAGAGCGAGGGGGAGAGGGAGGGGAGGGGGAGAGGGGGAGAGGGGGAGAGGGGGAGAGGGAGGGACAGGGGAAGGGGAGGGGGAGGAATGACGATGAGGAAAATAGAGAGAAAATGGGAAAAAGAAGGGGAAGGAGAAAGGGGTTTCAAAGAGAGAAAGACGGGAAGGGGAGAGGTAGAGGAATGGGAGAGAAGGAGAAGGGAAGGGAGGGGAGGGGAAGGGAAAGGAGGGAAAGAAAGGGGGAGGGGAGAGAAGGAGAGGGGAAGGGAGAGGAGAGGGGAAGAGAGGGGAGGAGAAGGGAAGAGAGGGGAGGGGAGGGAGAGAAGGGGAGAGAAGGAGAGGGGAAGGGAGAGGAGGGGAGGGAGAGAAGGAGAGGGGAAGGGAAAGAAGGAGAGGGGAAGGGAGGAGAGGGGAGGGAGAGAGGAGGAAAGAAGGAGAGGGTAAGGTAGGGGAGGGGAGAGAGAGAAGGAGAGGGGAAGGGAAGGGAGGGGAAGGGAATGGAAGGGAGGGGAGGGAGAGAAGGAAAGGGGAAGGGAGGGGAAGGAGAGAAGGAGAGGGGAAGGGAGGGGAGGGAGAGAAGGAGATGGGAAGAGAGGGGAGGGAGAGAAGGAGAGGGGAAAGGAGGGGAGGGAGAGAAGGGGAGGGGAGGGAGAGAAAGGGGGAGAGAAGGTTCCCTGGGGTCAAATGTCTTCGTCAACAAGATGTCCACTTGAGTACAAAGAGCTGAAGGTCTTTGAAGCCCCCTCCCCCCCCCCGAAGTCATTTTTTCTACCGTCGTAGGTTCCTTTCACACGTATCGACTTTTCGCCGTGCGCCGTCCACGACAAGACGTCGTGCTCTCACATAATCATGGGCGGCTATGGACACTTTCACACGTCACGACCACGTGTGAAAGCGTTCATAGAAACCCATGGTGACACGACGTCGTGTCGTGGACGGCGCACGACGAAAAGTCGATACGTGTGAAACGAGCCTTACGTGGAGTGAAATTTTTAGTGAGAAGACCGCTCCACAGAGGGGATTTTTCGTGTGAGAAGACTTTTTGTGAGACATTGTC
>NC_134777.1:122254127-122261627 GCF_046742065.1 Oratosquilla oratoria
TGTGTTCTCTCTCAGGTAATAAAAATTAAAAGAAAAAAGCTCAGATATTTTTTTTGTGTAATTTTGGATAATTTTTAATCTACCTCTCTCTTTCTTTCTCTCTCTCTCTCTTTTCCTCGTCTTAGAAACGCTCAGCTTTGTGAGCACATCAATAGTTTGTGGAAAAACGTAGTTGACACCAAACTCTGCCATTTTATGGTGGTCACTGCTGCGGAGTAGCGTGGCGGGCGTGAGGGATGGGCCTTCATCCACGAGGGGCTAAGATGAAAAAGGGCAACAAGGGTGTGGTATATGCTCAGCCCCCTCTCCTTATCAGGCGGACAAAGTCTTTTTGGTTTGTGTATGTATGCACGTATGTGTGTATGTATGTTTGTATGTATTTATGCATGCACGTGTGTATGTATATATCTATGTGTGTGTATGTTTGTACGTACTTATGTATGTACGTGCGTATGTATGTACCTATTGGTACGTACATATGTATGTATTTATGTTTGTATTTTTTACATATGTACGTATATATGTATGTACCTATGTATGTATATATATGTGTGTATGTATGTATGTATGTATGTATGTATATATGTAAACTCTAAGGCATTTCACACATACAATATCCCTGCCCGGTCCAGGCTTTAAAAAAAAAAAAAAAAAAAAAAAAAATCCTAATGTTATTTCCTCACTAAAAGTACACCTAAGTACATTTAAGTTCGCCAAAAGCCAAAAGTCCTCACGGTAGACTTTAGCCCTAAAAAGTACTTTTTAAGACATAAAAGCTTTTATGGATGAC
The DNA here is from genome assembly GCF_046742065.1 of Oratosquilla oratoria. Lineage (NCBI taxonomy): Eukaryota > Metazoa > Arthropoda > Malacostraca > Stomatopoda > Squillidae > Oratosquilla > Oratosquilla oratoria. The sequence continues at coordinate 122,254,918 of NC_134777.1, forward strand.
TTCGGAAGTAACTTTAACCCTCCAGGCCAGAAAGTGTCTACTTAAAAAGTGGCGCCAACAGACAAAATTGTTTATGAGTCAATAAACTCATTCACACACACACACACACACACACACACACACACACACACACACACACACCCTCGATAGCGCGGTTGGTAGAGTTCCCGGCTGCCACTACGGAGGTCCGGGTTCGAATCCCGTCCAGGGCTGAAATAATTTCAGTATCGCTGCGCTGCGAGTCGTTACTCCATCTTTCGTGGGCGGGGAGTTGGGTGCGTGTGCGTGTAAGGTCACAGCATTACCCATAGATCGGTCATGTATGATCTCTGAGCTCTCTTCCGGAGGGAAACAGCTGTCGATCACGAGTCCGACACGTGGTCCAAGACCATGGTGGATCACGCACACACACACACACATACACACACACACACACACATACACACAGAGCCAATACCGGAAGTTGTGTGTCAACTATAAACTCGTCACACAAGTTGAGGCAAAACAAATCTTGTGAAACTCGCACAGAAGCGTCCGCCGGCTGTGACGCCTTCGGGAGGGCCTCTGTCCGGCCCCGTGAGCAAAAAGTCTCCCGCGATCGAGTCCCAACGCAGTTTCTGGGTTTACGACCAGGAAGAAGTGCGGAAGTGTGAGTGTGTATTACTTATACGCACACACACACACGAACATACGTACATACGCACACTCGAACATACGTACATACGCAAACACAAACATACGCACACACACACGAACATACGTACATACGCACACACGAACATACGTACACACACACGAACATACGTACATACGCACACACGAACATATGTATACACACACACACAAACATACGTACACACACACACACACACGAACATACTTGTACGTACACACACACACACACACACACGAACATACTCGTACGTACACACACACACACACACACACACACACACACACACACACACACACACACACACACACACGAACATACTTGTACGTACACACACACACTCACACACACACACACACACACACACACACACACACACACACACACACACACACACACACACACACACACACACACAAAATAATGAGAACCTATTAGTGTAGGATACAAAGGAAAAACCCGAGGCCATGAAAAAAAAAAAAAAAAAAAATCCGATACAGGATTATTGGTTCATAGGGACTGTAGGGACGGGACCCCTCGAGCATAGCTTTTATCTGTTATGCTATAGCTTAATATATACACTACATATCAAGTTCATGATTTCATCCTCACTGAATAAAATCGCTCGACGAAAATTTGTCAGATACGAGACGAAACGGCCAATGAATGCCAAACAGATCTTTTCTCCAGTTAACGAGGAGGAGGAGGAGGAGGAGGAGAGGGAGGGAATGGAGGAGGAGGAAGAGGAGAAGGAAAGTGTGAAGGAGGAGGAGGAGGAGAAGGAGAGTGTGGAGGAGGAGGGGGAGTAGCTATAAGAGGAGGAGAAGGAGGAGGAGGTGTAGGAGAGGGAAGGAATGGAGAAAGAGGAGGAAGAGAAAAAGGAGGATGTGAAGGATGAGGGGGAGTAGGTACAGAAGGAGGAGGAGGAGGAGAAAGGGTAGGAGGAGGATGTGGAGGAGGGGGTGTGGATGTAGGAGGAGGAGGAGGATGTGGAGAAGGAGGGGAAGTAGGTGGAGGAGGGGGAGAAGGGGGTAGGTGTAGAAGGAAGAGGAGGAAGAGGAGGAAGGGGAAGAGGAAAGGGAGGAGTGGTAGGAGAAGGGGTATGAAGAGGAGGAAGAGGGGTTAGAGGGGTAGAAGAGGGAGGGGGAGGGGAGGGGGAGGAGGGGGAAGACGGGTAGGAGGAGGTGGAGGATGGAGGAGTAGGAGGGGTAGGAGGAGGGAGGGGGAGGAAAAGGAGGACGGGTAGGAGGTGGAGGATGGAGGAAGAAGATGGGGAAGGAGGAGGAGGAGGAGGAGGAGGAGGAGGAGTAGGAGGACGAGGGGTCGAGAGAGGACGAGGAGGGGTAGGAGGGGAGGATAGGAGGAGAGGTAGCAGGAGGAGGAAGATGGGGGAGGGGTTGGGGAGGATGAGGATGGAGGAAGAGGGGTAGGAGGAGTTGGAGGGGAAGGGGTTGTGGGAGGAGGAGGTGAGGATGAGGAGGAGTAGGAGTTGTAGGAGGAGGAGAGGAGGAGGGGTAGGAGGAGTAGGGGGAGGAGGGGAGGAGGATGGAGGAGGGGAGGGGAGAAGGGGAGGAGGAGAATGGAGGAGGGGAGGGGAGGAGGAGGATGGAGGAAGAGGAGGGGTAGGAGGGGAGGTGGAGAAGGGAATAGGGAGGAGGAGGGGTCGGAAGATGAGGGACAGAAAGAGTGGTAGGAGGAGGAGGAGGAGGAGGAGGAGGGGGAGGAGGAGGGGTAGGAGGAGGAGGAGGAGGAGGAGGGAGGAGGAGGAGGAGGAGGAGGAGGAGGAGGAGGAGGAAGGAGAGGAGGTCAGGCCCGTGGGAGGTGTTGGGCACAGCCGAAGCTGCACATTTTACGACAACAATAAAATAAAACTTTTCGCAAAGTCGTCGAATTCGTACAAGTCCCACGTTTTACTGGAGTGACAGCTGGGGTCCGCTTCTGGGGTGGGGGAGGGTGTGTGTGTCCCCCAGGTGATTAAAATCGTCTGGCGGCAACAGGGATGGAGCAAGACAATGGTGAGAATGGTCAGAGATATGTGTATGGCTTTGAGGTATAAAAAAAAAAAAAAAAAAAAAAAAAAATCTGGAAAGTGGTCCTTTGGTTGAAAAAACGTTTGGGGTCGGGACCGGTCAGTTCTTTCATTACAATAATTTTTCTTTTTGTGATTGAAATCGCCTGCCGAGACTGCTTCACTGGCGCCACTGGCATATTTTATTCTGGTGAGCATGGGAAGGAAGGGAGAGGGAAAGCAGGGAGGGAAGGAGAGAGAGAGGGAGGGAGAGAGAGAGGGAGGGAGGGAGGGAGAGAGGGAGAGAGGAAGAGAGGGAGGAAGGACGTGAGGGGAGTGGAGGGAAAGGGGGAAGGGAGGGGAGGGAGACGGTAAGGGAGGAAATGGAGGGAAGGAAGACACTGAGGAAGAGAGGAAGGGAGGGGAAAGGGGAGGGGGAAGGGGAAGGGAGGGAAGGGAAGGGAATGGAGAGAGAGAGAGAGAGAGAGAGAGAGAGAGAGAGAGAGAGAGAGAGAGAGAGAGAGAGAGAGAGAGAGAGAGAGAGAGAGAGAGAGAGAGAGAGAGAGAGAGAGAGAGGGAAGGAGGAAGAGGAAAAGAGAGAGGAAGGAAAGGAGGGAAGAGAAAGGGGAAGGGGAAGGGGAAGGGGAGGGGGAAGGAAGGGAAGAGAAAGGAGAGAGGGAGGGAAGGAGGGGAGGGAAAGGGGAGGGGGAAGGAGAGAAGGCAAGGGAAGAGAAAGGAGAGAGGGAAGGGGAAGGGGAAGGGGAAGGAGAGAGGGCAGGGGAAGGGGAAGGGGAAGGAGAGAGGGAGGGAAGGAGGGAAGGGAAAGGGGAAGGGAAAGGGGAGGGGAAAGGAGAGAGGGAAGGGGAAGGGGAAGTGGGGGAGGGGAAGAGAAAGGAGAGAGGAAAGGAAAGAGGAAAAGGAAGGGAAGTAAGGGAGGAGATTTGAGCAAGAGAGAGGGCGGGGGGGGGAGAGACCGAGACCCTCATTTGGTCCCGGATCAGGTCGAGGAGACATGTTAATGATGCATGACGTCACCAGATGGGGGAGTGAGAATGGAGTATTACTAAACCGCGTGGGAGTCTTCCGTAACTCCCCTTCGAAACCCGTGAGACCCCCAGAAGACTCCCAGGGTCTCACGGAATGCAAGAAGACCTCACGAGTACTCACCCGACGTCATCGTTGGTCTCTTCGTTGTCGTGGTACCGAAGAGCGCAGAGGCCCCCTCGCTTCCTGAAGGAGCAGAGGCAGAGGAGCGTTGTGACGACGATAAAGGCAGCCAGGTTGACGACGGAGGTAAGGAGGACGACGAGGAGGACGTCGTCGACCGAGTAGCAGGTGTCGTTGAGCTCCCTCTGGCCTGTGAGGGTCGAGGGGGACGTGCTGCTCCCCCTTGAGGGCATGGCGGAGAGCGCGGGGGCTGTCAGGCTCTGCGGGTTCAAGGGAGACGTGGCACTGTGGGTTCCCGTAGGGGAGGTGGTGTTCGGGGGACTCGAGAGCGAGTTGGCACTATATGGGCTGAAGAAGGAAGGTCCCCGAGGTGTCGGGGTTCTTGTGTAAGACGACGCAGACCTCGAGGGAATCTTCACGAAGGACGCGCGCTCCAGAAGGCCGAAGGACGTCGTAGGGACGCCCCGGGAGGGGATGTGGAGTGGAGGGGGAGGGGCAGGGGCCCCGTTTGGGGACCGGGATGTGTTTCCAGACGAGGGGGGAAGGGCCCCGTGCTCCTGCCGAAGGGGGTTCCTTAGAGTCTGCTGCCTGCCGGAGGGGACCGCGGTTGAGTCCTTCCGCTTCTCGTGTCTCTCGCCCTCCTCGGCTCCCGAAGGGTCTGACGGCGGTGCGGGTAGAGTCCTCGGGGACTCGAGGACGAGATCATCGAGGGGGACACTACGCGAGAGGTTGTTAACTGTATTTCCTGGGATTGCGAAGGCCTTTCTGGTGGTTTCTGGTGTAGGCGACGGGGTCGTGAGGAGAGGTTCTGGGGGATCGGCTCCTGCTGGGGTAGTGGACGAAGAGACCAAGTGGTTCTTGAGACTCGCAGACTCTATCGTCTCAGGTGCTCCATCAGTCTCTCTGGTTCCTGGTAGTCTCTTCGGGTGACTGGAAGCCCCAAGAGAGATCGAGACCCCTATCTCTTGGGTCTCTTTGCCTCTCGTCTCTTCAGCGGCCTTCTTCTTCTTCCCTCCTCCTCCTCCCTCCTCCTCCTTCTCCTCCTCCTTCGGAGTGAAGTGCGCCGAGTTCGTAGAAGTATGAACTCCTGACTTCGTCCTCTTCCAGAACTTCCCGGCCTCACTTGTGGAGGTCCTCTGAAGAGGACCTGGTTCCTGCGACGAGTTCGGGGACTTCGAAGTAGCTACGAAGTTTCCTTCTCCAGGAGGAGGTGGAGGAGGAGGAGGAGGAGGGTCACGACCTCCGGACCTCGCTCCCGGTTCTTTTTGTTCTCCTCCTTCCTCCTTCTTCTGCGTCTTCCCCGTTCCTCCCTTGTTTTCGTTCACGTCCTCTGTGACGTTCTTCGAACGTTCTGCCTCGTCTCTTTGCACGTCCCGGGGAACGTTTGCGGCACTTGAGTTGGTTTGGGTCAAAGGTGGGTGGCGGTGATCTGGGGGTACTGAAGAAGTGGATGAAGAAGAAGAGGACAAGACGGACAAGGGGGAGGGGGATGAGGACGAGGAGGACGAGGACGAGGAAAAGGGCGAGGAAGAGGTTGACGATGTGGACGTGGATAAGGAGGAGGAAGAGGAGGAGGAGGAAGAGGAGGAGGAGGAAGAGGAGGAGGAGGAAGGCGAGGGCGAGGACAAGGACGAGTGTGAAGTATTCGGATGAAGACCTACAGACTTTCTCACTTCTCTAGCAACTACGGGTTGATATGTTCTGAGTTCCTGATATGCTTCGTTATCGATCTGACTTCGAGAAGAACCTCCGACTTCGGTGACACCCCCACCAGGAGTTCTCCTGACGGAGGGAGACCCGTCGTACTCCAAGAACACGAGGGAAGCGGACTCCACGCCCTGGAGGAGCGTCGAACTCGGCTCCCGCCGGCGAGGCGTTAGGCTACCTTTCCCCTTCTTCGAGGGACTTAGCCGAGTGCCACTCGATCTCTCCCGTCCGCGACGTCGCCTGTTGTGTCGGATCCGGTGCCGGTGTCGCCGGGGGCCGGACTTGTGGGGGAGGGGGAGAGGGGGAGGGGGGGTTTCTGGCCAGACGTGAACCTTTGGCGGGAGGACGAAGGGGGACCCTGGGAGCAGCGCCTCGTTGGTCCTTGAAGGGGTCAAGGGGTCAAGCTCTTCCTCGGAGTCCAACCTTGACCCATCTGGAAAGAAGAAAAGAGAGAGGCGTCAGCCATTGGGGCAAAAAGAACATAATTTATATTAAGTGTATATGTACGTGCATATGATAACTACATGTACATGCACATATATATATGTATATGTGTATGTACAAAAAGAACATACTAACACTGTATTCATGTGTACATGTATTTGTACATGTATGAATACATGTATATGTATATGTACAAAAAATTCATATTACCTATGTATTCATATATGTGTAGGATTACATGTATACATGTACACAACTTGGCTTAATCTAACTTAACCTAACCTTCCGCTTCAGTTATGAATAAACAAAATTCCTGTCCTCCATTTTGGGAAAATTTGTCACCAAACCTATGGCTATTATTTCAGGGCTTTCTACTCTTTTTCGATCTCCTTCTCTCTTCTTCTCTCTCCCTTTCTCTCTTCCTCTGTTGACCTCTCGTAAAACGGGTCCTCACTGCCTCGACCAAGACCTTAAAGGAACCAAATTACACTCCTCTACATGGGATACGGGTTTGGAGCGACAAGATATGATGATGATCTCGTTTTATATATATATATATATATATATATATATATATATATATATATATATATATATGTATATATATACACACATATATATATAAAGACATCTATCTACACATACACACACACACACACATACACACACACACACACACACACATATATATATATATATATATATATATAT
>NC_134777.1:122271627-122289127 GCF_046742065.1 Oratosquilla oratoria
AGGAGGAGGAGGAAGACTAGGAGTAGAAAGAGGAAGAGGAGGAGGAAGAGTAGGAGGATGAGGAGTAGGAGAGGGAAGAGTAGGAAGAGCAGGAGGAAACGGATCAAGAAGAGGAGGAGTAGGAAGAGGAAGAGGAAGAGGAAGAATCGTCGTCGTCTTCGCTGTCGTCGTCGTCGTCGTCGTCGATGGAGGCGTTAATGGCCCAACTCGGAGTGGGAGTAGGGGGGGAGTCGGGGGAAGTGTGTGGGGGGAGGGGTTAGTCGGGGGGAGTGTGGAGGGGGGTTGGAGTCCTCCGAAGGGCCAAGTAGGCGGACTCAAAATTTGCAGTTCTGATTAATGGCGCCAGCTTAGGGAACCTCCCCCCCTCCCCCCTTCCCCTCCCACCTTTCCCACCTCTCCCCTTTTCCTGTCCTTACCCTCCTCTCCTCCCCCACCTTCCTCACACTTACCTTCCCCCTTCCCTTCCTTACCTTCCTCCTCCTTACCTTTGTTAACCTTCCCCCTCCCCCTCCCCTACTTTCCTAACCTTACCAACTTCCCCCCTTCCCTTCCTTACCTTCCCCCTCCTCCTCACCTTTATTAACCTTCCTCCTCCCCCTCTCCTCCCCACCTTTCCTAACCTTACCCCCTTCCTCCTCCCCCCATCTCATCCCGACCCTGCCCCCCCACCAACCAAATACGCCCCCCCTTAGTTCTTCTCGCTCTCTCTTTCCTTAAACATAATCAAACATTCCAAGAATGTTGTCAGGCGATTTTATACAGGCTTCCCTCCCCTCCCTCCCTTCTTCCCTCCATTCCCTCCTCATTATGTCTCATTTAACCTCCTCTTCCCCACCCCTCCCTACTCCCCCCCCTCTCTCCATTCATATTCTCTCTCTCCTTCCCTCTCCCTCATTCCATCCCTCTCCCACTTCCTCCTCCTTCATTCCCTCTCCCACTTTCCCTTCCCTTCTTCCTTCCCTCCCTCCTTACCTCTCCCTCATTACATCCCTCTCCCTCTCTCCCCTCCCTCCTTCCTTCCCTCCCCCTCTCCCTCCTCCACTCTTACATCTATTACCTCTCTCCCTCCTTCCCTCCTTCCTCCTCCACTTCTACGTCTATAACCCCCCTCCCTCTCCCTCCCTCTCCCTCTCCCCCCTCTCTGTTCTCCCTCCTTCCCATAATTTTTCTTTATTTACAAAATTATCACTTTTTTCCTTTTTCTTTGTTCTTTTTGGGAATCTCCTCGTTTCTTTTCTTTTCGTTCAAAGATTTACTCCTCCCGATTTCCTTTTCCATTTTTTTTCGTTTAGTTCGCGTTTATTACTTACAATTCAATTTAGCTATTCATATTCATTCTTGTCTTGTTCTTTTCCTTCCATATTTTTTTTTCAATTTTTTTTTCAATAATGTTGACATGGAACTGTCTGATGTAGGCCCTATGGTCCCTTGCATTTTCTTTAATTCTTACTTTATCGCTTAGCTGAGACTGAAAAATCACCTTTGCCTTGTGTGTTAGGGCATCCAGGGGCAAATGGTAGTCATCGATAACCACTAGAGTCAAACCCGAGTCTGCTTTGTACAGAGCGAAGTCGAAACAAACGCTCCACTACGGCATATCATTTGTATTGCTTGAGCCCTCCACTCCCTACTCCCCCTCCATACTCCCCTCCACCCCTCTACCCTCCCCCTTCCCCTCCCCCTTCCCCTTCACTCCCTCTCCCATTCCCCTCCCCTCCCCCTCCCTACTCCCCTTGACTCCCTCTCCCTACTCCCCTTCATTCTCTCTCCCCATTCCCCTCCCCTCCCTACTCCCCTTCACTCCCTCTCCCATTCCTCTCCCCTCCCTACTCCCCTCTCCTTCCCTACTCCCCCTCATTCCCTCTCCCCATTCACTTCCCCTCTCTTCCCCCTCCCTACTTCCCTTCACTCCCTCTCCCCATTCCCCTCCCCTTCCCTACCTTCCCCTTACTCCCCCCTCTCTCCCTACGCCCCCTCCCTCTCCCTAAACCTAATATTGTCCCTCCCGAGCCCCCTCCCTCCCTACTACTCCCACTCTCCCCCTACTCCTCCTCGTCCTCCCACTCCCTCCTCGACGAGAAAAATCCGCCACGATTTTATTTATTTTTTCTCTTTTTTCCGCCTTTAACTTTAATCTGGTGTGGAAAGTTTAATTCGACTTTTTTTTTTATCTTTGGCTATAAAAGCAACATTGTTTCCCCAAATGTCTCCTGTGGAGTGCCTCCATGTTTATGTATGTATGTATATATATATATATATATATATATATATATATATATATATATATATATTTTTTTTTTTTTTTTTTTTTTTTTTTTTGCAGGGACGGCCGGACGTACTTCGACGTCAGTGGGTCTCGACCAACGAAAACGACCTTCAGGTTGGTGGTTCGCCAATGGCGCAGAAAACACAAACTTTTATACGCTGTGCCATCGTAAACAAGTCGTGATTTCTTCTATGACAGCAACAGATATAACAATAATAATAATAATAATAACTACTTATAATAATAATAACAATGATAATAATAATAATTAGTTACAGTAATGATACTAATAACAATAATATTGATAGTGATGATGATAATAATAATGATAGTAATAATAAGAATAAGTAATAATGATAATAACAATAATGACAATAATAATTAGAAAACTGATAGTGATAACTGCGACAATACCAAAAGGGGCCATAATAATTAATCATAATCACTCTTGTCCGATATATCATTTGCAATTCATTTCCTTCATATCTCCCAACCCCCCTCCCCGGTGTGTGTACAATATCTGCATTTTCGCTCTTTTTCCTCCTCGCTCTCTTTGCTCTTGCGTCCTACTCTCTTTTCCTCACTTTCATTCTCTCTCTCTCTCTCCCTGTCTCTCTCTCTCTCTCTCCCCCTCTTCCCCCCTCTCTCTCTTTCTCTCTCTCTCTCTCTTACCCCTACACATTTATCTGTTCCACTCAGTACCCCTCCTGGGCCACTCAAAGCCCCTTTCGCAGCCCCTCCCAACCTTTCTCAGCCACTTGACAGCCTCCTCAAAGCCCCCTTGCGTTCCTATGGGGCTGCCGATCATTTTGATTTTTTTTTTTTGGGGGGGATGGAGATAACGGGAAGAAGGAGGGAGAGAGGGGGGAGATGGGAGAGAGGGGGAGAAGGGGAGAAGGGAAAAGGGGGAGAGGAAGGGGAAGAGGGAAGGGGTGCAGGTGAGAAGGGGAAAGGGGGAGAGGGAGGGGAAGAGGGAGGGGGAAAGGGGGAGACTTGCAGGGGAGAAGGGGAAAGGAGGAGAGGGAGAGGGGTAGAGGAGAGAGGGGGGAAATGGGAGAGATGATAAGGGGGAGAAGGGGAAAGGGGGAGAGGGGGAGGGGGAGAGGGGGAGGGGAGTAGGGAAGAGGGAGGGGAGTGGGGAAGAGGGAGGGGGAGAAGGGGAAAGAAAAGGGGAGAGGGGGAGGGAGATGATAGCCCGGTTTTATTCCCAACGGGTGCTGGTGATTGCCACCTGCCAAGGCTTTGATCGCAGCTAAAAGTCTCCTGGCGTAAGTTAACCACTACGTCACTATTTACGTCATCCATGATACATCATTGTCTACGTCATCATTTACGTCCCAATTACGTCACTGATGACGTAAAATGACACGTCATTCGTGATACGTCACTACGTCATACACGCTAAGTCGCTAATTACGTAATTCGGAATACGTCATTACGTCATTTTTTCCGCATCACTCATAATATGTCAGTTTATACGTCTACGATTACGTCTTTAATACGTTACTCAGGCTGTTACTTTGTACGTCAGCAGGTTTTATTTTGTAAACAATACTGACACACACACACACACATATATATGTACACACACACACACAAATACACACACACACATATATGTACACACACACACACACACACACACACACACACACACACACATATATATATATATACATATATATATATATATACATATATACATATATATATATGTATATGTATATATATATGTATAGCTATATGCATATATATATATATATATATATATATATATATATATATATATATAATATATATATATATATATATATATATATATATATATATATATATATATATATATATATATATATATATATATATGATTATGGTTCGGTAAAGACCATAGGGTAAAATCCAAATACACAAATAAATCATATACACCAAAATAGATAAACAAAAATAAACGAAATAACAATATGAACAGAACCATAGGTCTTCATCAGCCAAGACGTGTAATCATATCCTTATCTACGTCACTCCTCCTCCTCCTCCTCCTCCTCTTTGCTGCTTCAGCGTTGGCCCCTAAGGGTCCAAAGCCCTCCTTTGAATCTGGACCCCTAAATGGGCCAAGGGCTAAGTGGCGGAGTCAAGTAGGGGGGGGGGATTAGGGGGAGATGGGGTGAATAGGGTGATGGGGAAAAAAATGTATATATGCATATTACGGTGGAATGGAGGGGAAGGGAGGGCATGGTGGGGGGGAGATGTTAGGGTGTGTAGGGAGTACGTAACAGGGTTAGGGAGTCGGCTGGAGTGTGGGAGTGTGTGGGTTTGAGTTATGGAGTCTGAGGGAGTCGGGGGGGGAGTAAGGGGTAGGGGGAAGGATTGGAGTAGTTGACTTCACTAGGGAGGGGGTGGGGGAAGGGGGAGGGGAGGGTGAGGGGGAAGGGTGAGGGGAGGGGAGGGGGAAGAGTGGGGAGTAAGAAATGGAGTAATTGTATGTATTACAACTATGGGTCATATTGGGGGGAATGAATGAGGGGTTTGTATGTATTACAAATGGGTTATAATGGGTTGTAAAATGGTTGGAATCGAGTGGTGGAGGGGGAAGGAGGGGGAGAGGACTGGAGGAAAGGAGGGAGGGAGGAAAGGAGGGAAGGGAGGAAAGGAGGGAGGGGAGGAAAGGAGGGAGGATAGGAAAGGAGGGAGGGGAGGAAAGGACTGTTGAACATATGGGGGGCTTCCCCCCTGGGGGAGAGGGGGAGGCGATGGACGTATGTGATAAGAGGTGCGAGTTCCCCCCTAATCCCACACTGAAGTTCTTATATACTTTATTCTGGCTTCCGTCAGGCGATTTTATTCAGCTGATGGGGGGGAGGAACCTTTGCCATCTAAGAATGGAAGAAAAAAAGCTAAGTTGTTATCTCCTAAAATCACCTTTTGTTAACTAAAATACGTAAATAACAATAACCATTTTACCCAAAGGATTAAACATATACACAATCAATAACAAAAGTATAGAAATCCCGTCCGTATGTGAAGAAAACAACAGAAAACGAAGACGTACAGTCAACATCACAAGTCCGATCACTCCCGGAAACAAGGTCATCTTTATTGCACCATAAGGTCAACTATAACGACAACTTGCCAGAGGTACGATGTCGTCAGGCGATTTTATTCAGCTGTGGGAAGAACCTCGTAGTGGATTTGTTGAACCAAGGCTGAATTTATCAAAATTATTTTACTTTTTTTTCAGGGGATTTTTATTAACATTACAATACATATATATATATATATATATATATATATATATATATATATATATATATATATATATATATATACATATAAATATGTATATATATATATATATACATATATACATATATATAATATATATATATATACATATATATATAATATATATATATACATATATACAATAAATAGAAAAAAAAATAAAATCTGCCCACAATGAAGTCATATATGAAAACACGTAATTAAGGATTTTTTTTAGTCAAATAATGTTTGAGAAAAAGAGAAAAATATTAAGTTGGAAACGTCATATTTGCATAATTATTTTTTCTTTTGGCTGCAAACGGGACTTGTGGTAATGACTGTACTGAGGTGGGAACACCAGGCGGAAAGGATTCTGATTGGATGAGGGAGGAGGAGGAGAGGAGGAGGATTTGGGAGGAGGAGGAAGGGAGGAGTAGGAGGAGGGGAAGGAGGGGAGGAGGAGGAGGAGTGATGGAGGTGGAGGAGGAGGGGGGAGGTGGAGAAAGAGGGGAGGAGGAGTAGGAGGAGGGGAAGGAGGGGAGGAGGAGGGGATAGTAGGGAGAGAAATGAGGAGAAGGAGGGGAGGGAGGGAGGGAGGAGAGGAGGATGTGCAGAGGGAAGGAAAGAGGGAGAAGAGGAGGAGGAAAAAACGAAAGCAGAGGAAGAAGTGGATGAAGGGGGAAGAGGAAAAGGAAGAGGAAAGAGGAGGAGGAGATGGAGGAAGGAGGGGAAGAATAGGAGAAGGAGAAAGGAAGAGGAGGAAGAGGAAGCAAAGAAGAAAGAAAACGAGGGGGGAAGAATCGGGGGAGGAGAACGAGGAGGAAAAGGAGGAGATGACGGAGGTGGACGAGGTAGAGGAGGAGGAGGAAGAAGGGGAGGAGACAGAGGAAGGAAGAGGGTTGAAGGTTCCCTACGGAAAAAAAAATCCACAGGAAATTATTTATTAGATGGAAAACATAATCGGGTACGAAAAGATGAAATAAAAATATTAGAGAGAGAGAGAGAGAGAGAGAGAGAGAGAGAGAGAGAGAGAGAGAGAGAGAGAGAGAGAGAGAAAGGGGAGAGAGAGGAGAGAGAGAGAGAGAGAGAGAGAGAGAGAGAGAGAGAGAGAGAGAGAGAGAGAGAGAGAGAGAGAGAGAGAGAGGGAGAGAGAGAGAGAAAGAGGGATAAGGAGGGAGAGGGAGAGGGAGAGAGAGAGAGAGAGAGAGAGAGAGAGAGAGGAAGAGGCTCAGTAAAAGAGAAATACGAGGACATAAAAATGTAAGAGAACAGGAAGGTCGGTGGGAATGGAAATGGGCCAAGAGGAATGCACACACACACACACACACACACACACACACACACACACACATACACACACACACACATAAACACACGCACACAAACACACATACACACACGCACACAAACACGCACACACACACACACACACACACACACACACACACACACACACACACACACATGTACGCCTGTACACACTGATATACAAAATGTACGTATGTGTATAAGACACATATACTCGCACATACACGCACACACACCAACACACACATGTACGTCTATACACACTGATATACAGAATGTACGTATGTGTACAAGGCACACATCAGCGCGCGCACACATACACACACATACAGAGAAAGAGAGAGAGATAGAGAGAGGGTGATGGAGAGAGGAAGAGGAAGAAAGGGTGGAGAGATGGAGACCGGGCTGTTGGAGAAGGCAGTGTTGGAGAAACAGGTGTGGATGGCAGAGGGACGGGGGGGGGGGCAACTCCATAAATGGAAATCTGAAGGAGGCGCGTGCGCGCGCGGGTGTTTGTGTGTTTAATTATCTAATTATATTTTTATAGGGTAGTGATTATCTTGTCATGTCCCATTTGTGTGTGTGTGTGTGTGTGTGTGTGTGTGTGTGTGTGTGTGTGTGTGTGTGTGTGTGTGTGTGTGTACGTGTGTGTGTGTGTGTGTACGTGTGTGTGTGTGCGTGTTTTGGAGTTTAGGTCTACCAGTTAAACTAGTGGCCAAGGAATAAAAAATCGTACACGAACGCACACGCACGTACACACACACACACACACATACAAACGCACGCACGCACACTCAGCCAAGGGCTGAAATAATTTCAGTATCACTGCGCTGCGAGTCGTTACTCCAACTCTCGTGGGCGGGGAGTTGGGTGTGTGTGTGCCTATAAGGTCACAGCATTACCCATAGATCGGTCATATATGAGCTCTGAGCTCTCTTCCGGGAGGGAAATAGCTGTCGACCACGAGTCCAACACGTGATCCAAGACCATGGTGAATCATACACACACACACACACACGAACACACACACACACACACACACACACACACACACACACACACACACACACACACACTAACTTGTATGACTACGACACGAGGTGTTGGGTCTAAACCAAATTAGTGATTAACTGCTCGCTAAATATCTAATTATCGTTTATCTAATCTAGTGGTTCTTATTGGTGGGCGACCCAGCTCCCTGTGGGGCCTCTGACTCACTCAATGTGGTTAGCCCGCTTCCGTCTGACCTCATTCACATAACGAGATCTTCGTCGTTGTTTATTTATATCTGTGACGTCACACGTCTCTTCACGTGATTTTACTTTAGCATTTGTTGTCTTATGTATTTTATCCAATTTACTAGGTTTATCATGGGTGGGACTGGAAGTGGGGTATATATATATATATATATATATGTATATATATATATATATATATATATATATATATATATATATATATATATATATATATATGTTGAAGTATGGAAGACAAATGAGTGGAAGGGTGGTGAGTTAAACACAGAGAACAGTTGGAGTTTTATTCACTGACGTTTCGTCCTTACCAGGACATTCTCAAAGTACATACAGTTTCAGAAAATTAACAGCTTATATAACCCATCCTTGCCGAGTTCCCCTCCCTCTATCATCCGTCCTCTACCCTTTTTCATGTGACTCCGACCATGTCACTTCTCCCTCCGTTCTCAATTGTCCTTTTTACCTCCTTGATAATCAGAGTACTTACCGCTCCTGCTAATTTTATAAACCCTTCCCTATGGTTGATGCAGGGGGTGGGAAGTAATGTAGGCTGCCTCCACTATTTTTCTTTTCTTTTTCTCTAGACCTTTGTGGAGCACCTCTATCTTGTTCCAATCTGGAAGATGACCACATTGGTCTAAATGAACTACTAGCGAGTTGGAGGTTCTGTGAGCTCTGACGTCATTTTTGTGCTCGTATGTCCGTAGCTCCACTGATCTTCCCGTCTCTCCATAATATCCTAACGGACAACCACCACATGGTATATTGTAAATTGCGCCCTTCTCTACATCCTTTTCTGATTTATTTCTATTCTTGACAACTTCTCCTAATTTTGTACCCGTGGAGAAAGCAACGCTCACACCCGCTTTTTTGAGAATATGTCCCAACTCCTCCGCGTACTTCGAGTTGGGGACGGACAAAAACCCCGCCCTGCCTTCTCCGGACCAGTCGTCCTTCTTCCTTTTCATTATTACCGTTGCTTTCTTCCTCAATCTGTGCAGTAGTCCTTCCGGGTATCTGAGTTTAGTGAATACTTTGAAAATATATTTGATTTCATCCTCTAAAAATTCTTCGCTACAAATACGGTACGCCCTTAGAAAAATCCTATAACCACTCCGTTTTTAATTTTGTTGCTATGCGCTGAGTAGAAATGAATCACATCGTCTTTATTGGTGCCTTTTCTGTAGACAGAGAATGATATCTTACTACCTCTCCTCCAAATCACCGTATCCAAGAAAGCTAGTCTGTTACCCGTCTCGTGTTCGATAGTAAACTGGATGTTTGGTTCGACATGATTCAATCTACTCAACTTGTCATCTAATTGTACCTCTTTCGGAGCGATGATAAGGACGTCGTCCACATACCTCAGCCAAAGCGTGTCTCTACCCATTATCTTTATGAAATAATCTGTCTCTAAAACTTCCATATACAGTATAGCTAGAACCGTACTGAGAGGACTACCCATTGCAAGTCCTCGGTGTTGTCTGTATTCTTTCCCGTTGAACATGAAAGGACCAAATTTCATACATAGAGACACTAATTTCAAGTAATCACTTTTCCCCACTGGTAAATCAGCTTCATCCAAACTCTCTACCACCTTCTTGGCCGCTGTCAACGCTCCTTCTACCTCGACATTCGTAAAGAGCGCAGTTACATCATAGCTAGCCATCACTTTTTCTGAAAGATCAACATTCTTTAACCTCGTGATCAGATCTCCAGAATTTTTAGCAACAAAATTAAAAACGGAGTGGTTATAGGATTTTTCTGGGCGTACCGTATTTGTAGCGAAGAATTTTTAGAGGATGAAATCAAATATATTTTCAAAGTATTCACTAAACTCAGATACCCGGAAGGACTACTGCAGAGATTGAGGAAGAAAGCAACGGTAATAATGAAAAGGAAGAAGGACGACTGGTCCGGAGAAGGCAGGGCGGGGTTTTTGTCCGTCCCCAACTCGAAGTACGCGGAGGAGTTGGGACATATTCTCAAAAAAGCGGGTGTGAGCGTTGCTTTCTCCACGGGTACAAAATTAGGAGAAGTTGTCAAGAATAGAAATAAATCAGAAAAGGATGTAGAGAAGGGCGCAATTTACAATATACCATGTGATGGTTGTCCGTTAGGATATTATGGAGAGACGGGAAGATCAGTGGAGCTACGGACATACGAGCACAAAAATGACGTCAGAGCTCACAGAACCTCCAACTCGCTAGTAGTTCATTTAGACCAATGTGGTCATCTTCCAGATTGGAACAAGATAGAGGTGCTCCACAAAGGTCTAGAGAAAAAGAAAAGAAAAATAGTGGAGGCAGCCTACATTACTTCCCACCCCTGCATCAACCATAGGGAAGGGTTTATAAAATTAGCAGGAGCGGTAAGTACTCTGATTATCAAGGAGGTAAAAAGGACAATTGAGAACGGAGGGAGAAGTGACATGGTCGGAGTCACATGAAAAAGGGTAGAGGACGGATGATAGAGGGAGGGGAACTCGGCAAGGATGGGTTATATAAGCTGTTAATTTTCTGAAACTGTATGTACTTTGAGAATGTCCTGGTAAGGACGAAACGTCAGTGAATAAAACTCCAACTGTTCTCTGTGTTTAACTCACCACCCTTCCACTCATATATATATGTATATGTGTGTGTGTGTACGTATATTCACAATTCACCATGGTCTTGGATCACGTGTTGGACTCGTGACCGACAGTTATTAACCTCCCGGATGAGAGCTCAGAGCTTGTATGACCGATCTATGGGTAATACTGTGACCTTACACGCACACCCAACTCCCCGCCCACGAGAGTTGGAGTAACAATCCGCAGCGCAGCGATACTAAAATCATTTAATCCCTGGGCTGGATTCGAACCCGGACCGCCGTAGTGGCAGCCGGGAACTGTAATAACCGTGCCACGAGTTGTGTGTGTGTGTGTGTGTGTGTGTGTGTGTGTGTGTGTGTGTGTGTGTGTGTGAGAGAGAGAGAGAGAGAGAGAGAGAGAGAGAGAGAGAGAGAGAGAGAGAGAGAGAGAGAGAGAGAGAGAGACAACGACGACGACGATGATGATGATGATGATGATGACGACGATGATGACGACGACGATGACGATGACGACGTCAAGGCCGGTGTCAGAATAATATGTACAACAATTCGGCGCCAAAAACAGAGAGATAATGAAATACAAACATCACTTATCGGGAGCCAGAAATAAGAGCAAAAACTAAAAGGTTTGTTTGTAAACCATTAGCCACTTATCGTGCATCTGGCAGGCTGGATCCTTCGCCCTTGACCTCTTTTGACCTATCATATTGTCTCCCGTCGCTAGACGATAAAATTTAAAATTTTGAGTTGAAATAAAATCACCCAATTTTAGGTAGGATAAACTAGTAAACTTAACCAATTAAAATAATCCAATATTAGCCAGAATAAACTATCTTAACTTGAAGTTGGCGTCGCACTAAGCATTTCTCGCTAGCATGCTATTTGCTTTCGCTACTTTGAGTAGAAATGTCATCAGTTACGATCTTTTGTTTTTTAAAATTCCAAATATGAAATAAATTGCTTACCAAAAATCAAATTACTTGCATTTGCGTTATATAGTGAGAAATTGAAAAGACGATCTGAGAATAGTTAGATGTTCTCACGGAAATCTAGAATTAACCAAAATAGTTTTTACCACATTTAACCACATTTAACCTAACCTAACCATATCTATGATGTAACAATACTCATCATGAATATAATCAACCTAAAACCCTAACTGAGGTTAACTGGTCTCAACAATGAGGTTCATCTTGAATCTTAATCCCCGTCGTTGGTGACGTCATGAGGTTAACCATACAAAGGATAGAAACGCTAGTAAACTACATACCACAACAATCCATATAGATTATAGATTGTATCTTAATAACATAATGTAAATGAAGATCTAATTAATCTAATTAATTAGTTGAAATAATTCCTTGTAAACTTGTTGTTTTCAGTTACGTTGTTGGGGACTAAGAAACGACATGACGTCATCAACTCTAACGGTTTTTCTGAAGTTTCTGCCTTTTGAGGTAAATATTTACACATTTCATTCAAAATTAATTCTAACACCAAAAGGAGCCTGGACAAAATGATAATATTTTAGTTTGGTTAATTTACGCTAGCGGGGGGGTGGGGATAGACATTCCACCCCTATAGTTCCAACGACAGCTATACTGTTATGCACAACATAACCTGTGATTCTGGATGACACGTGCATTGTTTTTTTTTTTTTTTTTTTTTTTTTTTAATTTGCGAATGTTTCTCGAATGACGTTTTGGCCCAGATATCAAATGCTCGTTTATGATGGCGGAAAATCGTTAGTAATTTGATTAAATTACCTCTCAAACCGTTATTGTTAAAAAAATGGGGGGCATTTTGTTTTTAGTGAGTAAATAAATTTTATACAAAAGAGCAAAACAGGCGACATCTTCTGTTGTTGCACATTCGATTCTAACTAAACGTGAAATGAGAAAGAGAGAGAGAGAGAGAGAGAGAGAGAGAGAGAGAGAGAGAGAGAGAGAGAGAGAGAGAGAGAGAGAGAGAGAGAGAGAGAGAGAGAGAGAGAGAGAGTGGGGGAGGGGAGAGAGAGGTGTGGAGAGAGTGTGATACAATTTAAAACATTGAATTTTTAATCTCTCTCTCTCTCTCTCACTCTCTTTCTCGAGGGCTGGGTAGGCGACCCATCCCCGTTCTCGTACACTCTTTTCTCCGGACCCAGCAAGAAGTTGGTTGTAACTTGCGATGTCGCATGACGAAATCGTAACTTACGACGTCGCATAACGATGTAATCTGCGACGTCACATAACGAAGTCGTAACTTACGACGTCGCATAACGATGTCGTAATTTACGACATCGCATAACGATGTCATATTTTAGGACGTTGCATAACAATGTCGTAATTGTGACGTCGCATAACGATGCCGTAATTTTCGACGTCGCATAACGATGTCGTAATTTACGACGTCGCATAACGATGTCATATTTTACGACGTTGCATATCAATGTCGTAATTGTGACGTCGCATAACGATGCCGTAATTTTCGACGTCGCATAACGATGTAATTTACGACGTCGCATAACAAGGTTGTAAATTGTGACGTCGCACAATGTGGTCAACTTACAACGTAGTATGTCGAGGTTGTAACTTGTGACGTTGCATAATGAGGTCTTATCTTCCTTTTCTCTGGTTCTCTCTCCTATTACTCCTCTCCTCCTCCTCCTCCTCCTCCTCCTCTTCTTCTTAATATCTCTTCCTTCTCGTCTTCCTTTCGTCCTCTTCCCTCTCCTCCTCCTCCTCCCCTCCTCTTAGTCTCTTGTCTTCATCCTCCTCTTCCTCCTCCTCCTTCTCTTAGTCTCCTCCCTTCTTCCTCCTCCTCCACCCGTCCTCCACACTCCTCATTCCTCTATAATATTCAACACACATTATTATTCTGCTCCACTTCCTTCCCATCTTCCTCCTCCTCCTCTCCTTCCACTTTTACTCCACCTTACTCCTCTTCCTTGTCCTCCACTTTTACTCCATCTTCCTCCTCCTCCTCTCCCTCCACTTTTACTCCATCTTACTCCACTTCCTCGTCCTCCTTTCTGAATATGTACAATTTCATGTAGCGATGACCTTGCCAATGACCTCTTGTGACCTTTAATATGTGTGCTTGCTGCCGTCAGGCGATTTTATTCAGATGGAGGAAAAGAAATCCCCTTCCTAGAGAAAGGGAATCAGTTGTATTTGATCTAAAAAGTTGTTTCAAAACTAGGGACCGCGACCTCTAGGATCGGAGACGTGCGTTGTTAGTTGTCCAACGTCAAGTGGCGTTACAATATATGATGATATAGTTTAACGTCACAAACTCCTCCCCCCTTTCAGAAGGCAAGGACGGTGCCCCTCACAGAGGACTTTGTAGTGTGAAATTTAATGAACCATGGCCTTGGTTCAACTTCGCCGGTGGCAGGATTCGAACCGCCATCACCTCGACCTTCGCCAAAAGTAACGACGCCCTAACCCGTTCAGCCAGCGAACTTCCAATGTATGGGGACAAAACTGCTGTAAGAGAATAATACAGTAGGCATACGAGATGTATTTTAGAGCGAACACAGCACATACAACTTCTAGTATCATTAATACATCCGAAAATTAAATCTGTACATACAGACAAAGCAGATTTTATGTGGGATGTGTGTGAATATCTGTCTACAAGTTTGTAAAAACTAATCTCATGATTTGGATTAAACTTAACATCCAGTTAAGATAATCCTGTTTTTAGACGTAAATATTTTTTCATATATTGAAAACCATACATTTGGAGTGAAATTAATAAAAAATACAACTTCAAAGACTCGACATAATATTCATATTTAACAAAGCAATGTCTGCATTGGTACAGTTTTTGTTTATGTTTTCAACTGTCATCGTGACGTCATGTCGTCCGGACAATTTTCTATATATAAAAAAAGTAATGTTTTCCATTACAGATATATTATTATATATTTTTTGAATATGCATTATGATTATATTACAACAAGAATTCTGAAAAATTGACTGAAATATATTTAACTACTGATGACGTCATATCGTCGTAACACCTTCGAAATATGTCATAATATTAAGTGGCGCAGTAACTTATATATATATATATATATATATATATATATATATTATATATATATACATATATATATATATATATACACAGACAAACCTTGGACGAAACACAGTTATGACTTTAGAAAGAGAAAATTCACCTCAGGATCCAATATCTCCACATGGATAAAAAAAAAAAAAAAAAAAGGGGGGGGGTGGCAGGAGGAACGAAACATTTTCTGTTCCGATTTCCCACTTCTTGACTTAAAAAAAAAAAAAAAAAAAAAAAAAAAAAGGGGACTGACTGACCAACTGCACGGGCTATGGTGGATGATGAGGAATGAGGTGTCTACAGACCCGATTTTCCTCTTAACTCAAATTTCCCATCAAGTTTCGCTCCCTGGAAACCCGGAGACCCACAGCGGCTGGCAACTGTCCTTGGGCACTCCCAGTAGATCTCTCTAGGAAGAAACCTCGGACTGATGAGAAGGAGGAGAAGGAGGAGAGCGAGGAGAAGGGGGAGGAGGAAGAGATGGAGGAGGAAGAAGTGGAGAAAGAGGTGAAGGAGGTGGAGAAGGAGCTGGAGAAGAAGTGGAGGAAGAGGTGAAGGAGGTGGAGGAGGAGCTAGAGGAGGAACTGGAGGAGGAAGAGGAGGAAGACGAGGAAGTGTTGGAGCAGGAAGAGGAGGAAGACGAGGAAGTGTTGGAGCAGGAAGAGGGAGCAGTCACGGGTTGTCAGGAGGAGAAGGAGAAGAGACAGGAGAAGGAGGGGGAGGAGGAGGAAGATATGGAGGAGGAAGAAGTGGAGTAGAGGTGAAGGAGGTGGAAGAGGAGGAGCTGGTGAGGAAGTGAAGGAAGAGGTGAAGGAGGTGGAGGAGCAGCTGGAGGAGGAACTGGAGGAGGAAGAGGAGGAAGACGAGGAAGTGTTGGAGGAGGAAGAGGAGGAAGACGAGGAAGTGTTGGAGCAGGAAGAGGGAGCAGTCACGGGTTGTCAGGAGGAGAAGGAGGAGAGGCAGGAGAAGGAGGAGGAGGAGGAGGAAGAAGGGGTGGAGGAGGAAGGGGCGGAGGAGGAAGGGGTGGAGGAGGAAGAGGTGAAGGAGGTGGAGGAGGAGCTGGAGAAGAAGTGGAGGAAGAGGTGAAGGAGATGGAGGAGGAGCTGGAGGAGGAACTGGAGGAGGAAGAGGAGGAAGACGAGGAAGTGTTGGAGGAGGAAGAGGAGGAAGACGAGGAAGTGTTGGAGCAGGAAGAGGGAGCAGTCACGGGTTGTCAGGAGGAGAAGGAGGAGAGCCAGGAGAAGGAGGGAGGAGGAAGAGATGGAGGAGGAAGAAGAGATGGTGGAGGAAGAGATGAAGGAGGGGGAGCAGGAGCTGGAGCAGAAGTGGCGCAAGAGGTGAAGGAGGTGGAGGAGGAGCTAGAGGAGGAACTGGAGGAGGAAGAGCAGGAACACGAGGAAGTGTTGGAGCAGGAAGAGGAGGAAGACGAGGAAGTGTTGGAGCAGGAAGAGGGAGCAGTCACGGGTTGTCAGGAGGAGAAGGAGGAGGAGGAGGAGGAGGAAGGGGTGGAGGAGGAAGGGGTGGAGGAGGCAGGGGTGGAGGAGGAAGAGGTGAAGGAGGTGGAGGAGGAGCTGGAGAAGGAAGAAGTGGAGGAAGAGGTGAAGGAGATGGAGGAGGAGCTGGAGGAGGAACTGGAGGAGGAAGAGGAGGAAGACGAGGAAGTGTAGGAGCAGGAAGAGGAGGAAGACGAGGAAGTGTTGGAGCAGGAAGAGGGAGCAGTCACGGGTTGTCAGGAGGAGAAGGAGGAGAGCCAGGAGAAGGAGGGGGAGGAAGGGGTGGAGGAGGAAGAAGTGGAGAAAGAGGTGAAGGAGGTGGAGAAGGAGCTGGAGAAGAAGTGGAGGAAGAGGTGAAGGAGGTGGAGGAGGAGCTAGAGGAGGAACTGGAGGAGGAAGAGGAGGAAGACGAGGAAGTGTAGGAGCAGGAAGAGGGATCAGGAAGAGGGAACAGTCGCCGGTGTCAGCTCTCCTGCTACTGGAGATCTTGGGCCCAGTCCGATGACCGAGTGTCATCCCCTCAAGGTTGCACTTCAAAAAGGAGATGAGGAAGTTGACGGTGTTTGAAGAGGGTGATGACCCTCCTTGACGTCCCTCTTGTATTAGATAAGATTTAGCCTATGACATCCTATGATAACTAAGGAAACTTATGAGTGTCCCACGCCCCGGCTATCCTAGCATTTAGGGCAAAGGTGAAGGTGATATTCTCTTTTGATGTTTATTGAAATAATTATGAAAATCAATAACTGAATGAATGAATAAATAGATAAATAAATATAGGAACATATAAACAAATAAATTAAACAAATAAATATATTGGTTAAAAGACGAATGTGCAAGCGTCAATCGGCAGAGTAGAACAATCAAATTCAGCCACAAAGAAAGCCAGATCGGCAAGAAGAAAAAAGAGAGAAAGAGAGAGAGAGAGAGAAAGAGAGAGAGAGAGAGAAGGAGAGAGAGAGAAAGAGACAACATGGAAAGACTTCTGGTTGCGGGTCAACTTGCCTATAAGCCTCAGGGAGGGAGAGAGGGAGGGAGGGAGGGAGGGAGAGTGGAGTGGAGAGATTGAGAGGTGAGAGGAGAGGAAAGGAGGGAGGGGAAGGGAGTGAGGGAGGTAGGGGAGTGAGGGAGGAAAGGGAGTGAGGGAGGGAAAGGAGGGAGGGAGGGAAAGGAGGGAGGGAGGGAAAGGAGGGAGGGAGGGAATGGAGGGAGGGAAGGAGGGAGGGAGGGAAAGGAGGGAGGGAGGGAAGGGGGTGAGGGAGAGG
>NC_134777.1:122299127-122301627 GCF_046742065.1 Oratosquilla oratoria
AGTAACTACTGTATGTAAGATATTATCATAAAAACTATTGATTGATTGAATGACAATCAATGTCTGTCCAATGGTCTTGATCGCTAAAATCAAACGTCGTCTGCCAGAACAAAGACTGGAAAGAACTTACGTAGAGAATAGGTGATAGCGTAGAAGAAGAAAAGAAGAAGAAAAGAAGAAGAAAGGAAGAAGAAAGGAAGAAGAAAAAAGAAAAAGAAATTGAACACATGGGTGCCTCTCAAAACGAGAAAAAAATAGATAATTAAATATATCAATAAACGAAATAAGTAAATGAATAAACAAAACTAAATAAATAAATGGACACAAGAACAAAAAATAAATAATTAGATTAAAAAACAAGCATAAAAGACAACCCGCCCCACCATTAAGACGATTAAATCCCACAGAACAGCATCACCAGCTAGAGCCACGACAAAGAACCCCCACGAATACAAAGACTTCAAAAGGCATTGGATAACAAAAAATAAAAATAAAAAAATAAAAAAATAAAAAAATAAAATAAACACTTCAATAAACGCTTGGTATTTGCCTAACGAGGCCTGGATCCCACAATACCGCGATGAAAAAAAAAATAAGTATAAGTGCTCGGGCCCGATATGAGATCCAACACCACTAAGTGGGATTGAATTCCTTTCTGTTTATACAAAGAAAGCATTCGAACTCGTTCGTCTATGAATTATAGGTTCTATAACGCTTCGGCGTTTAAGTACTCACACATTTTGTTCTGGTTAACGCCTGAATGGATTCAGATCAGGGAAAGGGAAGGAGGGGGAGGGGTGGGAGGGGGAGAGGGGTGGGAGGGAAGTAGTGGGAGAGAAAGCAGTGAGGGAAGGAGAAGGAGGGGAGGAGGCGAAGGGGAAGAAAGGGGAGGGGAAGGAGGCGGAGGGGAAGGAGGGGAGGGGAAGTAGGCGGAGGGGAAGGAGGTGGAGGGGAAGGATTGGAGGGGAAGGATGGGGAGTCAAAGGAGGGGAAAGGAAGGAGGGGAAAGGAAGGAGGGTGAGGGAGAGAGGACACAGGGAGTGAAAAGAGAAGGGAGGAGAAAAGGAGAGAAGGAGGGGAGGGGAGAGAGGACGCGGAGAGGGGAACGAAGGAAGGGAAGGAGAGTGGGAGTGGGGAGAAAGAGGGAGGGAAAGAAGGGGGAGGGGAAAACGAGGAGGGAAGGAGGGGAGGAAAGGAGGAGGGGGGGACAGCCCTACCCAAGAAAATGATATCCTGGACCCAATATTTTCTACAACAGAGAATCTTGTAAATGAATTGAATGTCGGCCCAATATTCAGTACTAGCGATCATCGTATCATCACATTCAAAATGAAAATTGAAGCTAGTTTATCTAAGATCAGCAAGAAGAAAGTACCCGACTTCCGTAGAGCCAATTTTAAGATTCCGATCGTTACTAGAAAACTCAGACTGGAGCACAACTTCGAACGAGATTGATATTGATAAAGCGTGGGAAAACTTCACCACGGAGCTAAACAGTGCTGTAAATCTCTGTGTTTCCTTTCGTGAGAGGTGTCCGGCAACAAATAAACCAAAGTGATGGAATAGGGAAATTAGTAACAACCTCTCTCATAAAAAGCGTGCGTAAAAAAAAAAAAAAAAAAAAAAATTATCAACTAAAAGCCAAGACAGTAAACTAACACTAGACAGAATTCGCTGCGAAACCAAAACACTGATAAAGCGTAGTAAGAAAAATCTTGAAGAGTATATTGCTGAGGCGAGGCAAGCAAGTCGAACCCTAAAGAATTCTATAGTTATGCGAATAGAAAGAAAACGCTTACCTGCGGCAACGATGAAGGTAAACATACGGATGATGAAAATGAGATGGCCTCAATCCTTAATAAATTTTTTGCATCCGTCTTCACAGACGAGGATTGCTCAGTGTATCAGCCACCAGAACATAAATGTCCCAAAACGTCTTAAATCAACTCATAATTACCGAAAGTGATGTCGTACAAGTAACTGATAAGCTCAAAATAAATAAAGCCCCGGGACCTGACAAAATTTCACCTAGAATTCTGCGAGAAGTCAAAAATCAAATCAGTAAACCCCTGTGCATCCTATTCAACAAATCCCTAACACTTGGTAAAGTCCCATCAGATAAAAAATGTGATAACGTAACACCAATATTCAATAAAGGGGACAAATCACAACCAGGCAACTACAGACCGATTAGCCTGACTTCGATTGTGTGTAAACTGCTAGAGACCATCATTCACGATAGTGTAGTGAAATTTCTAGAAAATAAAATTATGAAAGATTCACAAAATGGCTTCCGTAGCAAACGCTCATGTGTAATTAATCTCCTCGACTTCTTCTATGACGTCTTTAGCAAATACGAGGAATGTAGACCTGTTGATATAATTTATCTAGATTTTCAGAAGACATTCGATAAAGTTCCCCATAAACGATTGCTCGACAAATTAAAAACAGTTTTTCTGGTAATATCCACAACTGGATTAAAGATTGGCTCTCTGAGCAA
>NC_134777.1:122309127-122311627 GCF_046742065.1 Oratosquilla oratoria
GAGTGGGGGGAGTAGAGAGGTGAAAAGGGGAGTGGAGGGGTGGAGAGTGGAGGTGAGTGGAGGGGAGTAGAGTGGTAGAGAGGGGAGTGGAGGGGTGGTGGATGGAGAAGAGAGTGAAAAGTGGAGGGAAGGGAAGGAAAGAGAAGAGAAAGGAAGGGAAAGTTAAAGGTAGGGGAGGAGGGGAATAGGGAGTGAGTAGGAGGGTAAGGGAGGGTAGGGGGAGGGAACGAAACAAATTTAAATGAAACTAAACGTAACGAAAAAGTTGAGGGAAGCAAGCAAGCAAAGAAGGGCAAAGGTTGGCGGTTTGTGCCGACGCTAGGCGCCTCCCGTCGTGAGCCCACCGCCTTCAGTCCCATATAATTGCCGTAATGAAGGCCCGGATGGTCGTGAAATGAAATTAACAGCTTCAATTCGGCGACGCACTTCATACATTTCCTTATGGTCAACGCCAGACGAATCCGTTCAACTGGTTCAGGGTTCTCACTCCGTTGTAGGAGTCGACACTATCCCCCGTCACGCCCTTCGCCCTCTGCCGTCACGCGATTTTATTCATTGACGGGCACGTCACAGATCTGAGGGTGCAAGGCGACTAAATGAAGGTTAATAATGGCATTGGTTCAAAGAGTAGTGGTGGTGGGGGTGGAGGTGGTGGTGGTGATAGTCGTTGGTAATAATGGAGAAAGTGATTTCGATTGTGATGGTGATGATAGTGGTGATAATTATGTTGGTGGTGGTAGTGGTAGTGATGGTGGTGGTGATGGTGGTAGTGATGGTGGTGGTGATGGTGGTAGTGGTGGTGATGATGAAGGTGATGGTGGTAGTGGTGGTAGTGATAATGGTGGTGGTGATAGTATTGGTGGTGTGGTGGTAGTGGTGGTGATAGTGGTGGTGATAGTATTGGTGGTGATAGTATTGGTGGTGTGGTGGTGGTGATGGTGGTGATGATGGTAGTGATGGTGGTGGTGATGGTGGTAGTGGTGATGATGATGAAGGTGATGGTGGTAGTGGTGGTAGTGATAATGGTGGTGGTGATAGTATTGGTGGTGTGGTGGTAGTGGTGGTGATGGTGGTGGTGATAGTACTGGTGGTGATAGTGGTAGTGATAGTATTGGTGGTGATGGTGATAGTGGTGGTGACAGTATTGGTGGTGTGGTGGTAGTGGTGGTGATGGTGGTGGTGATAGTATTGGTGGTGAAGGTGGTAGTGGTGGTGATAGTGGTGGTGACAGTATTGGTGGTGATAGTGGTAGTGATAGTGATGGTGGTAAATGGTAGTACCATTTGTATAGTCAATTGTAATAGTGGTGATAATAGCCATGGCAGTGATGATGGTGCAAGTGGTGATGGGGGTGTAGGTATGGGAGATGACACCAATTATGAGGACGGAGCGGTAAAGAATTGGAGATAAAGGGGGAGAGGGAAGGGGTGGGAGAGGGGGGGAGAAGGGGGAGACCTATGGGCCTATAAGAAACCAAACATTCAGACAACCCCCTTCCCCCATCCCCCCTTTCCCCCTCCTCCAACCCCCCCAACCCCCCAACCCCCGTCCACGAAAAATAAATTACTTTTCCACGATGACAAATTCAGATTGTGATTAATATTCAAATTACAATTGATATTCATACCAAAACATATTTTTCTGGGGAAGGGGGGAGAGGGGAGGGGGGAAGGGGGGGAGGGGAGGTTCCGTCCAGGACCGGGGCAAATCTGGGCCCAGTTCTGGGCCGCTGGAATGGAGGTCCTGGACATGGCGTCCAGGGAACTCAATGCACGTATAGTAACTGGACTGCGATCACAATTGACATGAATGCAGATGGAGGGACAATGGGAGGGAATGAGGAGGGGGAGAGGAGGGGGGAGAGGAGGGGGGAGAGGAGGGGGGGAGAGGAGGGGAGATCTCTATAGGACGAGTGGGTGAAAGAGCGAGGGGAGAAGAGGTACAATGGGGGAGGGGGAGGATGCAGAATAGAGAGGAAATTGAGGAAGAACTAAGAGAAAGGGGAGAAGAAGAGGAAGAAGAGGAAAAGGAAGAAGAGAAGAGAGGATGGGAAGAGAGGAGAAGAGAAAGAGAGGAGAGGAAGAGAGGATAGGAAGAAAGGAGAGGAGGAGGAGAGGAGGAGGAGAGGAGAGGAGAAAGAGGATGGGAAGAGAGGAGAGGAGAAAGAGAGGATGGGAAAAGAGGAGAGAGGTAAGAGAAGTTGGGAAGAGAGGAGAGGAGGAAGGGAGGATGGGAAGAAAGGAGAGGAGGAGGAGAGGATGGGAAGAAAGAAGAGGAGGAGGAAAGGAGGAGAAAAGGATGGGAAAAGAGGAGAGGAGGAAGAGAGAATGGGACGAGAGAAGAGAAGGAAGAGAGAATAGGAAAAGAGAAAAGGAGGAAGAGAGGATGGGGAGAGACAAGAGGAGGAAGAGAGGATGAGAAGAGAAGGGAGAATAGGAAGAGAGGATGGGAAGAGAGGAGAGAAGAAAGAGAGGTAGGGAAGAGAAGAGAGGAGGAAGAA
>NC_134777.1:122316627-122359127 GCF_046742065.1 Oratosquilla oratoria
TCCACCTACTGTATTTTGAAGTTTCTGACATTTCATGAGGTCCTGGCTTACCTGAAAAGAATAAAGAAAAGACATTATTATAAATTTCTTTCGGGAATATATTTGACTTTTAATAAGTTCACTGTGATTGTTACTCATTATTTGGTACATACAGCGTGGTGCAGAAGTTATGCTTCAAGAAGAAGTTTATGAATAAAGTCTGCAGAAGAAGCAAATTTTATAAAAAAAAAAATGGTTTAATCTTTTTAAGTTTCCACAAATTTATTATCAAAATAGAACGAATAATATGTTGCAAACAATGAATAATTATACACAGGGAGAGGAAAAAATAGACTTAGACAAGATAAAAAAATAGGTGAAGGCACATCACAAAAAATAGGCAAAAACGCGAGAAAAACACAAAGAAAAAATAAAATAATAAATAAATAAACGAAGAAAAATAACAAACTGTTTTCGAATGTCAACTCATGACGTCATCCCATTGAAATAAGG
The DNA here is from genome assembly GCF_046742065.1 of Oratosquilla oratoria. Lineage (NCBI taxonomy): Eukaryota > Metazoa > Arthropoda > Malacostraca > Stomatopoda > Squillidae > Oratosquilla > Oratosquilla oratoria. Next base: position 122,317,120 of record NC_134777.1, read on the forward strand.
TCATAACCTTGACCTTGAAAGTTCCATTCTCCGACCTTCATGAAGTCTGTCTCGATGTACCGAAACACCTTTCACAGGATCATTCCTGACGACTCACTTCTGATGGTAGTTTGTACTGGTTCCTAATAAAATCAGGTACTATCTTCTTTTTGTGTGACCCTGTATATACTAATACATCGTTTTCTCTATACTCTTCATTCTATCTTGATTATGGATTTGTCTGAAGCCTCGCTGATACGGAGCTAGTTTAGTAGCCGCTAGTGCTAGTTACAAACTAACTTGCCTAAGAGCAAGTAAGTGTTTACACTAGGAGAGTTTGGAGGCAAGTTAACAAACTTTCCCTTGGCATTGGGCAAGTGGAGGGGTCGCTTACAAGTCGCTGACGCTAACGGCTACTAAACTAGATGTACACATACCCGACAGGAATGATAGGATTGGTAAGAAGTTGGATGGTTTCCTTCTCTCTCTTTCATTTTCTCTGTCTCTCTATCCCTCTCTCCATACAAAATTGGACTCGAATTCAAATTGGAATATTCTGTTTTTAGCGTATGCGTTAACATGTCTGGACAATATCTGAAAAAAAAAAAAAAAAAAAAAATATATATATATATATATATATATATATATATATATATATATATATATATATATATATACATACATACACACACACAAACTTAGCTTTTCTTTGTATGTCTAATGCTTGTTCATACAAAATTACCAAGAAAAATTTTAACATAATTTTCCATTTCCCTATTATAATTTTCCTAATTTTTTTCTTTTCACTAGTTTCCTTGTCCTCTTTCTTCTTTTCCTTCTATTCCAATCCACTTTCTCTTCTTTCCCTTCTCTAGTATTGGTAAGAAATATACTCTCGGGAATTGGGTGGCTGTAGGACCTGACGCTGGTTGTGAGGAAGGTCCCACCTTCCAGGAAAGGGACGACAATCAGGGCGGATCTGGTCATAGCGTCGGGTCAGGTACCGCTTACGTACCGCCTCCCTCGCGGGCCATTTCCAGTTCTTCTCTGTACTCGACTTGATACGCGTCACTGGGCCTTCGCGGTCAATCTCCCACTCCGGAGACCAGGTCACGACCGTTCTTCGACCGATGCCGTACCTTCACTAGAATAATAACACAAACGAACCAGACGTTCATTCTCTCTCTCTGTCATCTAGCACAAGTAATATATTCGTATGTTACAAGGTCAATGGTAACGAGGCTTTAGTTCCAAACATTAGTGCCAAATATTTTCTGTAAATCTATTTTTTTTTTCTCCTAGTTGAAATAGATTGTGTAAGCTACACTTTGTTAGATACACTAAACGAATTAGAAAAATGTTAACTGTCTGCATGCACTAATCTACAATATACATACATACATAGATACATAAGTACACACATACATACACATACATACGTGCATACATACATACACACATATACACATACTGTATAAATTAGATACATACATACATACATAAATACACACATATTCTCATACACATAAACATACATACATACGTACATACATACACATATGCATACCTGCCTACCTATCTACATACATACATATCTATGTACGTATATGCAGTGTGTGTGTGTTCTTCGTGACCTTCCTCGTATATAAACATAATTACATACCAAAAGTACACATTCCCCCGTGGACGATCTCATCATTATCCCCGAAATCAACGTTCTAAATGGTTCTTTGATCTCTCCTCTTCCTCCTTTTCCTTCTCTTCCTATTCTCCTCTCTCCTCCTCCTCCTCCTCTTACTACTCTTTCTCTTCCTTCCCCTTCCTTCCTTCTCGTTCCGTCCTCGTTCAATTGATTTCCATTTTCTTATTCACCTCCTCCTCTTCCTCTTCCTTGACCACAACCACCACTACCACCACCACAACCACCACCATCACCACAACCGCCACTATTACTATCCACTCCAACATAGCTACTAACATAACAACCACTACCGCCTTCAGCGACACTTTCACCACAGGAAGAATTTCTTCCTCTTCCTCCTCCTTCTTCCCCTTACTCCTCCTCCTCCTCCTCCCTCCTCCACGTCACTCTGCTTTCATCACGTGATTTATGACGTCGAGTTTCACGTCTTTGAAGGGGATCCAACCCTTCTTCGGCTCGTTTTGGTTATTATTATTTTTTTTACTTTCTCTTAAGTTGGCGTTTACTCCCTTCGTCGCCTCGTCTTGGTTATTATTATTTTTACTTTCTCTTAAGTTGGCGTTTACTCCCTTCCCATTTTCTCCTCACTATATACTTTTATCTCATAGTCTCTTTTTAGACATCTTTCACTTGATTCTCTCTTTCCTTCTCCCTCTTTTCCGTTTTCTCTCTCTGTCTCTCTCTCTCCCTCTTTTCATACAAAATTGGACTCGATTTCAAATTTGAATATTCTGTTCTTAACGTATGCGTTAACGTATCTGGACAATATTTGCAAAGAAAAAATATATATACAAAAACTTAGCTTTCCTTTGTGTGTATAAGTAATACCTGTTCATACAAAACTACCAAAAATATTTTCAACGTAATTTTCCATTTCTCTATTCTAATTTTCCTTATATTTTTTCTTTTCACTAGGAAATTGGTATGTTATAACACATTTGTAAAAGTTCACTATAAACCCACTATCGGAGAAATAATAACGGAAAGTACAGGGAAACTGTATATTTCGACTACTATCTGTAGTCCTCTTCAGCAGAAGAGGACTAGAGATAGTAGTCGAAATATACAGTTTCCCTGTACTTTCCGTTATGATTTCCCCGATAGTGGGTTTATAGTGTTCTTTTCTCTAGTTTCTTTGGCCTCTTTCTAAATTTCCTTCTATTTCAATTCACTTTCTCTTCTTTCCCCTTTCTCCCCCCCCCAAAAAAAAAAAAAAAATCTATCGGTTATCTTGGTCTTCTCTTCGATTACTCTTCTGTCATTGATTTATCGACTACCTCCGTCACGTTGTCTTCTCTCATCATTATCGATCACCTCTGCCATGTCATCTCCTCGATTGCAAAGCTTATCAGCCATTTTCGCCTTATCGACTATTTCTGACAGGTCGACCAGCTCCCCCGCCTCTCTCTCTCTCTCTCTCTCTCCCTCTTCAACTCTCTCTTTCTCAAAGACTGTGGTAAGCTTTTTAGTTATTATTATGGTTAATTTTCAGATATTTTATTCTGATTAAGAGTAATCCCAGAGAAAACAGAGTTAGCATTCAAACCAGCTAACAAATACATGGGAATTCTACTAACACGACCATATATGTAACGTTGTACATCAATGTAAGTCAAATTTCTGTTACAATCAATACCATGATGACATTTTTCTAGTTAAAATAGAAATATTATTTTTATTTTTAAGTTTTAACAGTTTTCTAGACTTATATTTTGAAGTGTTTTTGTAGAATTGAATGAATTGTCGTTTACTAATTACTATTTTTTTTTAAAAACGCGTCTTCCTCAGTTGTTGTAGAGGATATGAAGATATCGACTAACTTCGCCATTCCTCGACATGTCGATTACATCTGTTCATTTATCCACCGACTACTTTTGCCTTATGAATCGACTTTGGCATATCGATTACCTCCATCCATTTTCTATCGACTATGTTAGCCTTTCCAGAATCCATCCACATGGCGATCAGAAGTGATTATTATTTAGGTCTTACGTCGTTTAATATTTCATTTATTCATCGTGTCTGATCCTTTACATATCGACTTCTTTTGGCACGTCGATGGGATTTTTATCGTTTTCGGTTCTGTTGTCGATCTCGCCTTGTTTCCATGATTAATATATATCCTGTCGATCCTACATTAACACAGGGTGGTGTAAAAGTCTAGAGACAGAATTAAATCAAATATTTCCTATGATGTGTAAGTAATGATTATTATTCATCTTAACCCTAAATACAATTTACAGTTAATCATTGTACTATTAGATTGATGCATATATGTGTGTATACACACACACACACACAAACACACACACACACACACACGACTCGGTGGCGCGGTTGGTAGAGTCCCTGATTATCACTACGGCGCGGCGGTCCGGGTTCGAATCCTGCCCGGGGCTGAAATAATTTCAGTACCGCTGCGCTTCGAGTCGTTACTCCAACTCTCGTGGGTGGGGAGTTGGGGTGTGTGTGCGTGTAAGGTCACAGCATTACCCATAGATCGGTCATACGAGCTCTAGGCTCTCTTCCGGGAGGGAAATAGCTGTCGGTCACGAGTCCGACAAGTGATCCAAAGACCAAGGTGAATCACACACACACACACACACTATATATATATATATATATATATATATATATATATATATATATATTATATATATATATATATATATTATATACATATATATCTATATATATATATATATATATATGTATATACACTCACATAATACATATATGTTGTATAGACCCATACCTGTCCTCTGCCACTTTCTCTCTCTCTCTTTTTTTTTTTTTTTTTTTTTTTTTTTTTTTTTTTTTTTTTTTAATAATTCACCTCGCGGAGAACCTGACGACTTCCTTTGATGGCGGAGACGCTTCCATTTCTGGTCCTCAAATCATCGTCATTTTTATTTTCATTTTTTGGGGGAAGGGGGGAAGGGGGGAAGGGCGGGAAATCTCCCGCTGTGACGAGATTCTCGTACTTTTCGTCTTCATCCAATTTTTGTTTCGGGATGGGGGGCTTTTGGGGTGCGTATTTCCTATTTTATAGGGGGGGGGCTTTTTTGGGAGCGTATTATTTTCAGTTTTTTTTTGGGGGGGGTTGCGCTTTGAGGGATATTTTTGGGGGGAAGGGGGGCTTTTTACTCGTAATACTTCCGCCCCAAAATGATTAATTTACCTCCTCCTCCTCCTCCTCCTCGTACTCCTTTCCCCTCATAGTCATCCTCGTCTTCTCCATTTTCCATTTTTATTAAGCTATTTCTGTCACCAAATGATTAATCTATCAAGGTTACCTCCTCCTCCTTTTCCTCCCTCTCCTCTTCTTCTCTCTTCTTTCCTTCTCCTCTTCCTCTCATTTCTTTCCTCCTCCTCACTTTTTTCTTCCCCCTCCTCTTCCTTCACTTCCTCTCTCCTTCTCCTCTTCCTCTCCCTTCTTTTCTCTTCCTCCTCTTCCTTCTTTCCTCCTCCTGCTTCTCCTCCTCCTCCTCTTTATTCCTTACCCATCTCCTTATTCACATCTTCCTCTTCCTACTCACCTCCTTCCTATCTTCCTTCCTCCTCCTCCTCCTCCTACTCCTTTACTTCATCCATTATTCCTCTCTTTCCTACACTCCTTCTTTCTTCCTCCACCTCCACCTTCTCCTCCTCCACCTCCTCTTCCAATGATGAAAGAACGCTATGTGCCTCTGATCCGTAGGGGGTCTCACGAAGAGACATGCGATCAATAAAGATAAATGAATAAAATGGATAAGTAAAACAATTAATTGGAATAAATAAATAAATAATGAATGAATTAATAGAATAATTAATCTGAAATAATGTACCACTAAACAAAATAGATGCAATAAACAAACAAATAAATAATGAAAAAAAGAACATAGTTTGAAATAATCTTTCCAATAACACAAATAAAAGGATTTAAAAGCTTTAAAGGATTTAAAGCTGCAACCTTCATCCAGTTTATGCAAATCTGTTTAATAATCCCAAAGTTGTACAAATGACCGTTACAATTTCAAATTCAAATTAGTAACGGTCACGGGATCAAAGCCGTTGTTTACAAGAGTCTCCGTTGAACATTTGTACAGATTTGCGCCCGTTCAATCCATGTCTATTTTATTTTTCAACTGCCGCCAGGCAATTTTATTCACCTCAGACGGAACCCCATGGCTTTAAATAGTTGAATATCCTGTGTGTTTGTGTATGTGATTCAACATGGTCTTTGGATCACGTGTTGGACTCGTGATCGACAGCTATTTCCCTCACGGAAGAGAGCTCAGAGCTCATATATGACCGATCTATGGGTATTACTATGGCCTTACACGCACACACATACACAACTCCCCGCCCACGAGAATTGGAGTAACGACTCGTAGCGCAGTAATACTGAAATTATTTCAGCTCTGGGCGGGATTCGAACTCGGACCACCGTAGTGCGCCGTAGTGGTGGCCGGGAACTCTACCACTGCGCCATCGAGTCGCGTATATAATTATGTGTGTGTGTGTGTGTGTGTGTGTGTGTGTGTACATGTGTGTGTGTACATGTGTGTGTGTTAGTATGTGTGCATGTGTATGTGTAACTGAATAGCTGTATTAAAGTATTAGTTATTAGTGATAATAAAGAAAAAATCATATAAATGATGATAATAATAATAATAATAATAATAATAATAATAATAATAATAATGATAATAATAATAATAATGATAATAATAATAATGTAATCAACAATAAGAAAAAATATACCAGTAATAATACTGGACTATAATAATAAAAATAACCACAACAACAACAAGAGCAACGCTCTAAATAACCATAATTAATCAATAAATACATAAAATGTCTTGGAAAAATGGAAAGAAAAACTTAAAGAGGCCCCTTTTGGGTTTGTATGAAATAATCTCGCCGCGCGGTTGAGAACTTAAAAGAGCGAAGAAAACGGGGGCCGCTGATAAGGGCCAAAAGAAAACGGAGGGAAGTGCGGATGGTCTAAGAGGGATGGAAGCGTACGAACAAAAGAGAGAAAAAAAAAGAGAGAAAAGAAAACGAGCGATACTAATGGTGAAAAGAGGACAGGAAATAAAAGACAGCAGGCGATTAATCTCCATAAGAAAAAAAAAGATAAAAAAAGAGAGAAAAGAGAGGAAGGGAGAGCGGGAGGTGGAGAGGAGGGTGTGGGAGGTGGGAGGAGGAGGTACTTATGCTGAGATTAACCCTTGAAGTATTTGATGTAGCGAAAAAAAAGGAGAAGAAGAAGAAGAAAAAGAAGGAGGAGGAGAAAATGAAGAAGATAAAGAAGATGAAGAGGAGGAATAAGAAGTAGAAGAAGAAGATGAAGAAGAAGAGGGATAAGAAGTAGAAGAAGAAGAAGAAGAAGAAGAAGAGGGATAAGAAGAAGAGGAAAGAGAGGGATAGACTGATAGAGAGCAAACAAGACATCTGAAGACTTTACCCCCTTCCATAACCTCCTCTCTTTTCTCCTCTTTTTCTCTCTTCACTCAACCCCATGCATTCTCTCTTTTATGCATTTTCCTAATCATTCCCTGTAACCTAAACTTTACATAATTGATTCTGTCTCGCTACAGCCGCCATTTTCTATTCATAAAGCCTCTTTCATTCTATAAACTTAAACTTGTTTTGATTAACGCCCTTTCTGTGACGTTGTAAGTTAACCCCCAATATCCTAATCTTCGTTTCTCCTATCCTTCTCTCTTTTCACTTCTCTTCTTTCCTTTCTCTTCTTCTTCCCTTCCTCCCTCCCTCCCTCCTTCCCTCCCTCCCTCCTTCCGTCTCATCTAAGCTTTGTCTTGTTGATGAATATCATTTCATAGTCTTCCCACCCTCCCTCCCTCCCTCCCTCACTCACTCTCCCTCTTTCCTTCCTCCCTCCTTCCCTCCTCCCTCCCTCACCCTCCTCTTTCCCTATCTTCCTTCCTCCCCCTCCCCCTCCATGCCTCACTCTCCCTCTCTCCCTCCACCCCTCATCCTCCCACAACCCTCCACCCTTCCTCCCAATTTCCCTCTTCCCGAGAAATATCATTTCATTTATCCTCTTGTCTTTCCTCCCTCCCTCCCTCCCTCCTCGTCTCCACCTCCATATCTCCCCTCCCTCCCTCCTTTCCTCCCCTCGCGTTTCCTCATCACCTACTCCTCCCATTTTCTTTCTGAAGATCCGTCTCCGTTTTCTGTGTCAACGCCATCGAGACACGGCTCGCGGGTTCCCAACTCTTTCTTTGTTGACTTCCCATTTTCTTTGGTATTTATTCTTCTCTCCTTCCCGCGTGCTTGGCCCTTTTCTTCTTCTTCTTCCACTCTGAAGTCGTTTCAGGCCTCGCTTCAGGAGCGCCTCCATGTTCCTTCCATTTTACTATAGGTGTCGGTGTTATGTTTACCAAGGGTCGGACTGTCCGAGCATATAGGGTTAAGGTGGTCACTGAGTATGATGAAGGAAATAGTCTGTCTCTCCTTTTTTTTTTTTTTTTTTTTACAACAAATATCACCATCAACTTAATGAAGGACACCATAAGTTTTCTTCTGTTTGACGGAAAAAAAAATCTCTTGGAGTAACTTGGTTAGTTGTCTATCATTGTTAGCGTTACCCTCAGTTTTGTCTCTATTGATCGTTATACGCGATTTTGTTATTTGCTAATTCAATATTCGCGAATTTTCCCGGTTTCGTAATTCGCGATTTCGTTACTTGTCCACATTTATCGTCAGGTTTTCTTTTTATAAAGATAATTTATTTATCTATATTTATCTATTCATTATTCATTACTTGTTATTCATTACATATATATATATATATATATATATATATATATATATATATATATATATATATATATATATATATATATATAACACTACTATTACCCTCGGTTTTACCTCTTTCTTGATCGCTATCCGCGATTTTATCATTCGCGATTTCGATATTCGCGGCTTCGTAATTCGCGAATCTGTTAACCGCGAGGCAAATCTAAAAAAATTATTCTTATTCTCCATCTTTACCAAACTAATCTGATTTACTTAATTTCTTAATCAGATCCATATATTCCCAAAATCTCTACTAATTTTCATTACATTTCCTTCCCAAATAAGGAGGACTTACAACCGGCGACTGCTCCCAAAGTTCCACACTAATACAACACAGGGCTGAGGAACGTTGCCATACACCCTAGGGCTCCGGGTTTCCAATCAATGAATCTTGTGGCAACAATAACACTTGTCATTCCTTCAATAAACAATCCCTCTATCTCCCCTCTTTGCCCCTCACTCTCGACTCCCCTTTCTCTTCCCCTCGTTTCCCCTCTCCTGTTTCAATACCCCCCTTCCCCTCTTTCTACTCTCCCCCAGCCTCCTATCTTAGCTCTCCCCTTTCTCTTTTCCCCTCTTCCTTCCCCTCGCCCTCGTCTTCCCCTCTCCTGCCCCTTTCCCCTCTCTCCCTTCGTCCCTTTTGTCTCCCAGTCTAATCTCTCCCCTCTCTTTTTGTTGTTTTGATTTTGATTTTTGCTCTCCTTCTCTTTCTTTCTTTCTCTCTTTTTTCCAATTTCCAGTTCCAGTTTTTCCGTTTTATTTCTCACTCTCGTTTTCTTTCCCCACCCCTCTCTCTCTCTCTCTCTCTCTCTCTCTCTCTCTCTCTCTCTCTCTCTCTCTCTCTCTCTCTCTCTCTCCTGGGGTACTGAGATCGCGTCTCACGCACAGAGTAAATTTCCGCTAAGTCGTTACTGTTCCCCTTGAGTAAGCGAATGACTGTGTGGTGTGCAGAAAGTGGCCGTGCTATTCACAAAACGGAAGGGAAATAGCTGTCGATCACGAGTATAGCACGTGATCCAAAACAATGGTGAAACACTCAAACACATACACAAACATACACACACACACACACATACACACACAAACACACACACACACACACACACAAACACACACACACACACTTTTCCTTCTCTTCTCTATATTCTCATTTCATTCTTCTCTCGCTTTCTTCCATTTCTCTTTCTCTTTTCATTCCCCTTTCTCTTAATTCACTTTTCGTTCATTATGTATATGTTTCCCTTATCTGTGTATCTTCCATTTTCTCCTCCTCCTCCTCCACCTCTTTCTCTCTCCTCTTCCTCCTCCTCCTCTTTCTTTCTCCTCTTCCTCCTGCTCTCCATCCTTCTATCTTTCTTTACCTCTCTCTCTCTCTCTCTCTTCGCCCTTCGTCTTCCTCCTCTTTATTCGTCCAAAATTATTTTCTCCTTTCTGTTTCTTTTCTTTCAAAAATTCCATTTTGTATTGTCTATTTTCTTCTGCATATTTCATTTTCTCTTCTTCCTTTTCCTTTTTTTCTTTCTTTCTTTATCTTTCTTCCCAAAAACATCTCTTCAACCATCCTCCTCCTTCTTCCTTCATCCTTCTCACTATTTTCCTTTACGTTTCTTCCTTCCCTACCTCCCTCCCATATACCTTCCTCCTCCTCCTCCTCTTCCTTCTTCTTCCTTCCTCTCTTCCAACTTCCTCCTTCTCCTTCCTCATTCTCACTCTTCTCCTTTATGTTTCTTCCCTCCCTCCTTCCCTCCCGTATACCTTCCTCCTCCTCCTCCTCCTCTTCATCTTCATCCTCCTCCTTCTTTTTCCTTCCTCTCTTCCAACTTCCTCCTTCCGTTCCCTCTCACTGTCCTCCTTTACGTTTCTTCCCTCCCTACCTCCCTCCCTCCCTCCCATATACCTTCCTCCTCCACCTCCTCCTCCTCCTCCTCCTCTTCTCATCTCCATTTCCATCAGCAAATTTTTATTTTGCATTTTAAGTCGACAGTTCTTCCTTTTGACTTTTAATCTTCGTTTTTTTTCTCGATTTTCTTTTGTTTATTCTAATATCACAAAGGGCACAAGTTCACTTTCGATCAGTCCTCGGTGATGGCCACTTGCCCGGGCCTAAGTGAGGGCGCCAGCTACCTGTCAGCGTCTTCAGGTGTATGTACAATGTTTTTTATTTTCGTAAGAAAATGTGTATTTTTCCCCTTCGCTCTCCCCCGTCTCCCCTCATTCCTCCCCCCTTTCCCCTCCTCCATTTCGACTCTCCCCCTTCTCTTCTCTCCCCTCTCCCCTCCCCTATCCTCTTTTCTCTTCTTCGCCTCTCTTTCTTCCTCTCTTACCTCTCCTTCAACCACTCCATCTCCCCTCATTTCCCCTTTCCCCTTGTATCCCTATCTCCTCTTTCATTCCTCTTTCCTCTCCTCCTCCTCCTCTTACGATCCTTTACTCCCCCCACTTCCCCTCTCTTACTATTTCCCCTCCTTTCCCCTCTCTCCTCTCTCCCCCCCTCCCTCCAACTCCATCTAATTTCTCTTCCTCTTACTTTTTTATTAGGTCACTGCTCTCTCCCCTTTATATCCTCCGTTCTTTCTCCTCCTCTTTCTCTTCCTCCTCCTCCTCCTCCTCCCTCCTCCTCTTCGCAAGTGCTCGTTTCCCTGAGCAGCTCTGCGGAAGAAGCATTCGTGATGGTAGAAGAGACAGTTTAGACATACAAATTGTATAGGATGGAGGAGGAGGAGGAGGAGGAGGAGGAGGGGTAGGAAGAGGAGGAGGAGGATGGAGGATGGAGGAGGAGGGGTAGGAAGAGAAAGAAGAGGAAGAGGATGGAGGAAGAGGAAGAGGAGTAGTAGGAGGGGTAGGAAGAAGAGGAGGATAAAGATGGAGGAGGAGAAAGGGTAGGAGTGTTAGGAAGAGGAAGAGGAGGAGGGTGGAGGAGGAGGAAGAGGAGGAGTAGAAGGGGTAGGAAGAGGAGGTGGACGAGGAATAGGAGGGGTAGGAAGAGGAAGAGGCTGATGAGGATGGAGGAGGAGGAAGAGGAGGAGGGGTAGGAAGAGGAGGAGGGGTAGGAAGAGGAAAAGGGAAGAGGAGGAAGAGTAGGAGGGGTAGGAAGAGAAAGAGGATGATGAGGATGGAGAGAGGTGGGAGGGAAGAAGAGGAGGAGGGGAAGAGGAGGAGGGGGGAAGGAGGAGTAGAATAAGAAAGATAAGGGGAATGAAGAGGAGAGGGAGATGGGGAAGAAGAAGAGTAAAGGGAGAAATGGAGGGGAGGAAGAGGAGGTGGAGGAGGAAGAGGAAGAGGTGGGCTGGGAGGAGGAGGAGTAGGGTAAGGTTATGGAAGAAGAGGTGAAAATGGAAGAAGAGGAGAAAGAGGAAGAGGAAGAGAAGGCAGAAGTGAATTGAGAGGCGGAGGAAGAGAAGGAGGAGGAGGAGGAGTAGGAGGAGGAAGAGGAGGAGGAGAAGGAAGAGGAGGATACAGATAATGATTTTAACGACATCATCCAATTTTTTCTCTTCTCTGTCCTTCCTCGATTTGCTTCTCTTTGCTTCGCCTCGTTCTGCGACGCCTCGCTTTGCTTCACCTTGCTACATCTTTCTTTACCTTGCTTTTCCTTTGCTCCAATTACCTTCGTTTATTTCTTCCTTAAGCTTCGCTTAGCTTCGCCTTGCTTCGCATTCGTTAGCGCGGGTGCGCTTTCCTTCATCCGCAGGCTTTGACTGACTTGAACTTTATGTTTTATTTCGCTTCGCTTCGCGTCGCTTCGCGTCGCTTTGCTTCGCCTTGCTTCGCCTTGCTTCGCTTTGCTTCGCCTTGCTTCGCTTTGCTTCGCCTTGCTTCGCTTTGCTTCGCCTTGCTTCGCTTTGCTCCGCCTTGCTTCGCTTTGCCTCGTTTTGCTTTGCTTTGTTTCGCTTTGCTTCGCATTGCTTCGCTTAGCCTTGCTTCACTTTGCTTCACCTTGCTTCGCTTCGCCTTGCTTTGCTTCGCCTTCGTCTCGCTTTTCACTTTCATTTGATTCACTTCGTTTCCTCTTCCTCCGAATAGCTTCACTTTGCTTCGCTTTCCTTTGCTTTAACTCGCTGTTTAGCTTAGCTTGTTTCGTCTCTTTTAGCAAGTTTAACCATGCATCGGATTGCTTCGTTTGTCCTCGCTTTGCTTCGCGTAGATTAGCCTCGCATCGCTTTGCTTGGCGTAGTTTAGCCTTGCTTTGCTCTGCCCCCGTCCTCTCCTAGCGTCCGGATTCGTCAGCACAGTTGGGGACATTTCCCCCCTCCCCCCACACTCCCCCAATGCTTACGTAAGTTTCTTCTCCCCCCTTCTCCCCTCCTCCTCATTTGGCCTCTCCCTCTCCTCGCCCTCCTCTCTCCCCTTTCTTAAAATTCTATTTAATGTCTTGACATTTCTATCTTCCCCCTCTACTCCCTCCTCTCTTCCTCTCTCCTCCTCTTTCTCTCCCCCCTCTCCCTCCCTCTCTCTCTCTGTCTCCCTCTCTTTCTCTCCCCCCTCTCTCTCTGTCTCCCTCTTTCTCTCTCTCTCTCTATTCTCTCTCTCTGTCTCCCCCTTTCTCTCTCTCTCTATTCTCTCCTCTCTTCTTTCCTCGCTCTCTCTTTCTCTTTGTTTCGTTTCATTTCTCTTTTCCTTTGCCTCTGTTTCGTCCAGTTTCTCCTTTTTCTCTTGTTCTCCTTTCTGCTATATCTCTCCCTTTTCCTCCTCTTTATTAATTTTTCCTCTTTTCTTCTCTTCTCCTCTTTACTCCTGTTTATTATGTCTTTTCTTTTTTTCTTCTTTTCTTCTTCATTTCCTTGTTCGCTTTCCATTCTCTGCGTTCCTGTCTCTTCTATTTATTTTATTTTCTCCCTATTCTCTCCTCCTCCTCCTCCTCCTCTTCCTCCTCCTTCTCCCCCTCTTCTTCCGTTTTTATTTCTCAATTTGTGCATCTTCCACTAATTTATCTACCTTTCCTCTCTCTCTTCCTCTCTTTCTCCCCTCTCTCTTCGTCCTTGCTCCTTTCTCTCCTTTCCATTTCATTTTTCTCTTCCTCTCTGTCCGTCCCCTTTATTTGGTTCTTCACCTCCTCTTCCTCCTCCTCCTCCTCCTTACGTTTATTTGGGTCAACGCCTTTTCCCTCTTCCTTCCTTCCTTTTCTCCATTTTGTTAATTTATTTTCTTCTTCTTCTTACTTGTATTTTTCACCTCATTATTCAATTTCTCTCAATTTTCCTTTATTTCATTACATTCTTCATTTTCTCTTTCTTCTACTAATCCTTTTACAGTCAATTTCCTTCTCAATTGGCTTCCTTCTTCTCATCCTCTTCCTCCTTATTCCTCCTTACTCCTTCATTCCCCCGCCTTCCCCAAGCCTTCCTCATCCTTCTCTTCACCTTAATTTCTTTCTTTCTTCCTTCCTTCATCATCCTTCTCTTCCTCCTTTCTTCCTTCCTTCCTTATCCTTCTCTTCCTCCTTCCTTCCTTATCCTTCTCTTCCTCCTTCCTTATCCTTCTCTTCCTTCCTTATCCTTCTCTTCCTCCTTCCTTCCTTCCTTATCCTTCTCTTCCTCCTTCCTTCCTTATCCTTCTCTTCTTCCTTCCTTCTTTCTTTCCTTCCTTCCTTATCCTTCTCTTCCTTCCTTATCCAACTCTTCCTTCATCATCCTTCTCTTCCTCCTTCCTTCCTTCCTTATCCTTCTCTTCCTCCTTCCTTATCGTTCTCTTCCTCCTTCCTTCGTTCCTTATCCTTCTCTTCCTTTTTTCCTTATCCTTCTCTTCCTCCTTACTTCCTTCCTTCCTTATCCTTCTCTACCTCCTTCCTTCTTTCCTTCCTTATCCTTCTCTACTTCCTTCCTTCCTTCCTTATCCTTCTCTACCTCCTTCCTTCCTTCTTTCCTTCCTTATTCTTCTCTACCTCCTTCCTTCCTTCCTTATCCTTCTCTTCTTCCTTCCTTTCTTCCTTATCCTTCTCTTCTTTCTTCCTTCCTTCCTTTCTTCCTTCCTTATCCTTCTCTTCCTCCTTCCTTCTTCCTTCCTTATCCTTCTCTTCCTCCTTCCCATTCTCCAACGCCTCTTACATCCACCTCCCTACCTCTCTCCCTCCCTCCCTCCCCCCTCCCCCCTCCCCCTACCGTGGTCTTTAGTGACGTCATCAAGACCCGGGATCCCGTGTGGCAGATAAACGAGAGCTGCCCTTCCCGTATATGCGAAACCGTGTGGAGGTATGGAGTTGTGGAGGAGGAGGAGGATGTGGAGGAGTGGATGGAGGGAGTCGATGGAGGTCTGGGTAGATGGAGGTCAAAAACAAAGATGGAGGTGAAGGGAGGAGATTAGAGGATTGGGGCGAGACTGACGAGGAGGAGGAGGAGGAGGTCAGGAGGAGGAGGTGGAGGAGGAGGAGTAGGAGGAGGAAGACGAGGAGAAAAATGTGCGGGACCTAGAGAGAGAGAAGTAGAGAGAGGGAGAGACGGAGGGAGAAGGAGAGAGGGAGGGGGAAGGAGAGAGGGAGGGAGAGAAAGAGAATGAAACAGAGAGAGAGAGAGAGTGAGGGAGAAAGAGAGAAAGAGAAGAGAGAGAGAGAAAGAGAGAGATAGAAATAGAAGGGAGAGAGGGAGGTGGGGAGGTAGAGAGAGAGAGAGAGAGAGAGAGAGAGAGAGAGAGAGAGAGAGAGAGAGAGAGAGAGAGAGAGAGAGAGAGAGAGAGAGATAGTCTGCGATAGATGGGAGAGATTGGGCAGGATTAGGCGTTGACTGGACGGATGGTGTGTGAGAAAGAGAAAGAGAGAAATAAAAGAGAGAAAAAAGAGAGAATAGAAGGACCTCGGTCAAGGTGAGGACCTGGAAGAGTGCCAGTGAGCCGGAGAAGAGAAGAGGAGGAGGAGGAGGGGGAGGAGGAGGAGAAAGGGAGGGTGAGGAAGAGGGAAGTGGAAGAAAGAGGTGAAGGAGGTAAGAAGGAAGAGGAGGAGGAGTAGGAGGAAAAGGAGGAGGAAGAGGAGGAGGAGGAGGAGGGAGAGAAGGGGAGCGTGAGGAAATGGGAAGTGGAAGGAAGAAGAGGTGAAGGAGGTGAGGAGGAAGAGTAGGAGGAGGAGAAGAGAAGGGGAGTGTGAGGAAGAGGAGGAGAGGAGGAGGGGAGTGGGAGGAAGAGGAGGAGGTGAAGGAGGTGAGGAGGGAAGAGGAGGGGAAAGAGGAGGGAAATAAGTAGAAGGGGGTGAAGGTGGGAAGAGAGGGGAGAATGAGAGGAAGGAAGAGGGGAGGGGAGGGGGGGAAGGATGAGAATGACGACGATGAGGGGGGAAAAGTTGAGAAGAGGAAGAAAGAGGAGGAGGAGGAGGAGGAAGAGAAGGAAAATGAGAAAGACAAGGAGCAGAAATGATGTTGGGGAGGTGAAAGAGGAAGAGGAGGAAGAGATGGAGGAAGAGGAGGAGGAGAAAGAAGAGAAAGAGAAGGAGGAAAGGGAGAAGGAGGAGGAAGAGGAGATGGGGGAAGAGGAAGAAGAGGAAGAGGAGAAGGAGGATGAAGAGAAAGAGAAAGAGAAAGGGGAGGAGGAGGAAGAGATGGAGGAAGAGGAAGAAGAGGAAGAGGAGGAAGAAATGGAGGAGGAGGAAGAAAAAGAGGAGGAAGAGGAGATGGAGGAAGAGGAAGAAGAGGAAGAGGAGGAGGAGGAGGAAGAGGAGATGGAGGAGGAAGAAGAGGAAGAGAAGGAAGAAGAGAAGAGGAGGAGGAGGAAGAAGAGAAAGAGAAGGAGGAAGAGGAGAAGGAATAGATGGAGGAAAAGGAAGAAGAAGAGGAGGAGGAGGAAAAGAAAGAGGAGGAAGAAGAAGAGGATGACGAGGAGGAAGAGATGGAGGAGGAGGAAGAGGAATAAGAGGAAGAGGAGGAAGAGGAGGAAGAGATGAAGGAAGAGGAAGAAGAGGAAGAGGAGTAGAGGGCTCAAGTAGGAGTAGACGGTTAATGTAAGGAGTGTACCCGCCCGTCCCGCAGCGCCATCTTCATTCACATTATGTAACTAAAAACGCGGTGGCGGACTTCATGAATGTTGGTCTGGCTGAGAACAGACGTCTTAAACAGAACAAAAGAATGTAGGAGATTTCAAGAGACCATAAGGCCTACACTAGGTAGTTCCATGTCCCTTACAACACACCATCCCCATAGAAAACGTGGTTACTAAGTCAAGTCTATTCGTTAACCAGTCTGTTGGTAAACCCGTCCTTGTCTATTTCCTTCTAGATTTGGTTTAGATTCGTTTAGATAAACACCTAAGCAAGATGCTGTAATCTCTGCCATTTATTTTATATCATTTTTTTTATGTTTGTTATTATTTGTCTGTTTATTATTTGCTTGATTTTCATTTATTATTAGTTATTTGTCAATTTGTTATTATTTACTATTTACCTGCTTGTTTATTATTTAGCTATAGCTATGCATTTAATTATTTTATTATCATTCATATTATAACTTTTATTTATTCATTTATTTATCTATTTATCATTATTACTGTATATATATATTTTTGCATCCGACCTAGTTATGGACCAAAAGGTCTCCTGTCGGCATGCTCCTCATTTGTAATCCTTTGTGATTTAAGAAGGAAATAGGGGAGGACATCTCCCTGAAGAGGATTCCCGTCGATCCAGTACCCCGTAGGCTGGAATTCGGTACCCGGTGTTGGATAGAATAACTTGTTTTAACCAGAAACGGGTAGATAAAATGCGTCACCATATTGGAGGGGATGGTCATGATAAATCAATTAATCAAACTGATAAACGAGTTAATAAAATTAATTAATCAGTAATTATTCTAATTTAATCTCTCAGACGAATAAAATCGCCTGGCGACATACATTATTACATACATATACCAAAGGCTTTTTCCCCCTTACAAGGGAGGTAGCCAAAAAAACAAAGGCATAGAAACCACTCCCACCTATTCCATCCCCAACATACTCCACTCCCCTCCACCCTCTTCCCTCCCTCTTATCTTGGCTCCTGCTGGATGACAGGTCATCCCTGGTTGGTCCTGTTGGTGTCTTTCCCTCTTTACTATAGTGGACCCTCCCTCATCTCCCGCCCCGCCCTTCAACAAACAGACCGTGGCGGGGGACAGACTAAGCATAAGATGACAGCATGCCCCTCCCCCCCCTCTCTCTCTTTCTCTCCATCTTTTCTTCTCTTCCTTCCATTGCCTCTCTTCTCTCTTTTCCTCTTATCACTTTCCTACTCTTTCCTTCTTCCCCTCCCTCTCTACTCTTCCTCTCCATCCTTATCTTCCTCCTCTTCTTGTTCCCCCCTTCGTTCTTCCCTTCCTTCCATCCTTCCTACCCAATCCCAACACCCTCACTCACTCACTCACTCACTCACTCCTTCCTTCCTTCCCTCCCTCCTTCCTTTCCTTCCCTCCCTCCTTCCTTCCTTCCTTCCCTCCCTCCTTCCTTTCCTTCCCTCCCTCCTTCTTTTCCTTCCTTCCCTCCCTCCTTCCTTCCTTTCCTTCTTTCCCTCTATCCTTCCTTTCCTTCACTCCCTCACTCCTTCCTTTCCCTCCCTCCCTCCTTCCTTTCCTTCTTTCCCTCCCTCCTTCCTTTCCTTCCTTCCCTCCCTCCTTCCTTCTTTCGTTCCTTCCTTCCATACCTCCCCCATTTTCCTCCTCCCTCCCTCCCTCCTACCCTCCCCCCTTCCCTCGCTCTTTCTACGACTCAACTATGACCTAAACCAACAAACATCTTGTAGGCGTTGCTATGAATAAATAAACAAACCCATTCATAAATAGATAAATATGTAAAATTTTGTATCTACATATTTCCAAGAGAGGCAAAAAAAATATATATACAAAATTAAAATGAGCACATATGATAGGTACATCAGTTCATATATAAATAAATAATAAAAAATTATCAAAATACATATATACAGACGGTGAGACCAGTATAATACGATACCTTATGGGTTGAATAAACTAAGGCTAAATAAATTATAAAGTTAAATGAAAAAATGAAAAAAAAAGAATAAAAAGATAAATAAAATATAATGAAATAAAATGTAAAATGAAATAATAACAAAGTAACAAAGTCAAACGAAAAATAGTGTTCAACAGAATTATGAATAAATAAAATTAGATATAACGAAATTGAAATAATATAACTAAAAAAATACAAAATAAAACAAAATGATGATAAAATAAAAATGCTATTGATTAATATGAACCAATAAATAAAATGTATGTACATATTATATATATATATATGTATATATAAATATATATATATGTATATATATGTATATATATATATGTATATATATATATGTGTATATATATATATGTATATATATATATAGATACATATATATATGTATATATATATATATATATATATGCATATCTACACATGTATATGCATATATATATATATATATACATATACATGGACTTCTCTTAAATTATTTTTAGAGAAGTCCATGGGACAACATTAACAAGAAACATCGTAGAAGAAAACACTGAGATTTTGGAAATATGTACAGACTGCAGACGCTTCCCAATCTTAAAAGCATTATACATTAAAGAGTCGATCCCAAATCTAAATATACAAGCAGATGACCTTAGAGCCCTACCAAGCATGAGACAAATACCCCCAAACCCAAGCATGAGACATAACCCCACAAATCAAGCCCTGAGACAAAAACGCCACAAGCCCAAGCACAGGACATTTAGTCACAGCACGAAGTCGGAAGCTTCCCTTATCACGTGACATTTCATCATTGCCCGAGTTAACGGGTAACCTCTCCCAGGTGACCGGTAACTTCCCCCAGTGAAGAGCAAGTACAGAAATTGAAGTATATAAAGTAACATAATTAAATATAACACTGGAATAATTCTTATCCTGACCAGATAGAATATTCCAAAGAACTACTGAAGAAGGGTCTTGAACCCGAAATCGCGATATAGCAAACATGACCACCTATATTGAGGTCATAAACCTCCTTTCAAAGGAACATAATTCCATAGTAAGTCATATGGAAAATACATTTAAGAAAATAATAAATGCACAATTAGCCACCACTTTCAATGAAGTATGTATAAGAGAAAATGTCCTGCCCATATATACTATTAAAAATATATATATATATATACATATATATATATATATGCATATATATATATATATTCTATACATATATATATATATATATATATGCATATATATATATATTATATACATACATATATATATATATGTATATATACACACACATATATATATATATACATTATACATATACATACACATACATATATATATATATATGTATATATATATGTATATATATATATATATACATTATACATATACATACATATGTATATATATATACATATATACATACACATATTATATATATATATACATATATACATACACATATTATATATATATATATATATATATATATATATATGCTACTCCTTCTTCGAAACCAATAATCATTATCAATAACAAATAATAGCCTATCTTCTCAACTGTCTCGCTCTTGCAATTATTACCTGAGATGATAATAATGAGAGATTTCAATTGAGCTAAGATGAACTGCGCTACATTGAATATGCTCGATCTTTATCACATTCGGCGAAAATACTGAGAGTAAGAGAGAAAGGGGGAGACAAAGAGAAAGGAGGGAGAGAGAAAGAAGGGGTGAGAAAGAGAAGGAGAGAGAAAGAGAGAAGGGGAGAGAAAGAGAAGGGAGAGAGAGAGAGAAAGGGAGATGGAGAGAGATAAGGGGAGAGAGAGGAGAGATAGAAAGGGTGGGAGAGGGAGAGAGAGAAGGGATGGGAGAGAGAAGGGGTGGGAGAGGGAGGGAGAGAGAGAGAGAGAGAGAGAGAGAGAGAGAGAGAGAGAGAGAGAGAGAGAGAGAGAGAGAGAGAGAGAGAGAGAGAGAGAGAGAGAGAGAGAGAGAGAGAGAGAGAGAGAGAGAGAGGCGGAAAGGAAGAGATAGAGAGAGATAGAAGTAGAAGGACAAGGAGAGAGGGGGAGGTGGGAGAGAGGGCGAGAGGGGGGAGAGTGGGAGAGAGGGGGGACAGTGGGAGAGAGGGGGAGAAGGCATAAAAACTGTGATCCGCTAGTCGACACACACTGAACGCAACGAGCGAGCGAGGTCTGGGTATCCTATCCCCCCTTTCCCCCCTTCCCCCCAACACCACCCTACCCCCTCCACTGACCCCTACGGCCCGGCTCCCCCCCCTTTCCCCCACCCTCTTGCTAATTGAGTTCACATAATTGTCGGTTTTGTGCGTATGAATATGAATTTACACTGATTATTACCTCATACTCTGCGCGCCGCTGTGGCGTGGTAGCATTGGTACTCGACTCGGGAATGCCAAAGTTATTTTTACCATTCCACTCTTTCCTCTTCCTCCTCGTCCTCCTCTTCCACCTCTTCCTCCTTCTCCATTCTCTATTCCTTTTCCTCCTTTTACAATTTGTCCTCCTCCTCCTCTTCCACCTCCTCCATTCCTTTTCCATTTCCTCCTCTTATAATTTGTCCTCCTCCTCTTCCTCTTCCTCCTCCACCTCTTCCTCTATCCTCTATTCATTTTCCTCCTCTTATAATTTGTCCTCCTCCTCCTCTTCCTCCTTCTCTATGTGTTTTAGAGAAAGTGAAACAGGATGCATATGACAGTTTGTGGGTTGAGTTAACCCGAACAAATGGACAGAAAATGAATATAGGTGTAATATATAGGCCAAAGACATTATCATTAGCAGACGACAAACTGTTATTTCAAGAACTGTCTAGTTTCTGTAACCGGGATTTATTGATAATGGGTGATTTCAATTTTACTGACATTGATTGGATGACCCTTGAACATGGCCATATAGGTAGTCGCTTGATTGATTTTCTTGGTGACAATTACTTAATTCAGCATGTAAAAGAGCCCACAAGATATGGAAACTTACTCGATTTATTGATCACTAGCCGCGAAAGCATGGCAACTGATGTAGAAGTCGGTGAATCTGTTGCAAATAGCGATCACAACTTAGTCAGATTCAAACTCCTAAACAATTTTAGAATAGATACTTGTGCTTCTAAAATACCCGATTTCAGTAAAGCTCAGTTCATAGAACTACGTCAGGAGCTTCAGCTTACAGATTGGGAGGAAAAATTAAACGAAAGGCCTGTAGATCAGATGTGGGAAATATTTCAAAATACGCTCACTAAGATGATTCAAACTTACATT
Source organism: Oratosquilla oratoria (assembly GCF_046742065.1). Classification (NCBI taxonomy): domain Eukaryota; kingdom Metazoa; phylum Arthropoda; class Malacostraca; order Stomatopoda; family Squillidae; genus Oratosquilla; species Oratosquilla oratoria. Next base: position 122,338,801 of record NC_134777.1, read on the forward strand.
CCTTTTAAGGACAGACGTCCCCCAAATCAGGCTCGCCCAAAGTGGCTCGACAAAGAAACTGAAAAAAGTATTGCTAAAAAGAGACAGGCTTATAAGAAATATAAGTGCTCGGGTGCATCTAATGACTATGAAAGTTATGTATCAGTACAGAGAGATTTAAAAAAGACAATAAGAAAAAGAAAACGACAATACGAAATGAACATCGCTGAGAAATCCAAAGAGAATCCCAAAGAATTCTATAGTTACATTAGAGATAAAAAGGTTGTTAGGAATCACATTGGTCCACTATTATCTGCTGACGGTCAACTTGAATATTCAAATGAAGGAATGTGTAATCTCTTAAACAATTATTTTAGCTCGGTATTCATAAACGAAACACCTCAAAGTGAATTCCAAACTGAAACCTGTGAAAAGTCTGGGGTAAACTTACTCACTACGGTAAATATAACAAAAGAAACAATTAAAAGGTGTATAGACAAACTCAAAGTTAATAAAACACCAGGGCCTGACGGTTGGCATCCAAGAATCTTAAAGGAAATTAAAAATGAGATTGTTGTTCCATTAGAAATTATTTTCAAGAAATCCATCATATCCGGAGATGTCCCAAGAGAATGGAAGCTAGCTAACGTTACTCCCATATTCAAAAAAGGTGACAAAAAGAAACCAAATAACTATAGGCCTATTAGTTTGACTTCGATCGTAGGAAAAATAATGGAAACTATCATCAGAGATGCTATCGAATATCATTTAGAAAGTAACCGTTTGATAAATGATAGCCAACATGGTTTCAGACGGAAACGTTCTTGCGTGACTAACTTACTCGAATTCTACAACACAGTTATCTCGAATTATGACAAAAGAAACAATATAGATTTAATATATCTAGACTTTGCAAAAGCTTTTGATACCGTCCCACACGAAAGACTACTTACTAAATTAGCTTTGCATGGAATAAGTGGTAGCCTATTAGGTTGGACTAGTAATTGGTTGAAAGGTCGAAAACAGAGAGTTGTTTTAAATGGAAAAACGTCTGGATGGAAAAGTGTTGCAAGTGGAGTTCCTCAGGGTTCCGTTCTTGGGCCACTTCTATTCATAGTATATATAAATGATATAGACCATGGACTAAAATCTACTGTCTCCAAATTTGCTGATGATACAAAACTGTGCGGAGTGGCAAATGATCACTCAAACCAATTAGATATTCAAGAAGATTTAGATAAATTACAGCAATGGTCTGAAAAGTGGCTAATGAAATTTAACACAAGTAAATGCAAGGTAATGCACATAGGTAAAAATAACAGCAAGTACGATTACAAGTTATTTGGAAATTCGTTAACAAAAGTGGATAGTGAAAAAGATCTCGGCGTAATTATCAGTAACGACCTCAAATCATCCAAGCAGTGTATTTCAGCCTCTGAGAAAGCAAATAAGATTCTGGGATTGATTGCGCGATCTTTTGATTTCAAAAGTCCATCACTCATTAACAAGCTATATAAATCGATAGTTCGTCCACATTTGGAATATGCTGTTTCCGTATGGTCACCGAATCTCATTAAAGACATTGACAGACTGGAAAAAGTACAACGGCGAGCCACAAAACTGATTCCAAATATCAAAAATAAATCATACGAAAATCGACTTAAGCACATGAATCTGTTTTCCCTAAAAAAGCGTAGACTCAGAGGTGACTTGATACAGGTCTTTAAGATTTTAAAGGGAATTGACAACATCAAAAGTGACCAAATTTTCACATTGAATGAGAATCAGACAAGAAACAATGGTCTCAAACTGTCCGGAAATAGATTCAATTTGGAAGTAGGTAGAAACAACTTTGCCAACCGTGTAGTTAATGAATGGAATAAACTTCCTGCACCGGTAGTGCAATGTAGTTCAGTTCGAAGCTTTAAGAATCATTTAGATAAATACCTAAGTAAGATGCTGTAATTATTATAATTAATGTTATATTATTTATTTTTGTTTTGTTATAATTTGTCTGTCTGATTTTCATTTATTATTAGTTATATGTCAATTTATTATCATTTACTATTTACCTGTTTGTTTGTTATTCAACTATACCAATGCATTTATTTATGCATTTTAATTGTTATTTACATTGTTATATTTTTAATTTTTTTTTAATATTTTTTTTTTTTTTTTTTTTTTTTTTTTTTTTTTTTTTTTTTTTTTTTTTTTTTTTTGCATCCGACCTAGATATGGATCAAAAGGTCTCCTGTCGGCATGCTTTGCCTTTGTAATCCTTTGTTATTCATTTTCCTCCTCTAATAATTTGTCCTCCTTCTCCTCCTCTTCCACCTCCTCCTTCTTCCTCCTCCACCTCATCCTCCTCTATTCTCTATTCATTTTCCTCCTCTTATAATTTGTCCTCCTCCTCCTGCTCTTCCTCTTTCACCTCCTCCTCCTTCTCCTCCATTTCCTATTTCTCTTCCTTCTCCTACAATGTCCCCCTCCTCCTCCTTTTCTCCTTCCTCCTCTTCCAATTTATCCCCTTCCTCATCCTCTTCGCCCTCCTCTTCCCATTACTCTTCCTCCTCCTCTCATCCTCCACACTCCTCTCCATCTCATTTTATCCCCCTCCTGCTCCAACACATCTCCATCAATAATCTCTTTCTCCATCATTTACTCCCTTCAACTCGGCTTCCATCTCTTCCTCCCCCCTTTCTCCTCTCCTCCCTCACTCCATCCCTTCCTCCACATCCTCCTTATCAGTAACAAGTCCTTTTTCATCCCAGGGAGCCCTCCATCCACTAATTAGTTCCTTTTTTCCACCTCCACATCCTCCTCCTCCTCTTCCTCTCCCTTTCTTCCTCCTTCTTACTCTTCCCCTCCTTTCACCTCTTTTCCTCTCTTTTCCTATTTCCCATTCTACTCTTTTTCCCTTTTTCTTCTCCACCCCATCTTCCATTTTCTTTTTCTTTTCCTCTTTCGTCTTCCTTCCTTCCTCTCCTCCTCCTCCCCTTCCCCTTTCTCTCTTTCGTCCCTCTCTTTCCCTCTCTTCCATCCTGCTTCCCTTCTTTGTATCTTTCTTCTTATTTATATTGGTTTTCATAATTATTTTTATATTTATAATTTCTGTACAGTGACACAGAAAGACGATAAAAAAGGTCATACTACAAGAATAGGTCATACTACAAGAATAGGTCAAGGCAAGTAGAGAGGGCGTGGTGCCTAAAGCCTTACAATGGAAGACAATATACAAGAAATGCCGGCGACATTTCTTGCGTGTACAGAAGAAATTCCAATGCTAGATTGATCCCCTTCTGTACCAGATGGAACTTTTTTTTTCTTTGTAAAAAAATAATAATAATAAATAAATAAAATAATAATAAATAAATAAAATAAAATAGATAAATAAATTAATTAATTGATTAATAATAATAATTATAGAAAAATGAAAATAAACAAATGAATAAGATAATACATACAACATAAACAATAGATAATAAATAACTATATAACACTAATAAGATAATGCTAATAATACTAACAATAACAACAACAATAATAACAATGATAATTATGATGATGATAAAGAAACAATGACATAATCTACCTACGACGAATAAAAAACAGAATTGGGTCATTCAGACTTGAACCCAAAACATCTTAAACAATTAATTACCATTTATACCGTGAAGTCTTTATGCATTTGATTATGGCGAGCGTCAGGCGATTTCATTCAGCTGGGAAAAGGGGTGGGACATTGTGTTGAAGTGGTAAAAGGGGTCAAACATGAAGTATTGATAATAGGGAAGAAGAACAAGAAGAAGGAGGAGGAGGAGGAGGAGGAGGAGGAGGAAGAGGAAGAGGAAGAGGAGAAGGAAAAGAAGAAGGAGAAGAAGAAGAATAAGAATGACAAGAAGGAGTAGGAGGAGAAGGAGGAGGAGGAGGACGAGGAGGAGGAGCAGAAGGAGGAGGAGGAGGAGGAGAAGAAAAGGAAGAAGGAGAAGAAGAAGGAAGAAGAGAGGGAGAAGTAGTAGAAGAAGGAGTAGAATAAGAAGAAAACGAAAGAAGAAATATGAAAGAGATACGAAAGGCGAAGAGAAATACTCAAGTTAATCAAGAAACGGAGGAGGAGGAGGAGGAGGAGGAGGAGGAGGAGGAGGAGGAAGCAATAAAGAAAGGAAGCGGAAAGATCGAAAGTATGAGGTAGGAAGATGGGGCAGGATGAGGAGGAAGAATAGGAAGGAAAAAGAGGAGGAAGAGGAGGGGGAGAAGGAGGAAGAGGAGGAGAAAGAGGAGGAAGAGGAATAGAGGTAGGAAAAAGAGTGGATGAGTAAGAGGCAGAAAAGGGTAAAGGAGGAGAAGGAAAAGGAGGAGGAGAGGGTAGGAGAAGGAGAAAAGGAGGAGGAGGAGGAGGAGGAGGAAAGGAAAAGGACTGCTGGAGCAGGTTACAGTCACTGCTGGAAATCTAAGAGTACACACACACATACATATATATATATATATATATATATATATATATATATATATATATATATATATATATATACATATGCACATATATAGATACCGGTTCGTAATCCAGGTCGTTCCTTTTATGCGGTCCTGGTAGCTCAACGCTATTGTCTTTGCTTCATAATAACCAGACGCTAATACAATGGTTCGAGTCCTTGCGGTGAATTTTGTTAATAATCCATGTATGTATGTGTATGTATGTATGTATATATATATGTATATATATATATATATGTATATATATATATATATATATATATATATATATATTTACATTCACATACATCGAGCATACTACAGCGTTAGGCGTGTGTCAATGTACCTGTCTGTATGTGTGTGCGTTTCAATCCAAACATTATGTGTGTTTTCGATCAAACTGGATTCGAAAAGTCGAGGAAAATAAATAATCACACATCTTGATCACATATTAAATATTTGTTATTTATTTATTTCTATTATTATTATTATTATTATTATTATTATCTTTCTTAATGAATATCTAAAACATCTGGACAGCGCGGTCGCCCAGTGGATAGCGTGTCGAACTCATGAACTGGTGGTCCCGAGTTCGATCCCCTGGCCAGGCGGGGAGGCAGCCCAAACATCAGCTTGCCACAACTGACAGGGATTGCCCTGGCAGGGGGTTTCTCACTTCCCACTTCGTGGGGGGTGAGATAAGGTTTTGGATCACGTGCTGGGCTCTTGATCGACAGCTATTGCCCATTCGGACGAGAACTCAGACTCCATGTATTTAGGTTAATCACAAAAAGATGAGTTCATTCCAGTGTAATGGCCTTGTATCTTTTTAAATTATTTTCAAACGCGACATTTTTTATATGTAACAATAAATGGAATGTTCTTATCAAGAAAGAAATATACACATTTCAATTAGCATTGTTTATCTACATATAATAATCTCACCTCTCAATCTGTAATTCATCTTTTTAATGAGATGTTCAGAGAGAGAGAGAGATAGAGAGAGAGAGAGAGAGAGAGAGAGAGAGAGAGAGAGAGAGAGAGAGAGAGAGAGAGAGAGAGAGAGAGAGAGAGAGAGAGAGAGAGAGAGAGAGAGAGAGAGAGAGAGAGAAAGAGAGCAAGTGATCATGATGGGCCTAAAGATTATTATTTTTTATTTATCTAAATCTATTTTTCTATGTATGTGTCTCTCTATATATACATAAATACATACATATCACACACACACACACACACACACACACACACACACACACACACACACACACACACACACACACACACACACACACACACAATATAGGACATACACAGCGGGGTAGTGGGGAAGGTGATGTGGGGGGTGGGGGCGGGGGGGTCCCTTAGAGAAGAAAAAATGACACAAATCAATTACGGAAGATAAAGATGTACGGACGAAAGAAAAAGAGAATTGTAAAAAGGAGAAGAAAGGAGGAGGAGGAGGAGGGGGTGGAAGAAGTGAACGAATAGGAAGAGGAAGGATAGTTAAATGAGGAGGAGGAGGAGGAATAGAAAAATGGGGAGGAGGAAGAGGGGGAAGAGGAGGAAAAGAAGAAGGAGAAGGAGGAAGATGAAGAAAAGGAGGAAAAGGTAGCGGAAGAGGAGGAGGAGGAAGCGGAGGAAAAAAGAGGAGGAAAAGGGGAAGTAGGAGGAGGAGAAAAAGAGGAAGGAGAAGGAGGAAGAGGAAGAAACGGAGCAAAAGCAAGGAGGAGGAGGAGGAAGCGGAGGAAGAAAAGGAGGAGGAGGAAGAGAAGGAAGAAAGGAGATAAAATCGATAATTAAACCGAAGACCACAAGCAGAAAGTGAAGGAGAGGGGGGAAGGGGGGAAGGGGGGGAAGGGGGGAAGGGGGGAAAGGGGGGAAGGGGGAGGAAAAAGCGAGACAGACATTAAAGGATTAATTAAGGTTGTGGTGAAATTGAAAGGGGGGAGGAGGGGGGAGAAAAGGGGGGATAAAAAGAGGGAGAGGCAGGACAAGGAGGGGAAGGTGAGGGATAACAAGAGGGAGAGGGAGAGGAAGGGAGGGAAAGAAAGGGAGAAGAAGGGAGAGGAAGGGAGAGGAAGGGAAGGAAGAGAAAGGAAGAGAAAGGAAGAGAAAGGGAAAGGTAGAATAGGGGAGAGAAAGGGAGAAGAGGGGAGAGAAAGGGGAGGAAAGGAGAAGAAGGGAGAGGAAGGGAGAAGGGTGAGGGAGAAGAAGGGAGAGGAAGAGAAAGGAAGGGAGCAGGGAGAAGAAGGAAGAGGAAGGGAGAAGAAGGAAGAGGAAGGGAGAGGAAGGGAGAAGAGGGGAAAGGAAGGGAGAAGAAGGGAGAGGAAGGGGGAAGAAGAAAGAAGAGGAAGGGGGAGGAAGGGAGAAGAAGAGAAAGGAAAGGGGAGGAAGAAGAAGGGAGAGGGAGAGGAAGGGAGAAGGTAGGAGAAGGGAGAGGAAGGAGAAGAAGGGAGAAGAAGAGAGAGAAAGGGAGAAGGGAGACGAAGGGAGAAGAAGGGAGACGGGAGAGGAAGGGAGAGGAGGGAGAAGGAAGGAGAAGAAGGAAGAGGAAGGGAGAGGAAGGGAGAAGGGAGAGGAAGGGAGAAGAAGGGAGAGGAAGAGAGAAGAAGGAAGACGAGGGGAGAGGAAGGGAGAGGAGGGAGAAGGAGGGAGAGGAAGGAGAAGAAGGAAGAAGGAAGAGGAAGGGAGAGGAAGGGAGAAGGGAGAGGAAGGGAGAAGAAGGAAGACGAAGGGAGAGGAAGGGAGAGGAGGGAGAAGGAAGGAGAGGAAGGAAAAGAAGGAAGAAGGAAGAGGAAGGGAGAGGAAGGGAGAAGGGAGAGGAAGGAAAAGAAGGCAGAAGGAAGAGGAATGGAGAAGGGAGAGGAAGGGAGAAGAAGGAAGACGAAGGGAGAGGAAGGGGAGGAAGAGAGAAGAAGGGAGGGGAAGAGAGAGGAAGAGAGAGGAAGGGAGAAGAAGAGCGAGGAAGAGAGAGGAAGGGAGTGGAAGAGAGAGGAAGGGAGAGGAAGGGAGACTGATTATATATCAAAACCTTTCCAGTTGTCACAGTTGCAACAGGGAGAGGGAAGAGGAACGAGGAGGATGAGGAGGATGGGAAGGGAGGAGGGGAAGAGGAATGGGAAGGGAGAGGGATATGGAGGTGAAGAGGGTGGAGGGAGAGTAAAAAAGGAGGATGAGGGTGAGGAAGAGCGAAATGAGGAGGAGAGGGGGAAGAGGGGGTGGAGAAGGGGAAGAAGGGGGAAGGTGGAGGTGGAAAGGGAAGAGGGGAGGAAGGTGGAGGTGGAGGGGGAGGGGAGAAGGTGGAGGGGTAGGGGGAGGTGGGTGGAGGGGATCTGTAAAAGACGATTGTGTAATCCCAGACTGGAGTGTGTTGTTAATTGGTTTAAAAAATGGGTAGAAAATGGGTCAGGGATGGGGAAGCGGGGGAGGGGGAGGGGGAGGTGGAGGGGCACGGAGTAGGAGGGAGGAAATGGGTGAGAAGACAGAGGGTGATAATGGTGATGGTGGCTGTGATGATGGTGATGATGATGATGATGACGATGATGATAATGAGGAAGATGAGGAACAAGGAAGAGGAGGGAGAGAAGGAGGACGAGGAAGAAAAGGAGGAGGAGTTGGAGGAGGACGACGACGACGAAGAGGAGGAAAACAAGGAGGACAAAGAAGAAGAATAGGAGGAAGAGGTAGAGGAGGACGAGGAAGAGGAGTAGGAGGAGGAAGAGAAGCAAGATGGATTGATATAATATAAATGTCAATAACTCACACACACACACAAAGGCAACGAGGTCCAAAAAATACTTCGATATTGAAAGACGAAAAAAAAAAAAAAAAAAAAGCCACATGACGTCACGGATCCAGTGACGTCACTTGGCCTTCGAGCCTCTTCCCTTCAGCGGCGCCCTCCCTCCCACCTCCCCCACGCCCTCCTCTGACGTCAAGTGATTTTATTCAGCTGAGGGGGGGAGAGGGGGAGAGGGGAAGGGGAGGAGAAAGTGGAGTAGGGCAGGGGTGGGGAAACGGAGAAAAGGGATGGGAAGGGGCGAGGGGGAATAGGGGAAGTGGAAAAGTGGAAGGGGGAAGTGGAAGGGGGGCAAGGATGGGATGAATGAAGAAGGAGAGGGATTACAAAGGATTACAAAGGAAGAACATTCTGATAGGAGACCTATTGGTCTGTAACAAGGTCGGATACGAAAAAAAATAATAAACAAATACTCGTAAATAAATAAACAAATAAAACAAATAGATAATGATAAATAATAAACAAACAAAAATGATCATTTATAAAAAACATAAATAAGAAAATAATAATAATAATAATAGATTAATAACTGATATATAATAAATGTCAGGCATTACACCATACTGGTTAGGTGTTTAAACGAATCTTAAAAACTCTAACTGTACTACATCACACTGCCTCTGCAGGAAGTTTATTCCATTCATTAACTACACGATTGGCGAAATTGTTTCTACCCACTTCCAAGTTAAATCTACTTCCTGACAGTTTGAGACCATTATTTCTAGTCGAATTCGGGGGGGGGGGGTTACTGGGAACCAATGGGGGGGAGGGGGGGGCTCTCAAACGACCCTGGCCTCATTCTGACCCATATTGAACCGTTTCATTGAATAAAATCGTCTGACGCCATATGTCGATGTCCTTGTTGTCCATGCACCCAGGGCACAAGTGCCTCCCGATGACGCTGAGAGCCTAATATAGCAATGGTACTTACTTCTATGTCTTGGTTCTGTTTGCCGTCAGGCAATTTTATTCAGCTGGGGGGAACCCCTCCCCCCCACCATCATTACCATAAGATATTTATGGAGGCAATCAAAAGGGTGAGGGAGGGGCAGTGAGAGGAGGGAGCGGGATGGAGTGGGAGGGGGAGGGGTGTGTGTTGGGGAGGGGGAGGGGAGAGGAGGGAGGGGGAGGGGAGAGGGAGGGAATGGAGTTGGAGGGAGTGGGAGAGGGGTGTGGGTTGGGGAGGGGGAGGGGAGAGGAGGGAGGGGGAGGGGAGAGGGAGGGGGAGGGAGAGGGGAGAGGGAGGGGGAAGGGAGAGGGAAGAGGAGAGAGGGAGGGGGGAAGTGGGAGGAGGGAGGGGAGGAGGAGGGGAGGGAGAGGAGGGGGGAGAGGGAGGGTAGTGGGAGTAAAATCTATTTCGCCAAAATCCTTGCTGAGCGAAAAAAGGTAAATATAAAATAAACATCTGAAGAGATAAATATGGGACAAATAAGTAGGAAGTAATAAGAGGGAAGGGGGAGGGGAAAGGGGAGGAGAGGGGAGAAGGAAGGGGAATAGAAAAAAAGGGGAGGGAATGTGGTGGCGAGGGAAAGGGTGGTAGGGTGGGAGGGGCATTATTGATCTCTTCGTACTTGAAGAAGAAGGAGGAGGAGGAGAGGAAGAAGGAGGAGAGGGAGGAGGAGGAGAAGGGGAGGAGGAGGAGGAGGGATAGGAGGAGAGGGAGGAAGAAGAGGAGAGGGAGGAGGAGGGGGAGAGGGAGAGGGAGGAGGAGGAGAGGGAGGAGGAGGAGAGGGAGGAGAGGGAGGAGGAGGAAGAGGCCTTGCTCGTCTGAAGGCGTAAATCGTCCTCAAAGTCGCCAATCACTTGAGGCCGAAGGGGCGTGATTGGGAATCGTACTCAGTCAATGTGGAGGGGCACGGAAGATTAGGAGGAGGAGGAGGAGGAGGAGGAGGAGGAGGAGTTGGAGGAGGAGGAGGAAGAGGAGTAGGAGGAAGGAGAAGAATACTCACGTATGGCGTTCAAGGTAAGACGACACGGGGGTGGGGAGGAAGTATGGAGGGAAAAGCGAAAGGAGGCGAATGGCATAAGTAATTGGGAGGAGGAGGAGGAGGAGGAGGAGGAGGAGGAGGAGGTGGAGGAGGAGGGCAGGTGGAGAACTCCACTCCTTCGGAGCAATCGAGTTTCCATATCCGGGGGAAGGAGGAGCAGGAAGAAGAGGAGAAGGAGGAGAAGGAGGAGGGACAGAAGGAAGAAGGGGAGGAAGAGAAGGAGGGACAGGAGGAGGAAGAGGAGGAAGAGGAGGAGGAGGAGGAGGAAGAAAAGACGTGGAAAATGAATAGAAATAAAAATAAAAGAAGACGACGAAGAACAAAGAGAGAGAGAGAGAGAGAGAGAGAAAGAGAGGACATAATAAGAGACAGACACTGATGCATAGTGGCAACCCACATATCCCCCTTACTCCCCTCCCCCCCTAAAAGTAAAAAAAAAAAAAAAAAAAAAAAAAAATACAAAAAAACAAGAGAACAAAATATTCAACAAAAGAACAAATAAAGACACAATTAGCGCCGGAATTGGACAAGAAAGGAACGAAACTCTTACATCGACTCTTCATTTACAACTTAGACTCACTCTTTGTTATGTCTCCAGGGGGCGGCCTCCCCCTCTTCCCTTCCCCCCCTCCCCCTTCCCTCGCCTCCACTTCCTTTAGTACAAGGAGGCTCTCCCCTTCTTTGTCTGGACTTCCAATTTTTTTTTTTTTTTGGGGGGGTGAGGGGAGGGGGATTTTTTTTTCTTCTTCTTCTTCTTTGTTCGCTCCGTTCTCGTTGTCTTCTCTTCGTATAATCATTACACTTCTTTCTTCTTTATGTCTTCTTTTTTTGTTGTTGTTCTGTTTCGTCTTGTTGTTGATGATGACTTTGTTATTGTTACGGTTGCTGATGCCCCTTGTTGTTGTTGTTTTTTTATTTCTGCCTTTGTTGTTATTATTATTTATGTCCTTGCTGTTGTTGTTTTTGTTTTTGCTGCTGATGCCCTTGTTGATTCTTTATTTTTTCTTCTTCCTTGCTTTCTTCTTTGTGTTTTTCGCCTACTCTTCTTCTTCTTCCTTTACATTTCGTTTTATTCTTCATCTATCTCTACTTTCCTACAATCTTTCGAACCTTACCTCCCTTCCCCCCGTTCGTAAGTGGTGTCGCCTCGGATATGGAAGAAGAAGGGGAAAAAGAAGAAGAGGAGGAGGAGGAGGAAGAAGAGGAAGAAGAAGAGGAAGAGAAAAAGAGGAAGAAGAAGAAGAGGAAGAAGAACAAGAAGAAGAACAAGAAGAAGAAGGAGAAGAAGAAAAAGAAGAAGAAAAAGAAAAACAAGAACAAGAAAAAGAAGAAGAAGAAGAAGAAAAAGAAGAAGAAAAAGGAGAAGAAAAAGAAGAAGAAAAAGAAGATGAAAAAGAAGAAAAGTCAATAAATCATGCTGAGCGAGAGCATTTGTCCAAAGCGTCGCAGACCCTCAGCATATGCTACATGGCACGTTAAAACGTTAGTAAGCACAAGAAAATATATATTCTATCAATCCGGAGTAACGACCGTAAACGTCGGTCAGACTGACGTAGCGGACAAAACTTTTGTCGCGCTGGAAGCTTGAATGGAACTCACGTTTTACGTCATTTTGACCTTGACCTTTGACCTTTAAGATCTAAGAAAATTAGTAGGGTGTGTTCCTGAAATCACATTTATAAGATACCATGGTATAGTTATTACCAAAAGTATGTGACAACGTTACAGACAGACAGACAGACATACAGACAAATGTCTAACGGAATAAAGTAACGCAGTTATACTTTCGACATCTAATAAATAAATAGACAAACAATTGAAAAAAATGAATAAATAAATTGACAAATAAATGAATAAATAAAATAAAATAAATAAGTACAGATTAACTACTTTTGCTACATCTCAAAATAAATAAATAGATAAATGAATAAATAACCAAATGAATGAATGCATTAAAACATAAAAAAATAAAATAAATAAATAAAATAAATAATAGACAAAGTACATGAATAAACAAAAAGCTGTCTGTGCACACATGGCAAAGGTGACATCCCGTGGGTGGGGGCTCACCAAATCCCCAACCCGTCTATCCTCAACCCGACAACAGAACAGATCCGTGAGGATCAATTCATCACTGAATCATTCAATCACTCACTCAATCAATCAAAGATAGAGTCAAAACCAAAACAGACTTTGAAAAAAAAAATCCATCACGATTTTTTTTAGCACAAATGGAGTTATGACGTCACAGGCATTGCGGTTAAATTCTATATTTCGAGCTCTTTGAGTCAGAGAGAGAGAGAGAGAGAGAAAGAGAGAGAGAGAGGAAAGCGGGGGTAAAGGAGGAAGGGCGAGGGGACGGGGATAGGAGAGAGGGGGTAAGAGGGAAGGAGGGAGAGGGAGAGGGAGAGAGAGAGAGAGAGAGAGAGAGAGAGAGAGAGAGAGAGAGAGAGAGAGAAAGAGAGAGAGAGAGAGAGAGAGAGAAAGAGAGAGAGAGAGAAAGCGGGGAAAAAGAGGAAGGGCGAAGAGAAGGGGTAAGTGGGAAGAGGGAAGGGAGGGAGGGCGAGGGGAAGGGGAGAGGGGGAAGAGGGAAGGGAGGGAGGGAGAAGGGGAGAGTGGGAAGAGGGAAGGGAGGAAGGGCGAGGGGAAGGGGAGAGGGGGAAGAGGGATGGGAGGGAGGGAGAGGGACAGAGGGACAGAGAGGGACAGGGGGACAGAGAGAGAGAGAGAGAGAGAGAGAGAGAGAGAGAGAGAGAGAGAGAGAGAGAGAGAGAGAGAGAGAGAGGAAAGCGGGGGAAAGGAGGAAGGGCGAGGGGAAGGGGAGAGGGGAGAAGAGGGAAGAGAGGGAGGTAGAGAGGGAGAGACAGAGAGATATATATGTAGAGAGATAGAAAGAGAGAGAAGAAAAAGGAGGAAGAGAGAGAGAGAGAGAGAGAGAGAGAGAGAGAGAGAGGGGAGGAAGAGAGGGGAAGGGGGGGCATAGTACGTCACCAAATGGATCCTAATTCAAAAGTTCTGAGGAGGATTTTTCGACTCCAATTATGGAGGATTTCGGAAATGGAGGCGACGATTACCTATCTCGCAATCAGGACCTCCCTGTGGAGGAGCGAGAGGGGGAGGGGGGAGGGGGGACGGGGTATGGGGGAGGGGGGAGGGGGAGGGGGAGGAGGTATGGGGAGGGGGAGGGGGTAGATGGTATGGGGAGGGGGAGGAGGTATGGGGAGGGGGAGGATGTATGAGGTATGGGGGGGAAGAGGGAGGAGGTATGTGGGAGGGGGAGGATATATGGGGGAGGTGGAGGAGGTATAGTGAAGGGGAAGGAGGTATGGGGAGGGGAGGGGGAGGAGGTATGAGGTATGGGGGAGGGGAAGGGGGGAGGAGGTATCGGAAAAGAGATGGGGAGGAGGTATGGGGGAGGGGGAGGAGGTATGGGGGAGGGGGGAGGGGGAGGAGGTATGGGGGAGGAGGAGGAGGTATGGGGAGGGGGGTGAGTGAGTGACATGGCTTTCCTTGGGTGGGGGAAAGGAGGGTTGAGGGGGAGGAGGAGTGAAGTGGCTTTCTGGGGGGAGGGGGGAGGGGGAGGGGGGAAGTCCTAACCGAAATATTTTTTTTTGGCTAATGACCGGTATACTCGTACTGTGTGTGTGTGTGTGTGTGTGTGTGTGTGTGTGTGTGTGTGTGTCTGTGTGTGTGTGTGTGTGTGTGTGTGTGTGTGTGTGCGTGCGTGTTTGCTATTCCATAATCTTCCATAATACGTTCATGTTCTCTGTACACTCGTTATTTCAGTATAGAATGGACGTCAAGAAAATTTTTCCCGAAAAGACAAAACAAGGTATCTTGTTTTGGTTTGTTTTCCAAGTTTACATTTGCCTAAAAAAACAATAAAATAAAATAGAGTAGAATAAATCTTACTTTTAAAATTTTTGAAAAAAAAAAAAAATCATCTTCAACACTAACTTGTTCTGATTTCAAATTCCTAGCGATATTATAAAAATATCATTTGAAATAACGTCATCATATCTTGTTAAATATCTGACATGTGATGGATATATATACATGATTTTTGAATATTGTAAGTGTGTTGAATTGTTAACACAATTATTAAAGAAATTATTTCTTCCATACCAATATTGGTGGAGAGGAGATGTGAGATCATTTCATAACCTGGGTCAGGTTGCCCCATTTGACCTTTCCTGACATGAATGTGTACTTAAAGTGACCTATTTTGACATCATATATATACTATTCATAACTTAAGATGCTCTACACGAAAAATCTCATCGTTTGATTTTTTGTTTTCTATTCTTTTTTGTATTTTTACTTCAAGGTTACGTCAAATTTCTGCATATACATACATACATACACACATATATACATGAATACATACACACTCACACGCAGGCACACACACACACACACACACACACACACACACACACACACACACACACACACACACACACACACACACACACACACACACACACACACACACACACACACACACACACACACACACACACATATATATATATATATATATATATATATATATATATATATATATATATGTTGGAGCGTGCTTCTTCACTATTCTTTTGGTGCAGCCTCCTCCAGAGCACTCCATCTCCAAGAGCGCCTTCATGAGCCCAAGGACGATCCTTCGTCTTTGCCCAATCCTTCGCCATTTATCTCTGACGCGCACGCGCACGCGCCCTCATCCTGTCTTCTTCTTCTTCTTCTTCTTCTTCTTCTTCTTCCTCCTCCTCTGACGTCACCTGAGCCTCAGACTTCCGATCGGCCTGATCAGATTGGTTCCACGTTTGGACCTCTCTCTCTCTCTCTCTCTCTCTCTCTCTCTCTCTCTCTGCTTGGTGAGACTGTTCCCACATTTTTTCTTTTCTTTTCTTTCTTCTCTCTCTATCTCTACCTTTCTCTCTCTCTCTCTTCTCTCTCTCTCTCTCTCTCTCTCTCTCTCTCTCTCATCTCGTTCTTCTAATTTCTTTCCTCTTTTTTCTTCTCTTTTCCTTTGCCATTTTATTATTTCATCTCATTTCCTTCTTCTACTTCTTCGTCTTTTTTTATTTTTCTTCTTGTTCTTTCCTTTTCCTTTCTATTTTTATCATTCTTGTTGTTCGTCTTCCGCCTCTTTCCTCTTTCTTGTGCCCTTCTCTTTTTCCCTTTCTCTTTTCCTATTCTTTGCTCCTCTTCTTTATCTCCTCTTCTTTAATATATTTTTCTTCATTTCTTCGTCATCTTCATCTTTCTTTGCATTTCTACACTTTATTCCTATTTCCCTATTTTCATATTTCATTCTGACCATTCCTCTTAATCTATTTCTATTTCTAGATTCTATTCTTTTTATTCCTAACATCAAGTTGGCGGCACACTAGGCTAGCATGCTACTTGCTTTTGCTCCTCAGTTTGAATAGCAACGACTTCGGTGAACACATTCTAGATTTCGGTAAGAACGTCTCAATAATGTGTCTAACATTCGCATTCTAGGCTAAACATCTCTTAGTTAGTCATTGAGCTTCTCACTCACTCTATGACGCAAAAGTAATTTGACATTTAGAAGAACAACAGATCGTTACCGAAGTCGTTTCTACTCGAACCAAATAGCAAAAGTAAGTAGCATGATGCTAGCGACAAATGCCTAGTGTGCCGCCATCCACCGTGTTACTCTGATTTCTTTGCTCGTGTCGGTAACAGCAGAAGTTTTGCGTAAAACTGTACAAAGGTGAAAAATGCATCTTCCCACCTTTCGTCCATTTTTTGATCCTCATGTTTATCTGCTTATCTTCTCTCTTTTTCACTTAATTCCTCTCTCTTCCATTCTCTCTCTCTCTCACTTTCTCATTCATTCTCTCTCATTTTCTCCCTCTCTCGTTCTCTCTCTGGCTCTCTCGCTCTCTCTCTCTCCCTCTCTCTCCTCTTGGGGACGATAGAAGAGAGAAAAGAGAGAAGTAATGAGAAGAGGAAAACAAGAAAAGAAAGAAAAAGAGGAATTAAAAGAGAAGAAGAAAGAAGAGAAGGAAAGAAAGGAGAAAGGCAAGGAAAAAAAGAGAAAAAAGAGAAGAAAGAAGAGTAGAGAAGACGAGAAGAAAAGAAAGCAGAGGAATAGAGAGGAGAAGGAAGGAGAGGAGAGGAAAGAAAAAAGAAATGGAGAGGAGAGAAGAGGGAGGAAGATGGAGAAACGGAAAAGAGAGGAGAGGAGAGCAGAGAAGAGGACGTGAGGCGAAAAGAGGGGAAAAAAGGAGAGGAGAGGAGAGAAGAGGAGTGGTGTGACGAGAAGAGGGGAAGAAAGGAGAGAAAGAAAGGAGAGGAAGAGAGAAGTGAGAAGAGGAGAGGAGAGGAGAGGAAGAGAGGATAGGAGAGGAGAGCAGAGGAGAGGACGTGTGACGAGAGGAGAGCAGAGGAGAGGACGTGTGACAAGAGGAGAGGAAGAGAGGATTGGAGAGGAGAGAAGAGGAGAGGACGTGTGACGAGAAGAGAGAATAGGAGAGGATAGGTGAGACGAGAAGAGTAGAAGAGAGAGAGGAAGAGAGAATGGAGAGGGAGAGGAAGAGGAGGACGAGGAAGAAGAAGAGGAGGAGGAGGAAGAGGAAGAAGAGGAGGAGGAGCAAGTTGCGTGGTTTCCCCAGTGACGGATGTTGAGCTTTCTTCTGCTTGTTGGTTCTTCTTCCGGAAACTAAGAATCTCCTACTTTCCTTTTTTTTTTCTTTCTATTTTTACTTTTTTTTCTGTTATTTTTTTATATATATTTTTTACTCTTTTTTGTTTTGCTTTTTTTCTCTCACTGTTTTCATGTATTTTTTGGGAGATATATTTTTTTCTTGTTTTCTTCCTTTACTGTCATGCCCTAATACTATTTTCTTTCCATACATTTCTATATGTATATATACATATATATATATATACATATATATATAATTATATATATATATATATATATATATATATATATATATGTATATATATATACATATATATATATATATATTCCCTCTGCCTCCTTCCTTTCTTGGATTTTTTTTTTTTTTTTTTAAATCCGGATTTTCGAAATTTCTTTATATCCGGGCAAGTGACAGTAACCAGATACGGTTGGGACTCGATCCCAAGTCAACGTAGTCCTCTGGCGAGCGCGAAGCCCAATGCGAGCCGAAAGAGCAACATGCAAGATGGCTGAGACGGATATTTTCTAATTAATTCGTTAAAAAAAAAAGAGAAGTGCGGGATGACGTCACCATCACGGGGACGAACCGGAAATGACGTATGAATTAGTACGTAATTATCCCTTTGGTTAACGAAGTCGATTTTCATCATCGACTTTAATGAGTTTGAATGGGGGGGGAGGGGAGGGGAGGGGAGGGGAAGGGGAGGGGGAGAGGAAGGAGGGAACGGGAAAAGGGATTTGAAGGAGGGGAGAGAGCACGCGGAGGAAGAGGAGGAGGAGAAAGAGGAGGAGTGGTGAGAAGTAGGAGAGGTGAGGAGGACGAGTGGGGGAGGAGGAGTGGGGAGGAGGAGGGGAGGAGGAAGAGGGGAGGAGGAGGAGGAGGGGAGGAGGAGGAAGAGGGGAGGAGGAGGAGGGGAGGAGGAGGAGGAGAGGAGGAGGAGAGGAGGAGGGGAGGAGGAGGAAGAGGAGGGGGAAGAAGAGGAGGAGGAAAAAGAGGAGGAGGAGGAGGAGGGGAAAGAGGAGGAGGAAGAGGAGGGGAAGAAGAGGAGGAGGAAGAGGAGGGTGAGGAGAGGGGAGGAGGGGAGGAGAGGGGGGAGGAGGGGAAGGGGAGAAGGAGGAGGAGGAGGAAAGAGAAGGCATAAGGTGACGATTAGAATGAGTTTGCACGAAGAAGAGAGGAGGGGAGGAGAGAGGAGGGGAGGGGAGGAGAGGGGGGAGGGGAGGGGGAAGAGAGGGGAGGGGAGGGGGAGGGGAAAAGCTTAGGATAACAGAGAAAGATTCAAAATCTTCTTGTCCTAATTCTTTCAAGCAAAATCGAAAAAAGGAAAATTATTTTTTTTACATTTGTTTTTCCTAAATTACACCAAATGCTTTCAGTCTGTTTCCGATGTCATTCTACGTCATGTCGTTGTCAGTTTGTATTCGTTGGTGACGTCACGTCGTCATGTCAGCGCTCATTGGTGACGTCATGTCTCTTCTGGTTTTTTGAAATCCCAACGGACTCTGAGGCTTTGGAGAAGACTTTTCAACGTCTTGTCAGAGAAGCTTCAGCTTTACATACGTCGGGTCTCGTTGGAGCACGAGAAAGGAAAGGGGAAAAGAAGGGGAAAAGGGGAAGGAGAGAGGAAAGGAAAGGGGAAAAGGGGAAGGAGAGGGGAAAGGAAGGGGGAAAGGAGGAAGGAAAGGGGAAAAGGGGGAGGAGAGGGGAAAGGAAGGGGAAAAGGGGAAGGAGAGGGGAAAGGAAAGGGGAAAGGGGAAGGAGAGGGGGAAAGGAAAGGGGAAAAGGGAAGGAGAGGGGAAATGGGAAGGAGAGGGGAAAGGAAAAGGGAAAAAGGGAAGTAGAAGGGAAAGGAAAGGGGAAGGAGAGGGGAAAGGGAAAAGGGGAAGGAGAGGGGAAAGGAAGTGGGAAAGGGAAGAGAATAAGTTGGGGGAAAGGAAAGGGAAAAGGGTAGGGATGGGGGTGGGAAAAGGGGGAAGGGGAGGGGGAGACAAAGGGGAAGGGGAAGGGAAAGGCAAAGGGAAGAGGAAGGGGAAAGGAATGGGAAAGGGGAAAGGAATGGGGAAAGGGAAAGGAAGTGAGAAAGGGAAGAGAACAAGTTGGGGGAAAGGAAAGGGAAAAGGGGAAGGAGGGGGGAAAGGAAGAGGGAAGGGGAGGAGAATAGGTTGGGGGAAAAGGGTAGGGATGGGGGTGGGAAAGGGGGGAAGGGGAGGGGGAGACAAAGGGGAAGGGAAAGGCGAAGGGAAGGGGAAGGGGAAAGGGAAAAAGCTATGGGGAAAGGAACGGATTGGGGAGGGGAAGGGGAGAGGGGAAGGGGAGAGGGGAAGGGGGGAGGGGAAGGGGAGAGTAGAGAGGACAGAGAAGGAGGAAGGAGAAAGGAAATATGGAAGCCAGAAATATGTGGGGAGGGCAGGAAGGGGGAGGGGGGAGAGGAAGGGGGAGGGGGGAGAGGAAGGGGGAAGAGGGAGAGGAAGGGGGAAGGGGGAGAGGAAGGGGAAGGGGGGCTCTGCCCCCCTCCGTTTCATTTGACTCTCATTTCGATTCAATTGGATTTCCTGACTTTATTACCTAGAAATCGGAAACTTTAATTCTCCTTTTTTGTCTTTAGATGAATAGAACCCCATACGAAGCTTAGAAATGTTTCTCTAAGCTGAATAAAATCGTGTGGATGTCACCATAAAAATGTATATAAAGAAAGGCACCCAGTTTCAAAACCGGTTAATCGACAGTTTAGCCCTTTCGATTAACTGGGTGGTTTTATTGAAGGATCACTTAGAATCGTCTGGCGAAGGAGAAAGTGGAGGAGAGGTGGAGGAGGAGGAGAGGTGGAGGAGGAGGGATGGAGAGGTGAGGGATGGGGAGGGGTGGGGAGAGGAGGGGGAGGTGAGGGTAGTGGGAAGGAAGGGAAATGGAAGGAAGGGGGAAGGGAGGAGGAGGGAGGAGGTAGGGAAGAGAAAGGGAAGAGGAAGGGAAGAGGAAGGGAAGATTAAGGGAGGAGGAAGGTGAGGGAAGGGAGGGAGAGCGGAGAGGGAGAGCGAAGAGGGAAGGGAAGGGGAGGGGGAAGGGAAGGGGGAGGGGGAAGGGAAGGGGGAGGGGGGAAGGGAAGGGGGAGCAACGGATGGGAAAGAAAGGTAAGAGAGGGGAAGGGAGGGAAAGAATAAAAACCAGGAGGGTAAGGGGGTGGAGGGGAGGTAAAGGGAGGGAAATTAAAGGAAAGCGAAGGAAAGGGAGGGGAATAGAAAGGAGGGGAGTGGTGGGGGGGTTGGGAAGAAGAGGCTGTAGTGGGAAGTGGGGAGAGAGGGGGGATGAGGGGGAGTGGGGGAGAGGGGAAAGGGGGTGAGGGGAGTGGGAGAGAGGGGAAAGGGGGTGAGGGGAGTGGGGGATAGGTGGGTAGGGGGAGTGGAGGAGAGGGGA
>NC_134777.1:122364127-122379127 GCF_046742065.1 Oratosquilla oratoria
TTACTGTGACCGTTACAGTGGAATGGGGACAGTTACGTAATCTTTATAGTGAAAATGGGACTGTTACGGTGATCGTTGTCGTAGAAACGGCACTGTTACGGTGGGACGGTTACGGTTACATTGGAATAGGAATCGTAACGGTGAAACGGTGACTGTTACACTGGGACAGGGACCGTTACAGTGAAATGGCTATTGTTACGGTGGAGAGGTTACCGTTGTGGTGGGACGAGGACCGTTACAATGGAATAGGAACAGTTACGGTGAAACGGTGACTGTTACGGTGGAAAGTTCACCGTTACGGTGGGACGGGAACCGTTACAATGGAATGGGGGACCGTTACGGTGGAAAGGTTACCGTTACGGCAGAAACATGATAATTAGAGTAAAACGGAGACCGTTACAGTGAAACGGGGACCGTTACGGAGATTGTAACGGTCAGAGTAACGTTGAATGTCTTAATGGAACAACAGGAGACGATGGAACAGAGATGGAACGGGCAATACTCAGATGGAATGTAACCAAGTAATTGGTAATAGTAATAGTAACTGGTAATAGTAACGGAATGATCTGAGGTTACCATGGTAACGATTACTGAAAGAGTATTGATACGGTGAAGTAGTTTTGTGTAATGACTCACTTGAAATGGCGACCACTACTACTACTAATACTAGTTACTCTTACCGTTACTACTAGTTACTATTACCGTTACCACTAACATCACTACCACTAGTTCTGCTTCTCCCACTACATCTTTTAACTACTATCACTACCACAACTGCTACTATTGATAGTATTAATTCTATTCCATCTACTACTATTACTATTTCAACAGAAAATCTATTTTGTTGATTGTCTACAAAACTATCAGTGTTACTTATTTCTAATATTTTGGTAAAACCTACGGGCCTGATCCTGGGCGGCAATCTTTATATAACTCATTCTGGCCAGGTAGGGGAGCGACCCAACGTCGGCCTAAAAAAAAAGAAAGAAAAAAAAAAAAAAAAAAAAAACTGCTGGGGTTTCTCACTTCCCACTTAATCTGGCTCCCCGATCACAAAGGGCAAAGGTGTTGAAGGTCTTGAACAATGCTAATCGACTCCTAGCGTAGGCTCTCTGTCTCCGTACAATATGGAGTACTTCACGTCTTAGTGTGGAGTGAGAGAGATAAAGTGTAAAATTTGGAGTATGGAGGGAGAGTGTGCAATGGAGGATGAATTATGGAGTGCGGAAGATGGAGGAGAACGCTCTGTGGAGGAGGATGGAGGGAAGAAAGACACTGCGCTGTGGAGGAGGTGGGAGGGAGGAGGAGGGGGATCAAAGTTTGGACAATGGAGGCGCCGCGTGGAAGATGAGGAACCAAGTGTTGATGGACTGCTGGGAAAGGAGGAGGAGGAAGAGGAGGAGAAGGAGGAGGAAGGGAGGAGGTGGAGAGGGGGAAGGGAAGAGGTGGAGAAGGGGGAGGGAGGGAGAAGAGGAGGTGAAGGGAGGAGGTAGAGAAAGAGGGGAGGAGGTGGAGGAAGAGGTGGAGGAGGGGAGGAGGAAGAGGAAGGGAAGGGTGGAGGAGGGGAAAGGAAGAGGAGAAGGAGGAAGGGAAGGGGGAAGTGGAGAGGAAGAGGGAAAGGAAGGAGATGGTGGAGGAGGGAAAGGGATGTGGTGGAGGAAGGGAGGAGGGAAAAGGAGGAGAGAAGGGGAGGAGCAAGGGGTGGTGAGGAGTGGAGGAGGTGGAGAGGAGGAGGAGTAGGAGGAGGAGAAGCAGGGAGGAGGAGGGGAAGAGGAGGAGAAGCAGGGAGGAGGAGGGGAAGAGGCGCAGTGGGAAAAGGAGGGGAGGAGAGGAAGATGAGGGGAGGGGGAGGCATGGAGGGGGAAGAGGGGAGGAGGAAAAGAGTAAGGAGAGGAGGAGAGGGGGAGTGTAGGAGGAGGAGAAATGGAGGAAGAACAACATGAAGAAGAGGAAAAGGATGAGGAGGAGAAATGGAGAATGAAGCTGAAGAGGAAGAAGAGGAGGAGGAGAATTGAAGGAAGAAGACCATAAATTGGAAAAAGGGGAGGAAGAGAAAAAGAAGAAAACGACAGCCAGAACGAGGAGGAGGAGAAAGAGGAAGAGGAGGAGGAAGAGAAGAGGAAGAGGAAGAAAATGACAGCGAAAACGAGGAGGAAGAGGAGGAAGAGGAGGAGGAAGAGGAGGAAGAAGAGGAGGAGGAGGAGGAGGAAGAGGAGGAAGAGGAACAGGAAGAACCCAGAAGCTCCTCAAAACTGACAAAAACCGCATCTGTTCGCTTCGCCTAGCTTCGCATCGCTTCGCAAAGCTTCGCATCGCATCGCTCCTGATCGCCCGGAACAAGGTCATCAAGTCAGTCACGGGGGTTTTATTGGGTCAAACGCTCACCACCGGAAGAAAGCTTCCGGTATCGATCCGGGGACTGACACGACCTGGCATCGCTTCAAGTGGGCAACCCATAAAAGAGCCCGGATGACCAATGGAGGGGGCCCCCCCGCTCTCCCGCCCCGCACCTAATAAACCAGATCAGCGCTCTGACCTCCCGTCTCGCTCCTTTTTCAGTGGTGTGGCGAGCTTGATATAGTTTGTTATGTATGTGTCGGCATGTGATTTTATTCAGGTGGTTGGGGGCATGATATATGGGGAATAGTCTGTTTGAAGCCAGAACCTCGTTTTCTCTCATGTCCCCCCCTCTCTCTCTCTCTCTCTCTCTCTCTCTCCCTCCCTCTTCCTGGATCCATGATTGTCGAAGTTGAATTTTTTTCACATTTTTTTTTTCTTCGGAAGTTCCAAAAATCCTGTTTTGAGGCGCTCAAAACCTCCTGAGCTACATTCTATTTATTTATTTATTTATCATTTGACACTCGTCTTGTTATTATGAAGTAACTCAGTCACCCTTAAATCATCTACATGTGTTAGTGCCTTGATAATTTGTTCTAGTCTTGGGGAAAAGGGTAAAGGGGAAAGGGTAAAGGGAAGTAAACGTAAAGGGGGAAGAGGTAAAGGGGAAGTGTAAAGGGGAAAAAGGGTAAACGAGGGCGGTAGAGGGGGAAAGGTCAGTGGGGATTAAGAGAGGGAAAGGTGAGGGAGGATAAAGAGGGGAAGGGTAAAGGGGGAAGTGTAAAGGGGGAAAAGATAAAGGGAGAAATGTAAAGGGGGAAAAGATAAAGGGAGAATTGTAAAGGGGAAACGGTAAGGGGTAAATAGATAAGCGGGGAAGTGTAAAAGGGGGAAAGGATAAGGGGGAAAGAGTAATGAGGTAAATAGGTGAGGGTAAAGGGTAAAGGTGGAAAGGGTAAAGGGGGAAGGGTAAAGGGGAAAGGGTAAGGGGGAAAGTGTCAAGGAGAAGGGTAAAGGGGAAAAGTAATGGAAAAGGGTAAAGGAGAAAAGGGTAAAGGGGAAAAGGGAGGTAAAGGAAAAGGTAAAGGAGGAAAGGGTAAAGGGGAAAGGGTAAATGAGGAAGGGGTAAAGAAGGAAAGGATAAAGGAGAAACACTAAAGGGGAAAGGGGAGGTGGGGGAAGATCGCGCATTGAAAGGTTAACAGGACTGGTGCCCCGTGTGGGTAGTAAGGGGCAAAGATTTGAGAGGATAGAGGGTGGAAAAAGATAAAGGGGGAAAGGGTAGAAAGGGTAAGGGTAAAGGGGAGAAAGTGTAAATGTGGAAGAAAGTAAAGGGGTGAGGGGAAACGGTAAAAGGGATAATTAAGGGGGGAAAGCAAAAGGGGGAAATTTAAGGAGGAAGAGTAAAAGGGGAAAGAGTAAAGGGTAAAGGGATGGGGGAAACGGTAAAGGGGAAAATTAAGGGAGGAAAGAAAAAGGTGAAATTGAAGGGGGGAAGGGTAAAGGGTAAAGGGTTGGGAGGGGAAGGGTCACGCACATGAAGGCTGAACAGGGTTCGCACTAATACTGATCCTTGTGGAACTACGCTGTACACCTCTGTTTTCCAAGACACTCCGTGCTCTTCTTTGCATGATGGCTGCTTTCGCGATCCGTATTTTTTGCCTCACCAAAGCCTGTGGCCAGCGCTCGATGCCCAACGTCTCACAGGAGAAGAGAGGAGAAGAATAAGCAAAGGAAGGAGGAAGAGAAGAAAAAGAAGTAGAAGAAGAAGAAGAAGGAAAAAAAAGAAGGAAAAGTTTAAAGTAGTAGAAAAAGAAGAAAAAGAAAACGAAGACTCGAAGAAAGGAGGAAGAGATGAAAGAAGGAAAGAAGAAAAAGAAGAAGAAGAAGAATGGAGGAAGAGAAGAAGTAGAAGATGCTTGAGAATAGAAGAAGGAGAGGAATAAGAAAAAGAAGAATAAGAAGAGGACGTGACTGGAAGGACCTAACGGCCGCCAAGTGAAGTAATTAAAAACGACGACGAAGGCGGCAGACACACACACACACACACACACACACAACACACACACACACACACACACAGAGAGAGAGAGAGAGAGAGAGAGAGAGAGAGAGAGAGAGAGAGAGAGAGAGACAAAGATGAACTGCTGGCGCCGAGAAGTAAGTATCACACGGACGGAGACGGCGACGACGAGGGGGGAGGAGGAGAAGAAAGGGAGGAGGGGAGGAGGAGAGGAGGAGGGGAGGATGAGGAGAAGTATGAAGGGGGAGGGGGAGGAGGGGAGGATGATGAGGGGGAGTATGAGGGGAGGAGGGGTAGGAGAATGAGAGGAGGAGGTGTAAGAGGATGGGAGGAGGATGGGGGAAAAGGAGGAGAGGAGGGGAAGAGGAGGAGGGAAGGAAGAGGAGGAGGGAAGGAAAAGGAGGAGGAGAGGAGGAGGGAAGGAAAACGATGAGGAAAAGAGGAGGAGGGGAATGAAGAGTGGGAGGAGGAAGAGGAGGAGTGGGATTAAGATGAGGAGGAAGAAGAGGAGAGGAGGGGAGGAGGAAGAGGAGGGGATGAGGGTGAGGAGGAGGAGAGGAGGGGGAGGAGGAGGAGAGGAAAAGGAGGGGAATGAAGAGTAGGAGAAGGAAGAGGAGGAACAGGAGGAGGGGGATGAAGAGTGGGAGGAGGAGGAGAGGAGGAGGGTGAGGAGGAGGGTGAGGAGGAGGAAGGATTAGAAGCTTAGAAGAGATCGCAAAGAGGATAGACAAAAGGCGAGGTCATAAAACTGGGGATGAAGCGGTTTCGAACCTTCAAGGAAGAATTCGAACCACGTTCGAAGGTTCGAACCTTTGGTGGTGAGTTTCCGAAATCCCTGATTACGCCCCCCAAAAAATTGAAAGATTCGAATCGCAGGGAACATCTCGAACTGGAAAATTCGAACCTTCAGATAAAGTTCGAACTTTAAGATAGAGTTCGAACCGGATAAAGGGTTTGAAAAGTTCGAAGTCAGTGAAAAGTGGCGCAAATTTATAATGTATTCGAACCTTACAATAATCCTTCGAATCCCAAATACTTTGTCGAACCTTTGGAAAAGGTTCGAACCTCGATACAATTATCGAACCTTGAAAAATAGATTCCGAACAGAAAGCTGAACCCCTATAGACGATTCGAACTTTCAAAAGATTCAAACCTCCAGAGAGCTTCGAACCCTCAAATAAGGTTCGAAACCTCAAGAGCTTCGAATCTTCGAACCCTCGAATAAGGTTCGAAACCTCAAGAGCTTCGAATCTTCGAACCCTCGAATAAGGTTCGAAACCTCAAGAGGTTCAAATCTTCGAACCTTCGAATAAGGTTCGAAACCTCAAGAGGTCTGAATCTTCGAACCCCAGAAAAGGTTCGAATGAAAAAGGTTCTGAATCTTCTTCCACATAATGCTGACCCTGCTCATACGATCGTGACCCTCAGGGCCCCGTTCAAGACAGAGGTTCCCCCCCCCTCCTCCTCTCCTCCTCCAACACGCTTCTCGGCATAATAAAACGAGTCTGTGTCTAGCCAGAATAAACACAATAAGGTACAATTGGATAAGGACGAGATTAACTATAAAAACGTCGTGGCCAGACATCAATGTGAGGCTACCCACAAATAAGGGGGGAACGGGGGTCATTTGGTTAATGTATGAGAAACTGATGACCAAGCGCTTTCGTCTATTCAGACATCCTCAGGGTACATATATGTATATATGTATGCATTTATATATATATGTATGTATGCTTGTATGTATGTATGCATGTATATGTATATATGTATGCACTTATAAATATATGTATGTATGCATGTATATGTATACATACATCCATATTTATGCATGTATGTATGTACGTGGATGTAATCTGGGTTACTTTTAAGTGTCCGGAACTGGGCGTACAATATTTATGTATGTATATATGTATCTATATATGTATGTATACATGTATGATTGTATGTATGTGTGATTGTATCTATATATGTATGTATACATGTATGATTGTATTTATGTATGATTGTATGTATGTACATATGTATGTGTATATGTATGATGTATGTACATATGTATGTATGTATTCATTCATGTATGTATGTATGTATGTATGTGCATATGTATGTGTATATGTATGATGTATGTATGTACATATGTATGTATGTGTATATGTATGATGTATGTATGTACATATGTATGTATGTATTCATTCATGTATGTATGTATGTATGTATGTATGTATGTATGTATGTATGTGCATATGTATGATATATGTATGCATGCAGGCATGTATGTATGTCCGGGGGTCAATTACTGCTCTTGTCACAAAATAAGAAGTACAAAGAAGAAGAGGAAGAAGAAGAATAAGAAGAAGAAGAAGAAAAAGTCCTGGAGGATGATTGAAATGAGCAAATGATAATAATAATGATAATAATAATGATAATATGTGGAGACGAATGAGAATGAGAACAAGGAGGTAGGTAGGAGGGGGAGGAGGAGGGGGAGGGGAAAGAGGGGGAGGGGGAGAGGGGGAAGAGGGGAGGGGGAGGAGGGGAGGGGGAAGAGGGGAGGGGGAAGAGGGGAGGAGGGGAGGGGGAAGGGGAGGGGGAGGGGGAGAAGGGGAGGGGGAGGAGAAGGGGAGGAGGAGGGAGAGAGGGAGGAGGAGAGGGAGGAAGAGGGAGGTGTCGGAGAATAAAGAAGAAAATCAAGATGCTAGAACAAGGAGGATGATAAGATAAATAAAAGTAGGAAAAGAAGACGAGGAAGAGGAAGAATTATAATAAGAGGAAGAAGAAGAAAAAGACTGAGAATAATAATAAGAAAACGAAGAGGAAAAAGAATAAGAGGAAGAAAAATAATAACAAAAAGAGGACGAAGAAGAATAGTAATAAAAAGGAAGAGGAAGAAGAGGAAGAGGAGGAAGAGGAAGAAGAAGACGAAAAATAATAATAAAAAAGAGAAAGAAGACGAAGAAGACGAAAAATAACAATAAGAACAAAAAAAATCAGAAGAGAAAGAGGAAGAAGAAGAAGAAAGAAGAAGAATCACACAAAGCAAGAAGGTACGGTGCAGGGAAAGAGAATAAATGAAGAAGAAGAAGAAGAAGAAGAAGAAGAAGAAGAGGAAATGGAAGAAGGAGGTGCAGAAGGCGAGAAAGAAAGGAATTAGAGAGAAGAAGGCAATAAACGGTCAATTCATCACGGGAAAAAACACACACAACAAAAGTGGGGAAATACTAAAGAACAGAAGGAGAAGAAGAAGAAAAAGAAGGAGAAGAAGAAGCAGAAGAAGAAGCAGGAGAAGAGGAAGAATAAGGAAATGAAGGAGGAAGAGGAGGATGAAGAGGAAGAGGAAGAGGAAGAGGAGGAGGAGAAGAAAAAGTAGAAGACGGAGAAGAAGGAGGAAGAAGGAGAATAGGGAGAGAAGGAGAAAGAGGAAGGAGAAAAAGAAGAGGAAGAAGACGAGGAATTTAAGCTGTTTCGACATCTGAAATTAACTAGAACGGTACGGTGATTAAAACAAAACAAACACCCTCGCTATATTCACCGTACGGTTATTTTGATGATTACTATTTTCACCATGTACTGATTATAATTTGAGACTTATTACAAACAATTAAATACTTACTGAGGGGAGAGGAGGGGAGAGAAGGGGAGAGAAGGAGAGGTGTTAGGGAAGGGAATAATGTTGTATCAAACCTCTAGAAATATATCACAGGTGACAAATCATTTAACATACTAATATGTACTTTAATTTCCTCAAAATATCATATACATATTTCTAAAAATAAGAACATAATTTATATTTTTACAACCTGGATGTGCCCTGGGTCACTTTTGGGTGTCCGGAACTGTGGAGTTCTGGTGTACGATTCGGATAACGAGAAATTACGGATAAACGGTGGTTTTGGGTTTACGGTTAAGGTGTGTGTGTTGATGGATAATTTAATATATTCTAGAACAGTTCCCTAGATATCCGGTCTAGATAATTCCGGAGAGTTCTGGGAGTCAAAAATAATAATAAACATAAACAAAATAGAGATAGAAACATAGACAATATAAATATAGAAATAAAGTTAGATAACGAAAAATGGGAACAAGAAAGTCGAAGAAGGGATGTATGGGCTATACATTTAACACGTGTTTATGTATGTAAACGTGTACAGAATGTAGTATGTACATGTACTCATGTACACAAACACATTACATAAACAAGGACAACTATTTCCTCTTTCTCTTATTCCTGTTCCCAGCTCTCTTTTCCTTTTTTTCGCCGAGGCCTCTCTCTCTCTCTCTCTCTCTCTCTCTCTCTCTCTCTCTCTCTCTCTCTCTGTTCGGGTGACGCAGTCCACGCCCTAGCCTCCCCCCTCCCCCCCCGGCCTCCCTCTTCCTGGCATCCCACGAGGGATGCAATTCCCGATTCCCATTTTTCTTCTTTAAATTCTACAAAAGCGGCGCCGACATAACTTGGGCCGACAACCTTCCGGGTTGTGATTTATTCACTCGGGGAAGGAGCCAGGAGGAAGAGGAGGAGGAGGGGGAAGAGGAGGAGGAAGAGGAAGAGGAAAAGGAGGTAGAGGAAGGAGGAGGAGGAGAGGAGGAGGGAAGAGAAAGGATGAGGAAGAGAAGTAAGTGGAGGGAAGAGGAAGGAGGAAGAGGAGCAAGAGAAGTAAGAGGAGGAGGAGGAGGAGGAAGAGGAGGAAGAAGAGGAGGGAAGAGGAAGGACCAGGAGGAAGGAGGAGGAAGCAGGGAGGGGAGAGAAGGAAGAAGAGGAGGAGGAAGAAAGAGGAGGAAGAGGAGGAAGGAGGAAGAGGAGGGAGAGGAGGAGGAAAGAGAAAGGAGGAGGAGGAAGAGAAGTAAGAGAAGGAGGGAAGAGGAAGGAGAAGGAAGAGGAGAAGTAAGAGGAGGAGGGAGGAGGAAGGATGAGGAGGAAGGATGAGGAAGAGGAGAAGTAAGAGGAGGAGGAGGAAGAGGAAGAAGAGGAGGGAAGCGGAGGGACTAGGAGGAAGGAGGAGGAAGCTGGGAGGGGAAAGAAAAGAAGGAAGAGAAGGAGGAGGAAGAAAGAAGAGGAAGGAGGAAGGGGAGCTATAAGTAGGAGGAAAAAGGAAGAACTAGGAGGAAGGAGGAGGAGGAAGAACTAGGGAAAAGGGGAAAGGAGGAATAAGGACTAAGAGGGAGGACTAGGAGGAAGGAGGAGAAAGCAGAGAGGCGAGGGAGGATGAGGATGAGAATGAAGATGAAGATGAGGATGAGGATGAGGAAGAGGACGAGGAAGAAGAGGAGGAGGAAGAGGAGGAGGAGGAGGAGGAGGACGAGGACGAGGACGAGGGCGAGGACGAGGAGGAGAAGGAGGAGGAGCAGGAGGAGAAGGTGAAGAGGACAGGAAGGCAATGCTTGTTGCTCTTTCCTTCGCTGATGTCAAAATGTTTCGTCCATCTTCGTAACTGTTTGACTTCGTTTGCAGCGTCCGTGTCAGTTTCCATACATCATTTTTTTTTATATTTCCCACATGTTTTCCATTTTATAACGCTCTTGGCCGCTTTCGTCAAGACTTGCTAATTTCCCTTCATGTTACGTCCTTCGGTGTTTTTTTCTTTTATATTCGTTCGTTTCCGTTGTGTTTCAGTCAAGTTCTTGTCAATATGAACTTGATCAATTTCTTTCGCTCGTTTCTATTTGTACTCCTGTTATAATCTTTTCTTTGAATATATATATGTATATATATATATATATATATATATATATATATATACATGTGTGTGTGTGTGTGTGTGTGTGTGTGTGTGTGTGTGTGTGTGTGTGTGTGTGTGTGTGTGTGTGTGTGTGTGTGTGTGTGTATGCATGAGAAATCACATAAACTCGTGATTCTAAATATGCGGAAAAACCACCAAGGAAAAAGATAAACTGATGACCAAGCGCTTTCGTCTATTCAGACATCATGTACCCTGAGGATGTCTGAATAGACGAAAGCGCTTGGTCATCAGTTTATCTTTTTCCTTGGTGGTTTTTCCGCATATATATATATATATATATATATATATATATATACATATATATATATATATACACATATATATACATGTAGTATATGCATTTTATTCTGGTGAAAACCGGGCGATTTTATTCGGTCATGCAACACATGGGAAGAATATGTTAAGATCTCCAAAATAAAATGGAACTGTAGCGAAATGAAATGTGAACAAAATTATTATAATCTTAATATTATAATGATAATATCAACAATGACAATAATATCATTATAATAAAAGCACTTATAATAATAACCACATGGCACATAATGTGTCATACATATAATACATACAACATTAATGAAATGATAACAATGATAATCATATCAACAATAACAAAGATAATGAGAATATTAATATAGTAATGATTATCACATAATAATTGAAACAGATTTATAACGATGATAAGTATACATACGGGATCTCGTCCTTTCACTCAAGTTACACTACTCCCATACACGATCCTGTGATCAGTGTTCACGTTGATGACTATAGCCCCCACAAAAAGTGTATATATATATATATATATATATATATATATATATATACATATATATATAAACATATATATATACATATATATACATATATACATACATGTATATATATATACATATATATATACATACCTATATACATGTATATATATATACATATATATATACCTATATATATATGTATATATATATATATATATATGCATATATATATGCATATACATATATATGCATATACATATATATCTCAACGACCCGTACACTATGTAAGCCCCAGTGCTTGTCAACTCTCCAGGCTATTTATGCGTTTGATGGTTTGTACATTTCATTTTGGTATTCATATATACACTGCATCTACACAGTAGCCAACAATCTAAATTTGAACGATGACTATTGGAAATGACAGAAAAATTAAATTGCATATTAGAACCTAAGGCTTTTGAACTCCAATTCCCTGTGTTTCAGTAATTATTGGACAAAACCGAAATATTTTGACCACATAATATGAATGTGTTTTATTCCACGCACGGTCAGACACAGATGAACAGATACAGATACACATACATACACACACACACACACAAACTGGATAAAACAATAGTATGTGTAAAAACTAAACACGAATTTAAGAGCAAAAGACACTGCGAGGTACAAAGACGGGACGGGACACCACGAGCATAGCTCCCTTTCCCTAAGATACAACTAGGTAAATACACACACACAAAATATTGATTTATAAGTTGCATTTGTATTTTGAATATTGAAAGAGAGCAAGAGAGAGAGAGAGAGAGAGAGAGAGAGAGAGAGAGAGAGAGAGAGAGAGAGAGAGAGAGAGAGAGAGAGAGAGAGAGAGAGAGAGAGGAGAAAGAGAGGAGAAAGAGAGAGGGGAGAGAGCGAGAGAAAGAGAGGGGAGAGAGAATGAGAGAGGGGGAGAGAGACAGAGAGAGAGAAAGTAAAGAAAGAGAGAAAGAGAGAGAGAGAGAGAGAGAGAGAGAGAGAGAGAGAGAGAGAGAGAGAGAGAGAGAGAGAGAGAGAGAGAGAGAGAGAGAGAGAGAGAGAGAGAGAGAGAGAGAGGGGGAGAATTAATCTTTCACCTACAAAGGAAAGTGCATGTACATATATATATATATATATATATATATATATATATATATATATATATATACATATATATATATATATATACATATATATATATATATATATATATATATATATATATATATTCAAAGCATAAATATATACAGACAGCAAAGTCAGGTAGAAAAAAAATTAAAACAGATTGAATGGGCTGTCTCTAAGACTGTTTTCGTGTCTCTGAACTGTTTCTGGATCGTCTAGCAACAGTCCAGAAACAATGTTCAGAAACAGTGTTCAATCCCCTTGGCTTCGACGTGCTAAAGCCGTTCGACGAATGACACGCGGTGTCTTACGACACACACGAGCCGTGTCAGAATGACACACGGCACGTGATATGTGACACAGCATCGAGCGAAGGCTGCTACGATTGCCCGAATGAAATGTGACGTCACTGATGAAGTGTGACGTCACTGATCAGGTGTGACGTCACGGCACTCGAGGAGGTTGCCAATGCTGATGAATGCAACGGGATCTGTGACGTATGCAATTGCAAGAGTTTATGGTCCAAGGTGATGCACTAGGGAGGGGGGAGAGGGGGAAGACGGGGGGAGGAGAGGGAGGGAGATAGAGGGGGAGGTTAGAGAGGGGGAGGGGGAGAAAGGGGAGGGAAGAGATGGAGAGGAAAGAGGAGGAAGAGAAGGGGAGGGGGAAGAGAGAGAGAGGGGAAAGAGGGGGAAGGGAGGGGAAAGAGGGGGAAGAGAGGGGGAGGGGGAAAAGAGAGGGGAGGAGAGAGGGGGAGGAGGAAAGAGGGGGAGGAGGAAAGAGGAGGAGGAAAGAGGGGAGGAGGGAGAGAGGAGAAAGGTTAAATGACTGAGTTCCCCGTTCTCCTCCATTATGACCACCCACACATACACCAACTATGGGTGGGTGGGGGGCAGAGACCCCTTGGCCCCTCCCCCCTCCCCCCAGCATAGAATCCCCCCTCATAAAGCGAATACAAAAGGATTACATAGCAATTATACAGATTTGACCCAACATAACCTAACTTAATCTCGTAATAGGATTATATTGTGTAGGTTCACCTCCCCTTTTACTCCCTACACACCAACCAATCACAGGATAGGGTGGGCGGTGTCTCTGCTGAGAATGGCCAATGAGATTACACTGTGTGGGTACTGGCTCCACCCCCTTCTTTCACTCCCTACAAACCAACCAATCACGGAATAAGGGTGGGTGGGGCTTATTGACAAACTAACCAATAAGAATGCATGGTGGCAACAGAACTCTGCCTTCTTTCTTTGCCTCACACATCCACCAATCATGTGATATATATATATATATATATATATATATATATATATATATATATATATATATATATATATATATATCACTTGTCACGTGCTAGCACTAGGTTCGAGTCCTTGGCTGTACCACATTTCAATTTCTGCATGTTGGCCTCCTCGAGTCTCTCAAAGTTGATGGCTTAGAATTAAAGTGAATTGTGGTTGATAAAAATGTATATCTGTTCACTGGGACCCATTCAGTGTTGTACATATATATATATATATATATATATATATATATATATATGTGTGTGTGTGTGTGTGTGTGTGTGTGTGTGTGTGTGTGTGTGTGTGTGTGTGTGTGTGTGTGCATATTTTGAGCAAAGAACACTGGCTGCTGCAGGTACATCAGATCTGTCTGGGGATGGGTCGGGTGACTGCCTGGGACCTGACTACAAATGTCCCCTATCCACCCCTTTTCTCGGTGACCATGAAATGTTCGGTCGAATGTTGACACAGACAGCCTAGAGGAGACCAATGGGTCTAGACGGGGACAAATTTTCTAAATCAAGGACAAAAGTTCTGAACCACACTGTACACAGTCCTCTCTCTCCGTTTTTCATTTCACCAACTCGTCCATCGCCCAGTAAACACCCACACACCGTTTTCTCCATCTCAGGTAATGCCCTTTCGCTGCTGCCTTAGTGCACATCCCATTTTCTTTATCCTTCGGCAGCCCGTTTTCTTAAACCAAACCCGCTTACCATTTTCTGTCAACCTCCTTCATCGTTTTCTTCGTTATTTCCTCTTATGTGCAGTCAGACATGAAGTCCTCTCTGTCTCTCTCTCTCTTTCGCTCTCTTTCTCTTTTTACCAGAGCAACAACTCAGACACTTAAATCAAACACTATGGGCACAGGTGCATGCATTCTTATAAAATAGGAAAGGAAAGGGAAACGGTCATTAGTATTTTCCTTTTCCTCCTCTTCCTCCTTTTCCTCCTCATTCTCATCCACCATCTCCTCCTCCTCCTCCACTTTATACCATCCACCTCCAACTTCACTTCCACCTCCTCCACCTCATTCACCTCCACCTTGTTCAACTCCATCTACACTTCACCACCACCAGCTCCTCCTCCTCCTCCACTTGACCCCTCCCCCTCCCCTCCTCCACCTGCCTCTCTGTGGAATCTCCTTTACCGAGGCTTTTTCTCTCCCGGCGGCGGCGGTCTTCCTCCTCCTCCTCGTCCTCCTCCTCCTCTTCCTCCTCCTCCTTCAGGAGGTAACGAACATACCTGGAATGGAGACAGAAACATTTCATTAGGGGCAAATTACTCCGCTCCTTCACTTGTCACACACCCCTCCCCCCTCCCTTCTCTCTCTCTCTCTCTCTCTCTCTCTCTCTCTCTTATTCTTCTCCTCACATTTTTGTCCATTCTCATATTATATGTATATACATATGTATATATGTATATATATATATATATATATATATATATATATATATATACATACCCATACATAAGACACACACACAGATGCACATATGCGTGTATGTTTGTAAATGAACATAAGTGTGTGCGTGTGTGTGTGTGTGTGTGTGTGTGTGTGTGTGTGTGTGTGTGTGTGTGTGTGTGTGTGTGTGTGTGTTCACAAGAGTAATCAAGTAGCACCATATAAAGGCTACCTAACACAACAGGGAAGAAAATTCACACACGAGGGCTCTCAAGAATGAGCTGAATTGGAGAAAAATATTACGCAATATATACAT
>NC_134777.1:122384127-122391627 GCF_046742065.1 Oratosquilla oratoria
TAATCTTGATTATTCTGACGTCATGGAGTAACGTACGACTAAAGAGAATGACGTCATAGATCGTACGGTTGGATATTATGACGTCACATGGTGACGTACTATTGAGGATAATGACGTCACAAAATGACGTACGGGTGGTGACGTCATCATATGACGTCACAAGAAGAACGTACTACTGACGTCATAGAATATGACGTTCTTGAGGCTCTCTCCCCTTCAATCGGACCCGAGGGAGCGGGAGACCTTAGGGCATTGGGCTATAGTTGTTGGGAAGGACATGAACCCCAAGTTGGGTCCCGGAGGGCTTCCAGTCTGACGGGATAAGGGCAGTTCCGAAAACTTACTCACTTCTACTAAGGACGGGAGTGGTGGAAGAAGTGGTGGATGTGGGTGTGGAGGTGGAGGAGTAGATGGGGTGGTGGTGGATGTGGTGGATGTGGTGGTGGTGGTGGTGGTAGTGCTTGTGGCAATGGTAGTTGAAGTAGTAATAGTTGAAGTGTAGCCGTTGGCGGTTGTGATAGTAATAGTAATGGTATGGTAATGGTAACGGTAGTAGTTGGTAGTTAAAGAGGTAATAGTAGTGGTGGTGATGGCAGTGGTGGTAGGGACAATGTCAAGGGGAGAGATTAAATGATTCGGCTTACGTCATCAACAGCTGTGACGTCACAAGAAGCGTCAGAAAAATCAACGTCATCACGATCATGTTTACGGACGTCTTTGTCGACGTCATCATCATCGTCACAATCGTCGTTATCAACTTGATAAGCATTATCAAAACATCCATCGGCCATTCTAATTCTCATTCTTTTACCTCCTCATTTCTCTCCTTTTCCTTATGCTCTTCCTCCTCCTCCTCCTCCTCCTCTTCCTCCTTTCCTTCCACCTACTTCCCCTCCACCACCATTAAATTCTTCTCTTCTTCTCCTTGTATGTGGTATTGACATCATGTTTTATCGAACCAATATCCTAATGACTTGACACCTCTACGGATCAGAGTCACCCAGTATTCCTTTACGGTTGGAGACTGACCTCGCCTCAAAATATAATCTTGGACACTTTTAACTTCTACTGTTCTACTCTCCTTGATCACGTCTACGACTTCACATCTTTGGTGGGATATTGTCCCCCAGGGCAAAAGAGCTGGCCATTGCTGAAAGGAAAAAAAAAAAAAAAAAAAAAACCACTTCTCCTCCTCTTCACTCAATCTTCTCCTTTTTCCTTTCACGTCCTCATTTTACTTTAGCCCTCCTCATTTTCACACTCTTCTTCCTCTCCTCATGTTCCTTCTCCTCCTCTTCCTCTCCTCATGTTCCTTCTCCTCCTCTTCCTCTCCTCATGTTCCTTCTCCTCCTCTTCCTCTTCTCATGTTCCTTCTCCTCCTCCTTTCCTCATGTTCCTCCTCCTCCTCCTCTTCCTCTCCTCATGTTCCTCCTCATCTTCATCTTCCTCTCCTCATGTTCCTTCTCCTCCACTTCCTCTCCTCATGTTCCTTCTCCTCCACTTCCTCTCCTCATGTTCCTTCTCCTCCTCTTCCTCTCCTCATGTTCCTTCTCCTCCTCTTCCTCTCCTCATGTTCCTTCTCCTCCTCTTCCTCTCCTCATGTTCCTTCTCCTCCTCTTCCCCTCCTTATGTTCCTTCTCCTCCTCTTCCTCTCCTCATATTCCTTCTGCTCCTCTTCCTCTCCTCATGTTCCTTCTCCTCCTCTTCCTCTCCTCATGTTCCTCCTCATCTTCTTCCTCTCCTCATGTTCCTTCTCCTCCTCTTCCTCTTCTCATGTTCCTTCTCCTCCTCCAATATCTCTCCTCATGCTCCTCTTCCTCCTCCTCCGCATCATCGTTATCATCATCAATCATTCAACCAAGAGGTCCTCCAGGTCCAGAAGGGATCGGAGTTAATCCTTCGACTATATATCTCATCGCACGAGTCATCTTGGGGACACCAAGACCACAAATGACGCCGAAGAGGCAAGTCATGGAACCAAGTGAGAAGTAAGCATCCAGGACACGTCTTCAACTCAAATTAGGACCTCACATTCCCCCCCACACACACACCTCCCCCTTCCTTCTCCCCCCCCCTTCCTTCTCCCCCCCTTTTTTTTCTCTCTCCCCGTCTAAAGAACGGCTGCTGGAGGCAATAAACACATAATAGAAGAAACGACTTCGAGGAGACTTGGTCCGTATGAGGTCATTTGGGATACGTTCGAACTCAGTAACGGACTTGGGCAAAGACCTTGGGCAATAGTGGACTTCTCCCAAGAACCCTTCGCCAGAGGACCTTTGCCTATAACGGACATCTCCCAGGATCTTTCGCCAATAACGGAATTCTCGACAGAACCTTCGCCAATAACGGACTTCTCCAGAGAACCTTAGCCAATAACGGACTTCAACAACCTTCGCCAATATCGGACTTCGACAATAATGAACTTCGCCAATAACGGACTTCTTCCAAGAACCTAAACCAATAACGGACTTCTCGATAGAACCTTCGCCAAGAACCGTCAATAACGGACTTCTCCAAAGACCCTTCGCCAATACCGGACTTCCGCAAAAATCCTTCGCCAATAACGGACTCGTACTGTAAGAATGGACGTCGAGTGACGCCATCAATGTACAGGTGTGAAGACTGATCGTACATCGATTAAGAAGATCAGATTGGGTTGGTGGGAGATCATCATTAGCAGAACGGACGATCATGTTGATGATTATCGGTCGGATTCTGGCGGAGATTTCTGTCGATTCTGACGGAAATTTCCGCTGATTTCAGCGGAGATGTGCGGGTTTCCTTCCATCCACACTAACATCTTCAAACCGGAAGTTTCCCTCCCAGCTGAATAAAATTGTATGGCGTTCGTCAGATTAAGAAATTTTGGCGTTCGCTAAATTAAGGACTTCAGGCGTTCGCTAAATCAAGAACTTTAGGCATTCGCTAAATTAAGAATGATTGGCGTTTGCTATATTAAGGATTTTTGGCGTTTGCTATATCAAGATTTTTTGGTGTAAGCTAAACTAAGAACTTTAGGCATTCGTTAAATTTAGAATATTTAGCTTTCGCTATATTAAGATTTTTTGGCGTTTGCTATATCAAGAATTTTTGGTGTAAGCTAAACTAAGAACTTTAGGCATTCGTTAAATTAAGAATATTTAGCTTTAGCTATATTAAGATTTTTTGGCGTTTGCTATATCAAGAA
The DNA here is from genome assembly GCF_046742065.1 of Oratosquilla oratoria. Classification (NCBI taxonomy): domain Eukaryota; kingdom Metazoa; phylum Arthropoda; class Malacostraca; order Stomatopoda; family Squillidae; genus Oratosquilla; species Oratosquilla oratoria. The sequence goes on from NC_134777.1 coordinate 122,387,315, forward strand.
TTTTTGGTGTAAGCTAAACTAAGAACTATAGGCATTCGTTAAATTAAGAATATTTAGCTTTCGCTATATTAAGATTTTTTGCCGTTCGCTGAATAAAGAATTTTTGGCGTTTGCTAAATTGAAAAAAATTAGCGCTGGCTAAATCAAAAGCTAGAATTCACTAATAATATTTTAGGGTTAGCTTGCATCATTGTAATCTAACATAAATAACCAGCTTTTCTATCCTTTGGGGGAATGACACGCCGAAGAGGTGGATATTAGTTCCCAATCATAGAATAATGCTGAGTAACTCGGGGGGGGGGGGTAGTGGGTCAGGGATTGGAGATGGTTAAAGAAAATGGAGAAAAGTGGGAGGTGAGCCAGCTGTTGTTTGCGGACGACACTGCGCTTGTGGCAGGGTCGGAGGAGGGATTGAGGAAGCTGGTGGCAGAGTTTGGGAGAGTATGTGATAGAAGAAAGATAAAGATAAATGTGGGTAAAAGTAAGGTGATGAGATGTACAAGGGGTGAAAGTGGCAGTAGACTGGAAGTGAACATTAGGGAGAGCGACTGGAGGAAGTGGATAGTTTTAGATACTTGGGTGCAAGTGTAGCAGGAAAAGGTGGAGTGAAGGTGGAGGTAGAATGTAGATTGAGAGAAGCGAGTAAATGCCTTGGTGGATTAAAGAGTGTAATGAGGAATAGACATTTAGGAATGGATGCGAAGAGGAGACTGTATGAAGGAGTGATTGTGCCAACAGCACTGTATGGAGCAGAAACGTGGAACATAAGAGAAGAAGAGAGAAGGAGTTTGAATGTGTTTGAGATGAGGTGTCTGAGAAGTATGGTGGGGGTTACTAGGCTGGATAGAGTGAGAAATGAGGAGGTGAAGAGGAGAACAGGGGTGAAAAAGGAGCTGGGAGATAGGGTTGATGAAAGAATATTAGGATGGTTTGGACACATGGAAAGAATGAGTAAAGAAAGACTAGTAAAAGAGGTATGGAAGGCAGATGTGGAGGGAGTGAACATGAGGGGACGTCCTAGGATGAGGTGGATGGATGGGGTGAAGGGGGCTTTGGGGAAGAGGGGAATGTCTGTTGAGGAAGGAAGGGAGAGGACGGAAGACAGAGGTGAGTGGAGAATGGTTGTATATGGATGATGTTGTGATTGCATGAGGAGGAATGGGCGGGGGGGTGGGGGGTGTATGTGTGAGTATGTGTGAGTAAATTTTGACGCAGCCCGAAGGGATTTCTCCCCGTCCTCTCCTTATTTGCAAGGGGGGACGGAGAGGAGGGGTCGCTGATTAAATGAAGCGGCCTTGCTGTGGATGTGCTGTGTCTTGCGACACTGCTTCTGACCCAGGGCGGTGGGCAAGGTGCGGGGATGACCCGTCATCCAGGAGGTGCTCAGATGAGAGGGAGGGTGGGAGGGGTGTGGAGTGTATTTAGGGATGAAATGGGTGGGAGTATTTTTTTATGCCTTTCCCTTTTTGGCTACCTCCCTTGAAAGGGGGAAAAAGCCTTGGTATATGTATGTAACTCGGGTCCGTAGAGTGTCATTATATTCGGGGGGGGGGGTTGAAAATTGGCTTAGGATTTTTCTTCCCTCCCCCCCCTCTCTCTCTCTCTCTCTTTGGGGCAGGACGGGAGGGGGGGGGACATTCACGTTATGGATGTCTGTTTTATGTAGAAAACGTGTTTTCTTCCCGGGATGAAAAATATGGAGTGGGGGGGGGGGAAGGGGGGGGGGAAGTGGGGAAGGGGGGGAACGTTGGTTTCGCTCCATCTCCCCCAGGTCGTTTTCCACATCATTGACTTCCACACTTGACTGAGTCGAGGACCTTCACACGAGGGAAGAAACCGTCGACTTTTGTCCGTCGATCGACAAGAGATGACGGTTCTTGTGTGTGTGTGTGTGTGTGTGTGTGTGTGTGTGTGAGAGTGTGTGTGTGTGTGTGTGTGTGTGTGTGTGTGTGTGTGTGTGTGTGTGTGTGTGTGTGTGTGTGTGTGTGTGTGTGTGTGTGTGTGTGTGTGTGTGTGTGTGTGTGTGTGTGTGAAGGTGGTTCGATGGGCCTTCAATCGCGTTAAAAAATCGTCGATTTTTTCCGTCGACACTTGCTCGATTTTATTTCTTTATGGCTGCCGTCAGGTGATTTTATTCACTCTTGTGGTAGATAAAGGCGTTATCACATTGGGAAAATTTTCCTCCGACTGTTGGAAGAAACCTGCAGCTCGTAGCTTTCGTGAAGGAATCAGATATGCTGGTGGTAAATGATTTTGCTCCAGCACAGCAAAATTATTTACCACCAGTATATCCAATTCCTTCATGGAAGCTGTTGGAAGAAACCTGCAGCTCACAGCTTTCATGAAGGAATTGGATATACTGGTGGTAAATAATTTTGCTGTGCTGGAGCAAAATTATTTACCACCAGCATATCCGATTCCTTCACGAAAGCTGCGAGCTGCAGGTTTCTTCCAACAGTCGGAGGAAAAATGGCCCAATGTGATAACGCCTTTATCTACCACAAGTGTGAATAAAATCACCTGACGACAGCCAGAAAATAAAATAAAATCGAGAATGTGTCAATTGTTGAGAAAAAAAAATTATAGTTTGCCATGGTGATTTTAAGTCAGAAAATTTTCTGAAGGTGGAGGGTACCGCCGATTAATCGGAGATTGGAGGAAAAATAGTTCAGTGTGATAACCCCTTAAGAGATTGTTACAGACTATCTGGTGTCTAATCTCTCTCTCTCTCTCTCTCTCTCTCTCTCTCTCTCTCTCTCTCTCTCTCTCTCTCTTTTGCAAATTCATTATGTCTGCCGGATTGATTGAACTGAGCCTTAGGTACTCTCTAACTGATTCAATTAACTTGTATGCCTGGCGTCAGGTGACTTTATTCAGTTGAGGGAAAAGATTAAGAATACGAAAAGGTTATTATAAGAAAAAATTTGTGTGTTTGTTTTTGTGGAGGGGGGCGTTAAGGGAATGTGTGGGGGAGTTGGGGGATGTGGGGGAAGTTGGGGGATGTGGGGGGAGTTGGGGGATGTGGGGGGAGTTGGGGGATGTAGGGGGAGTTGGGAGATGTGGGAGGAGTTGGGGGGTGTGGGGGGAGTTGGGGATGTGGGAGAGTTTATGGGATGTGGGGGGAGTTGGGGGATGTGAGGAAGAGTTGGGGGAGTTGGGGGATGTGGGGGGAGGGAGTTGCGGGATGTGAGGGGGAGCTGGGGGATGTAAGGGGGAGTTGGTGGATGTGGGGAGAGTTGGGGGATGTGAGGGGGGAGTTGGGGGATGTGGGGAGAGTTGGGGGATGTGGGGGGAGTTGGGGGATGTGGGGGGTGGGAGTTGCGGGATGTGAGGGGGAGTTGGGGGATGTGAGGGGGAGTTGGTGGATGTGAGGAGAATTGGGGGATGTGGGGGATGTGAGGGGGAGTTAGGGGATGTGAGGGGGATTGGGGGATGTGTGGGGGAGAGTTGGGGGATATGGGGGAGGTAGGGAGAGAATATTACAAAGACTTTTGAGAACAATACGACATCAAGATGGACTACACGTCCCATGACACGTCCCTCCTCAAAAAAAAAAAAAAAAAAAAAAAAAATCTTCAGACAAGTTGTGTGTGCACTTGGCAGGTAACAACACTTCCTGAAATAACAGCGCCGGGGACTTCAGCACCAAACCTGAAATCTCTGCATTACTTCGGAGAAATGGTCCACGCAAGACCTTCATTTGCGGGTTGTATACTTTTCAGCAAAGAAAAACCGGGACAGGATTTATGGCCCAGAGCATCTGGGACTTCAAAGAGAGTGCGGTTCAAATCAGAGTCAATGATGAACACATCGTAAATATTCATGCAACCCGAGCTTGATGACAGGAACATTCTGGTTTTGTTGATGCGCCACATGGGGTGTGTGTACACAAACTTTCGTGGACGTACGTACACACACACTCAGACACACACACACACACACACACACACACACACTCACACACACAGTTCATGTCTTCTTCCTCCTTCTATTTTGTCTTTCCCATTCCACTTTCTCCTTTCTATCCTCTTCCTCCTCCTCCTCCTCCTCCTTTTCCTCCTTCTGCATCACTTTCTTCTTTTCCACCTCTAGCATGACCCATTTCTCCTCCTCCTTTCCTTAACCCTCCTCCTCCTCCTCCTCCTCCTCCGCTCCCAGTCCGACTAAATCCCTTGGACAAACAAGAAGACGTCTTCACGAAGAACTTCCCCTCCTTCGTACTCGAAAAGGATGAGAGATATACAGAGAGAGACAGAGAGAGTGAGAGAAAGAGAGAGAGGAGAGAGATAGAGAGGAGAGAGAGAGAGGAGAGG
>NC_134777.1:122394127-122411627 GCF_046742065.1 Oratosquilla oratoria
TTGTTTTTTATAACCTTGTACTAAAAAAAGTGCACCTTACCCCCACGTGTGTGTGTGTATGTGTGTGTGTGTGTGTGTGTGTGTGTGTGTGTGTGTGTGTGTGTGTATGTGTGCGCGTGCGTGCACGCGTGTGTGTGAAAAGTGGGTGAACCACTCCACCGTTTTCTTTCGAAACGTGACGTAGAGTCCTTTCAACAGCTTCAGTATGGTGTCCCACCAGAAGACTTTATTCAGTCAAGGGGATTACTGAAGACAACATGGCGTTCCAATTAATCCCTTAAACTGAATCAGATTTTTTGGCATCTGCCAGAATTAAATCGACAAAGTGCGTCTCCATGGCGAGTTGATAGTGATGACCATACTAGAGGGCAGGAGTGTTCATGGTGGTGATAGTGATGATAGTGGTGGTGTTAGTGTTGTGGTGGTGGCAGTGGTGGTTGTAGTGGTTGAAGTGGTGGTACTGGTGGTGGTAGTGGTGATTGTAGTTGTAGTTATGTTAAGTGTGGTGGTGGTTGTGGTGGTGGTAGTTATGTTAAGGGTGGTGGTGGTTGTGGTGACAGTGGTGGTAGTTATGGTAGGTGTGGTTGTGGTAGTGGTAGTGGTGGTGGTTGTGGTAGTGGTAGTGGTGACAGTGGTGGTAGTTATGGTAGGTGTGGTGGTTGTGGTGACAGTGGTGGTGGTTGTGGTGGTAGTGGTAATGGGGGCGGTAGTGTTTGTGGTATTGCAAAAATTATACAAAGATACATCCACGCACACTGCGCCTTTAAATATTTTATCCTGGCTAATGGCAGACAAATAAGACGAAGAGAGAAGCTAAATCAAAATATAAATTCCGCTCCCCGAGAGAGAGAGAGAGAGAGAGAGAGAGAGAGAGAGAGAGAGAGAGAGAGAGAGAGAGAGAGAGAGAGAGAGAGAGAGAGAGAGAGAGAGAGAGGAGAGAGAGAGAGGAGAGAGAGAGAGGAGAGAGAGAGAGAGAGAGAGAGAGAGAGAGAGAGAGAGAGAGAGAGAGAGAGAGAGAGAGAGAGAGAGAGAGAGAGAGAGAGAATTCGGGTACTCTGCCTTGCCCTGACCTGACCTCATTTTCCATCTGCAAGCTCTGAAACGCAATTACCATCTGTTTATAATTCACTCCCCACATTTATCTACTTTTTCATTTCTTTGTTTATTCATTTATAATTTCTCTTTATTTCCCTTGAAGGATTAAGAGTTCACGAGGAAGAGGAAGAGGAGGAAAAGGAGGAAGGAGGAATAGGAAGTGAAGGAGTAAGAGGAAAAGGAGGAAGGAGGAATAGGAGGTGGAGGACGAAGAGGAAGAGAAGGAAGGAGGAAGAGGAGGAAGAGGAGGAGGAGGAGGTGGGAAGGGTGAGGAAGTGGGATGAGGGGAGGAGGTGGAAAGGAGGAGATGTGAAGAAGGAAGAGATGGGAGGGAGGAGGAGGTGCGAGGAAGGAGGAGGGAGATGGTGAAGTGAAGGTGAAAGAGAGGAAGTGGTATAGATTTGAGGGATGGGAAATAAGAGGAAGTGGGAGGAGGAAGAGGAGGTTGAAACAGGAGTGGGAGTGGGAGAGAGAGAGAGAGAGAGAGAGAGAGAGAGAGAGAGAGAGAGAGAGAGAGAGAGAGAGGGAGGGAGGGAGGGAGGGAAGGAGGGTACATTGAGGGTAGGAGGGAGTGAGGGAAGGAGGGAGGAAGGAAGGAAGAGAGGGAGTTAGGGATGTAGGGAAGGAGGGAAGTAGGGAAGGAGGGAGGAAGAAAGAGATGGGCGTGGTGAGAGGGAGGCAGGAGAAGGCGGAGGGGAGGTGGAGGTGGGATAGGCGTGGCCAGGGCGGCGTGTGTGTGTGTGTGTGTGTGTGTGTGTGTGTGTGTGTGTGTGTGTGTGTGTGTGTGTGTGTGTGTGTGTGTGTGGTATCGCTTGCCGTGAAGAGACCAATGGTTTCCCTACTTTTCCTCTTTCTCTCTCTCTCTCACCCCCTCTTTATTTCTCTCTCTCTCTCTTTCTTTCTCTCCTCCTCCTCCACCACCTCCCTCCTCTTCTTCCATCCTTACTTTCGTTTACCCATCTTCCTTGTTTTCTTCCTTCTTCCTCCACATTCTCCTCCTCCATCTTCCATATTCCTCCTCAAGTGTCAAAGATCTCGACAAGCGTTGCGAGACCGATGCGCGCAAACGGACAAAAACGGATCCATCTTGCGCAGGATTGGGCGGGGGTTAACGCAGCACACGTGACGTCACTTGGACTTTCAGGCGACAACGACTGTTGGCCACGCCCACTGCTGTGTGCAGAAAGTGTCCATATATGGGTTGAGCCACGAATTTGATAAAGACTGTTTTGATAAACATTGAATATACTTATATTTTACTGTGTAGAAGATGTTGATGAAACTACTATGTATTACATTATATATATATATATATATATATATATATATATATATATATATATGTGTGTGTGTGTGTGTGTGTGTGTGTGTGTGTGTGTGTGTGTGTGTGTGTGTGTGTGTGTCCATGCGTGTGCGTGCATGTACACGTATGTATGTATACTCACATATACACACATATTTGACTCCCAAGTATTTTACTGGTACAACCGCCTATTCACACCTATTCTTCCTCTCTCTCTCTCTCTCTGTGTCTCTCTCCCCATTTCCTTCATTCCGGCGCTGCTTCCGGGGTAATGGTTCCGGCTTCCACTCGGGTGTGCGGCCATGAGGCGGACCGGAAATTGCTTTCTGGGGACGTTTTTCTTCTCTGTTATTTCTCTCCATTTGTGTGACCTTTCAGACGCCGTCGAAGAGATGTGCATATAAATAAATGTATATATATATATATATATATATATATATATGTATATGCATATTCATACACACACACACATATATATATATACACATATGTGTGTGTGTGTGTGTGTGTGTGTGTGTGTGTGTGTGTGTTCACTTGGACTTTGGATCACGTGTTGGACCCGTGATCGACAGCTATTTCCCTCCCGGAAGAGAGCTCAGAGCTCGTAGGTCCGATCTATGGGTAATGCTATGACCTTTCACACACACACACACCCAACTCCCCGCCCATGAGAGTCAGAGTAACGACCCGAAGCGCAGCAGTACCGAAATAATTTCGGCCCTGGGCAGGATTCGAACCAGGAGCTGCGGGCCACTTTCGTGGCAGCTCAGCGTTCTACCAACTGCGCCACCGAGTCGCTACCAACTGCGCCACCGAATGTGTGTATTTACCTAGTTGTATTTTGCGGGAAGGGGAGCTATGCTCGTGTTGTCCCGCCTTTGTATCTTGCAGTGTCTAGTTTGTTTTTAAACTCATGAATGGTTTTTGCGCATACTATTTCATTGTCCAGTTTGTTCCAAGTGTCCAAAACTCTATGAGGAAAACTGTTTTTCTTCAGTTCTCTTCTATAGCTATGTTTTTTTATTTTCTTTCCATGTCCTCTTGTGTTTCTTTTGTCCCAGTTAAGTAAGTTCTCACTATCGAGTACCTCTGTGCCTTTCATGATTCTGTAGATGGTCAATAGGTCACCTCTCTCTCTTCTTTGCTCCAGTGTCGGTAACTCCAGTTTAGCCAATCTCTCTTCGTATGATAGGTTTGCAAGTGCAGGTGCCATTTTTGTAGCTGCTCTTTGGATTCTTTCTATTTTCTTTATATTCTTTTTGGTACTGGGGGACCACAATGTCGCTGCATACTCTAATCTAGGCCTTATCAATGTAACCAATATTTTTTTCATCATGTCTTCGTCCAAGTATGTAAACGCCACTTTTATTGATCTTAGCAAGTTGTAAGTCTCCCCGACAATTTTGTTAATCTGTATATCATAGGACAAGTCGTTCGTGATAATTACTCCCAAATCTTTTTCGGATCCTACTTTCTTTACTTCTTTGGTTCCAATTGTATATTTTCCTGATATTCTGTTTTTGCTTTTTCCAAACTCCATTATGCTACACTTCTTAGTATTAAAGTCCACTTCCCATTTCTGACTCCAGTTCCATACCCTATTTAGGTCTTCTTGCAGTGCTTCACAGTCCTCATCAGTTTCTATTTTCCTTAGCAGTTTGGCGTCATCGGCAAAGAAGCTCATGTAGCAGTTCACGTCCTCATCCATGTCATTCATATAGATAGCAAACATTATTGGTGCCAGCACAGATCCTTGCGGTACTCCACTGATCACCTCTTTCCAGTCTGAATATTTTTCTCTGAGCACTACTCTCATCTTTCTACCAGTCAGAAAGTCCTCTATCCATTTTAGTAGGTTTCCCTGTATTCCTCCTATGTGTTCCAGTTTTTTTAGTAGTTTTCTGTGTGGTACTTTGTCAAAGGCTTTTTGCAAGTCTAGGAATGCACAATCAGCCCATCCATTTCTTTCTTGCACTATGTCTATTAGTCTTGAGTAAAAGCATATTAAGTTTGTGGAGCATGATCTTCCTTGTCTGAATCCGAATTGTCTTGGGTTTAATATGTCATTGTCTTCCAGATGTTTTACCCATCTATTCTTGATTATTTTCTCACAAATTTTGGCAATGGTGCTTGTTAGTGATACTGGCCTATAGTTGGTGGGTTCTTCTTTGTTTCCTCCTTTGTGTATTGGTACAATGTTAGCGTTTTTCCAGTCCTCGGGTATCTTTCCTTCTTTGAGTGAGCTGTTTATTAAGATGTGTATTTTGTCTGTTAGTTCTTCTTTGCACTCCTTTAGAATCCAATTTGCAATACCGTCCGGGCCATGTGATTTTCTGACATCCAGCCTTGATAAATGTTCTGATATTTCCTTTAGTGATGCTGTAAACTCATTCATGAGGGGAGATTTCTTGTTTTTGTCTATGTCACAATTCGGTATTTTCTCTCTGGTGAAAACAGATTTAAAGTGATTGTTCATGACTTCGGCCATCTCTAAATCTTCTGTGTATTCTATGTTTCCTTGGCATAGTTTCACCAATTCCTGTTTGTTTTTAAGTTTACCATTCACATACCGATAGAATAGTTTGGGTTGCTCTTTGCATTTGTCTATAATATCCTTCTCATGGTTCCTTTTCTCCTCTCTTCTCACATTAACATACTCATTTCTATAGTTAACATAAATTTGCCATTTGCTTTGTTTTTTGTCTTTTCTCCACTTTTTCCAAGCTTTGTCCCTTCTGTCTTTTGCCTCACTGCATCTTTTGTTGAACCAACATTTAATGTACTCTCTCTCTCGCTTTTGTCTTGGTACATGCCTGTTTACCCCTTCATTGTAGTTTTCCATCAATATATTCCATTTCTCTTCCACTGCTGTTTCTTCCCTGTAAAATATTTCCCAGTTTGCATTCCGGAAGAATGTCTTTAGTTTTGTAAAGTCTGTTTTGTTGTACCTCAGTCTTCCTTTCCTATGCTTTTCGTTCCTCTCTATGTCTATTTCTTCCTTTAGTATAGTTTCGATGAGTACATGGTCACTCTTTCCAATTGGTGTCTCATACTGGACTTTATGCACTATTTCAGGCTCTGTTGTAAATAGTAGATCTAGTTTCGATGGCTCTTCATTATTTCTGTACCTTGTGTTTTCATGGACCCATTGGGTCATTGTGTACTCCATGGTCATATCTAGCAGTACATTGCCCCACGAGTCATCTCCTCCTTGCACTGTCATGCTGTCCCAACAAATTTCTTTGCAATTGAAGTCCCCCCATAACTACCAGATTACCCTTACCCATTAGTATCTCATTGAGTGATTTTCTTGTGTCATCTAGCATTTTTTTATGTTCAATTTCTTTCCAAGCGCTTGTTTTTGGAGGCACATAAGTCACCACAAACTTTCTACTTTTCATATTCTTGCCTTCGACTTTTATCATGATCAATTCAGCATTACCTTTGCCCTCTGCAATTTTTGATTCCCCCTCCCTGTTTCTTGTCCCTGTTTTTTATCCAGTAGTTGTATAAACCTTGTCCGATAACAGTGGATGGTATTTCACCTCTTAGTTTAGTCTCTACAATTCCCATTATGTCTGGTTTTGCTTCTAACAGATAATCATTGAGTTCGTTCAGTCCCGAAATTAGTCCGTCAATGTTGGTATAGGCCACTTTTAATTTTCTTCCTTCTCCCTGGTTTCTTCTTCCCTTGTTTTGTTCGTTTTGAAGCGCCATTGTCTTAATCTCAAGTCTATTACTCTCCACTGGAATTCTTTGCATTCTGTCTCCGATCTTTTCAAGTTTTTTTTCCTTTGCTTCTTCTCTTAGCGCCCTTTCTTTTTCTAATTCCTCAGTACTCATTTCTCTTTTTATCCATATCTTATTGTATTTTTCACTCTTTGCCAAGTTACCTACTTTTTCAAATATGTCTTCTACTACCACTTGTGACCTTAGTTTTATCTTTAGAGGTCGATTCCTATCCTTAGTATAGCGACCAATTCTGTAAGTCTCTTCTAAGTCTGTGCCTGAATCACTATCTCCCCCTGAATTTCATTAAGGATTTCTACTGCTGTCTCTTTTTCTTCTTTTTCTCTCATGTACCTCGCCAATCCTTGTTTTTCTTTAAGCCCATAAACCACAATACATTTCTTCCTATCTACTGTGTCCCTGACCCAATTTGCTTTTTCGTTAATCACTTGAATGATTGTGTCTTTTGCATTATCTTGCATTTGCTGCTTGACTATTTCTTTGAAAGCAATTTCTTTATTTTCAATATTTTCTTTCCACTTCTTAATTTCCTGGATACTGTCCCCACCTAAGTTTTCTTCGATCTTTTGTGTCAATTCTTGGAATTTGTTGTTCACTTCCTGCTTTAGATTTTCGCTATTATTATCATTAGTTTTCTTCTTTTCATTATCATTCTTCAGTTCATTTATGTCTCTTTTCATTTCTTTAATTTCGTTTGTAAGATCCAAGTTAGCTTTTTTCAGGTCAGAAATTTCATGGTTAGTCTTAGATAAACAATCAATTAAACCAATGACCTCTTTTCTTAAGTCCATGATTTCATTTTCCCACCGAGTCCTATTTTTGCTCATCTCTCTCTCTATCTCTAATAATCTACTTAAGTTCTTTCTTTCGTGTGTGTGTGTGTGTGTGTGTGTGTGTGTGTGTGTGTGTGTGTGTGTGTGTGTGTGTGTGTGTGTGTGTGTGTGTGTTGTGTGTGATAGCCAGCATGGTTTCAGACGGAAACGTTCTTGCGTGACTAACTTACTCGAATTCTACAACACAGTTATCTCGAATTATGACAAAAGAAACAATATAGATTTAATATATCTAGACTTTGCAAAAGCTTTTGATACCGTCCCACACGAAAGACTACTTACTAAATTAGCTTTGCATGGAATAAGTGGTAGCCTATTAGGTTGGACTAGTAATTGATTGAATGCTCGAAAACAGAGAGTTGTTTTAAATGGAAAAACTTCTGGATGGAAAAGTGTTGCAAGTGGAGTTCCTCAGGGTTCCGTTCTTGGGCCACTTCTATTCATAGTATATATAAATGATATAGACCATGGACTAAAATCTACTGTTTCCAAATTTGCTGATGATACAAAACTGTGCGGAGTGGCAAATGATCACTCAAACCAATTATCACTCAAACCAATTAGATATTCAAGAAGATTTAGATAAATTACAGCAATGGTCTGAAAAGTGGCTAATGAAATTTAACACAAGTAAATGCAAGGTAATGCACATAGGTAAAAATAACAGTAAGTACGATTACAAGTTATTTGGAAATTCGTTAACAAAAGTGGATAGTGAAAAAGATCTCGGCGTAATTATCAGTAACGACCTCAAATCATCCAAGCAGTGTATTTCAGCCTCTGAGAAAGCAAATAAGATTCTGGGACTGATTGCGCGATCTTTTGATTTCAAAAGTCCATCACTCATTAACAAGCTATATAAATCGTTAGTTCGTCCACATTTGGAATATGCTGTTTCCGTATGGTCACCGAATCTCATTAAAGACATTGACAGACTCGAAAAAGTACAACGGCGAGCCACAAAACTGATTCCAAATATCAAAAATAAATCATACGAAAATCGACTAAAGCACATTAATCTGTTTTCCCTAAAAAAGCGTAGACTCAGAGGTGACTTGATACAGGCCTTTAAAATTCTAAAGGGAATTGACAACATCAAAAGTGACAAAAGTTTCACATTGAATGAGAATCAGACAAGAAACAATGATCTCAAACTGTCCGGAAATAGATTCAATTTGGAAGTAGGTAGAAACAACTTCGCCAACCGTGTGGTTAATGAATGGAATAAACTTCCTGCACAGGTAGTGCAATGTAGTTCAGTTCGAAGCTTTAAAAATCATTTAGATAAATACCTAAGTAAGATGCTGTAATGATTATAATTTATCTTATATTATTTGTTTTTGTTTTGTTATCATTTGTCTGTCTGATTTTCATTTATTATTAGTTATATGTCAATTTATTATTATTTACTATTTACCTGTTTGTTTATTATTTAACTATACCTATGCATTTATTTATGTATTGTATTTGTTATTTACATTATTATAGTTTTTTTTCTTATTATTATTAATATGATTTTTTTTTTCGCATCCGACCTAGATATGGATCAAAAGGTCTCCTGTCGGCATGCTCCGCCTTTGTAAATCCTTTGTAAACTACTTCCTGAAGCCAATCAACCAATCATCGTTCGACTCATTCCAGCGACTACTCTCCTAATGACCCCCTCCCTCGAGGAGTCTATGAAGTCACTCGCTACTTTCAGGTACGCAAGGCGAAGATCGATGAAGATTAAATCCGATGTAAAGTGTCCATAGCCAGAATGAATATATGTATACTGTATTCATCTTAACACACGTCAATGATTTGTATTAGCATCATAGAGGTGTAGGGAAAAAATTATTATAATAATAAAGATGTCTGTCCTAGAAAATTACAAAGATAGATGAGACTAAAATACAGATACAGAAATATATGAACAACTATATAAGTAAATAAAGATAAATATATAAATATATATATAACCAAGAAAGCAAATACGAATATAGATAAATAAGTAAATAAACAAGTCAACAAATAAATATATGTCAGTGAGATAAGTATAATTTCTTACACTGAACTGTTGTTCTATGCAACAACCTCAGCATGAAGTTCCACCTTTATGGGTTCTCAGCATACAGTTGGTCACGTGACAAGCATGGCACGGGGGGGGGGAGGAACCGCGTGGGTTCACTGCTGGTAATACAGATGGCCCAGGAGGGCCCAGATGGTTCAAGAGAGAGAGACCAGCTGGCTGTGCAGACGAAGGCCGGCGAGGCAGATGGCTCAGGCAAGGTGGAGGGATGAAAAGTTCCAGATGGTTGGCTGAGGGAAAGGAAGGGAGAAGGGAGGAGGGAAGGATAGAGGGGGGAAGGGGAAGGGGAAGGGGAAGGGGAAGGGGGAGAAGGGAGAGGGAAGGGAGGTAAGGGAGGGAAGGGAATGGAAAGGTATGGGAAGGAAGGGGAAGGGAGAATGAAGGGAGAGGGGAGGAGGGGAGGATAGTTGGGGAGGGGGAAGAGAGAGAAGGGAGAGGGAAGGGAGTGAAGGGAGAGGGAAGGGAATTGAGAGGTAAGGGAGGGAAGGGGAAGGGAGGGAAGAGGGGGGGAAGGTAGGGGGGAGGGAGAGGGAAAGGAGAGGGGAGGAGGGGAGGATAGATGGGGGAAGGGAAAGAGAGAGAAGGGAGAGGGAAGGGAGGGAAGGGAGAGGGAAGGGAATTGAGAGGGGGAAGGGGGTGGAGAAGTAAGGGAGAGAAGGGGGAGGGGGAAAGGGGAGGGGGAAGGAAGAGGGGAAAGGGGGAGGTAAGGGAAGGAAGGGAGAGGGAGAAAGGGGAGGGGGAAGGGAGAGAGAACAGAGAGGGAAGGGAGATGGGGAGGGAAGGATAGATGGGGAAAGGGAAGAGAGAGAAAGGAGAGGGAAGGGAGTGACGGGAGAAAGTAGTGAAGGGAAAGGAAAGGGAATTGAGAGGTAAAGGAGGGAAGGGATAGGGAGGGAAGGGAGAGGGAAGGTGAAAGGAAGAACTGGGGAGGTGGAAAAAAGGAGAGAGAAAAAGCAAAGATGGTGAGGGAGATGAAGGAAAGGGAGGAATGAAGAAATGGACGAAAGGAGGAGAGAGACGGAAGGGAAGGAAAGGGAAGGGAAGGGAAGGAAAGAGACGAGAAGAAAATGTAGGGTAGGGTAGGGAGGGGAGGGAAGGGAAGGTAGGGGGAAGGGAGACGGAACAGAGGAAGGAGAGAAGAAGAACGGAGGAAAGAGAAGGAGGGAGAAAGGAGGGAAGGAAGAAGATAAGGAGGGAGGGAGGGGAAGAGGAGAAGAGAGATAGATATAGCACGAGAGGGGAATAAGGAAAAGAGAAGGAAAGAGAAAGAGAAGAGAGGAAAGAGAGAAAAGAGGGAATAAAAAAGAGGAAAGAGGAGGAAGAGAGGGAGAGATGTGTAGAGGGAGGGAGTGAGGGAGTGAGTAGAATGAGGGAGAGAGTGAGGGAGTGAGGGAGTGGAGGAGAACTGAGAGAAACTATGTATGAACTCTGATGCAGCGGAAGAGAGAAAAGAAGACAGAGTGTGGGAGAGACAATTTGTTAGACGAAGCTCTTGAGGTAAGAGAGCCTAAGAAAAGAGAAAATAAAAAGAGAAAAGAGAGAAATGACACTGAGAGACAAATGGCTTGGTGGGGGGAGAAATGAAGACTTGGAAAGAGAAGAAATAGTGAGAAACTAGAGAGAAAACAGAGACGAAATGAAGAAGAGAAAAAGAGAAAATGGGAATTGGGAGGAGAGAAATATCAACACAGAGAGAAACAAACACAGCTGAGGCACTCAGAAACCCCGAGAGAGAAGTTGGAGGGAGAAATAAATGCGGAGTAGCAGCTGGAAGGAGAAAATGATGGTGAGGTAGAACGAAGAGAGAAAACAGAGAAAGTGAAACGGAGAATTTCCAAGAAGAGAAAATGGAGGAATAGACGTGAAAGAATATACAACTATTGAATGACAAAAATTTACAAAGAATATTAAACTTTGACCAAAAAAAAAAAAAAAGAGAAAAAAAAGAGATTCCCGAGAAAGAGAGAAAACAAAGATATAAATCGGAAAGAGAAACAAAGAGATAAATATCCGAAAAGAGAGGGAGAAAAAAATACAATAAAATAAAAAGACAAAATGGAGAAGGCTGGCGGGAGACTTCCAAAGACTTGTGTGAAAAAAAAAGACAAATGGAATAAAACACAGAAAACGGAGATAACCCACATTCCCACACCACGGAATACAAAATACAAATAAAAAGGACTTAAGGCCCTTTTGCTGCATTCAGCTCCTTTTTCAACAAAGGACACGCATCATAAAGGATACAGGAAGTAGCACAAAGGCAAATGGAGAAAAAGGACGTAGAAATAAGGAATATGACACAAATATATATGGCAAAAAAAGGACAAATAATGAAAATGGAGAAAAAACTTCTAAGGACAAAATAAACAGCTCCTTTTTCAACAAAGGACACACATCATAAAGAATACAGGAAGCGGGACAAAGGCAAATGGATAAAAAAGGACGTAGAAATAAGGAAAACTACACAAATATATATGACAAAAAAGGACAAATAACGAAAATGGAGAACAAAGTCCTAAGGACAAAATAAACATTAAATATATTACAAAAAAGGACAAAAATATATTACAAAAAAGGACAAACAGTGAACACAGGGCAATGCTCTAAAGACAGACACAAAATATGTGACAAAAAGACAAATAATAACACACGGGACAAAAATCTAAAGACAAAGAAACAGGAAATATAAGACAAAAAAAGATGCAAATAATGAAACATAGGACAATGCTCTAAATACAAAGACAAAAAAAAAAAAAAAAAATGAAAATGCAGGACAAGGACCTAAAGACACAAAGAAACAAAATATATGACAAAAGATAGATAATGACCCACAGGACAAAGATCTAAAGACACAAAAAAGCAAAATAATGACCCACAGGACAAAGATCTAAAGACACAAAAAGGCAAAATAATGACACACAGGACAAAGATCTAAAGACACAAAAAAGCAAAATAATGACCAACAGGACAAAGATCTAAAGACACAAAAAGGCAAAATAATGACACACAGGACAAAGATCTAAAGACACAAAAAAGCAAAATATATGACAAAAAAGGCAAATAATGACACACAGGACAAGGATCTAAAGACACAAAGAAACAAAAAAATATGACAAAAGATAAATAATGACACAAAGGACAAGAGAAGAGGACAAAGGAAGAAGAACGCAAAGCAGAAAGAAAACATTAAAATGAATAAGGACAGTAAATAGACAATGTGTGTCTTTGCTCATGAAACATGACACATTATAAGACGCGCAGTTTACAAAGAAAACGGAATAGGGGCACACAAGAAAGAAAACGGGGGGAAAGATACGACCAAAAACAGAAAATATCAAGCAGGTTGTTAAAAAAAAAAATGAGACGAAGAAAATCGGGAAGACAATAGCAAAGAAAACGTAAACGGGACACAGAAGACAAAGAAAATGGAATGGGGTTAGGGCATACAAAAAAAAACGAAAAAAAAAACGGAAGATACATAAAAAACGGAGATGTAGGTCTAGAGATTTCACTGACTGAGAGAAATGCACATCTGTCGCATTTGTAAATTATTTAGGGGAAAAAACGTCTTTTCAAAAATCTTAGAAAAAAAAATCATCAAAAGCAACGCCTGAGCATTTGAGGGAAAGGTAATTATTACAACGTAGATGGGATAGGATGAAAGGGAGGGGGAGGGGGAGGGGGAGGGGGAGGGGGGAGTGGGAGGGGTAGGACTGGGTGAGTGAGGATAGGAAGGGGAAGGAAGAGGGGAAAAGATGGGAGAAGAGGGAAGGAGGGAAGGAAGAGGAAGAAGGGAGAGGAAAATGGTTGGGAAGGAGGCAGGAAGGGGAGAAGAAGGGAGGGTAAGGAAAGGAGGAAGAGGAGGATGGAGAAGGAAAGGAAGAGGAGGAGGAGGAGGAGGAGGAGGAGGAGGAGAAGGAGGAGGAGGAAGGAAAGGTGGAAGAGGAGAAAGGAGAAAGGAAGAGGTGAAATGAGAAGTGGAGGAGGATGAGGAGGAAAGGAAGAAGAGGAGGAGAAAAATGTATTAACAGATACAAATATCAGAAAGTGGGGGAAGAGAGAGAAAAAGAGAAGGAAGGAGGAAGGAGGTAGGAGGAAGGAGGAAGGAAGGAGCGGAAGGAAGGTGGAAGGAGGTACTCGAAAAGGGGAGAAAGGAAGGAGCAAGGAAGTACGAAAAGGGAGAAGGAGGAGTGGGTGATAAAAGAAGGAACCAAGGAGTAAGCCTTAAATAAATTAATGTAAATAGAGGAAACAAGGCAAAGATGAAAATAAAGAGTGACGAGAGCGAGAGAGAGAGGAAGAGAGAGAGGAAGAGAAAGAGGAAGAGAGAGATAAAGAGAGAGCGAAAGGGAACGACAACGAAAGCGAAAGACAGCGAAAGAGGGCACAAGTTAAAAAAAGAGAGCAAAAAAATCGAAAAAAGAGAGCAAAAACAAAGAGAGAGAGAGAAAAAAAGAGCGATAGAGAGCGGGCGAGCGAAACACGGCTGGGGTGTACGACAACCACGAAAGCGCCCAGAACCTATTTCCACTTTTGGCCGTCTTCGTACAAGGCCGCAGGATTAATGTACATGATTATCACACTCTCTGGCCGAGGGTGTTGTACCTTCTGGCCTCCCCTTCCCCCCGTCCTCACCCCTTCGGATGAATAAAATCGTCTGGCGACAGCCAGAACTAAGTATGTGATGTACGTCTAACCACACATGGGTGCTAACTTTATATATTTGATGCCGGTTAACCCTACAATTGATTTTATTTATTCGAGTGGCTGTGTGTGATTCACCATGGTCTTGGACCACGTGTTGGACTCGTGATCGACAGCTATTTCCCTCCTGGAAGAGAGCTCAGAGCTCATATATGACCGATCTATGGGTAATGCTGTGACTTTACACGCACATACACCCAACTCCCCGCCCACGAGGTTTGGAGTAACGACTCGCAGCGCAGTGATACTGAAATTATTTTAGCAGTGTGTGTGTGTGTGTGTGTGTGTGTGTGTGTGTGTGTGTGTGTGTGTGTGTGTGTGTGTGTGTGTGTGCGTGTGTGTATGCACGCGCACACTCGATCGCTCCCCCCCCCCACCACCATCCCTTGGAAGTGAAGCCGAAGAAGGGCCGAGTAAACTCTGACGAACTCAGATCGATTCCCAAGGGAAGATCCCAGACGAAGGTCAAGAAGTTTGGGATGAATGGGGAAGCTGGGGGCTGTGGTTGGCGGCTGTGGTTGGCGGCTGTGGTTAGTAGCTGTGGTTAGTGGGTGTGGTTAGAGGCTGTGATTGGTCGTTGGTGGCTGTGGTCGATGGTTGTGGTGGCTGTGGTTGTGGTGGCTGTAGTTGGTGGCTATTGCTGGTGGCTTTGGTAGGTGGCTACGGTTGGTGGCTGTGGCTGGTGGCTGTGATTAGTGGCTGTGGCTGGTGGCTGTGGTTAGTGGCTGTGGTGGCTGTGGTTGGTGGCTGTTGCTGGTGGTTTTGGTAGGTGGTTATGGTTGGTGGCTGTGGCTGGTGGCTGTGGTTAGTGGTTGTGGCTGGTGGCTGTGGTTAGTGGCTGTGGGGGCTGTGGTTGGCGGCTGTGGTTGATGACTGTAGCTGGTAGCTATGGCTGGTTGCTGTGGTTGGTGGCAATGGTGGCTGTGGTGAAAACTAATGTAGTGGAGAGACGGAGATGATGTAAGCGGTGAAAACGTTGATGGTCAGGACATGGTGTTCATAGTGGTGCTAGGAGTGGTGATAGAGACAGTGGTGGTGATAATTGGAATGAAGGTGGTGATAATAGAAGGATCTAGAAATAAAGTGTGCGAGCGCGCGCACGCGCGTGATTCACCATGATCTTGAATCACGTGTTGTACTCGTGATCGACAGTTATTAACTTTCCGGATGAGAACTCAGAGCTCGTATGACCGATCTATGGGTAATACTGTGATCTCACACGCACACACACACCCAACTCCCTGCCCACGAGAGTTGAAGTAACAACCCGCAGCGCAGCGATACTGAAATTATTTCAGCCCTGGGAGGGATTCGTACTCAGACCGTCGTAGTGGCGGCCGGGAACTCTACCAACTGCGCCACGAATTTTGTGTGTGCGTGCATGTGTGTTTATATTGTGTGTGTGTGTGTGTGTGTGTGTGTGTGTGTGTGTGTGTGTGTGTGTGTGTGTGTGTGTGTGTGTGTGTGTGTGTGTGTGTGTGTGTATGTGTGTGCGCGCCCGTTACAAGCAATTGCATTAGCGAGAAGTCAATACCATGGATTTCCTATACAAACGGAAACATTATTTTTACCTATCCTATGACGTCATAACTTCATTCGCATTCGATTAACACATAACATAATATATGATTAACTTTGCTCTTATTATATACAGACATACCTGTACTAATCCTTCTAGGTTTTCTTCTTAGAATACTGATGTACATAAAAAATACTTTTTTTTTTTAATTCTAAGAAATGAAAATTCGTGTGAAATTACAAAGTATAATTACTCTTTGGCAACTGTCGCCTGCCTGTCGCCAGGCTCTTCTATTCAGTCTAGAACGACAAAACATTTCATAATTATGACCAACTTCATATATTTTTTCTGGCTGTCACCAGGCGATTTTATTAAAATAAATAAAGTACATGTTTACAAACTTACATGTATATTCATTCACACATACATAAATTCACCAATAAATATATACATGCATTTATACATTCATCAGTAAAAATATGCGTGCATTCATACATATATTTCGCAAAGTCCTAAGGCAAAACAAGTGTCAGATATGGAAAAATATATAAACATAAATTGCAGCGACAAAAAAAAAAAAAAGAAAAAAAGAAAAGAAAAAAAAGACATAAATCGCCAAAGGGAAAAGAACTAAGAAACGAACGCGACCAGGAATCGTTAACAGGAAATGAAGCGAAAAGTCAAAAGTCAGAAAGAAAACGGGTCAGGGGTGGGGGTGGGGGGTCACATAGAAAACGGAATCCGGGTGTTTACAAAAAAAAAAAAAAAAAATGTAAGCGTAGCGTATGTACGTAAGGTGGAGTTCTCCAATGTTGATGGGTGTGTGTTGTCTGATTAAGGCTTCAGGCTACCCTGACAAGACGCAAACGTACGTACTGATTACGTGTGATGCTTCACTAGCGCCAACGCCCAGTTTTGGTCCCACGCCTGGGGATTTGAACTCGGTTCTCTTGTGTATGAAGAGAGAACGCTGGTCTTGGCCTAATGGGATTCCATGATTGGTTAAGTTAGGTTAGGTTAGGTTAGCTTAGGGTAGGTTAATTTAGGTTAGATTAGCTTAGGTTAAGTTGGATTAGGTTAGGTTAGGTTGGTTTAGATCAGGTTGGCTTAGTTTAGGTTGAATTAGGTTAGGTTAGGTTGGTTTAGATCAGGTTGGCTTAGTTTAGGTTGAATTAGGTTAGGTTAGGTTGGTTTAGATCAGGTTGGCTTAGTTTAGGTTAGGTTAAGTTTGGTATGGGTAAGCTAGGTTAAATTAGGTTAGGTTAGGTTAAGTTAGGTATGGGTAAGCTAGGTTAAATTAGGTTAGGTTAGGTTAGGTAAGGGTAAATTAGGTTAGGTTAAGGTAAGTTATGTTAGGTTAGGTCAGGATAGGTTAGCTTAGGTTAGGGTATGCTTGGTTAGGTTAGGTTAGTTTAGCATAAGTTAGGTTAGGTTAAGTTAGGTTAGATTAGGCTAGGTTATGGTCAGGTCAGCTTGGGTTAATTTAAGATAGGTCAGGTCAGGTCAAACTTGAGCGCGAAAACTTTCCCTCCGCATGTGACACCCTTACGGATCAGGGTCACGCGGCATTCTCCACCAAGGATAAGAAGAGCCTACACCAGGAAGCGCTGAGTAGCTGCGGCTGAAGCAGTCACCTTTTCCCTGTGCGTTTGGACTGTCGGGACAGGTAACTCAGTCATTGCTGGTAATCGGTGAGGAGTGCGGGATTCGAACCCATAACTAAGCGAATGTGAGACCAGCATGTTTCCGATCCACCAGCGCACGTGGAAGGATGGAAGGGTTGGACGTGTGGAGTAGACCACTCCACACAACTCCCCGATTGAAAGGAGTCTTGAGTCATCTCCTTTAACTCCCTCACTCCCCCTAATCCTCTACGCCCACTCTTTGGCTGAAGAGAGTCGTCTGTCATCAGTTGAAGCCTTTAAGGACACAGTAAAAAATAAATAAATAAATGAATAAAAAAAAAAAAATAGGATAAAATAGAATTAAATAAAAAAAACGATAGGAATCAGGAGCGAAAAGAAATGGAAAATACATCGAAAACTGGGTACTGAAGAAAGGGGAAGGATGAGACGGGGCGGAAAGAGGGGAGAGGAGAAGACGGGGAGGAAGGAAGGAGAGGGGAAGCGAGAGAGAAGAGGAGGAGAGGGGAAAGGGAGGTCGGATAGGAAGAGGGGAGAAAGGGAGGTCGGAAGGAGGGGAGAGGGATGGATAGGATTGAGGGA
>NC_134777.1:122419127-122434127 GCF_046742065.1 Oratosquilla oratoria
GTGTGTGTGTGTGTGTGTGTGTGTTGGTGTGTATGTACGTGTACACAGTTCAATATTCCTCGAGGCTAAGCCTAAATTACCATTAAAATGTGTGTGTGTGTGTGTGTGTGTGTGTGTGTGTGTGTGTGTGTGTGTGTGTTGCACACAAACTCATTAACCCCTTCCATACCACTTGGTACTTTTCCTTCGTACACATATTTCCGGCAGGTGATTTCATTCACCTCCTTCAGGAGAAAAAAGGTGTGTGTGTGGGGGGGGGAGCACCTCCTCAGCTCCCGTCGAAGGCGCCGCCGAAGGGGAAGAGGTGGCCCCCCCTCCCCCCCGTGCCGCCTATCCCCTGCGGAAATCAATTCGAGCTACGAAGTAGGTCACCTGCTGCAGAGGAGGAGGAGGAAGAGGAGGAGGAGGAAAAGGAGGTGAAGGAAAAGAAGGTGGAGGATGAGGAGGAGGTGGAGGAAGAGGAGGAGGAAAAGGAAGGGAAGGAAGAGAAGGAGGAGGAGAAGGAGGAAAAGGAGGAGGAAGGGGAAGAGGAGGAGGAGGAAGAAGAAGAAGAGTAGGAGGAGGAGGAGAAGGAGGAGGAGGAGAAGGAGGAGGTTGAGGACGAGGAAGAAGAGCAGTAAGACGAGGAGGAAGAGGAAGAAGAGGAGGAGAAAGAGGTGGAGGACGAGGAGTAGGAAGAAGAAGAGGAGGGCAAGGAAGAGGAGGAAGAGGAGGAAGAGAAGGAGGGGGGAGATGAAGGCAAATTTCCTTCTGTGTCTGCACATCATTTTGGCGAGATGGGAGGTGGGGGGCAGAGGAATTGTAGTGGGGGAAGGTTAGAGTACCAGGGTTGGGGGGAATAATTAATACAAAGGGCAGGACTGGGGGGGAAAGGAAGTGAGTAAAGATAAGGAAATGGGGGGATTTATAAGGATTTAAATTGAATTTGAGGGGGGATGGGGGGAAAATATATGGGTTGAGGAAATGTAGGGAGGAGAAATGGGGGAGTATGGGGGAGTGGGGGTGTAAGAACAGGGCTGGGGGGATGGGGGAGTTGTTGGAGGTGGAGGGGGAGTTATGGGGAGAGAATGTGTGGGGGGAGTACACACGGGTTGAACGAGAATGGGGTGAGATAGGGAGGGTTGGGGGGGAAGGTAAGCAAGGAAAGTCCTGAAGCGGGGGGAAGCGGGGGGAACGGGGGGAGGAGAGCAGCAGCATCACTATTCCCGTATGGAAGACAGCCCCCTTCCTCCCTTCACCTTTTCTTCCTCCTCCTCCTTCCTCCCTCCTCCCCATATGTATTGGTATTAATATGATATACCTTACACTAAAAATTTACAAAAAAAGTCCCACATGACTGCACCACTCTTTCTCTCTCTCTCTCTCTCTCTCTCTCTCTCTCTCTGTGTGTGTGTGTGTGTGTGTGTGTGTGTGTGTGTGTGTGTGTGTGTGTGTGTGTGTGTGTGTGTGTGTGTGTGTGTGTGTGTGTGTGTGTGTGTGTGTGTGTGTGTGTGTGTGTGTGTGTGTGTGTGTGTGTGTGTGTGTGTGTGTTTCTGTCTTCACGTCTCGCCAAACACGTGTGCTCGGCTTTGATAGGAGGGACCGCCGGCGGTGCGGTGTGGGTGGTGGTTTGGGGGAGGGGGGAGGGGGGGAGGAACAAAAAACAAGAAAATGAGAAGGTGGAGGAGGAGCAGAAGAAAGAAGAAGACGAGGAGGTGGACGAGAAGGAAGAAGATGGGGAGATAGGGAGAGGAGGAAAAGGAAGAGGGAGAGAAAGAGGAGAAACGGATAGGGAACGAACAATTTTAAAGTCATATATATATATCTATATATATATATATATATATATATATATATATATATATATATAGATATATATATATATATATATATATGCATATGTGTGTGCGTGTGTGTTTACGTGTATGTGTGTGTGTCCCGTACACCTAGACTGGAGATTCTCCACTAACCATGCATTGTTGAAAGTGACAACGAATTCACATTCGAAAATATTCTTCATGACTACCTTACAAGAGTACGCTTCATATACACCTGTGTGTGTGTATATATATAATATATATATATATATATATATATATATATATATATATATATATATATGTATATATATGCTGGAGGTGCCACGTTCCTGAGCAGTATGGGGCACAATCCCGCGCGAGTCTGTGGAACAACAACACCACAACTTCGAAGAAAACTACGGAGGAACTTTGTCGATCAGTGGCGTTCCTCCTCCTCCTCCTCCTCCTTCTCCTCCACCTCTTCCTACTCCTCCTTTTCCTCCCCTTTCCCCTCTTCCTCTTTCTCCTCTTTCTCTTCTTCTTCCTCCTCCTCCGAGCTCCCTCGAATTTCTCCAAACATTGGTCTGGTCGTAAGTCTTCTCCTCCCCACCTCCACTCCATCCTCCCCCTCCTCCCCTACATCCTCTTCCTCCTTCCCTCCCTCTTCTTCCCTATACCCTCCTCCTCTAGCTCCGGTCTCCCTTTATTATCGCTTACCTTTTGTTTCCACCTCCCTCACTCCCTCCCTCCCCCTTCTCCACTCTCTCCACCCCCTCCCTCCCTCCCTCTCTCTCCACCTCTCCTCTCCCTCTCTCTCTCTCTCTCTCTCTCTCTCTACCTCTCCACTCTCTCCCTCTATCCTTACCTCTCCATCCCCTCCCTCTTTCTCCATCTCTCTCCTCTCCCTTCACTCTCTCTACTTCTCCTCTCCCTCCCCTACTCCTTCAATCTCTCCACCTCTCCACTCCCTCACTCTCTCTCCACCTCTCCACTCCCTCCCCCTTTCTCCACCTCTCCACTTCCCTTTCTCGTCTCTCTCCCCTACTCCTTCACCCTCTCCACCTATCCACTCCCTCCCTCTCTCTCTCTCTCCACCACTCCTCTCCCTCCTCCTCCTACTCCTTCACTCTCTCCACCTCTCTACTCCACTTCCTCCTTTTCTCTCCACTCCTTCCCTCTCTACCTCTCTTCTCCATCCTCTATTCCTTCACTCTCTCCACATCTC
The DNA here is from genome assembly GCF_046742065.1 of Oratosquilla oratoria. NCBI lineage: Eukaryota > Metazoa > Arthropoda > Malacostraca > Stomatopoda > Squillidae > Oratosquilla > Oratosquilla oratoria. The sequence goes on from NC_134777.1 coordinate 122,422,131, forward strand.
CACCCCCTCCTTCTCTCTCCATCTCTTCTCTCCCTCCCCTACTCCTTCACTCTCTCCACCTCTCCACTCCCTCCCCTATTCCTTCACTTTCTCCACCTCTCCACTCCTTCCCTCTCTCTCCACCTCTCCACTCCACTTCCTCTCTCTACACCTCTCTTCTCCTTTCTCTATTCCTCCACTTTATCCACCTCTCCACTCCCTCCCACAACTCCTTCACTCTCTCTACCTCTCCACTCACTCCTTCACTCTCCACCTCTTCTCTCCCTCCCGCTATTTCCACTCCTCTCCCTCCCCCTACTCCCTTCTTCCCTCACCATCTTTCTAATCCCTTACAACCCATTTCGCTCCCCCTTCTCCCTCAACTCCCTCCCTCCCTCATTTCTACATACCAGAAATCCCTCCCTCCTCCTCTCCTTCCTTTATCTCTCTCCAACACTTTTTCATCTTCCTTACTTCCTCCCTCCACCCTCCACCACCTCTTAGAATACCTCCTCCTCTTCGTCATCCTTCCCCACCTCATCCTCCTCTTCATCCTGTTCTTCCTTTTCCTCCTTCCCCTCCTCATACACCTCATCTTCCTCATTCTTCCTCTTCATCTTCCTCCCCTTCCTCTCCTCCTACACTTCATCTTCCTCATCCTTCCCCTCTTCATCTTCCTCCCCTCCTCTCCTCCTAACCCTCTTCTACCTCCTCTTCATCCTGTTCTTCCTTTCCCTCCTCCTCTCCTCCTTCTTCACATCATCTTCCTCAATCTTCCCTTCGTCTTTTTCCTCTTCCTTCCCTCCTAACTCTCCTCATCCCCCTTCTCCTTTCCCTCCTCCTCCACCTCCTCTTTCTTCTCTTCCTCTTCCCCTTAGTCTAACCCCTCTTCCTCCTCTTCCACCCCTTTCTTCCCTCATTCCCTCCTAGCTCTCCTCTTCCTCCTGTTCTTCCTTTCCCGCCCCCTCCCTTACTCCTCCACCTCCTCTTTTTCTCTTCTTCCTCTTCCTCTTAGTCTTATTCCTCTTCCTCCTCCTGTTCGTCCTTTCCTCCTCCACTTCCTCTTTTTCTCTTCCTCTTCTTCCTTTTAGTCTTCTTCCTCCTCCTCCTCCTCCACCTGTTCCTTCCTTCCTTCTCCACCTCCTCTTTATCTATCCTCCTCCACCTCCTCTTTTTCTCTTCCTCCTTCCTCTTAGTCTTCTTCCTCTTCCTCCTTTCCTCCTCCACTTCCTCTTTTTCTCTTCCTCCTCTTCCTCGTAGTCTTCTTCCTCCTCCTCCTCCTCCTCCTCTTGGCCTCAGCCCAGCCGCCGCCTTATAATTCTATTCAGGTGAGACAGAGTTTAACCCCAAAGGCAGCTGGTCTAGGAATTCCGGCCAGGAATTCCAACCGGACCATTCCCATTCCCATTCCTGACCCGTTTCTGACTTCCCCTGAACCTTCATCACTAGACCCTCTCCTCCTCCTCTCCCTCTTCCTCCTCCTCCTCCTCTCCACCTTCCCCTCTCCTCCTCCTCTCCTTCCACCCTCCTCCTCCTCTCCCCTTCCTCCTCCTCCTCCTCCTCTCTCCCTTCACCTCCATTACTAGCCCTCTCACCCTCCCAATCACCCCTCCCTCTTCCTCCTCCTCCTCCTCCTCCTCCCTCTCCCTTCCCAATCATGTTTCTGAGATGAAGGGCAGGAGAGGATTAGAGAAGAGGAGAAAGAGGAGAGAAATGAGGTGGAGGAAGAGGAGTAGGAGGAGGGGAAGAGAAGGAAGATTATGGGGAGTAGTGCGAAGAGAGGAGGAGAGAAAGAGGAGTGGAAGGAGGAGAAAAAGGAGGAGGAGGAGGAGGAGGACGAAAAAGAGCAAAAAAAAAAAAAAAAAAGGAAGAGGATGACGAGGAAAAAGAGGAGATGAAGAAAGAGAAGGAGAAAGAGGAGTAAGAAGAGGAGGAAGAGGAGGAAGAAGAGGGGCAGGAGGAGGAGGAGAATGACGAGAAGCAGAAACAGTAGGAAGTGGAGGAGGAAGAAAAGGAGGTAGTGATGGAGGAGGAGTAATTGGAGGAGGTCGAGAATGTGGTGGTGGGGGAGGAGGAGAAAGAGGAAGAAAAAGAAGAAGAAGAAGAAGAAGAAGAAGAAGATGACGAAGAAGAGAACATGGTAGAAGAGGAGGAGGAGGAAGGGATGTTAGAAGTAGAAGAGTAAGATGAAGAAGAGAAGAGGAGACGGAGGAGGAGGATGTGGTGGTCGAGGAGGAGGAGGAGGAAGGGATGTTAGAAGTAGTAGAGTAAGATGAAGAAGAGGAGACGGAGGAGGAGGAAGAGAAAGAGGAGGAGGAGGAGGAGGAGGAGGAGGAGGAGGAGGAGGACGAGAACGAGGAGTGGGGGAGGAGGAGCATGAGGGAGAGGAGGAGCATGAGGGAGAGGAGGAGCATGAGGGAGAGGAGGAGCATGAGGAGGAGGAGGAGGAGGAGGAGGTAATCCACGATATGTTCATGTGTGGTTTAGGAGGCTGTCAGGAGGTGGAGAAAACGACCCACCGGATATTGAGATCCGGAGTTTTCTCTCTCTCTCCACTTCATCATGGAGACACACACACACACACACACTAATTCAGTGAGCCAAATTCGAGCCTCACCAGTATCTCTGCATTAAGAGCCGGCACTCCAGCTCTGGTGGGCAAGGAGTTGTATGTGCGTATTTACCTAGTTGTATTTACCTAGTTGTATTATACGGGAAGGGAGCTATGCTCGTGGTGACCCGTCTTTGTATCTTTCAGCATCAAGTTTATTCTAAAAATCGTGAATAGTATTTGCACACACTGGTTTTCTTTTTATCTAAGTTATTCCATATATCCAGCATTCTGTGTGGGAAGCTATTCTTTTTCCTATCTCTTCTATAGTTGTCCTTTTTGAGTTTCTTTTCATGACCTCTTGTATTTCCATTGTCATTTTTAGTCAACCTTATCTGTCAAGGATTTCCATTCCTTTCATGATTCTATATATCGTCGGTATGTGTTAGCGTGGTATGATTGTATATCATACCATTATTATTGTACATTGTACTGGTGTGTTGCTTATTTGGGGAATTATATGTTTCCCCCTCTTTATAAAATTGTCATATGTTTTGTTGTTTGTTGTTTTATTATCTATTGTAATTATGTGTAATCATTGTGTATATTGTAATTATATTGGATATCGCAAATGCGATGCATGTCTGTTCGCGCCAAATTGGCAGCTTGGCGTCAGTTGAGAGCCAGCTCTCTTTGTATACACACGCATTAGTTGTCAGTGGTATCAGAGATTACAGTGTATTTCCCACCATTTGACTTTCATTTCTTGTAGCCACACGGTACAGGTAGATCACCTCTTTCTCTTCTTTGCTCTAGTGTTGGTAGTTCTAGTTTCGATAATCTTTGTTCGTATGTTAATTTGGAAAGAGCTGGTGCCAACTTTGTTGTTGCTCTCTGTATTCTTTCTAGTTTCCTTATATTCTTTTTAGTACTGGGTGTCCATTGTGTCGCTGCATATTCCAGTTTTGGTCTAATCAATGTGTATGTGTGTGTGTGTGTGTGTGTGTGTGTGTGTGTGTGTGTGTGTGTGTGTGTGTGTGAAAGGTTACATTATTACTCATACTTCGGGTCATATATGAGCCCTAAGCTCTCATCCGGGAGGGTAATAGCTGTCGATCACGAGTCCAACACGTGATCCAAGACCATGGTGAAACACACACACACACACACACACACACACACAAACACACACACACGCACACACATACGAACACGCACACGAACACCCCCACACATATACACACACACGAACACACCCATCCACCCACACAGGAACACACCCACGAACACACACAGATACACGCACACGAACACATACACACACCTGCGTGCGTGCGTGCGTGCGTGTGCATATACGAATGAATATCAAATCACCATCAGCCCGCCGCCGAGTCCACTTTGGACCGAAGTAATCATATGGATGGACTCGACCGAAGACTCGCGGGACTCTGAGTTTCAATCCACGCGATGGGGCTTCGGCCGCCAAAGCCCCCCACCGCCGCCAAAGCCGCCAAAGCCACCGCCGCTCTTCTGTTTTTTTTTTTTTTTTTTTTTTTTTTTTAGGGACAGAGGCGGATGAAGGAGGCGAAGAGGTCTGCGTGTGTGTTGTGTGTGTGTGTGTGTGTGTGTGTGTGTGTGTGTGTGTGTGTGTGTGTGTGTGTGTGTGTGTGTGTGTGTGTGTGTGTGTGTGTTAGTACCCATACAGACCCACATCACTTCGGGGGTAGCCAGCCTATCCATCGTACCAATTAAACATTTTCGTTTTGCCTTTCCTGTGGATTATTATAAAGATCTGCAATCCCATTTTTTCATATTCTACAGAAATAAAAGAAATATATCTTTTTATTGTTTCAACAACACTTTTTCCTTGGTTTATTGGTAATAGATAAGTAATTCATCAATGAATTCTTTTATCAATATCTCTAATGACGTTCAATGACGAGGTATAGACAATATGCTTTCCATCAAAACGAGATGAAATGTACAAAAACATAATATGATACACAATTGTAAAATTTATGTGGAAAAATCGCATACACTCCTTTATCTGTTCCCTTGTCGACCAAAAAATTGACATTACGTGTGTGTGTGTGTGTGTGTGTGTGTGTGTGTGTGTGTGTGTGTGTGTGTGTGTGTGTGTGTGTGTGTATGTTTCACCTTGGTCTTGGATCACGTGTTGGACTCGTCACCGACAGCTATTAGACTCCCGGAAGAGAGCTCAGAGCTCATATATAACCGACCTATGGGTAGTACTGTGACCTTACACACACACACACACACAACTCCTCTCGCACGAGAGTTGGAGTAACGACTCGCTGCGTAGCGATACTGAAATTATTTCAGCCCTGGACGGGATGATTCGAACCCGGACCGCCGTGTGTGTGTGTGTGTGTGTGTGTGTGTGTGTGTGTGTGTATGTGTGTGTGTGTGCGCACACGCCCGTACAGATGGCTACGTGGTTGGCTCAATTCATCCATACATGAATGGAGTGGCACATTCCAGCCAGCATACATTTATGCAGCCCATTTCTGGAAGATGGAGGGACGGGGGGAGGGGGGAGGGGAGGGGGACGGGGGAAGGGGGAGGGGGAGGGGGGCCCAAGGGAGATGCAGGAACGACGAAGAAGGGCGAGGGAGAAAGGGAGGAGGCATAGAATACAGGCAGGAAGAGAGGGAAGAGAGAGAGACGGGAGAGGAAATTAAAGAAGACAGATACAGATGGAGAGAGAGAAAGAGATGGAGAGAGAGAGAGAGAGAGAGAGAGAGAGAGAGAGAGAGAGAGAGAAAGAAGAGAAGAAAGAGCAGGTGGGAGATTAAAGGGAAGAGGAGGAAGAGAAAGCAGAGGAGATGATGAGGATGAGGAGGTGGAGGAGGAGGGGAGGAGGAGGGAAAGGAGAAAAAGGAGGAAGAGGAGGGACGTACGAAGGGAAGGACGTGGATGAGGAGGAGGAGGAGGAGGAGGAGGAGGAGGAGGAGGAGGAGGAGGAGGAGGAGGAAGATAGGAGGAGGAGGAGGAAGAGGAAGGGGGAGCTCTTGAATCGAACGGAATACTTCAAGCTTAACCATCCACTCTTCTTATTCCTCCTCCTCCATCATTCCTCTTTCCATTCCCTTCCCTCTTCCTCCTCCTTCTTCCCTTCGTACTTCCCTTTCGCCTCCTCCTCTTCCTCCATCTCCTCCTCCTCCAGCATCCTCAACGACCTCGTGACGTCATTTTCATCAAAGAACAAGAATCTAACGGCCTCCTCCTCCTCCTCCTTCTCTTCCTCCTCCTCCTCTTCTTCTTCACAGCACTCCCCTTCCTTCCTTCGTCGTGTCCCAGTGGTTAGCGTGCCTGTCTCAGGCTCTCAAGATGTAAAGGAAAATAACACACAGCCTCCTGCAAGCACCCTTCCTAGCCTCCTCTACATCCCCTTCCTCCTCCTTCTCCTCTTTCTCCCCTCCCTTCTTCCTTCCTCCTCCTCCTCTTCCTCCCCTGCCTTTTTCCTTTCTCCTCTTCCTCCTCCTTCTCCTCTTCCTCTCCTACCTTCTTCCTCTCTCCTCCTCCTCCTCTTCCTTCTCTTCCTCTCCTCCATTCTTCCTTTCTCCTCCTCCTCTTCCTTCTCTTCTCTTCAGCCATAGGAACAATCGGCGCACTTTGATAATTTTGTTTTGGTCTTCGTCAACTGATTTATTTCAAGGATCGTCTGACTTGGTGGATCATCGCACAGCCGAACTCCCACTTCTCCGGTCCACCCGGTACCCGGACCGGTACCGGGACCGGTACCCGATACTCGACAGCGGGCGCCGCTCCCTCCGCAACAAGAGTTTCCTGATTGCTTTTCGAAGTCTTCCCGAAATTTTCTTTTGCATAAATTTGGCGGGAAAAGGGAGGAACCGTTCAACCGTCCGTGTCCTTCCGGCCTTCCTTCTGTCCTTCCTTCCTTCCTTCCGCCCTTACTTCCTCCTGTCCTTCAGGCTTTCCTTCCTTCCATCTGTCCTTCCCTCCTTCCTTCTGTCCTTCAGGCTTTCCTTCCTTCCATCTGTCCTTCCCTCCTTCCTTCTGTCCTTCAGGCTTTCCTTCCTTCCATCTGTCCTTCCCTCCTTCCTTCCGCCTTTCTCGCCTTCCTTCCTTCTGCCCTTCCGGCTTTCCTTCCTTCCATCTGCCCTTCCCTCCTTCCTTCCGCCCTTACTTCCTTCTGCCCTTCCGGCTTTCCTTCCTTCCATCTGCCCTTCCCTCCTTCCTTCCGCCCTTACTTCCTTCTGCCCTTCCGCCCTTACTTCCTTCCGTCCTTCCCTCCTTCCTTATGTCCTTCCGGCTTTCCTTCCTTCCATCTGTCCTTCCCTCCTTCCTTCCTTCTGCCCTTCCGGCTTTCCTTCTGCCCTTCCGGCTTTCTTTCCTTCCTTCTTTCCTTCCGTCCTTCACTCTCCTGATTCCTGGAATTCTGGTTCTTTTCCCGGATCCCTCGCTTCCATACAGCGAGTTGGAACGATAAAACATGAAAGGACGACAAGAGACCTTTTGGTCCATAGCGAGGTTTGAAAAGAAAGAAGAAAAAGAAGAAGAAAAAGAGGAAGCAAGGAAAATCACAAGAACAAAGAACAAGAAAACTACAAAGAAAAAGAAGAAACAGAAGAAGAAGAAAATGGAGAAAAAAGAGGACTAAAAAACAGAAAAAACAAAGAAAAAAAGAGAAAGAAGAAAAAAAAGAAGAGGAAAAAGAGGAAGCAAGGAAAAGCACAAGAACAAAAAACAAGAAAACTACGAAGAAGAAACAGAAGAGGAAAAAAAGAAGAAAAAAGAGAATGAAAAAAAAAAGGAAAAGAAGAACAACCTGAGGTCCTACTCCAACAATTACGACCATTTCTGGATCTCAAATTGTTCTCACCTCCTCCTCCTCCTCCTCCTCAAAGGTCCAGGTCTCCCTCGACGTGGATCCCACTCAATCACTGACGAGTCCCATAGAAAGACCCCTTTCTAATCTCAGTGTGATCTAGTTTTTGGTCTCCAAGTTCCATTCTTCGCCAGACAATTCCATTCGGTTGAGGGACTCTTCCTTCCCTGCCCCCCCTCTGAGTCTCCCATTTTGTTTTTATTCGAGTCTTATTTTTAGTCTTATTTGTTTCCGTCTCATTCCTAGTTTTGGTTCCCCTTTCTAAAGGTGGTGGCACACTAGGCGGCTAGCATGCTACTTGCTTATGCTATTCAGTTTGAGAAGAAACGACTTCGGTTACAATATTTTGGACTTTCGTAAGAACGTCTCTGCAATGTGTGTCTAACATTCGTATTCTAGGTTTAACATGTATACATATATACACACATACAAACATACAGTACCTACGTACATACATACAGAACACACATATATACACACATATATACATAAATACACATATACACACAGTACCTACGTACATACACACACAAACACACATTACCTACGTACATAGACGGTATAAACATACACACATACATACATGTATATATATATATATATATATATATATATATATATATATACATACAGTGCATATAAGAACACATGCATACATAAATACATACATGCATACACACATATGTACCACCGTATGGAGCTGATGCAAAAAAATATATGCTGTTAATATTTTACTAAGTTTCTTGACACCCCTATGAACCAGAGCCACGCAGCATTCTTTTATGATTGGAGAAAAACAAACACTTTTAGGTTCTTTAATCTGTCGTTTCTACTTTCCATGTATAGAAACGTTGGTTATCACCAACGAAATAACAAAATACTAACTACATACATACACATAAAAATACACATACAAATACATATGAACATACACACACATTTACATTTCCATAAACACATATTTACATAAAAATTACAACACACAAATACACACATTTCTGTAAAAAATATATACACACACATATGTATATATTAATGTGTGTGTGTGTGTGTGTGTGTGTAGGTGTGAGTGTGATTCACCATGGTCTTGGATCACGTGTTGGACTCGTGATCGACAGCTATTTCCCTCCCGGAAGAGAGCTCAGAGCTCGTATATGACCGATCTATGGGTAATGTTATGACCTTAAACGCACACACACACACCCAACTCCCAGCCCACGAGAGTTGGAGTAACGACACGCAGTGCAGCGATACTGAAATTTTTTCAGCCCTAGGCGGGATTCGAACACGGACCGCCGTGGTGGCAGCAAGGAACTCTAACCACTGCACCACGAGTTGCGTGTGTGTGTGTGTGTGTGTGTGTGTGTGTGTGTGTGTGTGTGTGTGTGTGTGTGTGTGTGTGTGTGTGTGTGTGTGTGTGTGTGTGTGTGTGTGTGTGTGTGTGTGTGTGTGTATACAAGGCTTGAAGGAAAGGAATTTACCTGATTGGGGCGACATGGCTTCCATCACAAACCACCAAAACTCAAACAAACTTTGACCATAAATTTTCTGTTTTTCTTTTTGATAAGAAACCTGAGTAAACAGGAGTCCGTACAATACTCTCAAAAGCTCCCATGGGAGGGATTTGGGGACGAATAACCCGAAAAGCGGCGCTGTTGCTTCTCTTAGGAGGCGAGAAGGTAACCCTTACCTAGCAAATATATAGTCGAGTCCCTAAATTATATGAAAAAAAATCTACATACATCTATGAGAAGTCTGTGATTTTATAACACAGAATAAACGAATAAAGAGGTAAATAGATAAATAGTTAAACAAATAGATTTTTAGATGAATCATAAACAAATAATTGAATAAATATAAATTTGTAATCCTGTGTTCTAGAGGAAAAAATGAAGAAAATAATCCAATATAAATTAAATAGTTTAAACACATAGATGTATATTTCTATATGGGTAAATATATACACGTACTTATAACATACATAACACACACACACATATGTACACACACTCATATGTACACGTACACACATATGTACACACAAACACATATTCACACACATATGTACACACACACATATGGACAAATACACACACATATGGACACACACACGCACACACATACACACACACATATGTACACACACACGCACACACATATGTACGCATACACATATGCACACATATGTACACACACGCACACACAGGCACGTGTATGATTTATAATTCAGGGCTCGACACTCGAACTCAAAGATAAACCTGAACCAGATTCTTTTGGGTCGTTTTCTCCAAGTGACCAACCCAGGAACCTCCCCCCCCCCACACTTCCCCACTCCCTCTCCCCCCACCTCCCAACCTCTCCGACCCCGTCCGTACCTCACGCCCTTTCCTCCTCCTCCTCTTCCTACTCCTCTTCCTCTCTCACAAATTCTCTCCCACTTTTTTTCTTTAATTTTCATCTTCTCTCCCTCCCTCCTTCACTCCTCCCTCCACATGTATTTCCTCCATCTCCCGTCCTCCTTCCTCCCTCCTATCTTCCTCCACATATACCTCCTCCATTCTTCCATCTCTCATCTATCCTTCCTCCCTCCCTCCACTCTTTTCCCCTCCATCCACTTCCTCCATCTTCCGTATCCTCATTTATCTCCAGCAGCTCTCCGCTTGGCGTTCCCTCCATATTTCTGCCTCCATTCGGCCCCGAATCCCTCCCGGCACTCCATCTTCCTCCATCTCCTCCTCCTCCTCCGTATATCATTCTCAATGCAAGCAAACCATTCCTTCTTCTCCGTTCCCAATTCTCTTTCCCAACCACGTGGCGTATTATACACACACACACACACACACACACACACACACACACACACACACACACACACACACACACACACACATATACATACATATGTATGTGCGTATATATATATATATATATATATATATATATATATATATATATATATATATATATATATGAGAGAAATTCGCTAGTGACAGCGACATTAATCTTATAACAGTGGCCGAAAGCAGTGGGTTCGAATCCTACATACGACTGTCATAAAAATCATCTATATATATATATATATATATACTGTATATATATATATATATATGTATATATATGTGTAAATATATATATATATATAGATATATATATATATATATATATATATATATATATATATATATATAATTATATATATATATATATATATATATATTACCGGGACGAGATGTAGTAGCACATTTGTGAAACACATGAAGAGCCCATAGTCGGAATTAAAAAGGAAACTAAGAAGAAAGTTAATCTTCTATATTTCGGCTAATAAATATAGCCCTCTTCGGGAAAGTAAGGAGGGAGTTAAGAAGAGACGGAAGGACGTGAGCAGCGAGGTAAGGAAGCAAGGAGGGAGGGGAGGAAATAAGGAGAAACGGAAGGAGGGAGTGAGGGAAGGAAGTAAGGAGGGAGGGAAGGAAGTATGGAAGGAGATATGGATGAAGGGGAGGAAATAAGGAGAAAGGGAATGAGGGAGTGAGGGAAGGAAGTAAGGAAGGAGATATGGATGAAGGGAAGGTAAGTAAGGAGAGAGGGAAGGAGGGAGGGAAGTAAGGAGGAAATTAAGAAGGGACGAAAGGAAGTAAGGAAGGAGGTAAGGAGGGAAGGAATTAAGTAGGGAGGAGAGTAAGCACGGAATGAGGGAAGGAAATAAGGAGGGGAGGAAGTAAGGAGGGAGGGAAGGAAGGAGGGAAGGACGTAAGGAGGGAGGGGAGGAAGTAAGGAGAGAGGGAGGGGAGGATAATATACATCTTTATGTAGTCAATGTACACGAGTACCTTGGAAGCAAAGTCCACAGATTGGGTCAAATCTTGACTGACTAAAATCCCTGGGTCGTTCAGTCATCACTAATCACTTACCTGGAAAGAGAAAGAGAAAAAATAATTAATCGAAACGTGAAATGAATATCAAAGAGAGATAATGCGTATCTACAGAATAAAAAAATAAAATAAAAATAAAGTTAGTTTTACAATATGTGATGTAACTACATTGCTTTGGGTTTACAAGCACGCGCGAGCAACACACACACACACAAACACACACGCACATGCATACACACATATATACGCGCGCACACATACACACGCGCGTACACACACATAAACGCACGCAAGCGCGCATACATACACATATACGTACATGCACAGGTATACATATATATATATATATATATATATATATATATATATATATTATATACATATATATGTATATATATATATATCATATATACACATATATGTATATATATATATATATATACACAAATACATGTATGTATTAACATATACAGACAATCATGTGCGTACATACAATAGAAGAGTGAGCATACAGAGAAAAATATGAACACGTATACATCTTCAAAAAATAAATGAAAAAAGGATACAGAGAGAGAGAGAAAGAGACAGAGAGAGAGAGAAAGAGAAAGAGAGGGAAAGAGAGAGAGAGAGAGAGAGAAAGAGAGGGAAAGAGAGAGAGAGAGAGAGAGAGAGAGAGAGAGAGAGAGAGAGAGAGAGAGAGAGAGAGAGAGAGAGAAAGAGAG
>NC_134777.1:122439127-122444127 GCF_046742065.1 Oratosquilla oratoria
TATATATATATATATATATATGCCTAAGTAACCACTAGGAAAAGTAAACTAATGTAAAGTAAACTAGTGGGTACGCATTTGTGAACACACGCTCCTTGTGTTTTTATTGCACACACACACACACACACACACACACACACACACACACACACACACACACACACACACACACACACACACACACACACACACACACATAACAGCGATATCAATCTGATATTCTTTATGACAGTCGCATGTAAGATTCGAACCCACTGCTTTCGGCCACCCGTAAGATTACCTTCACAGTCTTTGTGTAGTGGATTAAGGCTCTGTGAAGGTAATCTTACGGGTGGCCGAAAGCAGTGGGTTCGAATCCTAGATGCTACTGTCATAAAAATGATCAGATTGATGTCGCTGTTACTAGCGAATTTCTCTCATAGTTACAATGGCGAAAAGCGTGAAAGGGATTTGTTCCGATCCTTACCCCTTGCCACTAGTGGGCTTGGGCCTTGTGTAAAACAGGAACTGGGGTCGCAGATTAGTGATCTTTCCTATCCTCAGGAACAAGTTCGATTCCAGGTTACAAGGCTTTTACAGTATCTGTGGTGTACTGGGTTAAGGCTATGTGAAGATAATCTTACGGATGGCCGAAAGCAGTGGGTTCGAATCCTACATGCGACTGTCATAAAAATGATTATATATATATATATATATATATATATATATATATATATATGTGTGTGTGTGTGTGTGTGTGTGTGTGTATGTGTGTGCTGTATGTATATGTAAACCAATGACTTGCTTTTTTACGTTAATTGGAATTAAATTTGGCATATTTAATTCTTCAAGGAAAATTTATATTTGATTACATCATCATAGGCCTGCCCAGCCTCTCTTCCCAACCAATTTATCTCTCGCTCTCTGTCTCTCTCTCTTTCTATTGGAATAAAAAACATAGACAAGTCAACAACTTAATCAAATAAATAAGCAAACTTGTAAATAAATAAAAATACCAAACAACTATTCGAATATGTGCCATAAACGATCATCATTAGAAAAAACAAAAGAAATGAAAAATAAAGATAAATCAACAATAGAACAAAAGAAAGAAAACAAATGATTGGAATGTGTATAACAATCACAAACGTTTGGTACAAATCCCACAGAGGCTGAAACGTTTGGAGCCTCGTTTCGAGCGCACAGTCTCATTCGAATCATGAATGAAAAATTAGCATATGCTGACACGAACGCACATCAGGGGGGGGGGGTGACCACTGGTACTCGTGTCAAGGACCAATGAACGTTTTCCACCGCCAACTTCCTGCTTAGTAAGTCACAGGTGTCAGAGTACTGTTATTAATGGTGTTATTGATGCGCTCAAGCGACAGGAGCTGATGTACCTATATCTGTTTATATTATTATTATTATCTAGGGGTGTGCCGATTAATCGGCACACTTTTTGGATGAATCAACATTAGCATCAGCTAGAATTTATAGCCAAACGAATCGTTTATAAATATTTTTTTTATGTATTTTGACAAGTAAATACATAAGAATACTATTAAGTTAGGATTAATAAATTGATATTAATTTTTACATTCATTATATATATATATATATATATATATATATATATATATATATGTATATTGTTTTTGTGTCATTATGACATTTGGAAATAAACTCTCCTACTGGGATTCGAACCCTCGCCTGGGCGGCTTGCTTGTAAGAAGACCGTACTATCACGTCACCACGGTATGGTCTTCGTCTTATAAGAAGTAAGCAGCTCAGGCGAGGGTTCGAATCCCAGTATGACAGTTTATTTCCAAATGTCATAATGACAAAAATAATATTATATATATATATATATATATATATATATATATATATATATATATACATATATACATTCATGTATAATCATGCATCACATACACGTGTACGTGTATGAAATATTCATCACTTGTCCCTGCACGTGCATACCCAAAGTTCACACATGTTATATAAATATGGAAATTAATAAACAAATGCAATACGGTGTGGGTAGTTGAACGTATGCGTGGACGGATGGCTAGTATGATGATAATTTTAGTTTGACTATTACGATGAGGTTGTGTAGGTGTGTGGTAGGATGGGGTGTGTGAATATGTATGTGGTTGGGTGGTAGGGTGCGAGAGAGTGGTAGGGTGAGGGTGGGTGAGTTAGGGTGAGGATGGGTGGCAGGGAAATGATGGGTGACATGATTAAAAATTGGAACAAGTAGATGGGTGGGTGAGTTAGGATGAGGATGGGTGGTGGGGAAGTGATGGGTGATAAGATGAAGAATTGGAACAAGATGTAGATGGGTGGAAATGGGTGAGTGGATGAGTAAGAGGCTTGTGGATGGTGATGGATAGACTACATGTGGATGAGTGGATGCTAAGGTGTCAATGGATGAATGCGTGGTAAGGCGTGGATCATAATGATTGAGCAGTTATGTGAGTCGTTAGGTACGAGTGGTTGGGGTGGGTGTTGGTGTTAGTAAGTTTACTTGTAGCAATGTTTTTTTGTTTTTTATTTCCGCCAAGAAAATCGCATATTACCTTCATATATTATAATTTACAAAATTTATATTTAATTTTCTAATGCTATATCGCGTAGGTGTGCACAACTAAAATAATACCGTTTGTAAGTAGGTGTTAAGGTGTGGATAGGGAATATGGGAAGGTGCGGATTGGTGAACAGGTGTGGGTGGATAGATGAACGAGTGGGTAAAATGGTGTGGGCGAAATTAATCTTTCATCTTCTGACATGAACATTTAGATCATTTTCTTCTGGCTAGATCATTTTTTTTTCTTAAAAACTTGTTTTCATTCGGTCAATGTCGTAACAGCATTATACATCCAACATGCATTCTATCGATATTTAGACATTTGACATAATGTAATAGAATAAACTATTACAATACGAATATCAATTCGGGTAACCTGTCTCCTTCATTCAGAGATTGTCTTTTTTTTAAACAAAATTTCTACGGAAATAACTATACACATGAAATTCTACACATTTACCTTTAATCGTGACATATAAACTTGTACATCAAAGTAAACCTTTTATTCAACCAATGTATTGATAATTACGTCACTAATAATAAATAAAATATTTAATGCGACAATGAATAAGTAAGCGGTCCATCCCAAAACTACCTTTTATTTTCTAAACGTCTGTTGGCAAACCAATTTAGTGACCACGTTTAAATATTTTCTTTTAACATCTTTACGAACAATTATGGCACAGAGGTAAAATGACAGTGCAATCGACTGGATGATGATGCAGTTACCTTCCGATTTCCTATCGACGTGACGTCATCAACATCACTGCCAGGCGCCTACCGATTTCAGTTAACATAATTATTCGTATCAAATCATGAAGCGTGCACAACATACTTGATATTTGCGATGATAATCCATTTTGGTTTAAGACGAATAAAATCACTTTTGTCCCTCAATTTTTTTCAAATTATCACTGCAATATTTCACTTTCCGTCAAATTTGTCACAACACACGATTCACATACGAGTAACACAAACACCAAACTGTCGTTTGCCACAAATATATATATATACCACGTCAAAGTACTTCAAATTAATGCGCTCTAGAAAATGGTACCAACGATTACCATAATAAATTTAATTCTGTACAAATAACTAACATTAATATATTATCATTATGTTAGAAAATAAAACTGACTACAATATTTGGGTCAAATTTCAGGGCACTTTACGAATTTAGATAAATATTGAAATATTTGTATCCCTCCGCCGTCATTCATACCATCGACATTTCTTGTAAATATTCATATTACATGTTTAATTTCACGAATGTTTCTTTATTTAAATCAGTAGTAAAAATATATAACCGTCAAAGTACTTGAAATTAATGCGCTCTGAAAACTAGTGCACACTATTATCGTAATCTATTTGATCCTATACAAATAAGTAACATTAATATAATAGCATCATGTTAGAATATGAAAATGACAACAAGATGTGGGTCAAATGTGAGAGAACCTTACAAACTAGTAAATGTTGAAATCTTGTATCCTTCCGCCAACATTCATACCTTCAACTTTTTTTGTAAATAGTCATGTTATATTAATCATTATTTTAACAAATGTTTCCTTACTTAAAATTTGTAATAAAAGTACGATTATTAGCATAATGTAATTGAAAATAGAGAAATATATTTTAGATATGATTACAAGGATTCCATGACAAAAACCCAGTAGACAAAATCCCCAGAAGACAAAATCCCAGCGAATCAAAATACACAAAACCCCAGTCCCATATATAAAAATATATAATATTTAAAAATCAAATATCACAAGTAATATTAACAAAAATGAAATAAAATTCAGTTTCATATATATAAGGAATAAAAAAGTAATATCATATTGAGACAAACTCAATATAAAAGATATATTAAGTTATTTGATGCCTACAAAACCCCCGGGTCCAAATGACACTTTTCCGAGTGCTTAAAGAGTGTAAATTTGAAATCTATGACCAATTAACGGAAATGTTTAATAAGTCGGTAGACACTGGTTTTGCGCCTTTTGCTTATGGGCAGGCAAACGTTGTTCCAGTTCTCAAAAAGGGGGATAAGTCGTCTCTATGCAACTACAGGCTAATTAATTTGACATCAGGTATAGGTAAAAGGCTTGAATCAGTAAGAGCTAATAGAATCAGATACCACATCGAGAGACAATTTGATTCGTGACTCACAGCATGGATTCTCCAAGAGTAAGTCATGTGTAACTAATCTTCTATCGGATCACATGAGGAATTGTTATGCTTATTGTCATCAACTTATACAACCGAAGAATCGTAAACCCAGGAAGGCTAACATGAAGAATTGTCACCCTAGGATAGCCCACATGAAGAATTGTCACCCAAGAATAGCCCACATGAAAAATTGTCACCCTAGGATAGCCCACATGAAGAATTGTCACCTTGTCGAACTCTGGAGTGACGAGTCTTT
>NC_134777.1:122451627-122469127 GCF_046742065.1 Oratosquilla oratoria
AGGAAGATAGGAGTTTGAAGTGGGGGACCAACAGAAAGAGGGGGTGGAGGAGAAGGTGGGGAAGAGGAGGAGGAGGAGGAGGAGGAGGAGGAAGAGTTTGAGGTGGGGGACCAATAGGAAGAGGGGATGGAAGAGGAGGAGGAGGAGGAGGAGGAAGAAGAAGAGGAGAAAGAAGATAAGAGTTTGAGGTGGGGGGCCAACAGGAAGAGGGGGTGGAGGAGGTGGGGGAAGAGGAGGAGTAGGAAGAAATGGAAAAGGAGGAGGAGAAAGAGGAAGAAGAGGAGATATAGGCAAAAAAAGAGAAGGAAGAGGACGAGGAACTAGAGGTGGAGGCAAAGGAAGAGGAGGAAGAGGCACAGAAATTTGAAAGGAGAAAGAAGTGGAGGAGGAGAAAAAGGGAGAGGAGGAGAAGGAGGAGGAGGAGGAAGGGGAGGAGGAGGAAGGGAAGGAGGAGAAGGAGGAGGAGGGGGAGCAAAAGTAGGGAAGAGAGGAGAAAGACGTTAAAGAGTAGGAGGAAAAGGAGGAGAATGAAGAGTATTATTTACTACTTACCTGTCTATCATTTAACTATACCTATATATTTATCTATTTCATTTATTATTATCATTTATATTATTGTACTTTTTATTCATTTATTTATTTACCATTATTATAATTTGTTTTCGCATCCGACCTAGTTATGGACCAAAAGGTCTCCCGTCGGCTTGATCGGCCTTTGTAATCCTTTGAAAAGAAAGAGGAAAATAGGAGGAAGAAGGAGGAAGAGAAGTAGGAGTGGACGAGGGACGAAGAGATGGAAGATGAAGAGGAAAAAGAGGAGGAGGAAGAGGAAGAGGAGGAGGGGGGGAGGGGAAAGGGGAGGAGGAAGAGAAAATGAGAAGTAAGAGGAGGAAAAGGAAGAGGAGCAAGAGGAAGAGGGAGAGGAAAAGGAGAAGTAAGAGGAAGAGGAAAAGGAGGAAGATGAAGAGGAGGATGAAGAAGAGGAAGAGGAGGAGGAGGAGGAGAAGGACGACCAGGACCACAGGAGAGAGAGAAAAGAGGCGAAAGTTAAAGAGAGTTAAAGAAGAAAATAATCGCCTCCGTGATGCCGAAAGGCGAAAACAAGGTCTGAGGGAGGAGGAGGAGGAGGAGGAGGAGGAGGAGGAGGAGGAGGAGGAGGAGGAGGATGGGGAGGAGGACGGGTGGGTGTAGGACACAAACTTTCCAAAATGTTGACTTAAAAAAAAAAAAAAAAAAATCGTTCTAGACCAAAAGGTTCTCCTGTTGATGTTCTCTCTCATAGCTGGAATGAAAAAAAAATGAAACAATATAACATTTATAACAAAGGAGGGCGTTAGGAAAAGGTAGGAGGAAAGAAGAAGAAGAAGGTGGTGGTAAGGAGCCTACGCCAGGAGGCGCTGAGTAGCTGCGGCCGAAGCCACCACCTTTCCCCCCCCCATTATGAACTTTAGGGATAAGTGATGAAAAATAAGACAACGACAAAGAAAAAAAAAAGATGAAGAAGAGTGTGAACGGTAGAAAAATAAATGAATAAAATAAAATAAATTTATATAAAATTAAATTGACAAACAAGATAAAATGAACTCAAATATATAAACAAAATATATTCAGAGTATTGTAATTGAACTGATAGTTGAAAACACGCAAACAAGATGGATAGATATTTTTTGAAAAAAATATGGAAAAGATAAGTCAAAGGAAAATTATATGAAGACCGACAACAACAACAACAACAATAACAACATCAGTAACAACAATAATAATGATAATAATAATGATAATGGACGAGAAAAAAAAAAACGAGAATATAAAAAAACTAATATGACATCTTGCCGAAACGAAACGTGTTTTCAATCAACACATCTTTAAAAAAGAGAGAAAAAAAACGAACTTAAACAAATAAAAAATGAAAATCCATTTCCCCCAAAATTGGACTCTTCCCCATATTCGGGCCTTCCCCCAAAAATCATGAATTAATAAAAAGACTTACACGTGGGACCAGTCAGCAGAAGAGGAGGAGGAGGAAGAGGAGGAGAAGGAAGAGGAAAAGGAAGAGAAGGAAGAAAGAAGACCTGGGTTTGGGGCATATATAAGTGAAAAACTTGATGACGTAGAAGGAGGGTAAGGACTCAGGAATTGGGATGTGCATAAAAAGTGGGCGGAGCATTATAAAAATTGGGCGAAGTTATACAAAAGGGGCGGAGTCATGGGCGGGGCCATTTGATAGTAAACAAAGACATGAGAAGCCAAAAACTGAATCTGGTCAAGGAAAAATATAGTCTTTGTAAAAAAAAAAAAAAAAAGGGAAATTTGTAAACGTTAACCTGATGAAAACGGTAAAAATATATACATACAAAAATAAAATAAATAAATAATTGAATAAAAAAACAGGAACAAAAAACACAAACACAGAATATTAAAAAAACAGCGCACAAAAATAGTGCGTGTTTGTAAACAAACACTAGATAAAAATATCAGTCAATCTACACACATATTAGAATTTAACGCTTAAAAAATAGACTGGTTGTCATTACTTGGATCGAGTCCCTTATCGAAACTTCAAACACACACACGCACACATACACACAATATATATATATATACATATATATATATATATATGTGTGTGTGTGTGTGTGTGTGTGTGTGTGTGTGTGTGTGTGTGTGCGCGCGCGTGTGTGTTGGAATTATATTTTGTATATTAGGTCCTGTCCGACACAGAAGAATGTACACTTAACATATTTTATTCTGGCTAACGACGTGCATTGTCATAAACCATGGGCTGCCGCCGTCCTGACTGGATTAAAACAAACTGAGTTTCCATTTCGACCACTTTATTTAGTGACTGGTTGCCCCTGGACTAATGAAAACAAGTATTTTGTGTATTTTGCCCTGGTGACGCCTGACGATTTTATTCAATTGTAAGATGACCAATATACGGGCTGGGTAACATACGTATCCATGTGTTTTCAAAATGACTCGCTCTGTAGAGCCCTTCTACCAGAATGGCCCACCTCGTATAGCATGACAGGCAGTACGTGCCGACACGTATGCGGCATATTGTTCACACTTGCCAAGGTACTCAGTGCTACCATCTATCCTAGGCACTTTTCCTTGCTTCATTCTTTTTCTTTTTCATTCGTATATTCATCTTATCTATTTACTTGTTTATATTTTTGAGAGGGAGAAAGTGAAGTCTCTATTTCTAACTTCTGGTACGTCACTAGCGCCATTGCATTGACCGAATGACCGTGGTATTTAACGAATAGATATTTCAGTAATACTCTTTTACGCTATTCATTATTCTCTCTTTGGGTTTCATAATATCCCAATCCTCTCTATTAAAAAAAAATGCAGCTGCCTCGGTAATGCTAGTTTGAGCTCGGCCCCTTTAATACTTTTACATTTCCGAATAGTTTTCTCTATATAATTTGTATTTCTCTTCCTCTTCTCTGGCCCCTTCCTTTTATTGATAAGTATGTCCACTTTACTTTTCTATTTCTTTCCTCCTGGTTTTAATCTTTTTTCCTTTTAAGTCATTTGTATTTATGGAGTACTTGCTTTCTAAATTTTCTATACTCCCTACATTATATACTTTCTATACTCCTCACTTTACTTTCAGAGCTATGTATACATGCGCACGCACACACACGCACGCACGCACACACACACACACACACATATATATATATATATCATTCTACTTGTTTTCTTGTTTGCTCTCTCAGTGTTCCACCGCACTCCATCTCGTCCCATATCCATCTGCTCCACCTCCACCTCCCTCCCACTTCTCTTCCACCCTCCACTTCCACACTGCTTCTTCCTCCCTCACTCCATACGGCATCCCTCTCCCTCCAGTCCTCCTCCTCATGCCTCCTCTCTCTCCCTCCCGACACCTTCTCTCCTTTCCTCCATCCCTCCTCCATTTCCAATTTCCACCTCCACTTCTTCACCTCCCCCTTCTCCTTCTCCACCACCTTTCTCCATCTCCCTCCCCCTTGTCTCCCTTTCTTCCTTCACTCTATCCTCCTCCCCTCTCTCCCTCTCACCCGTATCTCTTTTCTTCTCTCTCTCTCTCTCTTTCACCCGAGTATCTATCTTTCTCCCCGAGTCTTTGTCTTTCATTCTCTCTTTCACCCGAGTCTCTATTTCCTCTCTCACCCGTGTCTCTCTCTCTCTCTCTCTCTTGTTCACCCATGTCTCTCTCCCTCTCTCCACCACCACCACCGGTGCTGGTGTTGGTAACTTTGGCAATTTGGATGATGGAGCGGCTGGGTCGGCGCTCCCGTTGCCTCGCCGCCGGTTCCTTTCAAAGCGATTAAAACCTTCGTCAGGTCTCCTCCCTACCCCGACCCCGAGCATCCATTCAATACACTCACATAGATGCACAAGATCTTGTTGCTGTGGTAGGCTGCGGTTTACCAGCGCTTCTATCTTTGTGGGCAATCTTGGGCCGCTGTCTTGATAGGAGTACTGCTAGACTAATGTCTATAGTACCCGACCTGGAGGTCTCGGTTTCGATTCTGGACCACAGACAATGCTTGGTATATAAAATTGGAAATGTATTGCATGTATACACTTGTATATCCATTTATTTGTTTACATGTCTATTCACTTATTTTATTTTTATTTCTATTGTGCACTTTTTAAAGAGCAATACTTTCTCTATAAACCTCTCTCTCTTTCTCTCTCTCTCTTTCTCCCGGGGATGATGGGGGTAGAGACGGGCGAAGTGGGTGGAGCTACGAATAAAATGGGGAGGAGCTTGTGATGAAAAGGGGTGGAGCTATGTATAAAAGAGGAGGAGCCAGGGGCGAAGGGGGCGGAGGTTAGAGGTAAAGGAAGTGGAGCTATGCATCAAAGATGTGGAGCGAGAGGTGAAGGAGGTGGATTTAGAGATGAGAGTGGAAGAAGGAGTGGAAGTCATGTGGGGAGATGATGTTTGATGTGGAGAAGGAAATTAAGTGGAGTGGTGGTGGAGGGCGGTGATGGTAATGGGTGTGGTAAGTAATGGTGTCAACCAATCTTAAATTTGGTATCATCATTTTCAGCATCTTCCCCCAAGCCCCTCCCACTTCCAAGCAAAAAAAACCTTAACTGACTGGCCGCCGAAGGTGTATGACGTCATATCTCACTTGGGAGCTAATTGGCTGGCCTAGTTCTCTGATCAAACTCGACAGGGCATCGCTCCTCCCACTGAGATGTGACGTCATCGACCATCCGCCGGCTGACAGCCAATGACACGCCATTAATCTTCATACGAGGAGGAGCTTCGACGCAAAGTTGGAGAGTTACCAACTGTCAATTAACTCGATAAATTTTCTATCAAGACTGGTGTAATGGCAATAATAATAATTTGAAAATAATGAAAACAATATTAGTGCTAATGGTGATATCTATAATAATAGAATTATAACATTAAAATAATAATTATTATAATAATAGTGATAATAATAATAACGATAATAATACAATACTACATTAATAACAATGATAATACCCCGTCTGGGATACTGGCTGAATGATATTATACGGTAAAAATCTGCTCAGTAGCATGCACCTGATACTTTGGGGCCTACATGGGGCGCCCTTACGGACCAGAGCCAAACATAATTTTGTCTGTGTTAGAGGAAATATCTTCTCACAGAGAAATGATGTTACTTTATTGTACTGCGAGTCTTCCTCGGTTATGCTGTTCCCCAACTCTTAATATCGTCCTGTACCACTTCTCTGAATATATATTTCCATTTTCGCCTACCCCTGTGGTTGGGGAGGAAAGAATACTGCCAACGAGTTTTCCCACTCGGGTCATAAAAGGCAACTAAAACGGGACGGAGGATGGGATTAAGCATCCTGTTCTCTGCAGCCTCAAAGGGTAAATTCCTACAAGAAGTCAAGGCATAAAAGGGTCTCGGAGGAGTTTTCCAACAAGAACCCTAAGGCTTGGGTCTTTTAATGTGTGTGGGTGTGGTGCAGATGTGAGTAAAAGGGAAGAGATAGACAGTATGTTTATGAGAGGAAAGATGGATGTGTTGCCACTGAGTGAATCTAAGTTAAAAGGGAGGGGTGAGTTTGAGTTCGGGAGTGTAGTGGGGAGGGTGTCGGGAGTGAGGAGAGGACGGGGGAGGGAAGGGGTGGCTATATTAGCAAGTAAAAAGATAGGCAAGCTTATGGTGAAGTGGAAGGAAGTTTCTTCAAGGTTAATGGGAATGAAGGTGAAACTGGGAAGGGAGATGTGGATTTTTCCAAGTGTATATGGGCCTGGTAGTGAGAAGAGTGTAGAGGAAAGGGAGGCTTTTTGGATAGATTTAAATGTGTGCATAGAGAGTTTTGGGAGACGTGTCGATGTAATGGTATTGGGAGATTTCAATGCTAGAGTAGGAGATGAAACAACAACAATGATTTAATAAAAATGATAATAACAATAATAACAATAACGATAATGATAACAAAATATATTCTCACATGTACATGCTCTCGCCCTCTTCTGACCCATTCCTCTTCCTCCTCTTCGACCTATCTCAACCTCTCCTCTCCTCCTGGTCCTCTGTCTACTCCTCTTCTCCTCTTCCTATTTCTGCTTCTCCTCATACTCATTCTCCTTTTCCCATCCTTATTCCGTCTTCCTGTTCCTCCTGCTCCTCCTCTTTCTCCTTTTTCTTCCTGCTCCTCCTCAGCCCTCCCCATACATTTCCTCCTTTTCCTCCCTGTGTCTCCTCTTCCCTTCCATCCTCCTTTCATCTTTTTTCCTTCCCATCCTTCTCCTACTCCTTTTTCTTTCTGCTCCTCCTCTTCATATTTCTCCTCTTCCTTCCCATCCCTCTCTCTCCTCCTCTTCCCCTTCCATCCTCCTCCTCCTCCTCTTCACTCCTGCTCCTCTTTATATACCCCTCTTCCCTCCTATCCTCCTCTTCCTCGTCCACTTCCTACCTCGCCTCCTCCTCCGCCTCTCCCTTCTTCTCCTCCTCCTCCTACTTCTTCTCTTTCGTATCCAATTTTCTTCATCTTCCTCACCCAATTACTCTCCTTCCCTCCTCCTCCTTCTCTTTCTTCCCGTCTCCCCCTTTTCCTCCTCCTCCACCTCACCTTCTTCCAACCCCTCCTCTCTCCCTGACTTCTCTTTTCCTCTTCCTTTTCCTCTCCCAACCCTTCCTCCTCCTGGTGGAAGACTGTAGGTCCCCCCCCCACCATCCCCGTCCCCCAAGACGCCGTGCCGTCCGTTCACATTCACCTTGGGCAATTACCTTCATCACTGCCATTATGCCTCTCCTCCCTCCCTCCCTCCCCCCCCTCTCCCACCCTTACCCGTCCTGGGACCCCCGTAGATCACCCTAGTGCCGAGCCCCCCCCCCTCCGCCCTTTCCTCGTTAAGGGTGGGGGTGGGTGGTTAGGGTCCATCCACCCTCAAAAGGCAAGTCACCCAGAGACTTAGACTTCCTGCATTTGTACTGTATATAGAGGAGCACTTAATGCCTCCTTTCCCCCTCTTCCTCCTCCTTCTCATACTTCTGCTCTTCTTGCTTCACGTCCTTATCTTCCTCCTCCTCCTGCTCTTCCTGCTTCTCCTCTTCCTCTTCCTCCTACTACTGCTCTTCCTGTTAACCCTCCTCCTCCTCCTGCTTCTCTTCCTCTTCTTCCTACTCCTCCTCCTCCTACTACTCTTCCTGCTTCTCGTCCTCCTCTTCCTCCTGCTCCAACTCCTCCTCCTTCAACTCTTCTTCCTACTTCTCCTCGTACTACTACTCCTCCTCCTAGTCTTCCTCCTGTTTCTCCTCTTCCTTCCTTTCCTCTACCCCCTTCTGGGGAACCCACCTTATAATTTTATACGTCCAATAATCAATGATACTAATGCACCCCTACGGACCAAATTTACACATAACTCGGCTGGTTCCTCCTCTCGTCTCCGAGTCAGAACATCGTCCCTCTTCCTCCTCCTCCTTCACCTCGTCCAATTCCTCATAACTGTAATTCCATATTCGTTCATAAAGTATAAACTATTTCATAATTTACATAATGGATCCAGCATATCTTAATACATTTGATCTTATCTGTGATCTAATATTTGATACATAATGAGTATATGCATCTATCATTATTGTTATTATAATTATAATGAAACAATAATAATAATAGTAATAATAATAATGATAATAATAATAATAATAATAATAATAATAATAATAATAACAATAATAAAAATGATAATGATAATCATCATTATCATCATTTTTATGTACCTGAAACATATATAAAATCACATCTAGTTGATGTAAGATACATGTATCATAATGTAGAATATTGATGTTTGTTATTATGGATCATATAAAGGTATGCAGACATCAACAAAGGATTTGCGAACTAAGGAGGTAAATCCGAGAAAGTAAGGTGTTCAGGATCTCCTTATTCTTGCATCTTGTCACATTTGACTTGTGAATTCTATGCAGGGTGCCGCTAGGCGATTTTATTCAGATAAGGAAATACCTTCAGGAGTCCAAGTGTGCATACAAGCCCCTCCCACTTTTCCAAGCGCGCACAGGATAGGGTGATTACTGGAAATGGAAATGACGTCACGTTTGTAGGCGTGGCTTAGGCGTAAAAGGGGCGTGGCTTCTGTGGAAAATTGGGTAATTTTGTGTCTATTAGCAAGAGGAAAGAAAATAATGATGATGAATTAGAAAAAACAACGCAATGCGGACATTATAGGCGGAGTTAATATCACCAGAGGGCGGGGCTTCTGTGCAAACTTGGATAATGTTTGATACTATTAGGAGAAAGAAAGGAAATGTAGATAGATAAATAAAAAATGATGCATATCATCTTTTTTAATATGCGTAGGAGACAAGATCATAACCACAATAAATATTGTTAATATATCAAGTATTAATTATTAGATATTGAATTAAATATCAAAGATATCCAAATAAGATATTTGAATATTAAAATTAAATATCATACTATCTCTTACATGGCTCTTCAATACTCCAACAACATTATTGATATTATGAAATGGAGATTATTATGTAAAATTATTAATTCATGGAAAGGTATTACGTAACATTAAACACAAAGGGATAATGAGACAGTTGTAAGATGAAATAGGGCACAAGAGCAAGGAAGCAATCAGTCCCTACAATGATTCAATGCAACACATTGGGAGACAAATGACCCCATACATATGCTCATGTCCCCCTCTTCATTTGTATATGAATATCGAAGCTAACGTGCTCGTAAAAGCATACATATATGCATATACACGTGTACATACATTCATAAACATACAGTGCCACACATGTGGGTGCTTACAGAAAGAGAGTGTAAAAAGTATTTGAATTAATGGACTTATGCTGATATATGAGGAAATGTGTTTATGCATACATATATTTAGAAATTTAACAAAGTATGTATATGGAGACATCTAAAGTAATGTACACATTTGTGCTAAAGGATATGTATTTATGGCTATACAGTATATCCAAGTACAACTTACAAACTGACACAATGTGTATATATATATATATATATATATATATATATATATATATATGAATATCTGGGGAGCAGATTCTCTTGTATGCATGCATTGTTAAAATCGACAGCATTAGTGAGGTTGTTGATCTTCTTGTGGGTATTCTCCAGTTTTCTAACCAATATTCTGCCATTTGGAGGGTGGGCATAGACCAAATTGCCAAAATGATTCATTTATTTCAACGTTTCGTCTAACAAAGAGACATCTTCAGGAAATTCTGTAACATAGATAATATTGACGTACAGAAAAAAGAAAACAACATGTAAATCTAAACAATTATACAAATATAGAAATAAATATCAAAAATGCGCAAAATCACACATTCTAACACTATACATGGGCTGATGGGGACCGCTACTTACAAAAGTTAAAAGGTCCAATGAAATGACGAAGAAAGCCTTCGTTCGGTGGCATATATATACGCACCTAGCCGGCTTGGGTGGTGGTGGAGGGCGGATTAGAGGGCGGGGGTGGTATCTCGTTAATACGTGAAGAAGAGGGTTGGGGGGGTTGGGGGGTTAGGGGGTTGCGGGGTCGGTTGGGGGGAGGATGGAAGGAGTGGGTGGGAGGAGGTGGAGAGGGGGGGTTTCGGAGAGAGGTCGCGCTCGGTAGTAGCTTGGCTGCACTGCTATACAATGCAATGACAGAAGTCATGTTGCTTTGGATATTAATAATAGGACTACATTCCCTGATAAACATAGCTTCTAGAAGCTTAAGTTTATGTACATCCCTATTGCTTGCTATAATCTTAGTGTTTGAAACTAGGTATTCACGGGTGGCTGTTAGGTTATGGTATTTCATTAAATGATGTTTTATAGCCCCATTTTGCAAATGCATAGTTATTCTCCTACTGAGACTACATCTAGTAAAACCAATATATGCTGTTTTACGGGCTACACAGTTCCCGTATGTACAAGTGAATTCATATACACAATTAGTTTTAGACATGGTCTCAGTATTACTATTTAAGTTATTGGTTACTACCAATGAGCTTGTTTTAGGCTTGGAATAGTAAACAACCACGCGGATTTCCTTATCCTTAGAAACCGGGTGGCAGTTTTTAGTGATGATATCTTTAATTATTTTCTCATCTTTTTTTGTAACTCTTGTTGAAGATGTTATGGTAGTATATATCAATGAATTGGGGTTTAGGGGATGTTTGTGGGGAAAGGTGGTCACACATCATTTTATTACAAATTGCATCAAAATCACTATTAGGGAAACCATTATCAACTAGAATCTGGCGGATGTGCTGCAATTCTGTATGCAGAGCCTGCCAGGAAGAACAAACTTTGATAGCTCTACGGACATACGCTCTAATCACACTGGTTTTATAACTTGTCGGGCACTCACTTTTATAGTTCAAACATTTCTCAGAGTTCGTAGGTTTCCTGTACACCTTCGATGTAAATTCCCCGAATTTATCAGAAGAGCAGACAAAGCTTCCTGCTATGTGATCCTCAACAGGGAAACTTACTTTCTGAATTGTCGTGACATCCTCCTAGATGATTCCAAGTTTAAACGTATTTCTCGTAACCCTGTTCAGATTAAATCTAGACTTAATAAACTTATTTCCACTGTTAACGCCGTGATAGGAGGTAACAAATTTACACCCCTAGTCGGTGATTTTTCTCCTGGTTATTTTTATGGTAATGTTAAGACCCATAAGGAAGGAAACCCCCTCAGACCCATTATTTCCCAAATTCCTACCCCCTCTTATAGCGTAGCTAAAACCCTTCATGAAATAATTTCTCCTTATATCCCTAATACTTATTCTTTAAAGTCTAGGGATGAATTCATAGACATCTTAAAAGATAATAAGCCTAACGGCATTTTAGCATCGTTGGATGCTGCTAGTTTATTTTGATGTTTATGAATATGTTTATGAACACGCAGATTTCCCCACTCCAACCATCCCGAAGCACATAATGGAAGAGATGCTGAAAATCTGCACTACTGAGGCCCCCTTTAAATGTCCGGAGGGAAAGTTGTACGTCCAGCACGACGGGATAGCGATGGGTTCCCCCCTGGGAGTACTCTTTGCCCAAGCGTTCATATCGGCAGTAGAGGAAGCAGTCTTTAAAGATGACGTCACCAAACCTTCATTATACTACAGGTACATCGACGACATCTTTGTGTGCGCACAGTCAGAAGCCCTTCTCCAGGGATTGAGACTGCGCCTCCAGGAGGAATCTGGTCTTAGCTTCACGACGGAAATGAATAAGGATGGTAAACTCCCTTTCCTTGATATTTTAGTGGACTCTTCTTCCGGGGAATTTACAACGAAGGTGTACAGGAAACCTACGAACTCTGAGAAATGTTTGAACTATAAAAGTGAGTGCCCGACAAGTTATAAAACCAGTGTGATTAGAGCGTATGTCCGTAGGGCTATCAAAGTTTGTTCTTCCTGGCAGGCTCTGCATACAGAATTGCAGCACATCCGCCAGATTCTAGTTGATAATGGTTTCCCTAATAGTGATTTTGATGCAATTTGTAATAAAATGATGTGTGACCACCTTTCCCCACTAACATCCCCTAAACCCCAATTCATTGATATATACTACCATAACATCTTCAACAAGAGTTACAAAAAAAGATGAGAAAATAATTAAAGATATCATCACTAAAAACTGCCACCCGGTTTCTAAGGATAAGGAAATCCGCGTGGTTGTTTACTATTCCAAGCCTAAAACAAGCTCATTGGTAGTAACTAATAACTTAAATAGTAATACTGAGACCATGTCTAAAACTAATTGTGTATATGAATTTACTTGTACAACCGGGAACTGTGTAGCCCGTCAAACAGCATATATTGGTTTTACTAGATGTAGTCTCAGTAGGAGAATAACTATGCATTTGCAAAATGGGGCTATAAAACATCATTTAATGAAATACCATAACCTAACAGCCACCCGTGAATACCTAGTTTCAAACACTAAGATTATAGCAAGCAATAGGGATGTACATAAACTTAAGCTTCTAGAAGCTATGTTTATCAGGGAATGTAGTCCTATTATTAATATCCAAAGCAACATGACTTCTGTCATTGCATTGTATAGCAGTGCAGCCAAGCTACTACCGAGCGCGACCTCTCTCCGAAACCCCCCCTCTCCACCTCCTCCCACCCACTCCTCCCATCCTCCCCCCAACCGACCCCGCAAACCCCTAACCCCCCAACCCTCTTCTTCACGTATTAACGAGATACCACCCCCCCCCACAAATACGCCCACCACCACCACCCCAGCCCGCAAGGTGCGTATATATATTTCACCCAACGAAGGCTTTATTCGTCAATTAAATTGACCTTTTAAATTTTGTAAGTAGCGGTCCCCATCAGCCCATGTATAGTGTTAGAATGTGTGATTTTGCGCATTTTTGATATTTATTTCTATATTTGTATAATTGTTTAGATTTACATGTTGTTTTCTTTTTTCTGTACGTCAATATTATCTATGTTACAGAATTTCCTGAAGATGTCTCTTTGTTAGACGAAACGTTGAAATAAATGAATCATTTTGGCAATTTGGTCTATGCCCACCCTCCAAATGGCAGAATATTGGTTAGTAAACTGGAGAATACCCACAAGAAGATCAACCTCACTAATGCTGTCGATTTTAACAATGCATGCATATATATATATATATATATATATATATATATATATATATACATATATATATATGTATATATATGTATATTTGGAGAAGAAAGGACAAATGAGAGATTGAGTGGTAGGAGTAAAACGAAGACGGTCTAGGAATTGATTTAATCTAACGTTTCGACCAACTTGGTCTTCTTGGTACATCTCTCTGAAGAAGACCAAGGTGGTCGAAACGTTAGAGTAAATCAATTCCTAGATCATCTTTGTTTTATTCTCACCACCTAATCTCTCTCTCTCTCACACACAATGTATATACATACATACATACACACACACACACACACACACACACACACATATATATATATATATATATATATATTTATATATCAACAAATACATGAACAAGACATGTCCACACTTACACATGCAAACCTGGCTAATTTACATACAAACACGACAATCTCTCTCGTGAAAAGGGGGGAAAGTAAATAGCGCCATCCAAGCAGACGGAGACGGAGCTCGGCCAAGCAGCACCAAAACTTTGAAGCAGCAGACACACACGGCCGAAGGGATCTCCTGCGAATAGACAATGGAATAGAGTGGAGAGTGGTGGAAGGAGAGGAGATGAGCGAGAGACCAATCCGACCATGACAGCACGAGTTGAGGGAAAATAGAAAATAGATGGATAGTGGAGGATGTAACAGGTTGTGTGTATGTATACAGTATGTATGTATGAATGTATGTATGCATGAATGTATGTATGTATGTATATATGCATAGGTGTATATATATATATATATATATATATGTGTGTGTGTGTGTGTGTGCGAGTGTGTGTACGTCCTCACACATACAATCGCGAACACACAAATACAAATGAATTTGAGCCTCAGTATTACCTTAGAAAACTTTCTGCAAAAAGTTATCCAATTTGTATAATAGCTTCCCAGAACACTTCCGGTTTCACATAGAAAGTTGAGCGGTGACACGCACACGCGCACACACACACACACACACACACAAATACACACACACAAACACACACACACACAAACACACATACACACACATGTACACGCATATACAAACACACATACACACACACACGACTCGATGGCGCAGTAGTAGCGTTCGCGGCCGCCACTACGGCGGTCAGGGTTCAAATCCCGCCCAGGGCTGAAATAATTTCAGTATCTCTGCGCTGCGAGTCGTTACTCCAACTCTCATGGGTGGGGAGTTGGGTGTGTGTGTGCGTGTAAGGTCACAGCATTACCCATCTATCGGTCATACTGTATATGAGCTCCGAGCTCTCTTCCGTGACGGAAATAGCTGTCGATCACGAGTCCAACACATGATCCAAGACCATGGTGAATCACACGTCTGCGCTTTTATCAGCATAGTCTCCCTTAAAAAAAAAAAAAAAAAAAAAAAAAAGGACAGCAACCATTATGTGATGAGAATCAAGCCAGACGGATAGAGATTGATTAGAGGAGAAAATCAACTCCACCTCCCAAGAACCATGATCGCCATTATGCTAAATGGACTTGACCAACTTTCCAAAGTTGATGAAGGCTTCCCCCTCAACCTCCCCCCTCCCACTCCCCCCTCTCCCACTCCCACTCCACCACACCTCCGGAGTTGTTGGGAAGCAATTATTGTCTATTATCAATTTCAACTTTGTCTTTATGCGCTCGGGTCGCGATGGTGTGGTCGGATGAGCTACCTCCCCGTGAGGACAATACCCCAAGGGTGATCTACAATGGCTTCTGGGGACTGTTGCTCGTTTCGTTAATTATGATGTTTTGGCATTTATTCAAGCTCTTCCAAGTCTCAAAAATCACAGAAAAAAAATAAGATCATACATACATATACATACACCAAAGGCTTTTCCCCCCTTACATGGGAGGTAGCCAAAAAACAAAGGCATAGAAACCACTCCCACCCATTCCATCCCTTACATACTCCACTCCCCTCTACCCTGTTCACTCCCTCTTATCTTGGCACCTCCTGGATGACGGGTCATCCCTGCAGCTTGTCCAGGGATGACCAATCATCCAGAAGATGCCAAAATAAGATTATATATATATATATATATATATATATATATATATATATATATATATATATATATATATATATATATATATATCAAACATTATTTAAAGAGTACAGAAAGAACGGGGCTTACGAAAGAGAAAAATTTAATTTAGAAAAGCGTACGCTGAAAAAAAAAACATAAACAATCCTACGAATAAACTAAAGACACAAAGAACCTGAAGGTGACCTACGAAAAAAAGAAGTAGAAGACGCGTTCACAGACGTTCAGAAAGAAATGATGAAGCAAGACGAAGCTCAGCAAGAGGATGAATAACCGAGAAGAAGTCTAGCCTCGCGCAGGGGCTCATCAAGAGAGTTCCTAGCCTCGCCTTGAGAAAAGAAGAACTCAAAATCTGATTACATAGCAAAAGAAAAACTTGGGGGAATTTCCAGAACTAGACAAATGTAGAGAGAGAGACAGAGAGAATGAGAGAAACTTTCACGAGATGAGAAAACAAAAATAATCTGGGCAATATATATATATATATATATATATATATATATATATATATATATATATACATACATATATATATATACATATGTATATATATATATAATATATATATATATAAACCACAAGAAAGGTGGGGATGTTCTGTTATACGTTAAAAGCAACTCACTACGGTAAATATAACAAAAGCAAAAATTAAAAGGTGTATAGAGACACTCAAAGTTAATAAAACACCGGGGCCTGACGGTTGGCATCCAAGAATCTCAAAAGAAATGAAAAATTAGATTATTGTTTCATTAGAAATTATTTTCCAAAAATCCATCATATCTGGAGATGTCCCAAGAGAATGGAAGCTAGCTAACGTCACTCCAATATTCAAAAAAGGTGGCAAAAAGAAACCAAAATAACTACAGTCCTATAAGCTTGACTTCAGTCGTAGGGAAAATAATGGAAACTATCATCAGAGATGCTATATAACATCACTTAGAAAGTAACTGTTTGATAAATGATAGCCAGCATGGATTCAGACGGAAACGTTCTTGCGTGACTAACTTACTCGAATTATACAACACAGTCATCTCGAGTTATGACAAAAGAAACAATATAGATTTAATATACTTAGAGACTTTGCAAAAGCTTTTGATACCGTCCCACACGAAAGAGTACTTACTAAATTAGCTTCACACGGAGTAAGTGGCACCATATAAAGCTGTACTAGAAATTGGTTGAATGATCGAAAACAGGGAGTTGTTTAAAAATGGCAAAACTTCTAGATGGAAAAATGTTACGAGTGGAGTTCCTCAGGGTTCCGTTCTTGGGCCACTTCTATTCATAGTATATATAAATGATATACACCATGGACTAGAATCTATTGTCTCCAAATTTGCTGATGGTACAAAATTGTGCGGGATGGCAAATGATCACTTATACCAATTAGATATTCAAGAAGATTTAGATAAATTACAACAATGGTCTGAAAAGTGGCTAATGAAATTTAACACAAATAAATGCATGGTTATGCACATAGGTAAAAATAACAGTAAGTACGATTACAAGTTATTTGGAAATTCGTTAACAAAAGTGGTTAGTGAGAAGGATCTCGGTGTAATTATCAGTAAAGATCTCAAATCACCTAAGCAGTGTATTTCAGCCTCTGAGAAAGCAAATATGATTCTAGGACTGATCGCGCGATCTTTTGATTTCAAAAGCTCATCTCTCATTAACGAGCTATATAAATCGTTAGTTCGTCCACATTTGGAATATGCTGTTTCTGTGTGGTCACCGAATCTCATTAAAGACATCGACAGATTGGAAAAAGTACAAAGGAGAGCCACAAAACTGATTAAAAAAAAAAATTCTACGAAAATCGACTAAAACATGTGAATCTGTTTTCCCTAAAAAAGCGTAGACTCAGAGGTGACTTGATACAGGTATTTAAGATTCTAAAGGGGATTGACATCAAAAGTGACAAAATTCTTACACTGAATGAGAATCCGACAAGAAATAATGGTCTCAAACTGTCAGGAAATAGATTTAATTTGGAAGTGGGTAGAAACAACTTCGCCAACCGTGTAGTTAATGAATGGAATAAACTTCCTGCAGAGGCAGTGAAATGTAGTTCAGTTCGAAGCTTTAAGATTCGTTTAGATAAACATTTAAGCAAGATGCTGTAATGACTGCCATTTATTTTATATTATTTGATTATTTGTTTGTTATTATTTGTCTGTTTATTTATCATTTGCTTGATTTCCATTTATTATTATTTATTTGTCAGTTTATTATTATTTACTATTTACCTGTTTGTTTATCATTTAACTAT
>NC_134777.1:122471627-122481627 GCF_046742065.1 Oratosquilla oratoria
CACGCCTACGTTAGTGCGTGCGTACGCATATATATGTGATTCCAGCGTGTGAATCTCTCCACCCTGTATTGGGAACCGAGCCCAGGACCATCCGGAATCGCTTTCCCAGACAACAAAGACTCCGGAGGGATCAGTAAAGTCAGGCCCGGAAGATGTACTCCGGACACACAGAACCGGCCGGGGTTGGGGGGGTGGAGGGGGTGGAGGGGAGGGGTGGAAGAAGAGGTGGGAAGGAAGACATACGACCGTGTCTTGTCATAATGGGGGTGGAGGAATGGGGGCTGGAATCCTAGACACACACGTACACGCACACACACACGTACACGTACACACACACACACACACGCACACATACACGTAATACGCCCCGATAGCTATTGGCAGCTGGCTTCCTGAATACGGGGGATGCGACAAGGTCTATTCCGCATTCGCTGATTACACAATATTCGCCTAATGGCCACGCGCGAGCTTAGACTCGGTGCACGGAAGGGGACGGGTGGGGGTGGGTGGTTGTGTGGTCTGGCGTGCACTCGTGTCCTTCTTGAATTGAAAGAGAAAATTCATTGGAAGAAGTGGAGAACCCTCGTGCAAACATTCGCTTACGTGTTCATATGCACACACACACACACACATATATATATATATTATATATAAACATATATATATATATATATATATATATATATATATATAAACATATATATATATATATATATATATATATAATGTGTGTGTGTGTGTGTGTGTGTGTGTGTGTGTGTGTGTGAAAACGTAAGCGAATATTTACACGAGGATTCTCCACTTCTTCCAATGGATTCTCTTTCATACACATACACACACACACACATATATAATATATATATATATATATATATATATATATATATATATAAATTTTTCCTTCATGGCTCAGTAGAAAACATATCATTTATTTGTTTATCTTAATTGTTACTTGTTCATTTATCTATTCACCTATATATCTATTCCTCTATTCATCTATTTATTTTTTTCTTTTGCTACATGGCTTCCGACCCAGGGCAGTGGTCGAGATGCAGGGATGACCCGTCATCCAGGAGGAGCCATGAAAAGAATGAGGGAGGAGTGGTGAATGGGAGTGGAGTATGTGGGGATGAAATGGGTGGGAGTGGATTTGGAGTGGATTTATGCCTTTGACTTTGGCTACCTCCCGGAAAAAGCCGTTGGTATATGTATGTTTTTTTTTTTTTTTTTTTTCTAAACGTAGAGCTGGATACTTCATATCTTTTCGTAATCTGTGACGAAATCCTTTTCGCTTCATTCTGGTATAAGATTCGGTTTCATCGTCTTCACGTTAGCCGTATCAAGTCTGGAAATAAGAATGAGAATGAATGGGGTGGAGATGGTCCTCTCCCAAGCCTGAACACCTCGCTTAGGTGGCACTGGGCGATTTGCATTATATATATATATATATATATATATATATATATATATATATATATATATATATATACACACATGTGTGTGTGCATTTATTTAGATTATGAATATGTGGATGATTGGATGTATATATTCATCTGTATGTCTATCTGTATATCTATACAGTATATACATGAAAACATACATACGTGCGTGCATACATACATGCACATACATATATAAATATATACGTCCATGCATACATATAAGCATACATACATGCATGCATACATGCATACATACATGCATACAGGCGTGTGCGCGTGTGATCCCACACTCGAGCACGCATACATAAGTGGCTGTTTGCCTGCCTGCATCTATGTATGTATGTATGTATGTATGTATGTAGTTCCCCACACATCAGTTTCCGTGTGTATACATCCTCATACATATTAAAAGCTATTTACACTCCGGGTCATGTTGACATCCTTTCGGATATGCAGATATTCACGGGCATGGCCGAGACGGGGGGGGAGGGGGGGAGTACGGAGGCCTCCCCACCCCGGGAGGGGGGGGATACTCGTCGCCTCGTAAGTAATCACCCCACGAGACACCGTGACGAGGTACCACGAGTCTTACAGCACCCGTTCATGAAGTCCTCATACCCTGGGCTCCTTTGTGTTTTGGGAATTTGTGTAATTTGGTGGTAGAATGTCCCCTGATTGGTTTTCTCTCGGTTGTTGTTGTTGTTGTTGTTGTTGTTTTTGTCGTTCTCTAGAC
Source organism: Oratosquilla oratoria (assembly GCF_046742065.1). NCBI lineage: Eukaryota > Metazoa > Arthropoda > Malacostraca > Stomatopoda > Squillidae > Oratosquilla > Oratosquilla oratoria. The sequence goes on from NC_134777.1 coordinate 122,473,803, forward strand.
TGTCTGGCCGAGCAGCTCCGGCTCCCAGAGGTCTTTCACGGCTGCAACGGGGCTTTCCCACAAATCCTTTATACAGTGTATATTGTGTTGTTGGCGTGCGCGATTGTGTACAACCCAGTCTTCCATAATGTTGTTGTATTGTATAAAGTGAAGTGTTGCATCCTGGACAGTTATCTCCAATGTGGTCATTCAGCCTCTTCTGGTAGCTTATTAGGGCTGGATGGTGTCCGCAACACAATGTGGTCAGGTGGACTTTATCCTTTCTGGGGTGAGAGGATTCAGAGAGATGGATATCATGAGGTCTGGCATGCAGGAATGCATTGTCTTCCAGTTTGCTGATGGAGCAGTCATCTGGATCAGGGAAGTTTGTCTACTTTCAATTTTGTGGCGAACTTGATGTATTTTTTTCGTTCTGATTCTTGACTGGCGATTTTGGTCAACTGAGGTTGTAAGGTCACTTCTGATGTGTTCAAAACGCTCTTAATTCCTCTGCTCAGGCCAAGAATGTTCTTCAAGTTTTTGAACATCAGAAAAAAATTATCCAAATACAGACTTCATGTATTTTGGGTTTAATTTATGAAATAACGTTAAACAGCAGCTATTGACACCCTCATGATTATAAAGTACGGGATAATTACTATGCACTAGTGTATAAAATGATAGAAGCGCTGGTCAATTACAGCATATAACAACACTAGTGTATGGTATTATTTTAGTGTACGGTATTGAAAGAATGTTACACATACACACACACGACAGAATACAAAAACGGTATATATTTACACAACTTAATCATTATATCTTTTATTAAAACAAGAGTACTGAAGTGGGTGGGAAGAGGAAAGACTGGAGTCTTAGTCCGAGTTTTATTCTTGACTCGATCTCTACAAGCTTTTTCAAAAGAATGCTCTCTGCATAATGATATCTTAGCATTTTCACCGGCTATTTTGATAAACGAACCGGACAAATCCCTATGGCCAACTTAAAGACTTTATTCTGGCTAACATTAAACAACCTAACCCCGTGTTTAGAGAAGTTCGGTGATTTCTGGGAATTTTGAACCTCTCGATTTGTTCATTAAAACTCCAAGGATGACTTTCATCCTATTTTTCAGTCTAATGCCTTTAGTACCGGGTGCCTCAGTCTAATGCCTTTAGTACCGGGTGCCTCAGTCTAATGCCTTTAGTACCGGGTGCCTCAGTCTAATGCCTTTGGTACCGGGTGCCTCAGTCTAATGCCTTTAGTACCGGGTGCCTCAGTCTAATGCCTTTAGTACCGGGTGCCTCAGTCTAATGCCTTTAGTACCGGGTGCCTTAGTCTAATGCCTTTAGTACCGAGTGCCTCAGTCTAATGCCCTTAGGACCGGGTGCCTCAGTCTAATGCCTTTAGTACCGGGTGCCTCAGTCTAATGCCTTTGGTACCGGGTGCCTCAGTCTAATGCCTTTAGTACCGGGTGCCTAAAGGCCTGTCTACACGAGCGGGCCTGATCGGCGGGCTTGCCCGTTAACGGGCATATTTGACGGGCAAACGATCAAATTGCCCGAAAGGCCGCCGAGCGAAATCACTGAGCTGGTGCCCGGTAGCTGGAGTTTCTACCCTGCCAGACGCAAGATAATATCGTGAACCCACAGCGGGCCTTCATCCCACATTCCACGGCATAGTAGCACAGTGAACATTTAACGATGGCAGCCCAGGATAACTCTAGTGAGCCACCGACAATGCTAGGCACCATGGTTCTCGTACAGCACTCCACCCGCTACTGGCAACATCGTCGGGCAGGCCCAGCTGTTCATCACTTCGGTCGTGTGGACAACATTCACGGGCAGGCCCGCGATAATTTGCCCGTTAACGGGCAAACCCGCCGATCAGGCCCGCTCGTGTAGACAGGCCTTTAGTCTAATGCATTTGGTACCGGGTGTATCAGTCTAATACCTTAGTACCGAATGCCTCAGTCTAATACCTTAGTACCGGGTGCCTCAGTCTGCCTTTATTACCGGGTGCCACACTCTAATGCCTTTAGTACCGGGTGCCTCAGTCTGACGCCTTTAGTACCGTGTGCAGTCTCATGCCTTTAGTACCGGGTGCCTCAGTCTCATGCCTTTAGTACCGGGTGCCTCAGTCTAATGCCATTAGTACCGGGTGCCTCTTTCCTATTGGAGTCTGGCTGCCGCCACGCGATTTTATTCATTCAGTGCCCCCCCCTTACTCCCTTCAGTGGAGAACGTTTATGGCCTATCGACATTAACCCCTTTCGTAACGGGTGGTACGATTCCTTTCATTATGATTGCCGCCAGGCGGTTTTATTCATTTCCATGGAAGTCCCATGGTGTGGGTGTGATTCACTATTGTCTTGGATCACGTGCTGGACTCGTGATCGACAGCTATTTCCCTCCCGGAAGAGAGCCTGGAGCTCGTATATGACCGATCTATGGGTAATGCTGTGACCTTATACGTACACACACACCCCAACTCCCCGCCCACAAGAGTTGGAGTAACGATCCGCAGCGCAGCGATACTGAAATGATTTCAGCCCTGGGCGGGATTCGAACCCGGACCGCCGTATTGGCAGCCGGGAACTCTACCAGTGCGCCACGAGTCGTGTACTCTACCACTGCGCCACGAGTCGTGTACTCTACCACTGCACCACGAGTCGTGTGTGTGTGTGTGTGTGTGTGTGTGTGTGTGTGTGTGTGTGTGTGTGTGTGTGTGTGTGTGTGTGTGTGTGTGTGTGTGTGTGTGTGTGTGTGTGTGTGTGTGTTTGTGTGTGTGTGTGTGTGTGTGTGTGTGTGTGTGTGTGTGTGTGTGTAAGTATACGTCCTTGTACTCGACAGTAATCCCATCTACCACTTATGAGATGCGAACCACGAGCCTTGCTGTTGCCAGTAACGTGGAGGAACACTGGCATTCGATCCGCCTTCCTGTGGCTGATGACTTCTGCTGATGACGCTCTAGTTCAGCGTTTCCCAACCTTTTCCGACCATAGCACTCCCTGTTGTCATGTCTAAGCTGTCCAGCACCTCTATCTTGTCATTAGAAGGATGAAAGAAAGTGAAGCGTACTGCTTGACGATTTATTTTCTTGATTCCTTAGAACCGAAAAACAAATTGACAATATTGTTTGTAGAAGAAATAAAAACACCCTAGAAAAATGAAATAGCATGGGAAAAGTCAAATATGCACAACTGGGTAGTCAATGATATATATATATCAATGTGATTTTTGTGTGCATCAATTCCCGGCACTCCCTATTAATTGATTTCAACACCCGAGGTTAGGAACCACTTTTCTAGCCAAACGCTTCCATCCTTTGGGATAATAAGCAGAAAAGAAGTCTAGTGACGAGTTTTTTTTTGGGGGGGGGCAGGGGGGTATTAGTCCTCAATCCTTAAAGAATGATGCGTCTCTCTGGCCCGTAGGGATGCTACTATAGTTCCCAAAATACCTATCCCGTAATACTTATGCATTTAATACTCCGTACAGGGTACGTATACATAAATACAAATGCATATGGTCATATACATACATACACATACACACACACACACACATACATATATATATATAAATGCAAACATATACTTTTAGAGAGGCAAATGAGATAAGGGCGAGGTTCTATTGGAAAGCGCAAAATAAGTCTTGACGTGTTTACAAATGATTCCTTCCCCACGAATAGGCGCGATCCATTTCCCCAAAGGAGATGAGGGGGGTCGGGGGGGATAGGGGGGGTAAGATGGGTCCATTCAGATCAATCCTCCTTTTCTGATGCACGTGCCTAAGACGGATGGATGGATTGAGATTGCTTCATCACCATTTCGTCCTCGTCTTCTCCCTCCTACCTCCTGCCTCCTCTTACTCGACCGTCTGGTTTGCCTACCCCACCCCTCTCTCTCTCCCTTTCTACCTCTCTCGTTTTCATTCTATTCCTTTTATATTTCTTTCTCTTCTCCTTTTCGACCTCCATCTCGTTCCTTCTTCTTTTCCTCCTCCACCCATTCCTTCTCTTTATCTCCCTCTTCCTCTTAATTTTCATTTTCATTTTGCCCTTCATCTTCATCTCCCTCTCCTTTTTCTTCTTTCTTTTCATCTTACCTCTCCTCCTCTTCTTCTCTATACTCTTTACTTTTTTCTTCACTCTTCTTCAAGTAGAACCTTTCCAAATCCTGTTCATTTGACGAAGACATCTTCGTTGTCTCATGTAATTCTCGTCCTGCCTTCAGACACAATGTCTTCGGGTCTCACATGACGAAGATGTCTTTGTTGATTCAATCCGACATTGATGGATGATTCCGCCTTCCGATATATCACTGAAAGCGGATGGCTCTGTTGGCTAATTTGTCGAAGATATCTTCGTTGGGTACTCTGACAAAGACATCTTCGTTATTTCGTTTGATGATGTTCTCAGAGGTTTAATTACTTGCCTTGCATTCAATGAATCATTTGGAGGAAATCTCTAGTTTGACTTATCTGACGGAGATGTCTTCGGTGGCTCCTGTGACGAAGATGTCTTCTGCAGATAAGATGTCTTCGTTGCCTTGTTTGGTAGAGATATTTTCGGCAGCTCATTTGGCGGCTCTATCTCTACCGACGAGGATCTTTTCTTTCAGTCACGTGCTGCCATTGAAGCCAGCTCATTTTTCATCGAGGCAGCTTTGCCCGCGAGTAATAAGTGCTCCAGTTGTATATGTAATATATATATATATATATATATATATATATATATATATATATATATATATATATGTATATATATATATATATATATATATATATATATACACATATATATAGATTGATGTGTGTGTGTGTGTGTGTGTGTGTGTGTGTGTGTGTGTGTGTGTGTGTGTGTGTGTGTGTGCGTGTGTGTCTGTGTGTATGTATGTGTGTGTAAAGTGATCCAGCTTCTGGAGCCAAGCCCTGGTATAGAAGTACTGTGCCCCGCTGCACTGCTATCACTTGTATAAGTCTATGCTTGACTCTTTTAATCCTTTCAAGTTCCTTGTCAGCTGTTTTGTAATTCATCGAGTTTTCAGATTCCCAAAGTCGCGCAGTGCTATTAAATGCCTAAAATGACCAACGGTTGTAGCACTTCCTATGTATTTATTTATTTATTTTTTATACAATAATTTTTATTTTTTTTATTTATTAATCATTATTATATTTTTTTAACATCCGACCTAGTTATGGACCAAAAGGTCTCCTATCGACATGCTCCGCCTTTGTAATCCATTGTAATCCTTCCCTATACAAAAAAGGCGCACAAGATATATTTTTTCTTTGACGAGGATCCATCTTCGACTACAACAGCTGCCGGTGAGTGGCACTTGCCCTGGCACGCCCTATCACGCAGGGCAAAGGTGATGCCTTTTGGAGTAAGCAGTTTCGTTCAATTTTCCTTTTATTCCGCTCACCCGGTGTATTTGTGAAACGTGAATGTATCCGACCGTAGAATTTTTAAACGAATCTGCTCGTACAGTATATGTGATTTACCACCGTCTTGGATCAGGTGTTGGACTCGTGATTGACATTTATTAACCTATCGGATGAGAGCTCAGAGCTCGCATATGACAGATGTATGGGTAATGCTGTCACCTTACACACACACACACACCCAACTCCCCGCCCACGAGAGTTGGAGTAACGACTCGAAGCGCAGCTATACTGAAATTATTTCAGCCCTGGGCAGGATTCGAACCCAGACCTCCGTAGTGGTAGCCGGGAACTCAGCCAACTACGCGACAAGTTGTGCGTATGTCCGCGCGCGCGCTCGAGCGCATTTACCTAATTGTAGTATACAGTAAAGGACCAACGCTCGTCGAGTCCCGTCCCCTATTCTCTGGTTATTCATCATACCAATCTCCTCCCTATGTCAATAATAACTCTGTCCAGCGTGCGTGTGCGTGTGTGCGCACGCGTGTATGTATGTGTGCGTATAAAATGTGAATTTATTAGTCCGTAGATCCTTTCCCCCTTTTTCCCCGAAATCCGTCATAGAGCCATGCCGATTGAACTGTATGTTGAATACAATACATTTTAAACGCTGCCGTATTTTTTCTGATTTTTCCACTGCCTAATACACACACACACACACACACACACACGCACATAGGGAGGAGATTGGTATGATAAATAACTAGAGAATAGGGGACGGGACCTGACGAGTGTTGTTCTTTTACTGTGTGTGTGTGTGTGTGTGTGTGTGTGTGTGTGTGTGTGTGTGTGTGTGTGTGTGTGTGTGTGTGTGTGTGTGTGTGTGTGTGTGTGTGTGTGTGTCTCTGCGTGTGTGTGTGTGTGCGTGTGTGTGTGTGATACACGACTCGGTGGCGCGGTTGGCAGTCTCCGACGGTCATTACGGCGGTCCGGGTTCGAATCCTGCCCAGGGTTGAAATAATTTCAGTATCGCTGCGCTTCGAGTCGTTACCCCAACTCTCGTGGGCGGGGAGTTGGGTGTGTGTGTGCGTGTAAGGCCACAGTATTACCTATAGATCTGTCATACAAGCTCTGAGCTCTCTTCTGGGAGGAAAATAGCTGTCGTTCACGGGTCCATCACGTGACCCTAAGGCCACACGTTGCACAGATATATTATTGACAGTGAGGATATTGGTTCCCCTATCTGTAAAAAAAAAAATAAAGGAAGATACGGGAAAAATAAAATAAAAAGTAAATAAAACAGAAGAAAAATCACAACAGAAGAAAAAAAAATATATATACATATAAAAATATAAGCTGTGTGCAGCTATGGACAACCACAACAACCATGAAAATACTTCCTTACTTCCCTTTCCCGTAAAAAAAAAAAAAAAAAAAAAAAAAAAAAAAAAGAAAGTAATATGATATGTGTGTATTTCACTTCCCATAAACTTCAAACGTTTTTGTTTTCTTTAAACTTCGTTCCTGTGGCAACCTCATCCTATTTGTCTCCCCAATCCCCGTTTTCTGTTTCTACCTCCCCTCTTGACCTCTCGCTCTTCCCCCCCGTCCCTCTCCCCTTCACCCTGAGCTGACCTTTTCATGCCGTCCGTGTGTGAACATACGGATAAAAGAGATTCCGTTTAAAAGAGATTTGTGTCTGAAATTTAACTGTTTCTTCTGTATTTACTCTTACGGAAGGGGGGGGACATGTGGGGGGAAGGAAGGCGTAAAATCCCGTTTTGGAGCGATGGGGGGGAAGGGGTCTTTAGAAGGATGGGATGGGGTGGAGTGGATGGGGAAGGTGAAGCGGTTTTGAATTTGAGTTCTGGTTTTGTATATATAATATATATATATATATATATATATATATATGGGTTTTATTTTTTCTGTGGTAGTTTAGTGCAATGGGGTAGGAGGAAGGGAGAAGGGGGAAGGGGGAGGGGGAAGGGGGAGTGGGAGATGGAAGGGGAAAAGGGTAAGAGGGAAGAAAATTTCACACACACACACACACACACACATATATATATATATATATATATATATATATATATATATATATATATATATATATATATATATATATATATATATCCCAACCTTCACTTGGAGTCTAGGTTGTCCTTTTTTCGTTCTTTTTTTTTTTTAGGCCTTTGGGATTTATATTTCGTTGTATTATTTTTTCTTCTCTTTTTCCATCATTCAGAAAACCTGGGTTATTCTTTTTCTTCTTCTTCCTTTCTTTGTATGTATGGTTTTTCCTTCTTGTTATATTTTATTTTTTTCTGAAGTCTCGTGGCGTGTTCCAGTTCTCTTCTTTTTTGTCCTTTTTTTTTTGCGGACACATGGAATTTGTTGCTTATCCTTATTTACTGTCGTTTGGGCTTTTTCTTAAGTCGTTTGTCGTGTTTGTGGTATTC
>NC_134777.1:122486627-122489127 GCF_046742065.1 Oratosquilla oratoria
TCGACACTGGTGGTGGGCAGCGAAGGATTAAGTAAAGGATTAAGGGGGAAAGAACAAATCAACAAAAACAGACAAACAAACGAGCGAATTAACACGTACATAAACAATAAACAAGCACCAAAAGTTATGGGTAAAACATATTTCTTGATGAAAGTTGTTTTTATCTTTGTTCATTGAAAGCAACCATACTAAAATGAACGTTGATAATCGTACATAAGATTTGTAACCATGGCAGTGTATTATTTATACTTATATATTAAGAATAAATAAATGAATAAATAATTCGAATAAAACACAAAACCATTCGGGAGAGAAAAGAATATTTCCCACTCAAAAAACACTTCTAACTTAAATCTGACTTCAATATTTTTTGGTCATTATTGTCCCCAAGGATAGAAACGCTGGCTCTCCCTGATGAAGCGTTACTCTTTCACTTTTATGCACACACACACACACACACACACACACACACACACACACACACACACACACACACACACACACATATATATATATATATACAGTATATATATATATATATATATATATATATATATATACATACATATATATATATATATATATACATATATATATATATATATTTATGTATATATACATATATATATGTACATATTTATATATATATATATATATACACACATATATATACATATATGGATGTGTGTGTGTGTGTGTGTGTGTGTGTGTGTGTATTGAAGTATGGAAGACAAATGAGTTGAAGGGTGTTGAACTAAACACAGAGAACAGTTGGAGTTTTATTCACTGACGTTTCGTCCTTACCAGGACATTCTCAAAGTACATACAATTTCAGAAAATGAATAGCTTATATACTTCATACTTGCCATGTCCCTCTCCCTCCATCTGCCTCCATACTCTCATCCGTTTTCTATACTTCTCATGTGACTCCGACCATGCCGCTTCTCCCTCCGTTCTCATTCATCCTCTTGACCTTGATGATCAAGGTCTGATAATTTTATGAACCCATCCCTATGGTTGATGCAGGGGTGGGAAATGATGTAGGCTGCCTCCATTATTTCCCTTTTCTTTTTCGCTAGACCTTTGCGGAGCACCTCTAACCTGTTCCAATCTGGAAGATGGCCACATTGGTCTAAATGAACCACTAGCGAGTTTGAGGTTCGGAGAGCTTTGACGTCATTTTTGTGTTCATATGTCCATAGATCTACTGATCTTCCTGTCTCTCCATAATATCCTAAAGAGCAACCACCACATGGTATATTGTAGACAACGCCTTTCTCTATACCTTTTTCTGTGTTATATTTAATCTTGCTCCTGACAACCTTTCCTAATTTCATACCCAACAGACAATTATCAGTTACAGAAAAACAAGCCCTTTCGCTTGGTATTAAAATTGACATCGGTGTGAATAAGAGAGGTTATACTGATTACTTAAAGAGAAACTATGGATGGAATGACAGTGACGTGGAAAAAGGTTTCAAACAAGGTCAAGTCACGTGCTTCCACGGTCTAGCCACGATCAGTGTTCCATACCCAGACGGCTCAGATTAGCCTTAGAGAAACTAGAAAGAGACGATGACATAATAATCACTAGTGCGGATAAAGGTGGGGAGTTGTCGTCATGAACAGGGTAGATTATGATACAAAAATGTTAAATTTATTCAGCGACACCACTGCATATGAGAAGAAACATATTGGATATGCAGCTTTAGAAGGGGAGACGTTTAAGAAGAGAGCAAGGAAGAAACTCGCAAGAACCAGCCGGGGGTGGGGTGGGGTGGGAAAGAGTTACTGGGTCTACTAGAGAGAGCCCCAAAACCACCCAGAATGCGGGGACTTCCGAAAACCCATAAATCAAACGTCCGATTAAGCCCAATCATCTCCGGTATCGAGAGCGCCCCGCACAGACCAGCCAAATGCTTAGCCAAACCACTATCACAGAGGCTAGGGTCTATAAGTAACGCGCATTTAATGCAATCTGTGGATCTGATCACGAGGTTACAAAATGTGGATCTTTCAGAAAAAGTGATGGCTAGTTATGATGTAACTGCGCTCTTTACGAATCTCGAGGTAGAAGGGGCGTTGGCAGCGGCAAAGAAGATGGCAGATAAATTGGATGAGAATGATTTACCAGTGGGGAAAAGTGATTACTTATAATTAGTGTGTGTGTGTGTGAGGTTTGGTTCCTGTTCAACGGGCAAGAATACGGACAATACCGAGGACTTGCTTTGGGTAGTCCTCTCAGTGCGGTTCTGGCCTCCTTGTATGTGGAAGTTTTAGAGACAGATGATTTCATAAGGATAATTAAATGGGAAAAGACACGCTTTGGCTGAGGTATGCGGACAACGTCATTGTCATCGCTCCGAGAGAGGTCCAATTAGATGGCAAACTGAGTAGATTGAATCGTGTCGAACAGAATATCCAGTTTACTGTCGAACACGTGGTGAATAACAAACTAGCTTTCTTGGATACGGTGATTTGGAGGAGAGGTGATATGGTG
>NC_134777.1:122494127-122499127 GCF_046742065.1 Oratosquilla oratoria
TTGCCAGGGATATCAGAAACCAACATGGCGAGCCCGCAATGGGTCCCGGGACTCGAACTCACGACCACTTTTTCCCCCTGATAAAATATTTATTTTTATTTCTGGTCTTCCGGCACTACTGGTTCAAAGAAAGGCATTTGAAAACCGATTAATACAATTCCATCATCGAGGTCTTTACATTGGCTGCCGACTGAGTGTAGCAAAGGCACAACTGAACCTAAATGAACGCTTAATCTTATTTTTCATTAAATATAATATTTTCTATTCCATTTCAGACATATTCCAAAATATATACACACTCCCAGCGGTTACCTATTAATTTATTCATTCATTTATTTACTTATTTATTTAGTTCTGCAGCCAAGGCAAATTTATTTTCATATTAAGTAGGTATATCGGGTTTAATTTCAAAGTTAAATGCATTTTTCACTGTCATATATTATCTATTATTCATTTTCAAATTTTTCATTGGTTAGTAAGTTTAGTTTGAATATATTTCTTTTCTTTGATGTTGCTTGTAATTTAATTTTTATTTAAAACGTTAACTAATACGTTTATATAACATGTTTATTATATTAGTTTGTTCTAAATGTTATACATCATTTTGTTTTTCATTCTAGTCTCGTACCTTTGTGTATGTGTGTGTGTGTAGGTGTGCGTGCGTGCGTGCGTGTGTGTGTGTGTGTGTGTGTGTGTGTGTATGTGCATGTGTGTGTGTATGTGCGTATCTGTATGTATGTGTTTGTGTGTGTATCAGTTAATCACTATATTGTGTTTTCATTCGTGTGAGAAATACTAATTAGTTTGGTCACCCTTGCCCAAAGCGCTAGGACAGCCAGTGCAAGTGACAGTCACTTGTATCAACCCGAATCGAACACTGCCACACACTGTGACAAGCGAGCTAGAAACCAACGCGTTACACTATTGTATGCTTTCAACAAATGTACAAATCCTTCAACTAACGTTTTGACGGTTATAACGGTTTTTAACCGTCATAACGGTTTTTAACGGTAATAATTCTTTTTACGGTCTCTCCCTTCTTGCCCGACCCTCCAGCTCTATGTATTGCTTTGCTCTTCTCCATTCTTAAATTTATTCACATCAATCACAACACATATTTCCCCCATTTTGCTCCCTCCTCCACCATTTCTCCTTCCATCCCCCGTTACCCCTCCCTTTCTCCCTCACTCCCCCATCGATGTTGGAGGATACAATCAAAATCGCATTGCCAAATTGAATATCCATCACTCACTTCTTCCGCCTTCTCTCCTCCATTTTCTTCTTATATTTTTCTCTTCCTTTTTTATGTATATATTTCAAAATCAGGCAGAGATAAAGAAAGAAGAAAGCAAAAAAATTCAATGATTCAATGTCACCCGTAACGGCTTTGAGAAGGAAAAGAAAAAAATATAAATAAATTCAAAGTTCAATGGTGCATGTCTTGAAATTCCACAAAAAGAATCACAGATGGGAAAATATGGCTCGTTTCACACGTATCGACTTTTAGCCGTCCACGACACGACGCCATGCTCTCAAATAACCATGGGTGTCTATGGACACTTTCACACGTGGTTGTGACGTGTAAAAGTGTCCATGGACACCCATGGTTATTTGAAGGCACGACGTCGTGTCGTGGACGGCGCACGGCGAAATGTTGATAAGTGTGAAACAAGTCTATCTATGAGGAAGAGAGTTCCGGAGCCTCATCATTTAAGGAAAGACAAAACGTTGTTCCTGAAAAAAATGTAGAAAAAAAAAAGAGGACAAGGCTATTAAGGAAATTTATGTTTTCCTAAGTAAAGGGTGAGAGACACGCAGCTCCCAACCTCTGAAGAAAAAACGGAAAAAAAAGAGAAAGAGAGAGAGAGAGAGAGAGAGAGAGAGAGAGAGAGAGAGAGAGAGAGAGAGAGAGAGAGAGAGAGAGAGAGAGAGAGAGAGAGAGAGAGACCGAGGATTATCAGTAAGAAGTATTGATAGGGTTTTCATCTTCCTACCCTTCTTCCTCCTCCTCCTCTTTCTATTCCCCTTCTTTCTTCCCCTCTTCCATCTCTCCTAACCCTCTTCCTGCTTCATCTCTTTCCCCTTTTCCTTTTCCACTATCTCCATCCTCCTCCTCTTTCTTCTATTTCCCATCTTTCTTTCCATCTTCCATCTCCACCATCAATTCCCTCTCATACTACTTATCTATTCCCTGCCCCCTTTTTCCTCCTGCACCTCCCATCCATCCACCTCATCCTCTTCTATTCCCAACATAATAGAGATGTTTATCTCTGCTTCACCAACGTTTCACAGATTCCAACGTTTTTTTCCCCTCTCGTAATTCACGTCTCCCCTTCTTCGCTCTTCATCTCTTTCAATTTCCATTCCAAATCCCCTTCCTCCCCTCTTCATTTTTCCCTTATAATACATATATCTATACATGTCCATTCATCTACATGCATAAGATTAAAACGTGCATATATATATATATATATATATATATATATATTATATATATATACATACATACATACATACACACACACACACACACACACACATATATCTATATATATATATATATATATATATATTCCTTTGAAAAAGCATACCTGCGAAACTATATATATATATATATATATATATATATACATATGTATTGCAACAGTTGTCTTACACCTTTTTACCATCATATATGGAGAGAAAAAACAAGGGTAGGGTCCAAATGACAAAAAAAAAAAACTAAACAAGCTTCCTCTCATAACATTACAATTCTCTTCAAACATAAACTACAGAGAAAAAAAAAGTTAAAGTAAAACAACCCAGACACGAGTGAACGACCATGCATGTTCCTAACAACCCTACCTTATTCTCAATATTAAAAAAAACACAATGAAATAAATAAAAAAAATAATAATAACAATGATAATCCAACTACTACTAATAGAATGAACTCTGCCTCTCTCAGAAAGCTTTATTACATATGGATCTACTAAATCCCTGGGCAGCGTGAATCGATTATCTGAGTCTCCACATATTTGAGCACATCAGGGTGACATTATGATTATAGTTACGATACAATATACATATTGTAAATCATTAAATAAAACACTACACAAAATTAATTATGATATGAGGGTGCCCCAACCTAAGTGTAGAGGGTAATAATGGTATTCTATATTAATGGTAATAATGGGTAATAATAAGTCGTTATAGAGAACTGTGCTGGGTGGAAGGTACGGGACCTCATCTACGGTACGATCTGGTCTTCAGGCCGCCTGACAGATCTGGTCTGATTCGACCAGATTGGATCGTGTGTGGACTGATCGGACAAACCCAAATCACTACCTACACGATCCAATCTGGTCGGATCAGATCAATCTCTACGGCGACCTTAAGACCAGATCGTACCGTGGATGGGGTACATTAGGGGATGGCGTATGTCGAGTGTGCACAATATAAAGATATACATATATAGAAATATACGAATAGATGTTTGCATATCCTCTACACTAAGAACAAGATAAATTATTTGAGAAAAGTACATTCAAGCAGTAAACTTCCTTCAGTTCCCTTCCCACAGTTGAACTGTTGAGAACATAAGAATGGAGGATACTACAGGAGACCATAAGACCTACACTAGGCAGTTCCATGTCCCTCACTACCTGTCACCCCCATTCATAATGTTATCTCATCTTCTCCAACCAACACTTTTCATCTCTCACTAAATAATTACTAAGTCTATTCCATTCGTTGACCACTCTGTTTGTAAACAAATCCTTGCCTGTTTCCTTTTCCTACGAGACCCAATTGCAAACGGTGAAGAGACATCTAGCGGAGGTAATATGAAACTGTCTCCATCGTTCCACTTTCATGTGTCTATGAATCCGAAAATGGAACGTGAGTGAAGCAGAGGAGACGAACAGAACTTGGATGTTGGTTCTCTTTATGTCAATATCCCTGTGTATTCTCTTTCCGCAAATACAGGGGACAATTGTTCATATTCTAAGAGTGGATATCTGTACTTACACACACATATACACGCATATACGCACATACATGCATGCACTCACGCACACACACATACACACGCACGCATGCACACACATGCATGCACCCACACACAAGAAATAAGTACATACATAAGCATATAGATATATATTTATATCTATGTATGTACGTACATAGATAATAAGAATATTAATGATGATTATGATGAATTATACTGAATAAGAAAAACTATTTCCCTGCATGAAAGATAGACTGCCAACAGTAAATTCGGTCCCTTTTTTCCTCCCTACATACTCCTCCCCAATTTTTTTTTTTTTTTTTTTACTTAATTTCTTCTTCCTCGTAACAGGCTTTTTAATTTGTTTTATTTTACCTTTTGTTCTTTATATATATATATATATATTTTTTTTTTTCTGCCAGGATGGACGCACACAAACAAGCTTGAGTACAATCAGGATTAAACGTTCCGAACATCTTAAGATTTTACTATGAATTTTTAATATTCGGAATGAAACGTTGAAAGGTGTGGATACTAACAGAGACACATTAACCTCTTGACTAACTAATTAATTAATTAATCAATTTGATTAATCAGATGTTAGCCTCTTATTGCTCAAGGGTTTATACTTCGGAAAAAAAATAAAGTTAATAAATCAATAAAAATAATTAAGGTAAATAAATAGAAAAACCACAACAAATAGAATATAATAATAGTCCCCCATGTACAAGACATTTATTGCATATAAATCTATACCAAATACACAGCAGGTAGAGGTTTAATCGCCTTAGTTAATTAACTAGAGCCCACAGGGAACTAACTACGTACACACACACACACACACACACACACACAAATTTATGAATATAAAATATCTTCCATTAGATCGAGAGCACTTTCACCAAACCTACGCTCGTGGGGTCCCCTGAATCTCAAACGGCCATTCCCCGAACACTCCAGTTTCCGAAAACTACAATAACGAGTCAAGATTACAGGATCTTTTCAATTACAG
>NC_134777.1:122501627-122521627 GCF_046742065.1 Oratosquilla oratoria
TTAACATTCCGTGTTTGTTGAGAGGAGGACCACCAACCAACCAATTAACCGAGAGGGGCTCTGCTGCCTCACAAGGTCGACTCAAAACGTGACGACCTTCAGACTGCCGAAGAAAAAAAAAAAAAAAAAAAAAAAAAAAAAAAAAAAAAAAAAAAAAAAAAAAAAAGTTGTTTGCTTTCCTTCCCCCATGGGGGGGGGGGAGAGAAAGAAAGAGAGAGAGAGAGAGAGAGAGAGAGAGAGAGAGAGAGAGAGAGAGAGAGAGAGAGAGAGAGAGAGAGAGAGAGAGAGAGAGAGAGAGAGAGAGAGAGAGAGAGGTAGATGAGGGTGTGTCCTAGACATAAGCTCTTTTACCTAGATATACCGAATTCTAGTATCATTCTCACGTAGAGAAAGCGACTAAAGTTCTCTAGAAAGATTCTAAGACTACTATCTGTTTGGACTGTTTACCTGTGTCGTGGTGTGGGTAGGACGCGCGCACACGAACAATTGCACACATACACACACAAAATACGTACACAGGAACAAGGCACAAAGAGACACATATATGATACACAGATATAAGACACATACATACACACATACAAAAACACTCATGCACAAGATACATAGAAACACGGCACAAATAGACAAATATACATGCACAGATATAACACACACACACACCACACACATATACAGCATTACCCATAGATCGGTCATACGAGCTCTGAGCTCTCATCCGGGAAGTTAATAACTGTCGATCACGAGTCCAACACGTGATCCAAGACCATGGTGAATCACACACACACACAACACTAAATCTAAAACTTAAAAAAAAAAAAAAAAGTTGCTTTCTTTAAGAGAGGAAAGCAAAACTTTCCTTGGGCGGGCTGAGGAAACTTTTGGGACAAACAAAGCGTTCAAGCACAGAGTATCCAATTCAGAGGAGTGTTTACACCCAACTTGGTGGTCGTTAACACCCCCATCCCTTCTAAGTCCCCCACCAGCCCTCTAGCCTCCTCTAAGACACCTATCCCCCCCATCCCCCAACCCTTATGAGCCTCCAACCCCTCCTAAATCCCCCTAACCCCATCACCCCTAAGACCCCCAACCCCCTATCCCCAACCCCCCTAAGAATATATATATATATATATATATATATATATATATATATATATATATATATACATATATACATACATATATGATCTCGTATTCGCTCATTTGTGGGCTCGAATCCCGCAGTCCTCTCCAATGTCCAGCAGTGGCTTTCACCTTCCCCACAAGTCCCCAAAACCTCATCAAGGGGCAAAAATTGACGGCTTCGGCCGCAGCTACTCAACGCCTCTTGGCGTCGGTTCCACAGTTTCTACTTAGTCTTGATTACAAAGGTGTTACCATTATTCTAGAACACAAAGTGTTTAACTTAGACAAAATATTTTGAAACAATGTGAAAGCGCATAGCCGCACTCCCTATCCTCCTCAAGGTAGCATATACATTCAATCTGTTTATATCCATAAAGATTTTTTAACAATGGAGGGGGGGAGGTGTGTGTGTGTGTGTGTGTGTGTGTGTGTGTGTGTGTGTGTGTGTGTGTATTTAACTAGTTGTATTATACGGGGAGGGAGCTATGCTCGTGGTGATCCATCTTTGTGTATGTGTGTGTGTGTGTGTGTGTGTGTGTGTGTGTGTGTGTGTGTGTGTGTGTGTGTGTGTGTGTGTGTGTGTGTGTGGAGCCTGAGTGTATTTCAAAGGGGGAAATGATTGTATTTCAGAGCGGGGAATGATTGTATTTCCAGGGCCGATCCCCCCCTTTCCCCCCTCCCCCCCAACGAGACCCAGAGTGGGATGCATCGCTTTCCCATCAGCCGAACCCGAGGCAGGTGGCGGGAGTGAGGATGGTACGCCGTGCAAGTGTCGATATGTCTTAATTACTCCCGACTGTCATGTTTCCGGGGTTGATATTGCATTGGACCCTTGGGCCGGTTCCAGGAAGTGGGTTCCCCCTTGCGATATAGCGATTCGTGGGTTGCGGTATTACAGACTGTGATGTCGCAGATTGCGATGTTATACGTTATAATATTGTGGCTTGCGACATTGCGATTTGTGGGTTGCGGTATTACATATTACGATATCGCAGATTGCGTTGTTATACGTTGTGATATTGCGGCCTGCGTCATTGTGATTTGTAGATTGCGGTATTACATATAGCGACATCGCAGATTGCGATGTTATACGTTGTGGTATTGCTGCTTGCGACCTTGCGGTTCGTGGGTTGCGGTATTACATATTGCGACATCGCATATTTCGATGTTATACGTTGTGATGTGACTTGCGACATTGCGATTTATGGGTTGCGGTATTACATATTGCGATATCGCAGGTTACGATATTATACGTTGTGATATTGCGGCTTGTGACATTGTAGATTATGACATCGCTGATTTCGACCTCACATGTTGGGATGTTATACATTGTAATATTGCGGTTTGCGACATTATAAATTACGACATAGAAAATTGCGACGTTATACATTTACAGCATTATTTATTGCGACATCGCAAGTTTCGATATCGTAGATTGCGACATCGAAAACTGCGACATAAAAAATTGCGACATTGCAGATTGCGACATAAAAAATACGACATTGGTGGTTGAGACATCGCAGAGTGCGACATCGAAAATTGCGACATCGCACAGTGAGACATCGCAGATTACGACGTCGTATATTGTAACATTGTCCCTTGCAACGCTTCTGAATGTTTCGGAGCTATAAACTTTCAGATTTCAATTCATTTACAAGAACGAGTTAATTTCAGTTCAACAAGGCCCATATACAATGACACATTCTTTATATTCTATTCTGGCTAACAGCACACGTTTTTCCACATACGAATAGTCTTTAGGAATCTGACATCATCGATGACGTCACTGACCTAACAATGACGTCACTGACCTAACGGTGACGTCACGCGGGTCACAAATTTGCCCCCCCCCCGACCCGGCGGCGGTCTTCACATGTTTCATTCTGTCGCCAGACGATTTGATTCATCTAAGATTTCCCCTTACTAAGGATGATAATTAATCGATCATCTTTCCAACAAGGATGTTCTTTATCTTTTTAATATCAGGCGATTTTTATTAATTTATTCATTATTTTATTTTATTTTGTTTATTCATTAATTTATTTATTGATCTTATTTACTTATTCACACACACACACACACACACACACACACACACACACACACACACACACACACACACACACACACACACATATGACATGTATATATATATATATATTTTTTTTTTCACAGTTCAAGACAAAAACCCACGTCCAGATTCCACCTTTTTGGTGGGATTTTGTCCCCCAAGGATAGAAGCGCTGGTTCTCTTCCTCATTTTTCTTCGTCTCGAAACCTACTCCCCGTGATTGCTTTGGGTTTCCAGCCCCACCTCTCCCTCCCCCTCCCCCTCTCCCTCCCCCTCCCCCTCCCTCCCTCATTCTCTCCTTCACTGCCTCTTCGCTTCGGAGCTCGCTTCATTGGCCATGCTTGCTCATTTACTCTCGCTTCGCCTAGCCTCGCTTGGCCTCGCTTGGCTTCGCTTGGCTTCCCTTGGCTTCGCTAGGCTTCGCTTGGTCTCGCTTGGCTTCGCTTGGCTTTGCTTGGTCTCGCTTGGCTTCGCTTGGCTTCGTCTCGATTGTCACTAATTTCGTCAGTCTGTTCTATGGAATATTATTATATTTGAAAGGAAAACAGATTTCTTCTAAACTATATTAGTAAGTTTCTAACTAATGTTAATTAGTGTTTCTCTAACTTATATATCGGCAACTCCTGTGTTCCTCCAACCTATGACTTTTCGTTCGCTCCTGTATCCTATAACTGTTCGCGTGCTTCCAGCCTATGCCTATTTGTTCCATATTCCTGTGACCTATGTCTACTAGCCTCATGTCCCTCTAACCTATGTCGATTGCTCTTGTATTCTTGTAACCTATGTCATTTAGTTAAGTCTAACTCTAACCTATATTAAGTCTTCCTCTAACCTATGTTAATCAGTTTAACATACCTTAACTCGTTTCCATTTCTACCTTTCTCCTTCACTCTCCGTCCCTTCTCTTCCTTTCCACCCCTTCCTATTCCATCCTCCTTCCCTCCCATTTCCTTCTCTCCCCTCCCTTCTCCTCCTCTTCTCCCCTCCCTCACCTCGTTTGGGGTAATGACTGTTCTGAGTTTGATGAAGTTAATTTTTTGGGCGAATTTAGTGACATTCCTACGAACCAAGTTACTAAGTTATAAAGTTTTTTCTATGACTGTAATCTTAAAAAAAAAAAAAAAGAAAAAAAAAAAAAAGAAAAAAAAAAAAAAAATTTAAAAAAAAAATAAAAAAAAAAGAAAGAAAAAAAAAAAAATTAATAATAATAATAATAATGAAAATCATATGACTTTACCTCTCCTTGAAGGATAGGATCGCTAGTTGCTGTTGATATAATAGAAAAAATATATATATATACTTCCTCTCCTTCATTTACCTCCTTCTCTATCCCTTCACGTCACATCGTCCCACCTTCCCTTTCCCTTCCCTTCCCTTCCCTCCCTCTCTTCTTATCTCCCACCCTATGTCTCCCCTTCATCTCCCTCTTAATCCCTCTCCTTACATCACAACCTCTTCCTCTTCCCTCTCCCTTCCTATCCCTCCCCATATCTCGGTTGAGCACACACAACACGCATACACAAACACACACACACATGGTCGGTGAAATGGCAAATGGACTTCAATATCTCACAGTGCAGTGTGTTAAACGTAGGTTTACACAACCCAGAAAACAGATATAGCTTGGATAACACATTTTTTAGAGAAAACTGAGTGCGGGAGAGACTTGGGGGTGCTAGTGAGTCCTGACCTTAAATTCAGGAAACAGTGCATTGGCGCCAGGAATAGAGCTGGTAGAGTATTAGGTTTCATTGCTAGGATCGTTACGAATAAAAGTGTAAAGGTAGTTATCAAACTCTATCTGGCGTTAGTTAGACCCATCCTTGACTATGTGGTACAGTCTTGGTCTCTGTCCTACAGAATGGATATAAATTCATTAGAATCGGTACAAAGGAGAAAGACCAAAAATGATACATGGGCTCAGGAATTTACCTTACGAGACTAAGCTTTGGCACCTTAATCTACACTCTCTAGAGGTGTTCAAGTGGATCAAGTGCTTTAACAAGAGTGATGCTGACAAGGTCATCATATTAAGACAAAGGGGCAGGACTCGCAGTAATGGACTTAAAGTGGACAAATTAAGATTTGAGAAGGAAATAGGCAAGAACCGGTTCACTAATAGTGGTCAACGAATGGAATAGACTTAGTAACCATGTAGTGAGCGCTGAAACTATCGTTTTAAAATAAAGACAATTTTATGGATGGGGGAAATAGGTGGTAATGGACATGGAGCTGCCTAATGTAGGCCTTATGGTCTCCTGCAGTCTTCTTCTTTCTTATGTTATGTACACACACACACACACACACACACACACACACACACACACACACACACACACACACACACACACACACACACACACACACACACGGACACACGCACGCATGCACACTCCAGCTCACCTATTTTTTGTTTACATTCGTGACGTCATATTTGAACGAATCCCTTTGGTGTTTATCTGAATGAACAACTTTTGCGCGTAGGGCTCGCCAATCCAGTCATGTTTGTTCACTAGCTTTCGTACATTTTTCATTTTGTTTCGCTCGCTCAGGCACTGTGGAGGCGTTTATCGTAGTGGCTTTAATTGATCTGTTGGAGGTGTATCTATGTTTGTCGAGGAAATTGGCTTGTGGTGCTCGGCCAGACGATTTATTCGTGGAGACAAATGAACGCGAATTTCTGTTTTACATCTCTAACGAATGCAGCGTGGGTTGTTTACATAACAAAAGATACATCTCCATTCCCGACCTTTATCAAATGCTCCAATAACTTTCGAGTCTTGTTTCTGGTCCCAAGTCCCTCAAGATAGTCTCTGATTGGCTGAAGATTTGAAGGCCAAAAGATCTTTTGAGCTTTAATCAAATCATCTCTTGCTAGCCAAAATAAAATCATCAAAGATCTGACCAAGCTTTACTGGGTTAAATCAAGGGAAGTTTTACGATGGTATTCTTAAAAAAATCTTTCTTTATATAAATCTTTGGAAGGAAAACATTTATATAAAGAAAGATTTTTTTAAGAATACCCTGACTTATATAAATGCTTGGAAGGGAAAGATTTATACAAGGATTTTTTTTTTTAAGAATACCACTGTTAGACCTTCCAGAGCAAGCGGTGGTCCCTCTTAGCTGAATAAAATCGTCTGTGTATTTGAAGAAACAAACGGGTAAAACATCTTGGCTAGTCACTCACCTCACAAGTCGGTGGTGGCAACCAATGCCTTTCAATTGTCGGTTACGGCAACGAATCCTTTGGTCTTATCGTAGTACACACACACACACACACACACACACACACACACACACACACACACACACACTACACATATCACAACACCGTAAAAGTCTACAAAGCTCTCAAAGGCAACACACACACACACACACACACACACACACACACACACACACACACACACACACACACACATACACACACACACCACAAAAGCCAATAAAACCCTTATACGTAACACAAACAAAACACTCGGCGTGCGAGTCTGAAAAGGCTTCACAGTTGGTACCCCTGACTACGACCGCAGTCATACGCGTAGTACAGATGCGAGATGTATATTCAAAGCCATAATCAGTCTTGCCAACACAAACACACAAGTCTCAAGCCTATGGCCTTCCCAGTATGGGCTGCAACAGCTGCAACTGTTTACATTAGAGAAACAAGACTTTCCGTATTTGACAAACCCGTACACGGGTTATAAAATGAATACATGCATATATACGGTACACATACACAGTACATATATAAACAATTATATACATGAAGGAATGAATATACTGTATACACATATATTTAATAGATGTCTACCAAGCGAAACGTTGTACTAATAAAGGCTTCTCCGTCCTTACAGGGCGTTTCTTTTGATGAATAAATAAGTCAACAATTAATTGCATAGAATACAAAAAAAAGTGACATACACACACACACACACACACACACACACACACACACACACACACACACACACACACACACACACACACACACACACACACACACAGACACACACACACACACACACACACACATATATATATATATATATATATATATATATATATATATATATATATATATATGACGTAAGTGGAGTAGGAAACACAAGAGTCTTAGTCTGAGTTTATTCCTGCCTAGTTTCGCAGGTATGCTTTTTCAAAAGTATGTTTTTTCGTTCCTTTGAAAAAGTATACCTGCGAAACTAGTCAGGAATAAATTCAGACTAAGACTCTTGTGTTTCCTACTCCACTTACGTCAATCTGTCAGAATGTCTCAACAAATATACATGTATATATATATATATGTATACATATATATATATATATATATATATATATATATAAGACACACAAATGAACATGTTAGTTTAAATGAACCAAACGTAGTTACAGCCGACAAGCAACACGGAGCTTATCACCCGGAGCCAACAGGCCCAGGCGGACATAGTCGATAGTACAACCCTGTTTACATAACAAAATCCCCGAAACGGCGCGCGCCCGCCCGGATTATACAACAACAACGATGTAGGCGTGCTGTATCCGGGTACGCACCAGGGTTCTGGAATGGCTTCTGGCTCCCGGATGTACTGCGTGGTACCGGGAACTGTATAGCTTGGAGTTCCTACTTGTATTACATTCGTTACTGGAATGGCCTTTTCTTGAATGCCTTGTGACTTTATAAATTTGGGAGTACAGGGAGTCCTTAATTTGGAGGACTTTAGATTGCACGAATTCAAAATAGCACGGTGTCAAAAAATATTGTTTCTCTCATATTACACAGATTTCTTGAAGTAACACGATTTCAAGAAAATACGAGTAATTGTTTGTTTTATTTCCAAAAATTCCCATCCTTTAACATAGCGTATGTACAGTTTACTCCAGTAATGGGGGGTGATCATCCTTACATTGCACGAATTTTACTTTACACGGTCCCTTCTGGAACGCATCCATCGTGCAAATCAAGGGATCCCTTTACTGAAATTGTGCCCAATTCGGTTACGATTTAAATCACAAAAGATAACTCGTTTGGTAAAAACAAAAGAGAGACTAAACAACCATCTTTAAGCACTGAACGGTGTTGGGAATCGAGCCCAGACCGTGGCGGATACGACGACAAGATTTATTTTCAGCTGACGACATGACGTAATCCTTTTGTCCGTTACTTTAACCAACACTTCGGTTTGAATTTAAACCATTAACGCATTTCCCTTTTCCGTTATTTTTAATCGACGCCTCCATTTGAATGAAAACCGTTAACGTATTTCCTTTTCCGTTACTTTCAAACCGATGTTTCAGTTTGAATTCAAACCGCTAACGTATTTCCTTTTCCTCGTTATTTCTATCCGGTACCTCGATTTTAACGAAAAAACGTTAACTGAATTCCTTTTTCGCTTACTTCTAATCGACACGTTCGTTTGAATTCAAACCGTTAACGTAGTCCTATTGTCCGTTACTTCTAACCGACGCGCCGTTTTGAATTCAAATCAATCAGTTTCAATTTCCCGTAGACAGTGTCGGTACAGTACAGGTCCAGGTAATTTCTGTTTCCCTCTTTCCCCTTCACTTCCCTTTCCCTTCCTCTTCCCTACTCTTTCCTATTAATTTTCCCTTCCTGTCCTTCTTCCCTTTCGTTTCTTCCTTTCCCCTTCCCTTTTCCTTCATCCTTCCTATTCATTTCCCTTCCCCTTCCTTTCCTCTTCCCTTCCTTTTTCTCCTTTCCCTTCACTTCTCTTTCCTTTCCCCTTTCCTTTCCGCCCTCTCTCTCCGTCTTCTCTTCCCCACTTTTCAATCCTCCATTTTCTTTTCTGTTTCCTATTTCCCGTTTTCTCTCTACTCTCAGTGCGAGGCCACCCCTCCCCCACCACCCTCTGAATGGAATCGTCCAACACTGAACCAGACTAAAATTTCTGAAGTATGCCACCTGAGAGGGAGAGAGAGAGAGAGAGAGAGAGAGAGAGAGAGAGAGAGAGAGAGAGAGAGAGAGAGAGAGAGAGAGAGAGAGAGAGAGAGAAGGGAGAGAGAGCGAGTGAGAGATGGGTACACAGTTATAATAACCTAATCTCCTTGTTTACAAACCCGATTTTGTTGCTTATAACTAGGTCAAAAAAAAAAAAAAAGAGAGAGAGAGAGAGAGAGAGAGAGAAAGATCTGGGTACACATCTGGGTAAACAAGTGGACAAGGTCATTATGATGACCTTATCGCCTTGTTTACAAACCAGACTCTCTTGCTCATAACTAGGTCAGACATCGCGTCAATCGTTTCCAATCCATCCTATTCATGTGGCCGAACACATTTCGGGAGTGGCGTCCTCCTTGTAGTTGCCGTCCAGTGATTTATTCACTTACGGACCTCCGGCCTGGAGAGGGGGCGGCTCGAGCGAGACCCCCCTCCCCTCCAGGCCCGGATCCGACCCCTCAGCCGGATAAAATCGGATACTTTTTGGACAGAAGCTTCAGAATCAACGTCTATTCCCGGATATTCCCTCTCTCTCTCTCTCTCTTTTCTTATCGCATACTCTCTCACACACGACTCGTGGTGCTGTGGTTATAGTTCCCCGCCGCTACTACGGAGGTCCGGGTTCGAATCCCGCCCAGGGATGAAATAATTTCAGTATCGCTGCCCTGCGAGTCGTTACTCCAACTCTCGTGGGCAGGGAGCTGGGTGTGTGCGTGCGTGTAAGGTCACAGCATTGCCCGTAGATCGGTCATATATGAGCTCTGAGCTCTTCCGGGAGGGAAATAGCTGTTGATCACGAGTCCAACACGTGATCCAAGACCATGGTGAATCACACACACACACACATAAGTTTACTGTGAGAAAACAGAGACGGGATCCCATGAGCATAGCTCTATTCTGTATATTAGGTAGATATCATTATGTAAATGCAGAAACTCAACACAAATGGGGTATATTTATGTCAGTTATATTCTTTGTGAGAGTTATATCGCCTGATTGTTTTGTTTAATTATGACAAATTAAGACAACTGTGGCCGTTAAAATGCATCCGCCTTAACGGTTTTAATCACCCAAACCGTTAGAACCGTTACATCAGTCCTAACGGTTTTAACCGTCTAAACCACTACATCCGCCCTGTTTTAACCTTCTCAACCGTTACACTCGCCCTAACGGTTTTGACCTAACAAACCGTTGGGACCGTTACACCCGCCCTACTGGTTTTAAATGTCTAAAATGTTAGATATTCCCAAACGGTTTTAACCATCTCAGCAGTTAAATATGTCCTAACATTTTTAACCGTCTAAACGTTTAGATCTGCCCTAATATCTTAACCGTCTAGAGAGTTAGATTTGCACTAACGGTTAAAACCATTTAAACAGATATATCTGCCCTAAAAAAATTAACCGTTTAAATCGTTCGACATGGCCTAGCGGTTTTAACCGTCTAAACAGCTAAGTCTGCCCTAACATTTTTTACTTCGAAATCATTAGGACCGCCGCAATAGCCCTCATGGTTTTAACCATCTAAACCGTTACATCCGCTCTAACGGTTTTAACCATCAAAACCGTTACACCCGCCCTAACGGTTTTAACTGCCTGGACCGTGGGTGGCTGAGTTTGGCCGACGATGTCCCTCATCCCAGTGAGGACCATTACGTCATTTCCGGAACGGGAGAGACCCAATTTGACCCAAGTAATGGCGATGACGTCACCACTAAAAGTAATGGGGATGAGGGAGATGGTTGGCGATGGGGGGAGAAGCCGCAGATGGTGGTGACCGAGTGTCCAGTGGTGGAGAAAGAGGTGGTGATGATGATGTCCATTGTGGTAATGGTGGGAACTTGGGGGAAATGGGATTATTGGTCGGGGGGGGGATAGGGAATGGGGAAGGGGGATTTTGTCCTTGCTAAACTGATTGCATAATTCTTCGACAACAAGGAGATAATGGGTTGTTGGGTCAATGTAGAAAGACATGTTCAGTGTGATGTTCGCGTCTGGGACTACCATAGTGCGCTTGTGGAGTAATTCGAAATGTGCTGATCTCACATTTGCTTAGTTGTGGGTTCGAATCCCGCACTCCTTTCTCCGATTCCCAGAAGTGACCGTTACCTGCTCCAACAGTCCACGTGTATAGGGAAAAAGGTGACGGCTTCAGCCGCAGATACTTAGTGCCTCCTGGCGTAGGCTCCTCAACTTTACCTTTATTATTTTGGAGTTCGATGGTGACCTGAACGAGGTCGTACTAGTGAGGGTCTTCGGCTCCTCCTCCTCCTCCTCCTCCTCCTCTTCTTCTTCGTCTTCTTCTTCTTATCATTATTATTCGTCTTCTTCTTCGCCTTCTTAATCTACTTCTTCACATACTTGTTCTTCGTCTTCTTCCTCTCCATTGTCTTCTTTTTAGTCTTCCCTCTCTTATTTTTTTTTTTTCGTCTTCGTCTTCTACTTCTTCCATGGACTAAACTCGGGGACCACAGATCAATTCCCGCAAATGAAAGTAAACTTTACGTCTTGTTCGAAAAAAAAAAAAAAAAAAAAGTTGGCTTAACTTTTTCCTCCGCGGGTACTCCACTTCTCGGAAAAGCGGTTTCAATTCTTTTTTCAAATGTATTGGATCAAATTATGTGGTTGAGCACCTTTCTCTATCCCCACCACCATCACCACCACCACTACCACCACCACAAAAAAAAAAATAAAAAAAAAAATAAAAAAAAAATCGTGGGCAGTGACCACCCCGCTCCGCTCTTCAGCTGAATAAAATCGTCTGCCGTATTTCTTTGTCTTACCAGTTATGCAGGGAGATAGCCTCAGCCGCTTCTGCCCGAAATTTACAAGCGACAGAAAGACCATTAACCCCTTCAATCCAGTGACACCCTGTACACATTTTCTTTTACTTAAAAACAAACAACTAAACACAACTAACAGGGGGAGGGGAGATGGGGGGGGGGCAGATTCAGACCTTACCGGGGTTTTGATCAAACGGGACCCTCCTTCGATAAAACCCTCCCCCCCCAGTGGGAAGGAGGGAGGGAGGGAGGGAAGGAGACGGGTGGCGCGCGTAACCGAATTGAAGATATTCAGGGGGAAATTTATTTGGCATTATCAGATTGGACCGCGGATTGATAACCCCCACGATTTCATTCAGGGCGCGACCAATGGTCTTGTGGGACTTGGTGAAAAAATGTCCCCATTAATCTCTCTATATTTCTTCTCCTATCGGTTTTTCTCCACCCCAGTTGGGGAGGGGTTGCCTCTCTGCGGCTGTGGGAATTGTGTTAACAGCGACCATAATTCTTTCGAGATTTAGAGCGAGTCAGAATGATAAAGCGTGAAGGTCGAGAGGAAACCTTTTGGTCCATAACAAAGCCGGAGTTTGCCAACAAGACTTAAAGAACACAGAGCCGATGTCCGTCACCACCGCAACACCACCGTATTCGTGAACCATAGTGAAGAAAAAGGTCACCTACCAAAATGCGATGAAGCAGATATATTACACTACAATCTCAGTAACAAACATAGGAAAATTGTAGAAGCCATATACATAGCCACAAATAAATGCACAAATAATAGATTAGGGGATATTAAATTATCAAAAATAACAGCACTCCATGCAGCAACAGAATGGAAGAAGACAGGACATCAGATCACCCGCAGCACCACACAGAACGCTAGTCCGACCAGTCCACACGATTTCGAGGCCCCGTGAACAGGAACTGACACATCCTCATACTCTCTTTCTCCTCACATTTTGTATTTAATGTCAGTTGTTCTGTAGTGCAAACATTCTTTCTGAGGAAGCACCACTGTGCGAAACTTGTCAAAGAATAAACTCTGGTTCAACTTGTGTTTCCCTCTACTCTTCTTACAACCTGTCAGGATGTCTTCACATTTATATATATATATATATATATATATATATATATATATATATATATATATATATATATATATATATATATATGCAAGGTTGTCCACGAAGAAAAACTATTAAAACAGAGCGCTTTCGTGTATTCACATCTTCAGTGCAAATAATACAAGTATTATTTGCACTGAAGATGTAAATACACGAAAGCGCTCTGTTTTAATAGTTTTTCTTTGTGGACAACCTTGTATTTTCAAGAACACACGCTTCCAGTGTTTCTCCTGCATACACACACACACACACACACACACACACACACACACACACACACACATGTATATATATATATATATATATATATATATATATATATATATATATATATATGATGGCGTTGAAAAAGGAAATGCTGAGTATCTGACGCGCAATATTTCAATGTAGAAAAATTCCTAAGAGTACCAGTTCCTGTATGCGCGTGGAAATGAATGCCCGAGTGACGCTCAGTATGTAACCCAGGGGTCATCCAGGCATCTACCCGTGTCGGTCTTTTCCCCGTAAACAGTGTTCTCGTATCTGTTGTCTTGGACGAGGACGTCGAGGACGTCGAGGAACAGGATCTTGTGTGTACTGAGTTCGTGGGGGGCGAGATGTAATAAAGAGTCTGTTTCCATTGGCTGGACTGAAGACCACTCAGGTGGGGCTCATTCCTGACTTCGATGTCGTCGATAGATCTACAACGGGTGAAGGGTCTTGCAGTAATTTGTTCTCTTGGGTGCACTTGTTGAAGTCGGCAAAAGTACACCCTAAGGGTGACTTATTCATGACACCCTCCACTTCCAAGTATTGCTGGCCCGGTGGGCTTCTGAAGGAAGGCTTAGTCATGTAGACAAGTAGATTTTCAATATATGTATATGTGTATATATATATTTATATACATATATATATATATATATATATATATATATATATATATATATATAATATTCTCCATTTTGGTTCAGTTAGGTTACATTAAGTTAGGTTTGAATATGATATTCCGAAATATTGGCTGAAAAAATATATATATTATATCGAAGTAAATATAATTGTCTTTATTTACTGAGGGGAAAGAAGGGGAATAGAGTAAGGGATGGGAGAGAAAAGCAGGAAAAAATTGGGAGCAGAAAAAGGGAAAAGAAGGGAAACGGAAAGGGAAGGAGATAGGGAGAGAGGAAGGAAAGGAGGGAAGAAGGTAGGAGGAAGGGAGTGAGGAGGAAGGGAAGAGGGAGGGAGGGAGGGAGGGAGGGAGGGAGGGAGAGAGGGAGGGAAGGAGGGAGAGAGGGAGGGAAGGAGGGAGGTAGGAGGGGAGGGAGGAAGAAAGTGAGGAAGGGAGAAAGGGATGACGGAAGGAGGAAAAAAGGGAGGGAGAGAGAGAGAGAAAAGGAGGGAGGGAAGGAGGAAATGAAGAAAGGGGGGAGGGAGGGAGGGAGGGAGAGAAGGAAGGAGAGAGGAAGGGAGAAGACTGATGGGCTTAGATAAGGAAGTTTGTGAGGAGAATTGGTGGAGAATGAGGGAAGTTTTTGGTGGAGGAAGCTGGAGAGACGGCAACAGGAAATCGTACATACAGAGAGTGATTGCCCCCAAAGAGGAAGAGGAGGAGGAGGAGGAGGAGAGGAGGAGAGGAGGAAAGAAGAAGAGATGAAGGATGTATGAGGAGGAAGAGAGAGGAGAGAGGAGGAAAGAAAGGGAAAGATGAGGAGGAGGAGGGAAGGGAGAAGGAAGAGGAGGAGCAGCAGGAGGAGGAGGGAAAAAGGAGAAGGAAGAAGAGGTGGAGGAATAGGGGACGAGGAGGAGGAGGAGGGAGAGGAGGAGGAGGAGAAGGAGGAGAAGGAGGAGAGGGAGGAGAAAGATGAGGAGGAAGAGGAGGGGAGGAGGAGGAAGAGGAAGAGGGAGGAGGAGGGGGTGGTGGTGGAGGAGGAGGAGGAGGAGGAGGAGGAGGAGGAGGAGAGGTGCAAATATGAGTTGGCGTACGGGAGAATATAACATAACGCTGAGAGCAACTGAGAGAAGGAGAGAAACGTAGAGGAGAGTTAGAGTAATGAATTTGTAGAGAGAA
The DNA here is from genome assembly GCF_046742065.1 of Oratosquilla oratoria. Lineage (NCBI taxonomy): Eukaryota > Metazoa > Arthropoda > Malacostraca > Stomatopoda > Squillidae > Oratosquilla > Oratosquilla oratoria. The sequence continues at coordinate 122,516,739 of NC_134777.1, forward strand.
GAAAGAAGGAAGTGAGAAACCATGATGGCCTCCCCCCCCCAAAAAAAAAAAAAAAAAAAAAAATATATATATATATATATATATATATATATATTAAAAAAAGAAAAAAAATAATAATAATAAATAAAAGCGGCCTAATGGCACATACATCACAGAATAATTCTGGCTAATGGCAGGCGAGTCTACCGGGCCGGACATTTGCCTTCCTGGAAGCCACAATGGAGGAAGAAGAAGGAGAAAATGAAGAAGAGGAAGAAAAAGATGAAGAAGATGAAGATGAAAAAGAAAAGGAAGACAAAGAGGAATAAAAAGTAGAAGATGAAGAAGAAAAGGAAGAAGAGGAAGAAAAAGAAGAGGAAGAAGATGGGGAAGATGAAAAAAGAATAAGAAGTAGAAAAAGATGAAGAAATAGAAGATGAAGAAGAAGAGGAAGAAGAGGAAGAAGAAAAAAACGAGGAAGAGGAAGAAGAGGAAGAAAAACAAAACAGAAGATCAAGATTTCTCTTGGAGATCTCTCCGAGCATTAACGTTATTCTTAGTTTCTGGGAGACAATTCCCACTCACTGCAGGTCTCTATGTTCACTGAGACCTCCTGGAGATCCACGCTCTTGTCTCCTCGTTTTGGGAGACATCTGCGGCCACGGAAGCAGATCTCTATCTCTCTATCTCTCCTTCTCTCTCTCTCTCTCTCTCTCTCTCTCTCTCTCTCTATTTTTTTTTTTTTTTTTTTTTTTTTTTTTGAGAAGTTGAAACGAAAATATTCTTCCAGCTCAGGAAGGTCTCAAGACCAAACAGGCTTCCAAGACTCTTTCCAGAAAGATGTGGAAGACCTCTTGTAGGAATCAAAGACTGAGTATCCAGAGGAACTTCCGAGGTCTCATAAGACCCAGATTTTTTTTTCTTTCTTTCTTTTTTTTTAGAGTTAGATCCCCACTATGTTACCTGAGCCTGTTCGTGTACGTAGGGTTGAGGTGACGACTTCGGCCGAGGTTTTGTGCCTCTTGGAACTAGTGCCTTACTCTCTGCAAGTCTTTACCCATTCCAGTTTCTCTTTCTTCCTCCTTTCCATTCGTTCCCCGCCTGGATTTGATCCTTTTCCTCTTTTGTGGTTTTATCTCTCCCCCTCCCCCTCCTCCGGACATTCAGGGAGCCCCCCTTCCCTCTCCCTCCTCCCCCGGACATTCAGGGAGTCCTCCTCCCCCTCCCCCCTCCCCGGACATTCCTCCCTCTCTCCCCTCCCCAGGACATTCAGGGAGCCCCCCCTCCCCTCCCCCGGACATTCATGGAGCCCCCCTCCCTCTCTCCTTTCCCCCGGGCATTCAGGGAGCCCCCATCCCTCTCCCCCCCGGACATTCAGGGAGTCCCCCTCCCTCTCCCCACTCCCCCGGACATTCAGGGAGCCCCCATCCCTCTCCCCCTCCTTTGGACATTCAGGGAGCCCCCATACCCCGGATATTCAGGGACCCCCCTCCCCCTCCCCCTCACATTCAGGGAGCCCCCCTCCCCCTCCCCCTACCCCCCCTCCGACCTCTTCTTCCACAACCCCAAAATAACCTGTCAGCGGGGGAACCGCATTCATTATCCCGCGCGGACACGAAAAGCACCTCGCGGTTAACCGCTGAGTTATAATCCCCCGGTGATGGACGACCAAGGCCACGCCGGTCTTGCCTTCGATTCTAGATGTCGGGTGGTTTTCTTCTCTTCCTCAGAGAAGTCGCCTCCACAGCAAAACTCTATTTACAAAAATCCATACATATGAGGAAAAACACACCCACACCCATATATATATATATATATATATATATATATATATATATTATATATATATATATATATATATATATATATACATATATATATATACATATATATATATACATACATATATATATATAACATATATATATATATATATATATATATATATATATATAAATATAAATATATATATATGTATATATATTAGACAGACGAAGATAAATCATTGCTGTTTCTGCATTATTTACTTTGTTATTAAAATCTTCTACATCGCTATTTGATTTACGTAGTTTGATTAGTGGATTGCCAAGTAGTTATCGGTACACTGCCTTAACGTTTCGTCTTTTATTGGGAACATCATCAGGTTGAATCTATAAAAGTATTTGATTTGTACTTGTTACACTCACATATTTCACACCTTTAGATTAGATTAGAGTGTCGCTACTTAGGTCGGAAATAGAGGTAACGGCAGTTCGAATTTACCGCCAGCGAGTTGGACCAAGGGCATGGTTCATTTAATTCCACGCTACAAAGTCCTCTGTAAGGGGCATCGTCCTAGCCTCCTGATAGGGTAAATTCACAACGTTAAACTGGACTATTATTAACAATACATCGTGGAAATCTAAATTATTATACGAGTTAAGGACAGGGTCATTTGCCAGATGTACAATCTGCTCCATTTCGACGTGAAGCTTGTCACAGTGTCCTTTGAGTGATGTGGCAACAGCGGGATTGTTTACATTGTAAAATGTTATGAATAACCGTACTACCGATGACGCGTACTACGTTCATTCATGGTATACAAGTAAACAATTCCCATGTTGCCAAGTCGACCAAATGACACTGAGGCCAACTTCGCGCGGAAGTGCTGAGAACTGTACACAGCTTCGGGGAAGAAGAAAAAGAAAATAAGGAGGGTTTAGATTTGGGGTGATTCTTTGCTATGCGTAGAGAGAGGGACTTGAAATAGGGAGCATGTCTAGAGCAGTTGATTTCCCTATTAGGGACTTTGAAGTACATTTCTTCCCAATTTGGGACGCGTGAGGGAGTGAGGGAGAGAAATGGGAGGAGAAACAGAAACTGAAGGTGAAAGGGAAGAGAGGCGACAAGAGAGATGAAGGAGGAGGAAATGGAGAGTGGGAAGAGAGAGAAAAGAGTAAAGAGAAAGAAAGGGCTAAAAAGAGTTAAAAGTAGGGAAATGGTGAGAGGGAAAAGGGAGGTTGAAGAGATAGCAGAGGGAAGATGAGAAAAGGGAAAGGAAAGGGAAAATTAAGGGAAAGGAAGGGAAGGAAAGAGAGAGAAGGTAGGAAAGAGAGAGATGGGAGAGTGGGGAAGGAAAGGGAGAGGCGAGAGAATATGAAGGAGAGGAGACAGAAGAGGTGGAGAAGAGGAAAGGGAATGGAAAGAAAGGAAAGGGACAATAAGAAGGAAAAGAGTAGAGGAAAATAGAGAGAGGACTGGAAAAAGGAAGAAGAAAGTAGATGAATGGGAAGGAAAATGACGAGAAGAGAACGAAAGAGAAGGGAAAGGAAAAAGAAAGGAAGGGAAGGGAAGGAAAGGGAAGGAAAGGGTAGGAAAGGGAAGGAAAGAAAATGGAAGAAACGAAGAAAAGAACGAGGGGAAGAAATGAGATGGGGAAAGGAAAGAAAAGAGTAGGGAAGGAAATTGATGGAAGCAAAGGGAAGGAGAGGGGAGGGAAGGAGACGGAAGGGTAGGGAAGGGGAGGGAAGAGGAGGGAAGGGAAGCTAAGGGGACGTAAGGGGAGAGAAGTGAGGTGAAGGGGAGAGAAGAGAAGGGGAGGGAAGAGGAGGGAAGAGGAGGGAGGAGGAGGGAAGAGGAGGGAAGAGGAGGGAAGAGAAGGGAAGGGAAGTGAGTTGAGGTGAAGGGGTAATGCAGATGGATAGCCCGCAACCGGTAATCACGCTCTTCGGCGGCCCGGTGGGGTGGGGGGTCGGCACACTCCCCCCCTTTTCCCCCTTCCCCCGCCCCCCCTCCCGACCCTGATGTTTTTGTATGTCCGTAATGATGTTAAGCTAGATTTTTTTTTCTCAAAACATATTTCCAAAAAAGTTTCGTTTTCATGTGTAACGTGATCCAAATCTGATGTTTTTTTTTTATCATTAACTCCTAGTAGTCACGCTTATTGACGGCTAAGTTGTTGGCTTCAATATATTTTACTGTGTCTTTAACAGCCCGAAAAACAACATCAATTGGTACATTAATGTAGAGAGAAGTAATATCAAGACTTATCAATCGTTGGTCTGTGAAGTCAACTGTCTTTCCATTAGATCGGTAGAGTTTTTGAGGTGTGTTCCGCCTATACTTCCTAAGAATGATGAAAGTGGTTTTGCCAATCACTTTGGCTAGTCTGTGTGGTCCGGTTCCTATGCTCACCACACAGGCTTTCCAAGACGCTGAGACAAACAGGACTCATTGACACAGGAAAGAACATAGGACATTTAATCACAAAGAACAAAACCAAGGCGAACTATGACAGTAGCACCGTCAACAAAATTCCCTGTAATGGATGCGACAGTGCATACTATGGTGAGACGTACAGAGGATTTAGCAACAAACTCGGGGAACACAAAGCGGACATTAGACACCACCGAGAAACAAACGCTCTAGTTAACCACATAGACACAGAGGAACGCTCACCAAATTGGGAAGGGACCACTACTCTAGCCAAAAGTCTATTCAAGAAACAACGGAAAATAATCTAATCTCTTTATATATATATAAAAAAAAAAAAAAAAAAAAAAAAAAAAAAAACCTCCATTATTACCATTTACATACTCTGTTCTTTTCAGCATATTTATCATTATCTTTAATACTATTATTATCATTATCATAGTTTTTCTTACTACTACTATCATCATTATCATTATTATTATTATTATTATTATCATCATCATTATCATCATGAGGTCTCCCTCATGTAAAAATGCCCACAACCCATTTTGTACGCCATTCCTTTGAAAAAACATACCTGCATAACTAGTCAGGAATAAACTCAGACTAAGACTCTTGTTTCTTACTTCCACTTACGTCATATACATATATATATATATATATATATATATATATATATATGTGTGTGTGTGTGTGTGTGTGTGTGTGTGTGTGTGTGT
>NC_134777.1:122526627-122531627 GCF_046742065.1 Oratosquilla oratoria
GAAGGAATGGGAGGAGATGGGGAGGAATGGAGGAGATGGGGGAGGAATGGGAGGAGATGGGGAGGATTGGGAAGAGATGGTGAGGATTGGGAGGAGATGGGGGAGGAATGGGAGGAGATGGGGAGGAATGGGAGCAGATGGGGGAAGGAATGGGAGGGGATGGGGGAGGAATGGGAGGAGATGGGTGAGAATAACACAATAGAAGGAAGAAGAGAAAGAAGAAAAGAAATGGAGAAGTAGGAGGAACAGGAAGATGAGGAGTAGGAAGAAAAAAGAAGAGGAGGAGGGGGGAAGAGGAAAAGGAGCAATAAGAGAAGAAAGAGGAAAAAGAAGGAAAAGGAGGAAGAGTTGGAGTAAGAATTTGAGGAAGAAGGGGAGAAGAAGAGGAAGAGAGAAGGAAGAGGAAGAAGATAAGGAATTGGAGAAAAAGGTGAAGGAGGAGGAGAATAAGGAGGCGGAGGATTAAGAGGAAGAAGAGGAAGAGGGGGAGGAGGAGGAAAAGGAGAAGGAGGAATAGGAGGAGGGGAAGGAGAAAGACAGATGCTGTAAACGAAAGGCGAGAGAAACAGCGATAAATGAGGAAGAAGCGATAGGAAGAGAGAAAAGATAACACAACCAAACAAAGATAAGAACGAAAGAGGAGGAAGAGATTAGGGTACGAATGGACAACAATGTAAGAGAGATAAAGAGAGATAAAGAGGGGGAAGAGAGAGGGGATAAGAGAGATAGAGAGAGAGAGAGAGCAGAGAGAAATCGAGGATTGGACAAAGATATTCTTTTTTATCAGAATATGATCCCTTTATCCCTGCCCGAATATGATTCATCGCCCTTATAGTTTCTGACAAAGAGGTTCGAATCCTGTTCTCGGACGCTGTGGGAATCGAACCCGGGTCATGAGATTCGAAGGTGCGTCGCGTAACAAGGGCCCATGTGGTCTAGAGGAGAAAGTTACAAAGGGAATCGGATAATACTAAGGATTACCAAGGCCCCAAAACAGCTGTAGCTGTCCGCTGGGCCCCAACTAAGCTCCTTGGGACTCGGGAGTGGGGGACGGGGAGGAGGAAGAGGAGGGAGAGGAAGAGGGAGGAGGAGGAGGAGGAGGAGGAGGAGGAGGAGGGAGAGGAGGAGGCAGAGGGAATGCGAGAGAAAAACAAGGAAAGATATATGGAAATATACATGTACGTAACATACATACATCTACGTACACACACATTTGTACACAAACACACACACACACACACACACACACACACACACACACACACATATGTATATATATATATATATCTCAACGAAATCAGTCATCCTGAGTCCACTGCTGAACAAAGGCCTCCTCCATAGCATTCCATGATTTACACGACCGCACCAACCTCTGCCACGTCACTCCTGCAAACTTCTCAGTCTCGTCTCTCCTCTTTCTGTCTGGTCTCCCTCTTCCACGCTTCCCATCTCGAGGCGTCCACTCAGTAACACACTTGCTCCATCGCTCATCAGTCGTTCGCACCAATTTACCTGCCCAATTCCACTTCCTCTCTTTTACCGCCTCCACAATATCTTTCACTCTAGTCTGCTCTCTCACCCAGCTTGCTCTCTTTCGGTCTCTCAGCGTTATTCCAATCACTGCTCTCTCCATTCTCCTCTGTACAGTCCTTATCTTTGTTTCCATCGCCTTCGTCAGTTTCCAAGTCTCACACCCGTAGATTGTTCCTTGGAGAATGCCATCAGCACGCAGCTAGACAGATGGTATAGACCCCCTATAGACAATACCCAAGGAGGTCAAAAGATCAAAATCTTTTACAAGAACACTATGTCCTCCCAATACAGAGCAGACGAAGACACCATCAAAAAGATAATCGGATCATCGACAGAAACGCTGGACCCACCAACAGTGATGACAAAATTCCACCTGGACATTTGGTACCAAAACAGAAAAAGTCCCACCTCCTTATTAAGAACAGCCAGCGAACCATGGTACTCCAACGTAGCCACCTTGTGAACGATTGCACGTGTAAAAAAGGGAACTGTGAAACTCTTAATGAAAAGTACATAGGGTCGATTACAACGAAATTATTAAGGCGCCTCACCCTTCACCTCTCTAATGGAGCTATCAAACAACACCACATCGATACACATCAATCCCCACTAACAAGAAAGGATCTAGATTCTAGATCCCTTCTTCTAGATTCTAGAAGAAGGTGCAATCATCCTACAGAGGGAATGGAGCTTTGAGCGCCTTCTCATCCTAGAAGCAATCTACATTAAAGAACAAAATCCCACAATGGACAGACGAAACTCAGACCAATTCATCATTCCCACTTCTACAGTAAGTATTTGGATCACGGGCTTAGGTTCACTGCGAACTCAGTGGGCGGTGCTACGGGTTCTGTCCCCTTATTGGCTGTCTAGATCATTTGCATCTCAGAATGATCCACATGTTTTCTATTTAATGTTACGATTTTTCTATGTAATCAAGTTGTACTGAAGATGCCTACGAGTTAGGCGAAAGCTCCCAATGATGTTTACTTCAGATAATTAGACACTTCAACCACATTCAACGTTCAAGTGTTAGAAAAGATGAACATGTCAGCAAAAAGCTCGTGAATGCAGATGCTGCTGCAAAGTTTTATCAAATCTGCCTAAAAGATGACCTGCTACCCAACTATTGCAAAATACATACTTATTAGGTATATATATATATATATATATATATATATATATATATATATGTATATATATATACAGAAGAAATCACTTGAACGCGTAATTCTAATTATGCCAAAAAACACAAGGAAAATAATAAATGAGACCGAGCGCTTTCATCTATTCATTTTCAAGGTGAAATGTCTGAATAGACGAAAGCGCTCGGTCTCATTTCTGTTACTTTCCTTGTGTTTTTTTCGGCATAATATATATATATATATATATATATATATATATATATATATATATATATATATATATAATTTCAGATATTTTCATGGCACATTGAAAGAGTTGAAATGAACGAATAATGTAAAGACAGTCAGGAGAGACAAAGGGAGAGAGAACGTGATAGAGAGAAAGGGACGACAATTTCAGGAAACAGTTGATTTCAGAAACTCGTGACGAACAATGTTTTGAAAGGAAGAAGAACAAAAGAAAACAAAAAGTTATTGAATGAACAGATGATGCACCGCCGAGGGAAAGACAATATAATGATGTTGTTCGTTTCAATATCAATCATGTTTATCCAAAGTGAAAAATAAAAAACAAAGGAAAATGATTAATTTACATTTCAATGTGTTTATAGAACACGCTGTGGAACAGTCCCTCTCGCTCTCTCTTTCTGTATATGTGTGCGTGTGTGTGTGTGTGTGTGTGTGTGTGTGTGTGTGTGTGTGTGTGTGTGTGTGTAAGCGTATGTATAAGTATATCTATAAGGGTGTATATAAGTCTGTGTGTGTGTGTAAGCGTATGTATAAGTATATCTACAAGGGTGTATATAAGTCTGTGTGTGTGTGTAAGCGTATGTATAAATGTACCCTTATATAAGTCTTTGTGTGTGTATATGTGTGTTTGTCTGGGCTTGTGTATGAGAGAGAGAGAGAGAGAGAAAGAGAGAGAGAGAGAGAGAGAGAGAGAGAGAGAGAGAGAGAGAGAGAGAGAGAGAGAGAGAGAGATTTAGCGAGCTGAAAGTGACTGAAACCTAATACTGTACGGTTGTTTGTTTGTATTTATTAGCTCGTTTGTCTGTTTATATAATTTTCTTTATTTCTGAGAAAAATCAAAGACCTACACACTAAATCCTTTGGAAGACGCCATCTGAATTAAATCAAATGACGTCATTCAGAATAAAATATATAATGTTTAGCACGTTACCAAATAAAGCTCACGACTAGCCATTTCTGTTTATATGTTATATATATATATATATATATATATATATATACATATATATATATATATATACATATATATATATATATATATAGCAATAGTAACAATAACAAAAAACCTACTAACAATAACACTAACTCAATAATATTGATAATAATGACAGTAATAATTATAATAATGATCAAATACGAGTACTAAAGCAGGAATGAAATGTATACAAAAAATACAGGCTACCAACACACACACACACACACACACACACACACACACACACACACACACACACACACACACACACACACACAAGACCGTATTATAAAATCAGAGTAGAAAAAAAAAAAAAAAAAAAAAAAAAAAAGCTTAACGAGCTTGGGTAAGAACAAGGCCCCTGACGAAGGCAATTAGATTGCACGTCGTCACTGTATTCCTTGGGAGCCTCTCCGTTTACATACACAAATAGGGTAGTTAAGGCTCTAGCCTTTCCTCTGAATACGTATGGGAAAACCCTTCCTCGTCTCTCTCTCTCTCTCTCTCTCTCTCTCTCTCTCTCTCTCTCTCTCTCTCTCTCTCACACAAATGGCGTTAGCCAGAATAACATTGATCGAGTGTTAAAGGAGGGACTATCGTCATTATATAAACTCGCATAAAGAAAAATATACAAAGATGTCTTGTCCTTTTCTATCTTATCATTATTACTGTCATTACTATTGTTGTTACCAACTATTATCAATATATCCATTGAATATATATATATATATATATATATATATATATATATATATATATATATATATATATATATATATATATACACACACATATATATATACATATATATATATATATATATATATATATATATATATATATATATGTATATATATGAATATTTGATGTATATTAATTTCCAATGGCTATCTCGTCTTAGTGCTACACTTGTGTGTTTTTTCATATATTTACTAGTCTGACCAACGTAGCATTTCTCTCTCTGCCTCCTACGATGGGAGACCTTTTGGTACGTACCTACGCCGAGGCTCGAAGTGGTTCGTGGATACACAACGCCTTACCTGCAAAGAGAGAACGAAATGTGGTTAGCCAACTCGTAAGACGAGAGGAGGAAGAGG
>NC_134777.1:122536627-122539127 GCF_046742065.1 Oratosquilla oratoria
ATAATAATAATGATAATTAATAATAATAATAAAACCCTTTAATTTCCCTTTAACACCTCTATTACCCCATGTCTTAGCCACGCTAAGAAAAAGAAAATAACAATAATAATAATGATAATAATAATAATAAAACCCTTTAATTTCCCTTTCAACATCTGTATGATCCCATGTCTTACAGTCAAAAAAAAAAAAAAAAAAAAAAAAATCCTGACCCCCACCTAGGCTAGAAGCGCTGGCTAAGAGCAGTGAAATACAAATCGGTGTCACACATTCCCCGTATTTTCTCTCCCGTCTTTTCCATTCATTTGTCTCCCTATATACTATCGCTTCTCTTTCCCCCTTTCCCCTCGTTCCTCTCCCCTCTTGTTTTTCATCTTGTGTATTATCAGCATAAGCGCTAAAACATATATGTACACACACACATATACATACACATACACACACACACGTGTGCTCCCCCTCTCTCCCCTTTCCCTCCCCAGAATAGCCTCCCAACTCAGCCATCCATCTCCCCATGACACCCAAATCCCCCCACGCCGTATCATTCCAAACCATAAGTTTTTTTCTCCCCCCTTCCCCCCTCTCCCCCACCTCCTCTCCCTTCCCCTTCTTCCTCCACATCTTCATAACCAATGCCAACTCCATCCTCCCCATCCACCTCCTTTACCTTCTCTCCCTCACTCCTCCCTCCAGAATGCATGTACTCCAAAGAAACTCCCTCCTCCACAACTTATGTCCACCCTCCTCCTCTCCCTCCCTCCTCCCTTCTCTTCCCCTCCATCATCATCTCAGCAAAACTTCTTTCTCCATCAGTGTTTCTACCATCACAAAAACCACCACCACTACCACCAGTCTCCACCCTCCTCCACCATTCTCCCTCACTCCTCCCCCAACACAATTTTTGTCGCCCCGTTCCCTCATTTCATAAACCTAGGAAGATAATCCTCCCCTCTTTTCCCCTCTCTCCACGTCCGCCATCATTCAACCTCCCAACCCTCATTCCGTTTTCTTTCAGGAGCCCGTTTTCTTTCGTCTTGTGCTCTCATTTGACCTGACGTTTTGTAATATAAGTCCCCCATCTATTTCCGCGTCCCGTTTTCTGTGATCAATTATTCCCTATTTTCCGTTTTCGATTTTTTTTTCTTCCTTCATATTTTTCCTCCATTTCCTATTCTTTCCTTTCCGTCCTTCCCTTCCTTTTTATTTCGTATTTTCTTTTTTCGTTTTGTTTTAAATTTTTCTTATTCTTGTCCTTATCGTCCACATTGTTTTATTTTTTCTACATCTTCGTTTTAAACCTTGAGTCTTCTTGCCTTCCTCTTGTTTTCTCTCACTTCCTCTTCTTCTCTCCTCCTTTCTCCTTTTGGTCTTTATCTTCCTCCATTTCATCTTCTTCTTCCTCCTCCTCCTATTCCGATGTCCTTCTCTTCTCCTCTTCCTTCACTGCAGTTTCCTTGTTTTTCTTGTTTCTACTCTTTATCTCTTCCTCCTCCTTTTCTTCCTACTCTTCCCTATCTTCTTTATTCTCTTCCTCTTCACTCCTATTCTTTTGTCTCCTCTTCCTCCTTCTCTCCCTCTTCTTGTTCCTATTCTTCTATATGTATTCTTCTCCTCTTCCTCCTCCTCTCCTTGTTCCTACTCTCTCCTATTCCTCTTCTTTTCCTATTCTTCTTCCTCCTCTTCTTGTTCCTACTCTCTCCTATTCCTCTCCTCTTCCTCTTCTTGTTCCTATTCTCCTATTCGTCTTCCTCCTCTTCTTCCTCCTCATCTTGTTCCTACTCTTTCCTATTCCTCTTCTCTTCCTCTTCTTGTTCCTACTCTCTCCTGTTCCTCTTCCTCTTCTTGTTCCTACTCTCTCCTATTCCTCTTCTTGTTCCTACTCTCTCCTGTTCCTCTTTTCCTCTTCCTCCTACTCTTTCCTATTCCTCTTCTCTTCCTCTTCTTGTTCCCCCTCTCTTCTGTTCCTCTTCTCTTCTTCGCTGATGGATCCTCTCATTTCCATATACACACCGCTTGCCTGTGCAGGATTCTTCACAAGGAAAGAAGCGCTGGTAAACTACAGGAGTCCATAAAAGCCACATCACTTCCCTTCTCTCTTCTCTCTCTTCCACGTTTCGCCTCCATATCCCCTCACTCTCTTCTTTTCCCTCCTCTCTTCCTATCGTTCCTCTTCCTCCTCTTCCCTTTGGCCAAACTTTATTCACCTCCTCCTCCTCCTCCACCTCCTCCTCCCTTTCTCCTGCATTATCCAGTTTTTTCCAATTATCTCATAATTTATCGATACCTCCCTTCGTCCCTTCTTCCTTTCATCCTTCCTCTTTCCTCCTTCCTTCCTTCCCTCCACCTTTTCCTTTCCCGAGCTCACATTCTCCCTCCTCCTCCTCCTCCTCCTCCTCTTCCCTGTCACATTCATTTCTGTCCTCTTCCTCTTCTTCCAACCCTCAATCACCTCCAACACCCTTTACTCCTCCTCCTCTTCTTCCTCTTCCTCCTCCTCTTC
>NC_134777.1:122546627-122549127 GCF_046742065.1 Oratosquilla oratoria
GAAGCAGCCATTCGTGCGGGTTCTCTCTGCAGGTCGTTCCTCCTGTCGACCTGCACACCGTCGAGCTCTCCTTCATTTCAAGCTTCAGGTATTCCACATTTATCACCACAGCTAACGCCACCACCACAGCCTCCACCACCGCCTCCTCCACCACCGCCACCTTCTCCACGGCCACCTTCTCCACCGTCTCCAACTACAGAAACGCATTTATTTATTTATTTTTGTGGGCGAGGCTGTTGTTATTTTTGTTGTTGTTATTGTTAATGTGAGTGTTGTTGTTTTGACGTGATTATTATTGTTGTTGTTCGTCTTCTTTTTGTTGTTGTTGTTGTTGTTATTAATGTGGGTTTTGTTGTTGACGTGGTTGTTGTTCGTCTTCTTTTTGTTGTTGTTGTTGTTAATGTGGGTTTTGTTGTTGACGTGGTTGTTGTTCGTCTTCTTTTTGTTGTTGTTGTTGTTGTGTAACCCACTCCATTTGTACCAGCAAATTCGAGAACCCACGTGTCCTCCTCCTCCTCCTCCTCCTCCTCCTCCTCGCCTCTTTCATGGGGTCGTCTTTCTCCTGCAGTCAGATTAAAAAATAAATAAATAAATAAATATATAAACAAAATAAATGAAAATAATTTGAAGACCATTAAGGTCACGTTTTGTCTCTGCGTGACCGAACAGAATCGCCTGGCGTTAACCAGAATAAAACAACCAAGACTAAGCAGCAGACAAAGCACACAAAGACTAATAAACACATTCTCTCTCTTACTAACTCCATAAATCCACCTCTTCGGTTTGCTAATATCATGTTAGAAACGCCAACCATTACTGAAAAAGGGCTAACAATCCCTCTCCCAACCCTCTCTCTCTCTCTCTCTCTCTCTCTCTCTCTCTCTCTCTCTCTCTCTCTCTCTCTCAAAAAAAAAAAAAAAAAAAAAGGGAGGAGTATTTTCGCTCCGCTCTTTCCCCCAACGGCCCCGGCAGAACTTCCTCCGACGGAAGTGGCCTTTAATGGCCTTCGGGAGGGCGCTGCGTCCTCGGATGGACCTACCTTCGCACACCGACCAAGCCCTCGGCTTGGTTCACCCTCAGATGAATAAAATCGCCTGGCGCCATTAGCCAGAACAAACTCAAGAAAGTGCGTCGCCTCTGTGAAGGCGATGATAGCGTTCTCGATGTATTTATTTGTTAATAAATTACTTTATTTATTTGGTTTTATTATTATTATTATTTTTTTTTTATCACGGGGTCCACCTCGAGCCGGGTGGAATCGTACGTCATCCGGGACCTTTCACCGGCGTTTCTATCCTCGGGGGACATTCAGTCGAAGCTCATAAAGGGCCTATGGGGTGCGTGGGTCACAGTGTTAGTAAACACGGGACTATGACACGATATATAAGTCCGCGCCAATGTTTGGGGATTTGACTCCAGACGGCGTCTATAGGGTCCGGGTTTATGGTCTCCAAAGGAGGTTTGCCTCTTGACAGGAAATGTGGAGGTATTGGTGTTGGTTCTCTTAAGATAAAAAAACAACGAAGTCGATGTTTGAGGAGGAGGAGATTGAGGGAGGCTGAGTACCTAGCGCGTTCAAGGAAAATGTGTGATGCTGTGAGGGGAGCAGGGGGGGAAGGGGGAAGGGGAGGAGGGAGAAGGAAAGGGAACGGGGAAAGGGGGAAGGGGAAGTGGGAAGGGGAAAGGGGAAGGAGGGAAGGGAGGAGGAAGGGGAAAAGGGGGAAGGCAAGGAGGGAGGGGGAAAGGGTGAAGGGGAAGGAGAGGAGGGAGGGGGAAAACGGGAAGGGGAGGAGGGAGGGGGAAAGGGGGAAGGGAGGAGGGGGAAGGAGGGAGGAAAGGGAAAGAGAAGGACGGAGGAGGGGGAAGGGGGAGGGGAAGGGGGAGGGGGATATGGAAGAGGGGAAGAGGGGAAGGGGGAAGAGGAAGGGGAAGGGGAGGTGGAAGGGGGAAGAGGAAAGGGGAGGAGGAAGAGGAGGGGGAAGGGGGGAAGGGGAGGAAGGGGGAAGGAGAGGAAAGGGGAAGGGGAGGAAGTGGGAAGGGGGGAAGGAGAGGAAAGGGGAAGGGGAAGAAGGGGGAAGGGGGGAAGGGGGAAAGAGGGGGTAAGTTGTCTCCAGACACAAGGAAACCATGGAAGAGTGGTTAAGCACACTTTGATGCAGTTTCGGAAAATTGGAAGAGGGTTATAGAAGATGATGATGAGGATGGTGTTGTTGTTGTTGTTGGGGAGTGTCTTTAGATATTTTATTATGCCTTCCTCTTAAGAGCTGATTAACATCGCCCCTCTCTCTCCTTTCACGCCCCTTCCCTCTCTCTCTCTATCTCACTCTCACTCTCACCCTCTCTCTCTCTCTCTCCAGCCTCCTCTCCCTAATTCTCTCTGTCGCATCCTCTCTCCCTCTACCTCCCCACCATCTCTATTTCGCCTCTCGCGCTCTCTCTCTCTCTCTCTATCTATCTCGCTCTCACCCTATCTTTCTCTCTCTAGCCTCCTCTCCCTAAT
>NC_134777.1:122564127-122586627 GCF_046742065.1 Oratosquilla oratoria
GTGTGTGCGCGCGTGTGTGTGTGTAGCAGAGAAAGAGAAAGAGTACGAGAGAGAAAGAGAGAGAGTGGGAGAGAAAGAGAGTGGGAGAGAGTGGGAGAGAGAGTGGGAGAGAGAGAGAGAGTGAGAGAGAGAGAGAGAGAGAGAGTGGGAGAGAGAGTGGGAGAGAGAGAGAGAGAGTGAGAGAGAGAGAGAGAGAGAGAGATCGTTAGGTGCATTATAATGAACAGACTTCTGAAATTACACACACAAAAAAATGAGAAAAAGACCGGATTTCGGTTTTCAAAATGCAATTTTTGAAAACTGTGTACTCATAATTTGCAAAGAAGGATTAATCACCTTTTCTATTTTCATTTTTTTTTATTATTCTTTTACTTTAGAACTCTAAATCAATTGAATACGTAACCATGCATAGCCCAAACCTCACCAAAGTTTTATTCAATTTCCACAATTCAGCTCAACCATGATGCTCCAACGACAACCAGAATTAAATAGCAATAAAAAAGATGAAAGAGAGAGAGAGAGAGAGAGAGAGAGAGAGAGAGAGAGAGAGAGAGAGAGAGAGAGAGAGAGAGAGAGAGAGAGAGAGAGAGAGAGAGAGAGAGAGAGAGAGAGAGAGAGAGAGAGACTAAGACCAAGAAAGAAGTGACACACAAAAAAGATAACAAATAAACAAATAAAGATAAATAAAGAGATAAATAGATAAAAATAAATAAATAAATAAAGACAAATAAATAAATAAAAAGAATAAAAAACAACAAGCTGACGGGGAAAGTTGGCCGAAATCCGAACACAAAAGTGTCCGATTTCGTCCTCGATTCCCCCCCCCCGGAAACCCCCTCCCCCCTACCACCACCAGCAGTAGGAGGAGGAGGAAGAGGACGGTAAGGTCGGTGGGGGGCAGGGGGGGTTCAGCGGGAGGGGCAGGAGGGGGGGGGACGAACGTGGGCGGACACAGGCTTTCGAACAACTCCGAACAACAGCAAATATTGGAGAGAGCTAGAGAGAGAAACATATATACCGTTTGTGTATGTATATATGTCTATATATATATATATATATATATATATATATTTATATATATATATATATATATATATATATATATTTATATATGATTTTGCAGTTAAGTTCGCCGGTCGCAGGGTTCGAGCCGCCATCACCTCGAACTTCGTCGCATATAACTTTATGTTCTTCGTTAAAAAAAAAAATATATATATATATATACATATATATATATATATATATATATATATATATATATATATACATAGACTGAGCAAAAAGTATACCAAAAGGCCGGATACAGGAATAAATAATAAAACAAATAAATAAAAGGATGACTAGAGAAATTAATAAAACGAATAAATGAATACAAAAAGATAGATGAAATTAATGAACAAAAAAGATGATAAAGAAATGATTGCTTAGAAAAATCAAAGTAATAACAATGAATAAAAAATGGGTAAAATAATTTCCCCGCCAATGTACGTCCTTTCCTTTCGCCTGAATCTGGGGTCACCCCCGCCACACGCCTCGTCTTCCAACACATTTACCCTAAAGAAGACCACTATTCGATTCGGTAAGAAAAGCCCATTTATCCCTTTTGTTGAAAAAAAAAAAAAAAAAACTGTTTTACTCTTTTCAGTCTACCTTTGTGTAAATTTTCAATTACAAAGGTTGTAATAATTTGTTAAATTGGATTATGAATATTGGGGAAAATATACGTCTCGCTACTATTATATTTTCGTGGATTTTATGAATTTTGTCATGATAATTCATGAGGGGGAGTAATTAAGAATATTATAGAATGATTATCAGAACCTGTCTAGATGTGACAAAAATAAGAAAGTATACGGCCATACGAGACTTGGACGCACAATAAAATAAAATAGAAATAAAAATAAGATGAAATATTATATTTATTAAAAATAAAAAATAAAATTAAGTAAGATTTACATATTAAGATAACAAAAATAAACACACAAAAGAAAAAAAAAAGAAAATAAAATAAAATAAATTAATTTATGAAAATAAACACGTAATGAAATAAATAAATAAAGAATAGATAAAAATAAATACAGAATAAGTAAACACGGTACATTCAAACTCTTTCTGACTCTCAAAACTCCAATAATACTTCCTTGTCAGTTACACAGAGTTAAATCCAATTTAACCATTTTCATACTTCAAATATTTTATTCTTAGATGAAACATTCGATTACAAGAAAGAGAGAAAGAAAAAACAAAACAAAAAACCGAAGGCCACTGTGGACCACGACGTCATCAGGACTAGCTTAGCGAAAATTCGCTAGAAAGCGGAAACGGGAAAGAGAAATTTGGCAACACCGCCCGAGGAAGTAAACAAACAAGAGAATTCGATCTGTGAACGAAATTCGAACGAAAATTAAAGGAACTGTGATGAAGACAGTGAAAATTTGTGGTTGAACGAATAGAAAAAAAAAATTAATAGAAAATGTTGCATATACGTCAATGATATAAGTAAGATGAATAAATTAATAAATAGACAAATCAATAATAAATAAATCAATAAATATAAAAAATAATTGAATGGAAAAACTACAGCTTAAGAGAAAATGATGGAAATAACTGGTCTGCTCTTCTGAACAATGATATATAAAGAACATCTGAGATCAAATGTAAAGATCTACTTGAACACCTCTGGCAAGTGGCGGTCACTAGAGAGAGAGAGAGAGAGAGAGAGAAAGAGAAAGAGAAAGAGAGATGGGGGCATCACACAACTGGATAAAACCGACCTGCTGTGTGACATAACAAAAACTTTAAAGTAGTCCACAGGAAGGAATGGACTAATGGGCTTTCGGCAAAGGAAGTAGAGGAGGACGAGGAGGAGGAGGAGGAGAGAAGAAAAAAGAGGAGGAGGAAGAGGAAGAGGAGAAGAAAGAGAAGGAAGAGAAAGAGGCGGAAGAGGAGCAGGAAGAGGAAAAGGAGGAGGAGGAAGAGGGGGAAGGAAGAGGAGGAAAATCAGGAGGAGAAGGAGGAAAGGATGAGAGGGAAGAGGAGGAGGAGGAGGAGAGGGAGGAGGAGAGGGAGGAGGGAGAGAGGTACAAGGGAAAGGTAGAGGAGGAGGAAGAAGAAGAGTTGGAGGAGGAGGAAAGGGAGAGTCTGAGAAATCAATACTGAGGTAAAATGCGAAAAAGAAAAATAGAGAAAAAAAAAGAATAAAAGGAAGAAACGAAGACAATTCGGGGAACCGAGAATAAATATGATAAAGTGATTAGAAGAAAATAAAAGACTACGAAAGTGAACAAGGAAGGCATTAAAAGACGAAGAAGTAAAAGAAGAAATAGAAGATGTAGAAAACAAAGAAGTAGAAAAATAAAAGAAGAAGAAGTAGAAAAAATAGAAGACGAAGAATAGTACGAAAAAATAGAAGACGAAGTAGAAAGAGTAGAAAATGTAAAAAAATAGAAAAAGTATAAGAACAGGAAGAAGAAGAAACAGAAAAGGTAAAATAAGAACAAGAAAAAAGATGAAGAAGAAAAGAAGAGAAAGAAAAAAGGAAGATAAAAAGTAGGATAAAAGGAAATGTATAAAAAAGAAGAAATGTGAGTAAACTGAATGAGAGAGAGAGAAAAAGAGAATAAGAGACAAAGAGAAACCCGGAAATGAACGGAAAGGGAGACAAAAGAAAAAAAGAGAAAATAAAAAAATACGAGAAAGAGAAAGCGCAGAATAGATGCAAAGAATACAACAAATACAGAAACGCAAAATTATCACAAATATAAGATATATAAAGCTAAAAAAAAAAAAGAGCATAGAAATAGAATGAAATTTAACAAATAAATACATGAATAAGAAAATATCACATTTAACTGAAAATGAATAGGTGGGTAAACAAATAACAAAAAATATTATTAAAATATCATAAAGATAAAGAAAAACAAAATGAAATAGAATATATCCCACTGGCTTGACTAACATACGCAGAATGTTAGTTTCATAAATCCAAAAAACAAACGAAAAAAAAAAATGAAACAAAATTTCAAATCCACAGAAAACGGATTCGAAGATACGACTCAATGGATAAAACAAAAAATAACTTTAATAATAACAGAAATAAAACTACTCAATAACAATACAATTTCAATAACGATTACAGAAGTAACAACAATGATAATACCGTGACAACGTAAATGTATGTAAATAACATATACAGCGAAATATAATAATCTAATAATAACAGAAATAAAACGACTCAATAACAATACAATTTCAATAACGATTACAGAAGTAACAACAACGATAATAACATGACAACGTAAATGAATGTATGTAAATAACAAATGCAGCTAAATATAATAATCTAACAATAACAGAAACAAAACGAGTCTGTGGCTATATAACACTACTAATAACGAAGAAATGAATATAAATTACAAAAACAATTACAATATAAATTAATGTAGACAAATAACAATTGTAAAAGCAAAAGTATGTGAAGGCGAGAATGTGTAAGAGAAACAAATAAAGAAACAAAATTCAAAAATGAAAAACGAAGAAGAGAAAGAAGGGGGAAGAAGAAGAAAGACGAAGATAAAGAAGGCATAACAAACATGAAAGAGAAAGAGAAAGGGAGGGTAAGAAAGAGAAGAATGCCAGAGAGAGAGAGAGAGAGAGAGAGAGAGAGAGAGAGAGACAGAGAGAGAGAGAGACAGAGAGAGACAGAGAGAGAGGGGGGAGAGAGGGAGGATAAGGAAGAGAAGAAGGCCAGAGATCGAGAAAGAGAGAGAGATACAGAGACAGAAACATATAGAAACAGGGAGAGATTGGGAGAGACTGAGAGAAAGAAAGAGAGAGAGAGAGAGAGAGAGAGAGAGAGAAAGAAGAGAGACAGAGAGAAAAATTATACAAACAAACATACAGACAGATGAACAGACACGTTGATAGACTAAGGTTAAAAAAAGAAAGTTAGTTTTGATACGACACTGTAACTCATTTGTTAAGTTATTCTATATATCATTTTGTTCCACAGAGGCTCAAGTACCTACGGACCAAATGGTCTCACACGAGGAGGGGTGTCGAGGAAGGATACACAGACCCCAGGTAGAAAAAAGTGTATATATATATATATATATATATATATATATATATATATATATAGAGGTATATATATATATATATATATATATATATATAAATATATATATATATATATATATATATATCCACTATGAAGTAATGTCGTAGCACATTGATAAAATAAACTTTTTATCCCACAGTCGGAGAAAAGAAGACACTAATGTCGAACGTTCTGTATATTTCGATCACTAACTGTGACCCTCTTCAGCAGAATGAATACATAGTGGAAGGCATATGCTTATATACAAAAATGTGAGGTGAGAAAAGGAACAAGCTCAGGTTACGTGACCGATGCTCCGCAGGTCGCGTGGGGTTTTGTGACCTTGGAGTACATGAGGTAGCACATGGCTGACTGCTGAGGTAGTGATGCAGTCAGGTGACCACTGGCCATTTGATATATTAAAATTAGGTAAACATTTTATTAGGGAAGACTCAATTATTTTTCTTTTGTAGATCAACATGTAGCTTCAAAAGGAAAATAATTGAGTCTTCCCTAATAAATTTTTTACCTAATTTTAATATATCAAATGGCCAGTGGTCACCTGACTGCATCACTACCTCAGCAGTCAGCCATGTGCTACCTCATGTACTCCAAGGTCACAAAACCCCACGCGACCTGCGGAGCATCGGTCACGTAACCTGAGCTTGTTCCTTTTCTCACCTCACATTTTTGTATATAAGCATATGCCTTCCACTATGTATTCATTCTGCTGAAGAGGGTCACAGTTAGTGATCGAAATATACAGAACGTTCGACATTAGTGTCTTCTTTTCTCCGACTGTGGGATAAAAAGTTTATATATATATATATATATATATATATATATATATATATATATATGTATATATATATGTATATACATATATATATGTATATATATACATACATATATATATATATATATATATATATATATAGAGAGAGAGAGAGAGAGAGAAAATAGAGAGAGAGGGAGAGAGAGGGAAAGCCACGTTCAAAAGTCTTATAACCATCATATATAGAAATATAGAATGCTGACGAGTTATATAGACAATTTTCTATGTAATAAATATCTCATCTTATGCTGAAAAATAAATACCGGGTACTATAGAACACAAAATCAGGTAATATGTATTGCTGAGTTTTATAAATATTTTTCATCAAAAAAATACCTCAAAATATAAAATATACAAAATATAAAAATCGCACAAAAATAAACAGCAAGCGGCTTAAAAATTTTTGTATGCAACTGTGTGTGGACAGACAGACAGACAGACAGACAGGCCAATGGACAGAGACATAAACAGATAGACAGAGAAACCAATGAACAAGCGCACAAAGACAGACAGACAGGTCAATAGACAGACAGAATCAGACAGACGGGCCAAAAGACAGAGACACAGACAAACAGGCCAATAGACAGAGACAGAAACAGACAGGCTCATGGAAAAAAAACGGACAGACAGACAGACAGACACTCCAATGGACAACACACACAAACAGACAGGTAGACAGACAAACAGACCAATGGACAGAAATTCGACAACAAGACTCGACAATAAAACAGAATGCTGGTGAACACAAGACGGTAAAGAAACGAAGAAAGAATGTGAGAGGAGGAGGAGAAGAAGAAGGAGGAGGAGGAGGAGGAGGAGGAGGAAGAGGAGGAGGAGGAGAGGCGGAGGAAGAGGAGGAGGAAGAGGAGGAGGAGGAGGAGGAGGAGGACGAATCAAATAAAAATGGGAGAATAAAAGAGAAAGACAGACAGACAGACGGACGGACAGGCGTGGAAGCTGTGGAGGGAAAGAGAAAGGCTTTGAATATTTTCTTCTGGTTAGTGTCAGACGATTTTATTTAACCCCTCCCAATGGTGGAGGGGTTTACGGATTATTCTCAATTAAGAGACAGAAAGAGAGAGGGAGAGAGGGATAGAGAGAGGGAGAGCGGGATAGAGAGAGGAGAAAGAGAGAGAGAGAGAGAGAGAGAGAGAGAGAGAGAGAGAGAGAGAGAGAGAGAGAGAGAGAGAGAGAGAGAGAGAGAGAGAGAGAGAGAGAGAGAGAGAGAGAGAGAGAGAGAGAGAGAGAGAGAGAGAGAGAGAGAGAGAGAGAGAAAGGGGCGTGGTATTCCCGAAAAGAAACAAGTGACGAGATTAGATGGGAGGAGGAGGAGGAGGAGGAGGAGGAGGAGGAAGAGGAGGAGGAGGAAGAGGAGGAGGAGGAATGATGGAGGCGTCTCCAACAAGATCTGGGAGGGTCAATCCCAATGAGTTGGCGCCCTAGGGGGGGGGGGCTAAGGGGGCTTTGATGGTGGCTTGAGTGATGACTATGGTGGTGGTGGTGACGGTGGAAGTAATGATGCTGGTGATGATAGTGGTGATAGTAATAATGATAGTAGTGTTAGTGTTAGTGGTGGTGATAGTGGTGGTGATGGTGGTGGTGATGGTGGTGGTGGTAATGGTGGAAGTGGTGATGCTGGTGATGATAGTGGTGATAGTGATAATGATAGTAGTGTTAGTGTTAGTGGTGGTGATGGTGATAGTGGTGGTGATGGTGGTGGTGATGGTGGTAATGGTGGAAGTGGTGATGCTGGTGATGATAGTGGTGATAGTGATAATGATAGTAGTGTTAATGTTAGTGGTGGTGATGGTGATAGTGGTGGTGATAGTAGTGGTGATGGTGGTGGTGGTTGGGGTACAATTTAGAAGATTCCAGCCTTCTCCCTCATCTCTCCCACATATCTCCTCCTCCTCCACTCGCTTCTCCTCCATATCTACTCCTCCATCTTTTCCTTCTCTGGAGCGCAATTAGTTGATGCGACCAAGTTTTCCCACCAAACTTTTCCTCTTCCTCCACCTCCTCCTCCTCTTCCCCCATTTATCATAGTCCCCCTCCTTTCCCCTTCTTCGGCGCCATTCATCTCTTTCACTGTCACTTCTCCCTTCCTCTCCTTCCTCTCTCTCTCTCTCTCTCTCTCTCTCTCTCTCTCTCTCTCTCTCTCTCTCTCTCTCTCCCTCTCTCTTTCTCTCTCTCCATGGATACCTATCTTTACCATTTTCCTTGTGTTAGTTCTCTTCCTTTTTTCTCTTTCTCTCTTTCTCTCCCTTTCTCCTTCTCTCCCTCTCTCTCTCTCCTCTTTCTTCCTTTCCTCCTCTCCATCCGAGCTACCAATATTTTTGCGTCTTTTCATTCTCTCTTTTTTCCATCTTTTTCAATTCTTTATAGTTTATTCATTCTATTTTCTCCCCTTCCCTTTACCTCCCAAGAGCTTTACTTTACTTTTATTTTATCCAAACACCATTCTCATTTTCTCTTGTATTTTCTCATTTCCGTTTCCTCTCCCTTTAGCTTTCTCTCATATTTCTTTTCATATTCTCTTCACACTTTCACTTTCATGTTTTCTCCTTTCTCTTCGTCATTCCCTATTCTCCCTCCCCCCAGTTCTCTTTTTGCATTTTCTCTTTCCAACTATCTTCTCTTCACCCCTTCCTGCCTATCTCCTGTGTCATTAGCTCTTTCTCGATTTTCTCTTCCTAGTTTCCCATTTTCTCCCCACCTTCCACCCTCTCATTTTCTCCATCCCAATTACCTCCATTTCCATTTTCTCTGGAAACCTCTTCCCGTTTTCTAATTCGTCTCACGTTCCAGTCACTGCCTAGACGCAAGTTCTCTCCATGTGAGGGGGAGAGAAATGTGGAGAGAGAGAAACCTTACACGATCTCTCGCACTTTCTCCTTTATCTCCATGCACCCGATCTCCAAGATCTCTTGTGGCCGGAGGAAATGCGTCAAGCTGACAGAGAACATGTGATGGAGGAAGGAGAAAAAAGAGACAACTGTTTTGCTCCGGCTAAAGAGGCAGGCTTGGTGTTGGCTTGATGAGACGACCTTCCTCATTGGCTGGAATTTTTTTTTTTTTTTTTTTTTTTTTTTTTGTGACCCTTATTTAGAAACGTCCTACCATTAATAATTAAAAAATCATTATCATAAAGTTACGATAAAAAAGAAATGTTGTTCAGTGTGTGTGTGAGTGCGTGTGTGTATACATGCATGTGTAATTACCTAGTTGTATTATATGGGAAGGAAGCTATGCTCGTAGTGCCCCGTCTTTGTATCTTTCAGCATCAAGTTTATTCTTAAAATCGTGGATAGTATTTGCAAAACACTATTTTTACATCTAAGTGTATGCGTGTGCGTGTGTGTGTGTGTGTGTGTGTGTGTGTGTGTGTGTGTAAGGTCACAACATTACTTATAGATCGGGCCACATGATCTACAGAGCTCCCATCCGGTATTGTAATAGCTGTCGATCACTATTCCAGCACGTGATACAAGTCCACGCGTGATTGTGAAGTGACCAACATCCGCTCCTTTGTAGCCTTCATATGTCAAGATAGTCGACCCCAATGCCCAGAGTGATTAAGGAGTAAATTTAAAACTAAGAACTGGATGTCACAAAAGTCAGTAAGTCCTGGAATAGCCAGTTTTGTAAATCCAGCACTGTGAATATTCACAAACAGGCAAACACACACACATACACACACACACACACACACACATATATATACACGCACACACACACGCACACATACACGCACGCACACACACACACACACACACACACACACACACACACACACACACACACACACGAGCACATACACACACACGCGCGCGCACACACACACACACGTACGCACACATACACGCACACATGCATGCGCGTGGACACACACATACACAAAAGAAAAATAACCGCCAATGTTTTTAACGGTCTTTAACGGTTTTAACGTTATTATTATTATTTTTACAAATTCCCTTTCTCTTTGTTCTTTTCAACCTCTTTTCCAAATTGCCGATGGCGGCGATTCCATTCATGCGCTTTCGCCCAAGTGGCCTTTGTTTTTCCTTCCTCCTCGTCCTCCTCCTCCTCCTCTGGCGGTGGCGGCGCCCTTTGTTCCAAGTATTAGATCAATTACCCTCGGGAGTCCTTCTTCCGAGGATTCGCCTCCGAGGAGGACAGAGGAGCAACAGATTCTAGAGGAGGAGGAGAAGGAGGAGGAGGAGGAGGAGGTTGAGACATTCTAGATAAGATTTGGACAACATAGGAACCGGCGACTGATCACCTCCTCTTCCTTTTCCTACTAGCCGGTGGAGTGGAAAGGGGGGCTTGTAGGAAATTGGGGCTGCGGTTTCCAGTTAGTAGATATCAGTTTGCGAAGCTTCCTACCGTGACCCCTGTGGTTTTCAACCGGGGGGGCCATGACAAGAATCTGGTGGGCGGGGGAGGATGGTCTCTTGTTAGAGATCATTTCTATATAATATGATCTAGTGATGTAAGTTAAGCATATCACAAAAATATTTCAAATATAAGATAATTTTGAGTGTCAACTATTTTATCTTATCTTTTATTTATTAATTTATTTATTATTATTATTATTATTATTATTATTATTATTATTATTATTATTATTTTGCGGGGTGGGGTTTGGGAGAAAAATGAAAGTGAGTCATACGAATGTTGATAATTCATGAAATGGGGTGGGGTGGAATAGGGTGGAATAGAGTGGAATAGGGTGGAAAAGGGTCGTGAACCACTGGGCTAGAGCCACGATCTAGAAAACAGTTAATAAAATCTAACCCGAGAAATAAGTGAGACCACAAGCTCTTTTAAAAACAAACAAACAAAGTGAAACTAAAAGTTGTTTGAAACAAACACACCAAGTGGAGTGAGAAGAGTTTCAATGATGTAATTTCAGAATCGGATATAATCAGATTCTTCTCGATTCTCCTAAGAAGAATTCTTCCCTGGCCTCAATCTTGGCAGTCTGATCGTTCAAGCGGCTTCATCCTAAAGGGAGAAGGCAACCCACACTGTGTCTGACCTAGAGCTTCGATATCTCTACAGCGCATGCGCGAGTGTAAGACGTGTGTACGTACGCAGGTACACACACACACACACACACACACACACACACACACACACACATATATATATATATATATATATATATATATATACATACACACACATATGCATAAATGCACATTACATATACTGCAGAGATAAGCAACAGATAGCATTGTGTACATAGCATAAACGAGTACAGTCACATACAAAAGTGCTGATTTAGTTTCGGAAAGGTTGGCACCCTTGCTTAGAATCTCTTTCTCTCTCTCTCCATAATGAATGTAGTATTGTCTTTTCGTAAGCGATCGACAGCCATGTAATAACTACTAAAAGATAGAAAAAATAAAGTAAAATAAATAATAACACTAATAATCAATAACTAGATAATTGAATAAGTAAATAAACGAACAGATTAACTGATTAATACCAATGTTACTTGTGTCATACTTCCTTACATATAATCCTAATCAATAACTAGATAATTGAATAAATAAATAAACAAATAGATTAATTGATTAATACCAATGTCACTTGTGTCATACTCCCTTACATATAATCCTAATCAATAACTAGATAACTGAATAAATAAATAAACAAATAAATTAATTGATTAATACCAATGTCACTTGTGTCATACATCCTTACATATAATCCTAATCAATAACTAGATAATTGAATAAATAAATAAACAAATAAATTAATTGATTAATACCAATGTCACTTGTGTCATACATCCTTACATATAATCCTAACCAATAACTAGACAATAGAATAAATAAATAAACAAATAAATCAATTGATTAATACCAATATCACTTGTTTCATACTCCCTTAAACATAATCCTAATCAATAACTAGATAACTGAATAAATAAATAAACAAATAAATTAACTGATTAATATCAATCTCACTTGTGTCATACTCCCTTAAACATAATCCCTAAACATATCCACGTGTGTGTCTGCTTCCTCTTTTCAAATGTCTAATCCTTCCGTCGCACAAATATCTTTCCCGCGACTGTTGCTCCTGCCTCGGTTTTACGCGAATTCGCGATTTACGCCATCGCGGATTAAGCGAAAGGATAAAAAGGGATCACTTGGGCTCGGCAGCCGCGGGCGTGATCATATCTCCCGAAATGGGCGTCGCCTCCCGTGGGCGCGCGCGCGCACAGTCTCAAGCCTCCCCCCCTCTCAGGTCTCCGCCCTGCAGAGACACCGGGAGTCTCGAGGTGTAGTCTTGGGTTCTTGAAGGTGGAAGAGAAGAACGAGGAGGAAGAGGAGGAAGAGGACGAAGAACAAGAGAATGAGGAAGATGAAGAAAAATTGGAAGAGGAGGAGGAAGAAAAATTGGAAGAGGAGAAGGACCAGGAGGTCGAGGAGGAAGAGGAAAAGGAGAAACAAGAGAATGAGGAAGAGGAAGAAAAATTGGAGGAGAAGGACGAGGAAGGCAAGGAGAAAGAGGAGGAGGAGAAACAAGAGAATGACGAAGAGGAAGAGGAAGAAAATTTGAAAGAGGAGGAGAGGGATGTTCGAGGAGGAAGAGGAGAAGGAGGAGCAAGAGAATGAGGAGGAGGAAGAAAAATTGGAAGAGGAGGAGGGGGATATTCGAGGAGGAAGAGGAGGAGGAACAAGAGAATGAGGAAGAGAAAGAAAAATTGGAAGAGGAGGAGGAGGATGTTCGAGGAGGAACAGGAGAAGGAGGAACAAGAGAATGAGGAAGAGGAAGAGGAAGAAAAATTGGAAGAGGAGGAGGGGGATTGTCGAGGAGGAAGAGAAGGAGGAACAAGAGAAGGAGGAAGAGGAAGAAAAATTGGAAGAGGAGGAGGGGGATGTTCGAGGAGGAAGAGGAAAAGGAGGAACAAGAGAATGAGGAAGAGGAAGAGGAAGAAAATTTGGAAGAGGAGGAGGGGGATGGTCGAGGAGGAAGAGAAGGAGGAACAAGAGAATGAGGAAGAGGAAGAAAAATTGGAAGAGGAGGAGGGGGATGTTCGAGGAGGAAGAGGAGAAGGAGGAACAAGAGAATGAGGAAGAGGAAGAGGAAGAAAATTTGGAAGAGGAGGAGGGGGATGGTCGAGGAGGAAGAGAAGGAGGAACAAGAGAATGAGGAAGAGGAAGAAAAATTGGAAGAGGAGGAGGGGGATGTTCGAGGAGGAAGAGGAGAAGGAGGAACAAGAGAATGAGGAAGAGGAGGAGGGGGATGGTCGAGGAGGAAGAGAAGGAGGAACAAGAGAATGAGGAAGAGGAAGAAAAATTGGAAGAGGAGGAGGGGGATGTTCAAGGAGGAAGAGGAGGAGGAACAAGAGAATGAGAAAGAGAAAGAGGAAGAAAATTTGGAAGAGGAGGAGGGGGATGGTCGAGGAGGAAGAAAAGGAGGAACAAGAGAATGAGGAAGAAGAAAAATTGGAAGAGTAGGAGGGAGGAATGTTCGAGGAGGAAGAGGATAAGGAGGAACAAGAGAATGAGGAAGAGGAAGAGGAAGAAAAATTTGAAGAGGAGGAGAAGGGGGGTGTTCGAGGAGGACCAAGAAGAGGAATGTGAGGAGGAGGAAGAGGAGAAGGTGGAAGAGGAGGAGGAGGAGGGGGATGTAGGAGAAGGAGGAAGAGGAGGAGGAGTAGGATGAGGAGAGGGTAGGGCTTTTGAATTCGCTATTATCAGCTTGGCAAGAGGAGACTGAAGAGGAGGCTGAGGAGGAGGCTGAGGGGGCTGGAGGGGGGCCGGCAATGGGCCGAAGGAGGCTGAGGCGATGATGAAGACAATGGCTGTGCTGTTGGCTGTAGTGGTGCCGATTCGTGTTTTTTTTTTCTTTTTTTTTCTTTTTTCTTTCTTACTTTTCTTCTTTTTTCTTCCTTCTTTTTTTTCTTTTTTCTTCTGTTTTCTTTCTTCTTCTTTCTTTTTTTTTCTTTCTTCTTTTTTTCTTTATTTCTTTATTTTCTTTTTTTTTTCTTTTTCAAAAGGCCGTCGTAGTCCCAGTGCAAGATCGCGAATTGTACACTTCTTCGTCTTCGGGGAGGTTGAACCTCCTTCATCACGCCCGTACCTCCTCACCTTTCCGCCTCCTCCTTCCTCCCTCCTCCTCCTCCACTTCTTTATCCTTCTCTTCCATCTCCTCTCTCAGCAGACATTCATACTCACACGCCTCTCTCTACTTCACCCCCTCTTCATCTTTCCCCTCCTCCTCCTCCTCCTCCTCCACCCAACCTCTTCTTCCTCCTCCGTTACCTTCTTCTTCTCCCCTCCTCTTCATCCTTCCTCTCCTCCCCCCTCCCCCTCCCCTCCTTCACCACCTCATAATCTTGTTCCCTATTTTATTCCCTTCACCATCCAAACCCCTTCATCCCTAACCCTTCCCTCCTCTACCACTCCTAGCTCCCCTTCTTCTCTTCTACCTCCCCTCTTCCTCCTTCTCCTCTTCTACCACTCCTCTTCCTCCTCCTCCTCTTCATTCCCCTCTTCTTCCTCCTCCTCCCCTTTCTTCCCCTCTTCATCCTCCTCCTTCTCCTCTCCCTTCCCCCCTTCTTCCTCCTCCTTTACCGCCCCTCTTCCTCCTCCTCCTCTTCCTTCCCCTTTTCTTCCTCTTCCTCCTCTTCCTTCTCCTCTTCCTCCTCCTCCTCTTCCTCCTCCTCCTCCTCATCTTCCTCCTCCTCTCCCTTCTCTTCTGGTGTCGCGTTTTGTATCTTCTCTTTTGCTCTCCATCTTCCACATCACATTATTCGTTTCTTATTAAATTTTGCAACCAGATGGCGTCTTCCCTCTTCAGAGGAAAGCTTGTCCCCCTCACGCGACGTGTATGCACACATGTCATATGGATATTGTTATTCTGTCTTGTAATACAAATAAACACATACATAAGTGCACACGGGCATAAATCAGAAAATAACTATTCATCCACATACACACGCACACACACACACACACACACACACACACACACACACGGAGAGAGAGAGAGAGAGAGAGAGAGAGAGAGAGAGAGAGAGAGAGAGAGAGAGAGAGAGAGAGAGAGAGAGAGAGAGAGAGAGAGAGAGAGAGAGAGAGATTATTCAGAAAATAGTCATACAACACATAAAGAGGAGACACAAATAGACACAAAATGACAGGCGCCCACAGAAACAACTATTCATCCACACACACACACACACACACACACACACACACACACACACACACAGAGAGAGAGAGAGAGAGAGAGAGAGAGAGAGAGAGAGACGATCGCGTTCCCCAGTGCATGAAACGAAGTGCATGGCTCCATGCGTCTCGATGAGCTTTCAATTTCCTCTCTGAGGACTAAGCTTTTGCCGAAAACACCGTTGTGTGTGTGTGTGTGCGTGTGTGTGTGTGTGAATGTGTGTGTGTGTTTGTCTAACTATGGCAGCGAATGAAAACCTACTTGTCGCTTCTAGCAACTCAGGCACTATAAAGTCACAATTGATGTTGAGTCACTTTTCACAAACGTACCTGTCTTTCTTCTCCAGCATTCTGGCTTCATTAAGGGCGACTTACACACACATACACATTATATATATATATACAGTATATATATATATATATATATATATATATATATATATATATATATATATATATATATGTATATATATAGATCAGGTCCGACCGTCGCGAGCTTGGTAACTCTTGGGTCTCACACTCTAAGGGACCCGAGTTCAAAGCTCGCGATTGTCGGGCATGATTGAATTACGTCGGCGTTACTGGCAATTTATTATATATATTTGTATATATATATGCGCACATACACATACACACACACATATATACACACACACACACCTATGTATATATATATATATATATATATATATATATATATATATATATATATATATATATATACACACACACGCAGGTAGTTACATCACAGTCTAGGAATTCCTAACCTTTCCTCTGGACGCCCTCATTCCACAAAATAACATTTCGTTCCACGGGTTAATTTAGAGGACTGTGGAGGCCCTGGCTGGGCAAGAAAAGAAAATAAAAAATGAGAGAGAGAGAGAGAAAAAAAATGTCGAGCATCCATGCAGGATCCGGAATCTCCTCTGTTATTCATCTCGACATTTCGACCAAATGACGAGCGTGAGCAAACATTCCTCCTCCTCCTCCTCCCCTTCCTCCTCCTCCTCCTTCACTTTCTCCTCCTCTTCCTGCTGTTGGTCATCCTCCTCCTGCTGCTGCTCCTCCTCTTCTTCCTGCTCCTCCTCCTCCACTTTCTCCTCCTCTTCCTGCTGTTGGTCCTCGTCCTCCTCATCCTGCTGCTCCGCCTCCTCTTCCTGCTGCTCCTCCTCCTCCTCTTCTTCCTGCTGCTGCTCCTCCTCCTTCTCCTCTTCCTGCTGCTCCTCCTCTTTCTACTCCTCCTTCTCCTCAATTTCCTGCTGTTGCTGCTCCTCTTCCTCCTCCCCTTATTCTTCCTTTTCCTCCTCATCCTTGCTCTCTTCCTCCTCTTTCTTTCCCTCCTTCTCTGCCTCACCCTCGTCCTGCTGCTGCTCCTCCTTCTCTTCTTCCTCCTCCACTTACTCTTCCTCCTCATCCTTGTCCTCTTCCTCTTCTTCCTATTCCTCTCCCACATTTTTCCTCCTCTTCCTCCCTTTCTTTCGCTCCCTCCTTCTCTTCCGCTTTCTTCCTCTTCATCCTCCTCCTCTTCTTCTTTCTCTTCCTCATCCTCCTCCTCTTCTTCTTTCTCTTCCTCCTCCTCCTCCTCCTCCTGTTCTTCACCGTCTGACTCACTTTTGTGTATTGGAATTCGTGTGTCACGGTTTGTGTGATGTTTTTCTCTCTCCAAAACGTGATTTTTATTTTCAATTTCTTTTCCTCTCTCTGGTTTGTTTTCTGTGCCATTCATGACCAGATTACGATTAAATGATATCAGTGAATACGTTTTTTGTTTCCTGTTTCTGCCCGCTATACACACACACACACACATACACACACACTCGATAGCGCGGTGGTAACGTTCGCGGCCGCCACTACGGCGGTCCAGATTCGAATCCCGTCCAGGTCTGAAGTCATTTCAGTATCGCTGCGCCGCGAGTCGTTACTCCAACTCTCGTGGGTGGGGAGTTGTGTGTGTGCGTGTAAGGTCACAGCATTACCTATAGATCGGTCATATATGAGCTCTGAGCTCTCTTCTGGGAGGGAAATAGCTGTCGATCACAAGTTCAACACGTGATCCAAGACCATGGTGAATCACACATTTACAACACACAATTTACAGTACTGGTTACTTTCACCTCTAGTGCTAGGGCAGCCTCTACTCTTTTTCCAGCCTCTCTAAGAATAGCGGCGACAGAACACAAGACGTAACCAATCCTTCTGAAGCCATCGAAGGCCCTTTTTTTTTTCTTCTTGTAGACAAAGAACTCTTGTGGACGAAGAACCTCTACTCTTCGGGTCATCGAGCCCTCAATGTCCACAGATACTCTTTACATACACAATACAAACACACACAGAAACACACACACACACTTACACACACACACACAACACAAACACACGCACGCTTTTCAGTGTACTAATAGTTTGGATACAGGAATTGTACAATCAATAACATAAATAATAACAATAACATGAGATTTTCTAAGGTCAGGCTTGACCAATGGGAACGCAGAAACGTTGCTTTAAGAACATAATTCTTATCCTGGATACAATAACTAAATAAACGCAACTGGGCAAACACACACCATCACATATATATACCTATACATCCACATCCACACACACACAATATATATATATATATATATATATATATATAAATGTATATATATATACACACACACATATATATATATACATACATACATATATATATATGTATACACATACATACATATATATATATATATATATATATATATATATATATCTATATATATATATATATATGTTGTTGCGCGTGCCCAGTCAAATGGAGTCGCCTTTTATCATAGTGAATAAACGAGGGGCCATTTTTATCGTGAGAGAGAACTGCAGGTGCAGAGAATAAAGAGAGAGAAAAAGAGGAAATGTGACTTATGAGAGAGAGCTACCAAAAGTCACTGAGAGTCACTGAGAGTAAGTGAGAGCGAGTGAGAGTCATCCTTTGAGATGGAACGCTCTCTTCAGCCATTACCGTGGCGGCACACTAGGCTAGCATGCTACTTACTTTTGCTACTCAGTTTGAGCAGAAATGACTTCGGTTACAACATTCAAGAGTGTCTAACATTCGTATTCTAGATTAAACTTCTCATAGTTGTCATTGAGCTTCTCACTCGCAAGAGTAATTTGACATTTGGAAATTTGAGAAAAAAAAAAGTCACCGAAGTCGTTTTTACTCAAAGCAGGAAAAGCAAGTAGCAGCATGCTAGCGAGAAATACCTAGTGTGCCGTCACCTTTAGCTTTGATAATAACTACTAAGGTTGTAACTGCACTGGAAAGAAAAAAGTAAGATGCAGAGACGGAGAAAGGAGAATATAGATAGAGATACAAATATATATAGAAATAGAAATATATATACATATATTAGATGAATAGATAGTTACAAAACTTTCCCGAGACCAGAGGGGACCATTTAGTCCATACCCCCCCCCAAAAAAAAAATATATATATACATATTACTAAAAAAAACATAAATGAAAATTGATAAATAAGAATACAATAAAATAAAAATAAATAAATAAAAGGAATTAAGAGAGAGAAAGAGCGAGAGAGCGAGAGAGCGAGCGAGAGAGAGAGAGAGAGAGAGAGAAAGAGAGCGCCATGTATCCTTGCTATTGACTTATCTGGTGGTTTGTTTAGAAAGTCATTCCGGGAATTGGATGGGCCGCCGCCATTACTCCCGTCCCGCGGGGATATCACCATTCCCATTCCAACTATTCCCAACCAAACGACCATCTACTATCCAACTATTATTCCACGTACGACCTATTCAAGACCACCCCCCTTTCTTCCCCTCCCCTCTTCCCCCTCTCCCTGCCCCTTTTCCCCCTCTCCCTGCCCCTCCCCCTTTCCCTCTTTCCCATCCCCCTCCCCCTCTTTCCCCTCTCCTGCCCCTCTCCTCCCTCTCTTCCCCCTCCCCCTGCCCTTCTTCCCACTCTACCTGCCCCTCTTCCCACTCTCCTTGCCCCTCTTTCACCTCCCCTCCCCTCTTCCCCCTCTCCCTGCCCCTCCCCTCCCCCTCTTCCCCTTCTCCCTGCCTCTCTTCCCCCTCTCCCTCCCCTTCTCCTGCCCCTCTTCCCCCCTCTCCCTGCCCCTCTTTCCCCTCTCCCCTCCCCTCTTCCCCCTCCCCCTGCCCCTTTCCCCCTGTCCCTCCCACTCCCCAGTACAAAGACCAAAGATGGTGGCTTCGGCCGTAGGTCCTCGTATAAGACATATTGCATAGGTTCGTTTTCAGTTTCCTATTACTATGGAGGACCACCACCTCCTGGCAGCTGTGTTTACACTCTGCGCAAAGGTTGCGGCTTTGGTATCGCCTATGTATCCCCCCCCCCACCCATTCATCTGTTGGTATTTTTTCAGGTACTATTTTTCCGATGTATAGTTGCAAAAAAAAAAAAAAAAAAAAAAAAAAATAGATACACAAACAAATAAAAACAAACTCAATGGAAATAAGATAGATAAATAAATAAATAAAAACGTCCACTTAAATTCAGTTTCACATACAATTAATCTTGTAGAGCAAAATTTTTTCCCGTTCTTAATTTTTTAAAAAAAAAAAAAAAAAAAAAAAAAAAAAGTTCCATGTTTGGCGATGATTTGTAAACCGCCCTCCCCCCACCCTCTCCCCCCTCCGGTTACCCGTATCCAGTTGGTCTCTTTTGTCTCCTATGGGATCTTTTGTCTCCAGACCCCGAAAGGAACCCAGATAGGGCTTCAATTTCCACCTGGGGGGGTGACCCGTTGTCGACACTTTTTTTTTTTTTTTTTTTTAAATACAAGAGAGCCCACTTGAGACCCCTGTTCGTCCAATCTTCTCCCCCTCTCTCCCCCTGTTGCCACTATGCACTTCTCCATTCTCCTCTCCCCCTCCCTCCGGCACTTCCAGACACTTCACCGGACCCCCGGATACTTCAGCACGACTGCCACCACTACTACCATTTCCTCCACCAACACCACCACTACCACCATCACAACTATCACTACCACCACTATCACCATCATCACCACTACCACCACCACCAACTCCACCACTATCACCACCACCACTGTCACTATCACCAACACCACCACTATCACCACCACCACTGTCACCACCACTATCACCACCAACACCACCACTACTTCAACCACTGCCATTATTATCACCCTCCCCACACTATCACACTTTATGTGTTACCTTTCCTCCGACTGCTACCACCTCTAAATTATCACCACCGTCACTATCACCACCATTATTTTCACCACAACCATTACCACCACCACCACTATCAACACCATTACTTTCACCATAACCATTACCACCACCACCACTATCACCATCACCACCCATACTATGACCACCATAATATCATCTCCTTTTGTCACCAATACTATCCCCACTGCCTCAACCACCACCCTTACTACCATTGGTATCTTAACACCATCTCAATTTGCCACCATCGCTATTTTCACCATTGATAATAGCATAATCACCGCGATCGCCACACTGCAAACACCTTCCACATTATCACCATAAATGGCACTATCACCAGTTACACAACTAGGACCAAAGAGGACCTATGTCACAATCTATCACACTACTTGCAACGACAGTCTCACTAAAAACTCAGACGGCCCAAGATGACCTTGGTGTGTGTGTGTGTGTGTGTGTGTGTGTGTGTGTGTGTGTGTGTGTGTGTGTGTGTGTGTGTGTGTGTGTGTGTGTGTGTGTGT
Source organism: Oratosquilla oratoria (assembly GCF_046742065.1). Lineage (NCBI taxonomy): Eukaryota > Metazoa > Arthropoda > Malacostraca > Stomatopoda > Squillidae > Oratosquilla > Oratosquilla oratoria. Next base: position 122,584,986 of record NC_134777.1, read on the forward strand.
GTGTGTGTGTGTGTGTGTGTGTGTTTGTGATGCACCATAGTCTTGGATCACGTATTGGACTTGTGATCGACAGCTATTTCCCTCCCAGAAGAGAGCTCAGTGCTCATATATGACCGATCTATGGGTAATGCTGTGGCCTTACACACACACGTACACACACACACACACACACACACACACACACACACACACACACACACACACACACACACACACACACACACACACACACACACCCAACTCCCCACCCACGAGAGTTGGAGTAATGACTCGCAGTGCAGCGATACTGAAATTATTTCAGCCCTGGGCGGGATTCGAACCCGGACTGCCGTAGTGGCAGCCTGGAACTCTAACCACTGCGCCACGAGTGTGAGTGTGTGTGTGTGTGTGTGTGTGTGTGTGTGTGTGTGTGTGTGTGTGTGTGTGTGTGTGTGTGTGTGTGTGTGTGTGTGTGTGTGTGTGATCACATTCACACAGTGAGCCGGCATGAAGTTGGGGCAACTGCTCCAGCCAACTTCACGCCTTCAGAAGTGGAGGACGACTGCTGTTGCTGAAAACGTCTCTTTGGTTGTCCACTTCGACCAGTCGATTTGACTGAATATCAGGCCGGAGTCTCGGAATTGACCTAGGTTGATTTAAATCACTTGCCGACAAGTGATATTCATCTCTTCCTTCTCTCCTACCTCACCTCCTCTTCCTCCTTCTTCTCCTCTCCTTCCTTCTCTACTCTCCTCATTTTACCATGTATTTCTCTTCTTCCCTTCCCCCCCATATTCCTCGTCCTTTTTCTCTATCTATATTCCCTCTTTTCCATTTTATTTTTCTCCTTGATTCCCTCTTTTTTTAATCTGCTCTCTCTTTCAACTTTCCTCCCTCCTCTTTTCTTCTTTCTTCTCTCTCTTTCCCCATATTGACCTATTTCCTCTTTTCTTACCTTTTAAACCTCTCTTCCTCTTTTTCGCCTCTTTTCCATCCCTTCCTCTCTTTATTCTCCCCCTCCCTCTTCTCCCCAGTTTTTAGCTTTCATCTTCCTCCCTCACTACTCTCAACCTATTCCCCCCCACTCGTTCTCCCCTCTCTTTGTTTTCCTCTCTTGCCCCCCACCCCACCCCGACACTCTCCCCTCAATCTTTCCCCTCCATTTCAACTGTCAACCCCGCACATTCCGTTTTCTTTTGTTTTCTTTCCGAGTTTAGAATCCCGGACGATCCCGGACAGGCCCAGATGGCTTTCCCTTGCTCGGCTGTCCGTGAACTGAAGGCAAAGGTGGTGGTTCCGGCCGCAACAATGGACCTTCTAACGTGTGCTTTCATATATTTCGTCTTTATTCCTCTGCAATATATTTTAATTCTATTTAATTCTACTTATAAGCTTAACTTCACTTCCTTGGTGACCACACAAGGATTACAAAGGCGAAGAATGCCGACAGGAGACCTTTTGGTGTATAACTAGGTCGAATGTTAAAAAATAATTATAATAATGATAAATAAACAAATAAATAAAGGAAAAAATGAATAAATAAAATCATAATATAAATAATAATAAATAAAATAAATAAATGCATAGGTATAGTTAAATAACTAGGTCGAATGTTAAAAAAATATATAATAATGATAAATAAACAAATAAATAAATAAATAAA
>NC_134777.1:122589127-122591627 GCF_046742065.1 Oratosquilla oratoria
TAGCCATAATTTCAGATATATATATGTATATATATATTTATATATATATATATATATGTATATATATGTATATACATATATATATATATATATATATATATATATATATATATATATATATATATATGAGCTTTGAGCTCTCATCGGAGAGAAAAATAGTGGTCGATCACGAGTCTAACACGTGATCCAAAACAATGGTGAATTTCTACCTCTCACATATGCACACGTTGCTCTGTTCCTGTATATTACAATCAAGTAAACATACACACATACACACACACACACACACACACACACACACACACACATGCGTACACACAGCCAACAGACACAAAAGCTTTCCAAAGGCTCCCTATATCTCTGAAATCTGCCAATCAATCATTCAATCCATCAAGTGGAGCAAACAAGGCGAAAGTGAATGGCCTCACTCTACTTCCACTGAAAAGGAAGGAACTCTCCGCCCGTTTTCTTCCACGCATGCGCAGAACGTCCAACACAATCCTAAGGCACCCCAATAACACAAAAGCACAAAATATCTCATCTCTAACTGTTGTGTTTTAGCTTAATTTGATTATTTGAACAACCACCATGTGCTGCATCAGAAAATGCTTGTGTGTGTATGTATATATATATATATATATATATATATATATATATATATACAATATATATATATATATATATATATATATATATATATATATATATATAAATTATATATATGGGCAGGAGATTTTCTCTCATGCATACCTCATTGAGAGTGGTGGCTAGTTGTGCACTAATTATTTTCTTACGATTATTTTATAAATGTCTTATTATGTACTTGTTTTCCTTTGAAAGGGGGTTTATAATTTCGCAATAGCTAGATATTACAGCTAGATCGCGATTTCAGGTACACGACCCTCCTTCAGTACCTTGGGATACTTCAACTTTGTGATTTGGGAAGAATGTTCCGAAGAATGAAATGTTGATATTACATTTTATATGTTTGTGTTCATACTTGCTCTTCACTGGGGGGGGAGGTTACTGGGTAACTGGGAGAGGTTACCGGATATTTCGGCAGTGCCGGGATGTCGTATGCTTGGGAGACATTTCGTCACAACGAGACATTTCGTCACAACGAGACATTTCATCACAACGAGACATTTCGTCACAACGAGACATTTCGTCACCACCCGAAGTCGGGGGCTCTCCCAAGCAGACGACATCCCACCAATGCCCAAGAAACCCGGTAACCTTTCCCAGCTAACCAGTAACCTCCTCTCAGTGAAGAGCAAGTATGAACACAAGCATATGAAATGTAATATCAACACTTCATACTTCGGAATGTTCTTCCCTAACCACAAAGTTAGAATATCCCAAGCTACTGAGGGAGGGTTTTGTACCCAAAATCGCGACCTAGCTATAATGACTACGGTAAAGTCATAAAACCCCTTTCAAAGGAAAACAAGTCCATAGTAACACATATGTTGCATACACACACACACACACACACACACACACACACACACACACACAGATATATATATATATATATATATATATATATATATATATATATGCTACACAATTCACTAAAACGCGTGAATGTAAGATTTCGCAGATATATATGTATATATATATATATATATATATATATATATATATATATATATATAAATATGCTACACAATTCACTAAAACGCTTGAATGTAAGATTTCGCAGAAAACCATTCGGGAATTAAGACACTATGATTCAAACGTTTTCGTTTATTCAGACATCTTTAGGGAATGAAGATGTCTGAATAGACGAAAACGTTTGGATCATAGTGTCTTATTTCCCAGACGGTTTTCTGCGATATATATATATATATATATATATATATATATATATATATAATAAATATATACATATATATATGTATGTACAACACTGAATAGATCCCAGTGACTAGAGATACATTTTTATCAACTACAATGCACTTTAATTGTGGTTCATAAATATATATATCTATATATATATATATATATATATATATGTATATATATATATATATATATACATATATACCAGACCGTCGTTTGTATTATAGCGAAAGACACAGTGACCTTAGTGCTGAAGATAGTGTTGGAGATGAAGATGGAGTTGAAGGAGGGAATCCAATGCCGGGGATTGGGAAAACGTTTTTAATCTTCCCGTGGAGTAATTGGCGACCCCCCCTTCCCCCTTTCCCCCCCTGCCCCCCCAGCCGTGTCCCTCCTTACCTCCCTCCCTTCTCCTCCCCAACCTTAACTCAGTGTCACTGAGTGCGGGGCAACGCCCCTTCCGGATCCCCCCGCCCCCTCCTCCTCCCCCCTCTCCCCCCCTCCGTCCCCCTCTCCCTTCTTCGTTTTTCTTCTCCATCTCTCCTCCCAACTCCTCCATCATCCACCTCTCCTCCTCCCTCCAGCCTTCCACGTATCTCATCCCCCTCCCTCCCCTCATTCTCTACTTCTTTATCTTTCTCCTCTCCCATTCTCA
>NC_134777.1:122594127-122621627 GCF_046742065.1 Oratosquilla oratoria
AATTGCGAATAAAAATGCAACATTAGAGATACTATGCAAAGTGAATTAACATATTTTTGCTCTTTTTTGCTCTTTTTTTTTTCTTCCGTGGGTTGATAAGCCGCCCACATTTCCCTAGTGGATTTCCACTTGAAATACATCCCGAAAAATTTAATAACTGCTGTTCAATTTTCACTGAATAGAAATCTGAGGCCCCTCAGTAGCCGGCAACGATCCTCAGGCCTCTCTTAGTGTGAGAATGTTTCTGTGTCACCGGCTCATAGTAGTAAAACCAAAAGAGCAGTCACCGGTTCGCCTTATATGTGGAGGATATACAAAGCTGACTGAGAGAGTTCTGAAGTCTTATACATACAGAACCACAAAAGAGACGTACCAAATAATATTGAATATATTGATGAGAATATGATAAAAAGAATATCAGAAATCTGATCCGATCCAGACTGGAATACGCTGCCATGGTATTCACCACACATAGAAATAATAATAAATAGATAAATAAATAGATAAATAGATGAATCAGGATCCCCACCCTGGCTGATAATGCATATGAGGAGAGACTGGGGAAACTGGGATTACCCACACTGTAAGAACGAGGAGAGAGAGGATGTTCTCTGTAATCTTCTGAACAGAAAAAAAAGAGAGAATATGTTAGTATAGGATGAAGAGCACAAACAGTGACATAGCAAAAAATAAGTAAATGAATAAATAAATAAACAAATAAATAGAGAATAGATAAATAACCAAATAGAAATAGAAATAGAAAGTACAATAAAATGAAATAGAGTGGGTATTTAGAATATGTTAGGAAGTACAACATGCCAGATAAGTTAGATGTGTAAATGTGTGAAACAAATCAAAAGATATAGTAAAAGCATGAATAAATATAGTGTTTGATAAATAGAGGGACGGAACCCCATGAGCATAGCTCCAATCCTGTACACTACGATGATGTTAATACAATCAAGTAAAACACTGGGAAAGGAATAGGATAAGAAAATTGTATCACTTAAATGCAAATTGGGGAAATTTGTCACAAAAAAATATCAAGATTGCAGTACAACTATTAATTGATGAAAAACATACGAGTATTATCCCAACACATGACCGACCACCCAACACACACACACATAAACACACACACACACTCATACACATATGCACACACACGCACACGTACACACACACACATGCACGCACATGGAAAAATTTCGGTGTCAACCAAAAAGCTTTCCAGCCTCGCTGACATTACCTACAAAGACAGGTTGCGTCTTCCAATATTAGAAGAAAGAAGAGTGGAGAGCTCAAAACAATCAAAGGGATTTACAATGAATAAATAGATCAAATAAATAAATAAAATGAATAATTGAAAAATAAATAAAATAAATAAATAAATGATAATAATAGTAATATGGAAAAAAAACGAATAAAAAAAATTGAAGATTATGATGATATGCAGTTTTCTATAAGAACAGAAGAATGAAGGAAACTGCAAGAGACCATAAGGCCTACACTCGACAGTTCCATGTCCATTACCACCCATCACCGCGACTCATAAAGCTATCTAACATACAGATAAAATGACACGAAATATACGGAGGAACAAACACGCAAAAATGCACACACACACACACACACACACACACACACACACACACACACACACACACACACACACACACACATACGCACTCGCATGGCCACACACAAACATACACAGTCACACACAAATGCACACACATTCACACACAAACGTGCAGAGAGCTCTGCAATGCGGTCATGAATGAGTTCTTTGTAAAACAAGAAAGTCGAACAAGACTCAAGACTCTCCAACCAAGAGGGCAAAAAAAAAAAGAAAACATACAAATCAGCGGCGGGCGAGGATGAGAATGAGGTTGAGGATGAGAATGAGGAGGGGGAGGAGGAGGTGGAGGAGGAGGAGGATGATGATGATGAGGAGGAGGAGGTGCATGAGTAGGAAAAAGGGGAGGAAAGGTGAGGATGAGAATGAGGATGAGGATGAGAATGAGGAGGGGAGGAGGAGGAGGAGGAGGAGGTGCATGAGTAGGAAAAAGAGGAGGAAGAGGGAGGAGGAGGAGGAGGAGGAGGAGGAGGAGGAGGAGAAGGGGATGAGGAGAAGGACGAGGAGGTGGAATAGGAGATGAAAGAATAGGATAAGTCTGCAGATGAGGATGAACAGAAGTAGGAGCAGGAGGAGGAGAAATCAGAAGAGGAGGAGGAGGAAGAAGAAGAAGAAGAAGAAGAAAAAGAATAAGAAGAAGAGGAAATAGACTGATCAAAAAGGTATCGTTAAGAAGGGCATCTTAATTCTTGGAACAAACCATCATTCCCAGATTCCCAATTCGAAGTGTTTTTTTTTAAGTTTGTATTAATACAAGAACGCACCCCGGGTTAGGAACAAATGTCCGCCTGAGAGACGATTAACCCCCTCCCGTACCTGATGGCACTTTTCCTTTCATGATATGTCGCCAGACGATTTTATTCCCTTTGTGGACACCATATTAGTAACGATGATAGGGAGTGGGAGTGTAACAATGAGGGGAGATTAAAAATTGAATTTGATTGAAAACAAAGAGCAAAACGGCTTCGTTAAGCTCTTTTTCTTTCTTTATTTTTATGTCTTAGGGCTATGTCTATGGTCTACCATCGCCATTTCCGTCTTTTTTCCTTCTCTCTCTCATTCTCTCACTCTTTCTTTCTTCATTTACCTCTCTATCTGTACTGCTATACGATTCGTGTGTATTGAATTGCTGTCCAATTAGTACGTATGTGTGTGTGTGGGTATGTATGTATACATGTCATATGTATATGCGAAGGATGTATGTATACATGTATATAAGTATTTATGTGTGTATATGTATGTGTGTGTACGTATGTACGTGTGTGTGCGTGTCTGTATGTATGCACGTGTGTATGTGTGTGTGTGTGTGTGTGTATTTGTGTGTGTGCGTGTATGTATGTAGTCGTGTGTGTTTGTGTGTGTGTGCGTGTATGTATGTAGTTGTGTGTGTTTGTGTGTGTGTGCATGTGTGTGCGTGCATGTATGTAGTTGTGTGTGTGTGTGTGTGTGTGTGTGTGTGTGTGTGTGTGTGTGTGTGTGTGTAGGAGCGTGTGTGCGTGTATGTATGTAGCTGTGTGTGTGTGTGTGTGTGTGTGTGTGTGTGTGTGTGTGTGTGTAGGAGCGTGTGTGTGTGTAGGAGCGTGTGTGCGTGTATGTATGTAGCTGTGTGTGTGCGTGTGTGTGTGTGCGTGTGTGTGTGCGTGTATGTATGTAGTTGTGTGTGTGTCTGTGTGTGTTTGTGTGTGTGTGTGTATTATGTATATAAATGTAAAAAATCCGGTTCGTTCAAGGGGACAAGAGGAAAACTTTGATAACAGAGGGTGAAGATGAACAAGATGAACAAGATGAAATATCAAGAAAGAAACAAGACCAATGTTAACGAACTGTGATACAAGAGGAGTGGAAGAAGAAGAAGGAGGAGGAGGAGGAGAAGAAAAAGAAGAAGGAGGAGAAGGAGAAGGAGAAGTTGTTGAAGGAGAAGAAGAAGGAGACGAAATTGTTGAAGGAGAAGAAGAAATTGAAGGAGAGGACGAGAAGAAAGAAGACATAGACGAAGAAAAAGAGAAAGAAGAAAATGAAAGAGACGTGGAAGAAGAAGAAGATGTTGAAGGAGAGGAGGAGAATAACAAAGAAGACATAGATAAAGAAAAAGAAGAAGAGAAAAAATTAAATGGAAGGGACGAGGAAGAAGAAGGAGAGGAGAAGAAGAAGAAGAAGAAGACGTAAAAGAAGAGGATGATGATGAAGGGGAGAAGAAGAAAGAAGACAAAAACGAAGAAAAAAGAAAAGTATAAAGAAGAAAGAAGACATAGAGGAAGAAACGAGAAAGAAGAAAATTAAAGAGACGAAGAAGAGGATAAAGAAGAAAATGAAAGAGACAAGGAAGGGGAAGAAGAGGAGAATGTAATACATAGACAAGTCAATATCAGATCACGGAGGACCTTTCCTTACAGGATTCTCCAATACCTAATAATTGAAGATATTTGTAAAAAAAAAAAAAAAAAAAAAAAAAAATCCACCCCGGACTCGATGTGGGAAGTCTGCTCATTCCTCCTACACATTGACCTTCCTCCATCCATTCTACCTACTAACGTACTCCATTCCACTCCTTTTCCCTCCATCTCTCCGCCCCTTCCTCTTCTCCCACGCCCTCCTTTCCCTCCTCCCAGCCCTCCACATTCTACGTGGAAGTCTGGCAATTAAGCCCCGCCCACTTTTCCCTTATAAGGAATTTTATAGTTCCGCCCACCACTCCCTTATAAGGAAATTAGGATAATTTTTACTCGTTAAAGATCACTATCTGTATAAAAATATTTATCATTAAGGGTGTTTGGATACAAATTTTTATTCCCACCAATAGGAGAACGGGGATGAGTGATGTTACGACAGGTGGGCGTGGCTAGTGTGCAAACTACCGTAATTGGAGGAAACTTGTCCATCTTCATTCCGTTCTCTCCCCCTCTTCTTAATTAGCAGGCAGGCAGAGGTAATATTATATTCCAGAGTAAATATCAAAAGTTGGACAAAGGTATGTGAAACAGAAGAATACTTTCGTTAATTACCGCACATCTGGAAAGTGAAATTTGAGATTAAATTTTTCTTTTTTATAAGTAAACATGTCTGGCATCAATGAACGTATACACACACACACACACACATACACGCACACACGTCTCGTGGCGTAGCGGTAGCGATCGCGGCCGCTACTACGGCGATCCGGGTTCGAATCCCGCTCAGGGCTGAAATAATTTCAGAATCGCTGCGCTGCGAGTCGTTACTCCAACTCTCGTGGGCGGGGAGTTGGGTGTGTGTGCGTGTAAGGTCACAGTATTACCCATAGATCGGTCATTTACGAGCTCTGAGCTCTCTTCCGGGAGGGAAAAAAAATCTGTCGATCACGAGTCCAGCATGTGATCCAAAGACCAAGGTGAATACCAAGACGAATATATACACACACACACGTCTCGTAGCGCAATGGTAGCGATCGCGACCGCTACTACGACGGTCCGGATTCGAATCCAGCTCAGGGCTGAAATAATTTGAGTATCGCTGCGCTGCGAGTCGTTACTCCAACTCTCGTGGGCAGGTAGTTGGGTGTATGTGTGCGTGTGAGGTCACAGCATTATCCATAGATCGGTCATATACTAGCTCTGAGCTCTCTTCCGGAAGGAAAATAAAAGCTGTCGATCACGAGTCCAACACATGATCCAAGACCATGGTGAATCATGGTGAATCACAGGCACGCGTGTGTGAATACTTTCTTCATATATTCCTCCTTCCACCATCCTCCATGTTTCTTCTCCTTCAACCTTCCTCTTGATCTCTCCTCTCCTCCCTCTTCTCTCTCCTTCCTTTCCTAACGCTATGCCTTATGTGTTCACAGTCTCAAGGTTGACAGCCTTTGGTGTGTCAGTCTGCGGTGCCATGCGTGGCATCAGTGCCAACCTTGAGGCACTCAGACCTTGACCTTATCGAGAGACGGAATCAAATGACTTTAACGGTGGTATTCTTAAAAAAATCTTTCCTCTCCAAGGATTTATATAAGCTTTATAAAAGGAAAGATTTATATAAGGAAATATTTGTTTAAGAACACCACCGTAAAATTCTTACAGTGGTATTCTTAGAAAGAAAGAAAAAAAAAAAGGATTTATGCAAGAATCATATAAGGAAAGATTTATATAAGGAAAGAATTATATAAGGATTTTTTTTAAGAATACCATCAGAAAATTCTTACAGTGGTATTCTTCAATTTTTTCCCCAAAGATTTATAGAAGATTTATATAAGGAAATATCTATATATGGAAAGAATTTTTTTTAAGAATACCATCATTCAACTCTTTCGCTGTAACTTTTTTCAGTTAAGGAATATTGCACACCGGTTTACTGGTTATGCTAATTAAATTAAGGGTAGTCTATAACTATTGGAACTGATCACGTGCTGAAATCACAAGGTACAGAGAAAGTGTAATTTTTTGGGGGATAAATAGAATTTTTTTACTGAATACTTGTGTCTAGATATGAACAGTCCGGTAAAGTCTTTGATACATAACTTATATACTAAAATCTTCAACTTTCATAAATGAAAATATAGTATAGAAAATACTCAAATTATGTATGTTCATATTTTTCTTTAAGAAAATATATATACTTTTAAGATTTCTGACAGATTTCTTTAACACGCATTCATCAAAAAGACATTTACTGTTGAGGTTCAACACACACACACACACACACACACACACACACACACACACACACACACACACACACACACACACACACACGCACACATAGATCGGTCATATATGAACTCTGAGCTCTCTTTAAGAAGGAAAATAGCTGTCGATCACGAGTCTAACACGTGATCCAAGACCATGGTGAATCAAACATAGATTTTGAATAAACTGTTCATGGCAAAGAAAATATTTGTTCATCATTATGTTCTACACCAACTGTTTTTAGTTTATAAAAAGACAAATAAAGGTTCAACGTAGAAACAAACACGCACACACACACAAACAGAGAGAGAGAGAGAGAGAGAGAGAGAGAGAGAGAGAGAGAGAGAGAGAGAGAGAGAGAGAGAGAGAGAGAGAGAGAGAGAGAGAGAGAGAGAGAGAGAGAGAGAGAGAGAGAGAGAGAGAGAGAGAGAGAGAGAGAGGATGGAGGTCCTAGTGTCGTTAAAGGAAATTTTGCTCGTGAGGAAAGTTAAGGAAGAGAGGAACAGGAGTGAGAGAGGAGGGGAAGGTAGGGGAGGAAGAAGAGAGGAGAGGAAGAGATGAGGAGGAAGAAGAGGAAGATATGAAGAGGAAGAAGAAGAGGAAGAGAAGGAAGAGGATGATGAGGAGGAAGAGTAGGAAGAGAAAGAGGAATAGGAAGAAGAGGATAAGGAGGAGGAGACTTGGAAGGAGGGTGGAAGAGAAGGAGGAGAAGGGAGAGGGGGGTAGGATGATGTTGACGAAGAAAAGGGAGATCGAGTTGGAGAAGGAGGAAGAGAACAAAGAGGAGGAGGAGGAGGAGGAGGAGGAGGAGCGTGAACGGTATAATCAGCGTGCAGAACACTGACACACACACACACAATATATATATATACACATATATATATATATATATATATATATATATATATATATATATATATATATATATATATATATATATATATATATATATATATATTCCAAGATCATTTCCTCCCTTATAAGGAAGGTAGCCAAGTCAAAGATACGGACCTACTCCTACTCATTCCACTCCTCTCCACCACCCCTTCCTCCATCTCATCTTAGCTCCTCATGGATGACGGGTCATCCCTGTATCCCGCCCACTGCCCTGGGTTCAGAAGCAATGCAGCAAGACACAGCACATCCACAGCAAGACCACTTCACTTAATCGGCGACCTCCCCCTCTCTGTCCCCTCATGCATAGAAAGAGAAGACGGGGAGTAAATCCCTTCGGGGTTCGTCAAAATATCATTTACCCATAAGTACCCCCCTCACCCACCATCCCCCCACCCTCCTTTCCTTACGTCACAGCATCATCTATACACAACCACTCTCCACTCATCCCCATCTCCTGCCTTCTCCCTTCGTTGCTCAACAGACATTCCCCTCTTGTCCAACGTCCCCCTTCACCCCATCCGTCCATCTCATCCTTGGTCGCTCCCTCATGTTCACTCCTCCTCTCCTCGTTTTTCACTCTATCCAACCTAGTAACCTCTACCATACTTCTCAGACATTTCATCTCAAACACATCTTATATATATATATATATATATATATATATATATATATATATATATATATACGTACATATCACTCTACATACATATATGTATACATATTATACATATACATATATATATATATATATATATATATATATATATATATTGCAGTAATTCACAAGGCACACGTGAAAATAATATGCAGAAAAAACACTGGTAAATAAAAAGCTTAGTCCAAACTAAGCTTCTTATTTACCAGTGTTTTCTTCTACATATATATATATATATATATATATATATATATATATAGTTGACCCTCAGTAAGACGGACCCAGTTAACCCCGATATCTAATACGACGTATATCGTCCAAATTAAGGGGGCGTTGCCTAATGTATGATAATTCGATAATGCATCCCAATACTCACGTCATAAAATATAAAGTTACAACAGTAATACTCGTTCCCTTTCACCCTGAATATTAATAACCACATAAAACGCGGTCAATCCTGTTCACAGAATGTGGGGTTCATTCAGCTAGGCCTACAACTATAAGATGTATCTAACCAGGACGACGACGCCGGGGTCATCGTATGCTAAGGGTTGGTGAGGACAGCGCTCCCGCCAATACCACTACCACTCCAAGTGTGTATACCTCCACCACTCCGGAACATCATGTGCTGTTAAGGGCCATTTGCACGGTCGAACAGTTTGACAAACCCGGTTTGTCAGGCAAGTGTTTGAAGTGATGTTTGACCGTGTGAATGGGGTATTTGGTCGTCAAACACGTTTGTCGAACGTGTTTGACAACCAAATACCCTATTCACACGGTCAAACATCACTTCAAACACTTGTTTGACAAACCGGGTTTGTCAAACCGTTTGACCGTCTAAATGCCCCTTTACTCTGATTTTTTTCGCGGATATTCCTGTGAATAGGCATAGTTCGGACTTGCGTTTTTTATCATGTCTTCAAGGATTACTAGTACTATTCCTCAGAGGTAGAAGTTGGCCTTATCTGTGAACCAGAAACTAGAACTTATCAAAAACCTAGATGGCGATGCTTTGGTGGCGAAAATGTGTCAAGAATATGGAGTGATACAACAAACAGTATCAGACACTCCCAAGGCAAAAAATGAACCCATTCATTAACGAACTGGATAACGAAAACAATCTTGGCGTAATTATCAGTAATGGCAAGAAATAATGTCTCAAATTGTCGGGAAGTAGATATAATTTGGAAGTGGGTAGAAACAACGTCGCCAACCGGGTAGTAATTGAATGGAATAAACTTCCCGCAGAGACAGTGCAATGTAGTTCAGTTCGATATCTTAAGATTCATTTAGATAAACACCTAAGCAATATGATGTAATGCCTGTCATTTATTTCATCTATTTATTTATTATTTATCTACTTATTATTATTTCTCTTTTTTATGTATTATTAATTATAAAATATTATTGTTTATGTTTGTATATTATTAATTATTTTCTGCTAATATATATATATATATATATATATATATATATATATATATATATATATATATATATATATATATATATACACACACACACATGTTTTCATATTTCGCATCCGACCGACGGACATACGGACCAAAAAGTCTCTGTCGGTATTCTCTTCTTTTGTAATCCTCTGTAATATATATATATATATATATATATATATATATATATATATATATATATATATATATACAATCACACTGAATGGTTCCCAGTGATCAATTAATATAAGATATTAATTGATCACTGTAAACAATTCAGTGTGATTGTATAAAAATTTCCCACACGCACATACGTTCGATGCTCTATCATAGCCGAGATGGGTTGAACGCGATATTTCGTGTATGTGTATGTAATTCGAGCATACAAATATAAGAAAGTCGTACTCAACTTATATCTCTCTTGATAGCGTATTGGGTTACGTCAATGTAACTTTGTTACGGGTTAGCTGGGTTCGAATCCTCGGCTCGTCCACGTTTCAATTTCCAACGGATGCCTCCTTCGAGCGATTCTCAGTCTCGTTTGCGATGGTATGGAATTAAAAGTGATATGTGGTTGAAAAAGATATATATATATATATATATATATACATATATATATATTATATATATAATATATATATATATGCATACGCATGGAAATCTTTCCTCTCCTCTCCGTCCTTTATTCATGGACGAGCCTCAGCGGATCGAGAAAACGAGTCTTGGGAGAAAAGGCCAAGAAGCCGAAATCCACAACTGCTCAACGAGTCATATTTATGATTTTTCTTTTATTCGTTGTTTTCTCTCTCTCTCTCTCTCTCTCTTTTTCTGGAGGCTTTTCTTTTTTTTTTTCTTTCCTTTTTCTTTTTCGAAATCCGAGTGACGTGTTTCAAACCATAAAAATGTCAAAAAATTAAATTCATACTCTGATGCGCAGTGGATGTATATGCATGTGCATATGTATGTATATACGAATGTATGTATTCGTGGATCTGTGTATATGTGAATGTATGTGTATACATGTTTTCATTTTATGAGTATGTGCTTACGTATGTGTATGAATGCATGAAAACATTTATGAGCGTATGTACGCATGTTTATAAGTATGTACGTATGGGTACGTGCGCATGGAAATATGTGTATGTATATATGTGTATGTGCGTATGTATGTATGTATATATGTATGTGCGTATGTATGTACGTATGTATGTGAGTATGTATGTGCGTATGTATGTATGTATATATGTGCGTATGTACTGTATGTACGTATGTATGCATGCATGTATGTATGTATATATGTATGTATATATATATATACATATACATATATATATATATATATATATATATGTGTGTGTGTGTGTATGTATGTGCATATATTTGTATGTATGTACTGTATGTATGTGCATATGTATATATGTATGTCACCTCTCTAACAATATCGCCAAGCGATTTTATTCAGCTACAGGGTCGTGGGCCAATAGTGTGCGACTTTATTTCTTTATTTTATTTTTTCGTCCAATTAAGAATTCTCCCCGATGCCTCTTTATTGACTTTCGGAAAGTGGAGGACTGTGGAGGTATTGCGTCCTACCCTGTCTCCTCCATCCTTTCCCCTTCTCCTCCTCCTCCTTGTCCTCCTCCTCCTCCTCCTCCATCTTTCCAAACGGATAATGTTTCCCTCTTACGTTTCACACACACACACACACACACACACACACACACACACACACACACACACACACACACACACACACACACCACGTCTTCTACTTCCTTCTCCTCCTTTCCAATGCTCTTCCTCCCATCCTTTTCCTCCTCTTCCTCCTTCGCCCTTTTTTGTCTTCCTCCTCCTCCTCCTTTCCATCCACTTCTTTGTCCTCTTTGCCCTCCTCTTTTTCCTCTTCTTCTACTTCGTCATTTTCTTCTCTTCCTCCCTGTCCTCCTGCTTCTTCCTCGTGTTCTTCTTCCTCTACCTTTCTTGTCCTCCTTTTCCTCTACCTTGTCCTCTCTGTCCTCCTTGGTCTCTCTTTCTTCTCAACCTCTTCGTTTTCCTTCTTTCTCCTCTTCTTGGTCCTTCACCTCCTCTCTTATCTCTTTCTTCCACCTGATCCTTCTCTCTTCTTGTCCTCCTTTTCGTCTTCTTCAACCTCTTCCTCATTCCTCCACCTCCTCCTCCTCCTCTTCCTCCTTTTCTCCTCCTCGTCCTCCATCACCCTTCTCCTCCTCCTCTCCCTCCATCTACTCCATCAGAACAAAAAGTAGTCAGAAGGAATAAAAAAATATTGAGAGAAAAATAAACAAATAAAAAGAATAAAGAGGACACGAATCAACTCTTTATTTCGTCTCTATATAAGCTCCGGACACGTCAGTTCTGCATTTTTTTTCTTCGTCCTTTTTTGAACCCTCCGACTCCTGAAGCCCCCTTCTTCTTCTTCTTCTTCTTTTTTTCTTTTCGGTTTTGAGTCGTGATTCTCCTTCGACACGAAGAGCAATTAATATGGATTGTGTTTTCCCATTCTCTTCCACCTCCTCCTCCTTCTCCTCCTCCTCCTCCTCCTTTCTTCTCCGCCTCCTCCTTTCTTCTCCTCCTCCTCCTCCTTTCTTCTCCGCCTCCTCCTTTCTTCACCTCCACCTCCTCCTCCAGCTCCTGCTCCTCCTCCTCCTTCATCATTCCCACAGACTCTTCAAACTCCTCACCATCTCCTCCCCGTCCTCCTCCTCCTCCTCCTCCTCTTTCTCCTTCTCCTCCTCCTGCTCCTCCTCTCTCTCCTTCTCCTCCTCCTCCTCCTCCTTTACCATTCCCACAGACTCTTCAAACTCCTCACCATCTCCTCCCCGTCCTTCTCCTCCTCCTCCTCCTCCTCCCCCTCCCCACGACCACAAGTCTCCATTTGTTCAATCCCGTCGAGTTCAGACGAATTTCTTGTTCTTTTGAACAAACACGCAAAGACTGTATCACGCCACAAAATGTCGAAGGAATTAATTTGTTCAACTGCACAATCGATGCCAGGCGTCGCTTCCTCATAACCCTTCAACAACCGTTCCCAGATTGAACATCCGTTTCAAATGTCGTCAGGCGATTTTATTCAGCCCTAAGCCGAGCCAAAGGGTCTTTGGAATACACAACAACAACAACAACAGCAGCAACAGAAAATAACAATAAAGTAACAATAACAACAGTAGCAGCAGCAACAACAAACAATAACAACAATAAAACAATAAAAACAACAGTAGCAGTAATAACAAAATATCAACAATAAATCAACAATAACAACAGTAGCAACAACAAAAATAACATCAATAAAGCAACAATAATAACAACAGTAGCAGCAACAACAATAACAATAAATCAACAATAACAACAACAGTAGCAGCAACAACAAAAATAACAAATCAACAATAACAACAACAGTAGCAGCAACAACAATAACAACAAATCAACGATAACAACAACAGTAGCAGCAACAACAATAACAACAACAAATCAACAATAACAACAGTAGCAGCAACAACAATAACGACAAATAAACAATAACAACAACAATGGCAGCAGCAACAACAACAGCAAATCAACAATAACAACAGCAGTAGCAGCAACAACAATAATAACGATAAAGCAACCTTAACAACAACAGTAGCAGCAACAACAATAACAACAACAGTAGCCGCAATAACAACAACAGTAACAACAGTAATTACAGCAGCAACAACAACAAGAGCGGAGGACGATGAGGAGGAAATGGAAAGGTAATTAACCGTAAAGTTAACGTGATCAAAGCAGAAGCAGTGGGACGCAGCGACAACCAGCGTCAATAACAACAACAATATCCAATCAACCTTTCCGTCGGGCCCATAAACGCTCACCTGGAAAAATAAAACAAAATAAAACAAAATAAAATAAAATAAGATAATAAAATGAAAAAAAAACAACAACTGAAAATAAAATAAGCAAATATTAATAACAGATTAAACAAATGAATAACTATAAATAAACTGAGCAAGATAGATGAATAAATAAATAAAATAAAATGAAATAACAAAATGGAAAAATAACCAAGTAAAAATAAAATAAACATTAATAACAGAATAAACAAATAAATAACTATGAATAAACTGTAGAAGATAAATAAACAAATCAAAATATATACATGAATAAATAAATGAATTACTTAGATAAATAAAAGGAACATGAAAATAGTAAATAAATAGTGATAATAATGATCACCTGACCTCAGCCAGAACAAGGTCATTCAAGGTCGCCACCAGGCAGATTTACCAGATCCGGGAACCCCCCCCCCAACCCCCACGTCCGGTAATAAACAGTACAATACCGGTCGAGCCATCCGAAGAACAAAGGGGGTAATTAAATCCGAAACATGGGGGGAGGGGGGCGCAATGGGGGAAAGAGGGCGCAAGGTGGAGAGGGACGCAAGGGGGGAGGGGACGCAATGGGGGGAGGGGAGGAGCAATGGGGGGAGGGGGCGCGATGGTGGTCACAATGGGGAGGGGACGCAATGGGAGAGGGGTCGCAATGGGAGAGGGGGACGCAAGGGGGGAGGGGGCGCAATGGGGAATGGGGCGCAATAGGGGGTCACAATGAGTGAGGGGGCACAATGGGTGAGGGGGCACAATGGGGGGAGGGGCACAATGGGGGGAGGGGCACAATGGGAGGAGGGGCGTAATGGGGGAGGGGGCGCAAGGGGGAAGGGGCGCAAGGGGTAGGTGGGCAAAAGGGGGAGGAGGGTGACAATGGAGGGGCGCAAGGAGGAGGGAGGCAAAGGTGGGAGGGGTCACAGGGGGAAAGGGTGCAAGGTGGGGGGAGAGGGGCACAGGGGGAGGGGTGAGAGGGGGAGGGGGAAAGGGGATGGGGAGAGTGGGCGCAAGGGGGAGTGGGGAGAGGGAGAGGGGAAGAGAGGGAGGAGGAGAGGGGGAGGGGGAGAGGAGCGCAAGGGGGGAGTGGGCGCAAGGTGGGAGGGGGGAAAGGGGCGCAAAGTGGGAGAGGGGAATAATGAAAGAGGAAGGAAGGTGATGAATTGGAGTCTGCAAAGAAGAGCGGATTGTATATGAAGGCACTGAAGAGGAAAAGGAAAGGAATGAAAGAAACAGAAGTGAGGGAAAGGCAACTGTTTTAGTAGTGCGCATAACAATGAGAAGTGCTTACGTAGGGAGCCGCTGAGCTGCGACTAAAGCTATCATCCTTCCCGTGGGGTTCAAACCAGAGTCACGTGTGTGTGTGTGTGTGTGTGTGTGTGTGTGTGTGTGTGTGTGTGTGTGTGTGTGTGTGTGTGTGTGTGTGTACAAGGTTAACCACTTTGAAGAGAAACAGCCGAAGCGGAGCGCTTTCGTGTATTATATCGTCACTGCAGTAGTACACTATGTATTTCTACACTGATGTAATACACGAAAGCGCTCTGTTTCGGTTGTTCCTCTTCAAAGTGTTTAACCTTGCATTTACAGAACACACGTTTCTAGTGTTTTATTGCACACGCACACACACACACACACACACATACACACACACACACACACACACACACATACACACATTATATATATATATATATATATATATATATATATATATATATATATATATATATATATATATATATATATATATGTACTCTAGGATACGAAACCAAGTAGAAAAGTACATGTCGAAAGTAGTCCATTTACAGGCATCAGGTAGACATAAAGAGTAGATGAATCCATGTGGACACAAAGAATAGGACTTGATATACCAAGTTCCAGGTACCAGTCATTGATGCCCATATGATGGGATCGGACGAGGGAGGGAGGGAGGGAGGGAGGGAGAGGGAGAAGGGGAAAGGGAAGAGTGGGGGGGGAGGCGGGGTAGAGGAGGGGCTCAGAGGCCGATGAGGACGGAATGATATAGAGGGAGAGGGAAGGGGGGGGAGGGGAGGTCTTCTTCGTGCAAGAGTGCGGTACGACAAGGAGGAGGAGGAGAGGAAGTGGGGAGAAGGGGGAGGGGTAGGAGGGGGAGGGGGGAAAGGGGGCAGGGGAAGGGGGGCAAGGGGAAGGAGGAGGGGGAGAAAGGGGAAGGGGGGACAGGAGGAGGAGAAAGTCGTGAAAGTGGAACTGGAGAAAGGAAGGAAGAGGAGGAGGAGGAGGAGGGAGAGAAGAAAGAAAAGGAAGGAAAAAGAGGAAGGGGGAGGAATAGGAACAAGAGAAAAGAGGAGAAAGAGGAAGAAGGGGGAGGAGAAAGAGTAGGAAGGAGGAGGAGGAGGAGAAAGAGGAAGAAGAAAGAGGAAGGAGGAGAAAGAGGAAGAAAGAGGAAGAAGGAGGAGGAGGAGGAAGTAGAGCGAAGAGAAGATTCCGAAAGATAAAATGTGAGAGAAAAAGAAGGAAAATATTGTCGGGGACGTTAGTGACGTCACTGTTGGTTTGAATTTCAAAACGTGGCGACAGTTGATGACGTCAACGGCTGGCGGACTCCACAGGATTGAATATTTCATTCTGTCTGAGGGCCGGAAGAACTTTATTCACGGAAGCCATGAGTATGAAAAATAATAATAATAATAATGATATAGTAATAATAACAACAACAATAATAATAATAATAATAAATAGAAAAAGATAAATAAATTAATATATAAATATTAGAGTAAAATTAAGAAATAAAGAATAAATAAAATTTAGAATAAAATTATACTGATGATGATGATGATGATGATGATGACGATGATGATAATGCTAATGATGATAATAATAATGATAATAATAATAATAATAATAATAATAATAATAAATAATGATGATAATTATAATAATAAGGACTAGAACGGCTGGTAACGTCGTAGTCGGTCGAGCCCAGCAGAAGGAGGAAAATTATGGCATAGTGGGAGATGGGGGTGGGTGGTAAGGGCCGCTTTGTGTGTCCCGCCGACCGCTGCGAGAGAGTAGGAAAATAATGGCAAAGGACGGCTGATGACGTCAGCGCAAGGTGGAGATTCACTCGCGCAATAAAGGTCCAGAAAAAAAGGACAAATAAAAAAGGTCTTCTTGACTATCCCGGGAAGGAGCACAGGAAGGTCACAGGAAGATTGTTAAGGGTGGCAGGGGGGGGGCTGGGGAAAGGGAGGAAGGGGGAAAGGGTGGAAGAGGGAAAGGAGGAGGAAGAGGAGGAGGAGGAAGAAGAGGAGGAGTAGGAAGTGGAGGAGGAGGAAGAGGAGGAGGAGGAAGTGGAGGAGGAGAAGGAGGAAGAAGAGGAGGAGGGACAGCAGGAGGAAGAGGGGGAGGATTAAGAAAAGGAGGAGGAAAATGAGGAGAAAGAGGAGGAGAAGGTGGGGAAGGAGGAAGAAAAGAAGGAGAAGAGGAAGATGGAAGAAGAGGAAGAGGAGGAAGAGCAGGAAGAACCTTGAGGAAGAGATAGGTGAGAAGAGAGCACAAAGAAGAGGAGGAGGAAAAGGAGGAGAAGGAAGGAGAAGAGAGGATGAAAGACAAGGAGAAAAGTAGAAGTAGTAGTAGTAGTAGTGGGAGTCGTGTCAGCAGTAGCAGCAGTAGTAGTAATAGTATAGTAGTGGTAAAATCGTAGTTGTAGTAATAGTACGGTAAATGGATTTCATTAAAGGCTTCATTAAAGTGAAATGATACAAAATACAAAAGGGTTGTCGACCACAGTCATTGGCGACGAGAGAGAGGGGCCAATGAACTGTGTCTGTAGGAGACAGATTCTGACGGCTTTCACCACACAATTCCAAGAAGATGGAGGTCATAAAAATGCAGCAGCAGCAGCAGCAGCAGCAGCAGCAGCAGCAGCAGCAGTAGTAGTAATAGTAATAGTAGTTGTAGTAGTTGTAGTAGTAGAACGCTCGAGGACATTATTCGTATGATAAATGTGGATCCCTGGGTCATTCACTCCATTAACATTCACGACTTCAGGAGGAGGAGGGGAGAGGGAAAAGGAGGGGTGAGGGAGAAGGAGGGAGAGGAAGGAGGGAAATGGGACAGATTCCAAAACATCAAAGACATTTTGCGCTCGGCTTGCAGAAGTAATGGCGCAAAAAAAAAAAAAAAAAAGTATAGTAGCACGGATGAAATGTAAACTCACTTCTCAGATCAACTCTCGTCCAATGTTCCTTTCCCCAAAACAAACACACACACAAAGTACCCTACAAGCAGGCAGTGTTTGAAAGTCAAATCAATGACAAACTCTGTTGAGGCTTCAATTGTCGCAAGCTCTAACAAAGGCTGTCATGCCTATCCACCTCGCAGAGGCTGCTTATTAAGTCTGCCACAGACCTCCTTCTTTGCGACATCCGAAGAATACTTAAAAAAAGACAATACTAAATAAAACAAATAAAAATAAAATATAATAAAAAATGATGAAATAAGACAAAATAAGATGTAACAAAACAGAACCAAATAAAACAAAACATGAATAAAAATAGAGATAAATAAATCAATGAATTAAAGACTAAATACATAAATACTGAGAACCAGCATTCATTCCTCATCTTCATCCTCCTCCTTTTCATCATCTTCCTCCTCCCCCTACTTCTCCTCCTCTTCTTCCTCCACCTACTCCTCCTCTTCTTCCTCCTCCTACTATTTCTTTCTCTTCCTCCTCTTCCTCCTTCTTTTCATTCTCTTCCTCCTCCTATTGTTCCTCCTCTTCATCCTACTCCTATTTCTCTTTCTTCTCCTAACCCTTCCTCCTCCTTCTCCTCCTCCTCCTCGTCATCTTCTTCCTCCTCCTCCTCATTTTCTTCTTCCTCCTGCACGTGAAGAATGGAGAGAAAAGACGAAGGAGGGTGGAGTCAGACTCGTCCGTTGAAACCAAGTGGGAGGTCGAGGCCGAGGTCGAGGAGTGTCTCCTCCTTGGGCTGAGGATCCTCACAGAGACCTCGAGGAAGAATGAAGAGAGGAATGAGGAGGAAGAGGAGGGTGAAGAGGGTGAGGAGGAGGGTGAGGAGGAGGAGGGTGAGGAGGAGGAGGGTGAGGAGGGTGAGGAGGAGGGTCAGGAGGAGGGTGAGGAGGAGGGTGAGGAGGGTGAGGAGGAGAAGGGTGAGGAGGGTTAGGAGGGTGAGGAGGAGAAGGGTGAGGAGGGTCAGGAGGAAGAGGGTGAGGAAGGGAACCGGAAGGGGAGGGTTAGGAGGAGGGGGAGGACAGGAAAGGAAAAGAGAGGAAGGGAGGACGGGAGGGGAAGTGGAGGAGGAGGAGGAGGAGGGTGAGGAGGAGGAGGGTGGGGAAGGGAACCGGAACGGGAGGGTTAGGAGGAGGGGGAGGACAGGAGAGGAAAAGGGAGGAAGGGAGGACGGGAGGGGAAGTGGAGGAGGAAGTACAAGGAGGGTGAGGAGGAGGATTAGAGGGAGAGGTAGGACGAGGGGATGGATAATGAAAAGAGGGGAGGGGGAGGAGGAGAAGAGGAAGGAGGAGAGGAGGAAGAGCTGGGGGGGAAGGAGGAGAGGGAGAAAAGATCAAGAGGCTAAATTTGGAGATAAGGACTAGGCGTAGGTAATGGAGTGGAAGAGGAAGAGGGGTAGGAGGAGGAAGGGGAAGAGGAAAAGGGGGAGGAGGAGGAAGGGGAGGAGGAGGAAGGGGAGGAGGAGGAAGGGGAGGAAGAGGAAGGGGAGGAGGAGGAGGAGGAAGGGGAGGAGGAGGAGGAAGGGGGGGAGGAGTAAAAGGTGGAGATGTTGAAGGAGGAGGCGGAGGTTGAAGAAAAGGCTGAGGAGGAAGAATAGGAAGGAGAGGTGGAGGTGGTGAAGGAGGAGGAAGAGAAAAATGAAGGAATATGAGGAGAAGGAGGAGGAAGAGTAGGAGGTGAGATTCCCGTGAGGTTCGTGTGAGATTCCAGTGAGGATTGTGTGATATTCCCGTGAGGTTCACGTGATGCTCCCGTGCGGTTCACGTGGGATTCCCGTGAGATTCCCATGGGATTCCTGTCATCTTCACGTGAGGTTTGCTTGAGATTCTTGTGAAGTTCGTGTGAGATTCCCGTTATTTTTTCGTGAGATTCCCGTGAAATTTGCGTGAGGCTCCAGTGATATTTTCCTGAGGTTTAAGTGAGATTCCCGTAATATTGTTGTACGGTTCCTGTGAGAGATTTCCGTATGGTTTACATGAGAACCCCGTGAGGTTTGTGTGAGATTCTTGTGAGGTACACTGAGACTACCGTGATATTTGTGTGAGGATTGTGCGAGATTCCCGTGAGGTTCACGTGAGACTTCCGTGAGACGGGAGGGAAGTATACACAGAGGATGACGTTCAACTACAAAAGACGACCCGGGAAGAAAAAAAAAACCGTGAGAATAATAATGGGGAGACTTCGTAAGAAAGTGAGTAAAAAAATGTGAGATCGATATAAAACCGTGAGAAATACCTGGTCCAACGGACACGAGTACGTGAGATGTCCGGGAAAATGTTGTGAATTAGGCGGAAAAATCCCGTGAGAAATTAAACGCATGACCGGGAGAACCTTGTGAGACAGGCGGGAGGGCCCTCTGAAGGAGAGAAATTGAGAGAGCGAGAGAAAGAAAATGAAAGAGAAAATGAGAGAGAAAAAGAGAGAGAAAATTAAATATAAAGAGAAAGAGCAAATGAAAGAAAATAAGAGAGAAAAGAATGATAAAGAAAATGAGAGAGAGAAAATGAAAGATAAAAAGAAAGAGAAATGAGACACAAAAGAGAAGAGAAAATTAGATGAAAAGGACAATAAACAGTGAGAGAAAATGAAAGAAAATTAAATAGGTCAAGAAAAAATGAGAAAATAAAAAATAAAGAGAAAAAGGATTAAGAAAAAGAGCGAAAGGCCTAGAGAACAAGACAAAGAGAAAATGAGATAAAAAGGACAAGATAAGAGGAAATGAAAGAAAGTGAAAGAGAAAATTAAATAAATGGGACACGAAAAGAGAGAAAACGAAAAGAGAAACAAAATGAGCGAAAGGGAAAGAGAAAATGAAAAGGAGACAAAAATGAGGACGAGAGAAAAGACCAACTCGAGATAGGGTCAGAGACAAATTGGTCATTCAGAGAACTTTAATGAAAATGATTTAGTTTAATGGCTGGAGAGAGAGAGAGAGAAAACGCGGAGAGAAATGGAAAAACGCGGACGAAGAGGCCGTGTGTGTGTGTGTGTGTGTGTGTGTGTGTGTGTGTGTGTGTGTGTGTGTGTGTGTGTGTGTTTGTGTGTGTGTGTGTTCGTGTGTGTGTGTGTGTGTGTGTTTGTGTGTGTGTGTATGTGTGCGTGTGTGTATATGTGTGTGTGTGCATGTGTGTATGTGTGCGTGTGTGATTCACCATGGTCTTGGATCATGTGTTCGACTTGTGATCGACAGCTATTTCCCTCACGGAAGAAAGCTCAGAGCTCATACATGACCGATCTATGGGTAATAATGTGACCTTACACGCACACACACACCCAACTCCCCGCCAACAAGAGTTGGAGTAACAACCTGCAGCGCAACGATACTGAAATTATTTCAGCCCTGG
Organism: Oratosquilla oratoria; assembly: GCF_046742065.1. Lineage (NCBI taxonomy): Eukaryota > Metazoa > Arthropoda > Malacostraca > Stomatopoda > Squillidae > Oratosquilla > Oratosquilla oratoria. The sequence continues at coordinate 122,614,884 of NC_134777.1, forward strand.
GCGGGATTCGAACCCGTACCGCCGTAGTGGCAGCCGGGAACTCTACCAACTGCGCCACGAGTTGTGTGTGTGTGTGTGTGTGTGTGTGTGTGTGTGTGTGTGTGTGTGTGTGTGTGTGTGTGTGTGTGTGTGTGTGTGTGTGTGTGTATGTGTGTGTGTAGTGTGTAAGAAGATGAATGTAAGAGAACAGAAAACGATGACAATATTATTTTAGAAAATGGAAAGTGGATAATAACGGAAATGGGAAATTGAAAATGACAAAGAAAGAAAACGGCGTGCGAGGGAGAAGGAAATAGCAGTAAAGAAGAAAGAAAACGTATATGATGTTGCTTAGAATACGAAAAAAAAAGGAAAGAGGTAAATTGAAAATAGATGACAGGGGAATAGGAGGTGAGAATGAAAAATATAATCAAAATTTCAAAATGATCACTAGAATTTTAAAATGAATATAGAAAATTGAAATATTACGATGAATTATAACGAGGTCGAATGCCCCCCCCAAAATATATAAATAAATATATAAATAAATAAATAAATGTATGAATAATAATAATAATAATAATAATAATAATAATAATAATAATAATAATAATGGGATATCTAAAACAGACAAACATATATAAGCTGGAAATGATAAAGAAGAAAATTAAAGCAGAAACAAAGTTCGGTGAGGAAGCAAATGCAAATCAGACGAGAATAACACGTGACAGAGGAAAAGGGAATTAGAAAACGGAGAGTGACACAGAAAACAGGAAGAAAATGGACGAGGGTTCTGAGGTGACGACAACTGAGTGCATAGAAACACATTATGAAATTGACATTTCTAGAAGAGAGAGAGAGAGAGAGAGAGAGAGAGAGAGAGAGAGAGAGAGAGAGAGAGAGAGAGAGAGAGAGAGAGAGAGAGAGAGAGAGAGAGAGAGAGAGAGAAAGAAAGAGAGGAGGGGATGTGTGCAACCACTCGACGCTCCCTTTCACGAGGGGAGGTATCTCTTAGCTGAATAGAATGACCTGGCACCAGTAAATATATGATAAAAGATATATTCCCACCTATTGATCATTTCTGAGTGACGCCAAGAGATTTTATGAAAACGAATTAAAAACACCCGAGATAGGTGATCAGAGTGCATTTGTGTTGGAGCAAGAGGGAGGGAGGGAGGAAAGTAAAAGGAGAGGGAAAGTGCGAGTAGGGAAAGGAGAGACAGAGAAAGGGATGGAGAGAGAAAGATAGAGAGGGAGGGAAAGAAGGAAAGAATGTAGGAAGAGGGGAAGGAGGGAGATGGAAGGGGAGGGATAAAGGAAGAGAAAGAGGGAGGGAAGGAGGGAGGAGAGAAATGGATAGACAGTGATAGGTGTGATGGTGGTTATAATGTTGGTGGTGATAGTGGTGGTGATGATAGTGGTGATGGTGATAGCGGTGGTGACAGTGGTGATAGTTGTAGCGGTGATGGTAGTGATAGTGGTGGAGACAGTGGTGATGGTGGTGATAGTGGTAGCGATGATAGTGTTGATGGTGGTGATATTGGGTGGTGGCGATAGTATTTGTTTATTTGTTTATTGCATTTATTCTATTCATTATTATTCATATTATTATAATATTCATCTATTTATTTATCCAATCATTATTATAATATATTTTTGCATCCGACCTAGTTATGGACCAAAAGGTCTCCTGTCGGCATGCTCCTCCTTTGTAATCCTTTGTGATGGTGGTGATGATATTGGTGACAGTGGTGATAATGGTGATAGTGTTGGTGTTGGTGGTGAAACAGAGCAAGGGAGAATATACCTGGAAAAACGTCGTGTGTCGGGGAAGGGGGGGAAGGTGGGGGAGAAGGAAAGTGTGGGCGGGAAGGGTGGTCAGGGGATGGGGGCTAAGGTGGGGGGGTAAATTTTGGGGGGGGGAGAGCGCAGGTCCATTAAGATGATGTCCACTGGACACTGGGGAGAAGACCCCGGGTGGGCTCAGAGGAGCACACGAAGCCCCCCTCCCCCCAGGGGGAGGGGTAGGGGGAAGGAACAAGGCTGGGGGGGAGAGAGGGGGGAGAGGGACCTTGCGGAAAAGGTGTTCGTCACATCAAAGAGATAGGAAGACTGGTGGGCCACACTCTCACCACTTTTCCCTTTCTCTCTCTCTCTCTTTTTCTTTCTTCTCTCCCCCAACTCTCTTTCGCTCTCTCCCATTTCCCCACCTCCCTTCCTCCCTCTCTCGCTCTCTCTCTCTCTCTCTCCCAGTTCACCCTACCTCCCTTCCTCACTCTCTTTTTGAGGAAAGCTTTTTGATATATATATATATATATACATATATATATATACATAAACTTATATGTACACACACACACACACACACACACACACACACACACACTCGTATACATAAGTACCTTCTGGCGTTAAGCTCCTCACGTCCAATTTTACGAAGCGAAAAGGTGAGATACTAAGATGCACAAACAAATCAATTAAGGGATAAAGAAATGAAAAGATGGACGAACGAAAGGAAAATAAGACAAAACAGCGAAATAAAGGAACAAAATAGAATAAGACAAAAAGGACAGCCAGCCTTAACCTTCCTTTGTTTACAAACTCCCTCCTCTTCTTCTTCCTCCTCCTCCTCCTCCTCCTCCTCCTCGTTCGCCCCCCGAGGTCTCAAAATGGCGGAGGGATCGGAAGGACACAGAAACGCAAACAACACAAAGGGCGTGACGAGCAGGACGAGGACGAGGAGGAGGAGGAGGAGGAGGAGGAGGAGGAGGAGGAGGAGGAGGAGGAGGAGGAGGAGGAGGAGGAGGAGGACCTCAACGACGACGGGCTGGACACGACAGAGGAGTTAAAGAAAAGAAAACGAAGGCGAGGAGGAAGAGTAAGGGAGTAAGGAGGAAAAGTAGGAAGGAGAGGAAGACAGTGAGGAGGAAGAAGAGGAAGAGAGGAAGGGGGAGAGGAGAAGGAGGAAGTGATGGAAAAGACGAGGAGAAGGAAGGTAAGGACAAACAGGAGGATATAGAGGAAGAGGTAAAGGACAATGAGGAAGAAGAGCAGGAGGAGAAAGAGGAGGAAGAGGAAGAAGAGGAAGAGGAGGAAGAGGAGGAACGACTCCGTATCCTTAATGGAGGGATAGCGTTTGTAAAGACACTCTGTTCCTTGAGGTGAGAGGAGGAAGAAAGGAGAGAAGGATGGGAGGAGGGAGGAAGGGAGAGAAGACAAAGGAAGGAGGTAAGGAGAGGAGAGGAAGAAGGAAGGAAGGAAGGAGGGAGGAAAGGAGAGGACAGAAGGAAGGAAGGAAGGAGGTAAGGAGAGGAGAGAAAGAAGGAAGAAGGAAGGAGGGAGGGAAGGAGAGGAGAGAAAGAAGGAGGGAAGGAAGGAGGGAGGGAAGGAGAGGAAAGAAGGAAGGAAAGAGGTAAGGAGAGGAGAGGAGAGAAGGAATGAAGGAAGGAAGGTGGGAAGGAAAGAAAGAAAGAAGGAGGGAGGGAAGGAAGGAAGGATGAAGGGAAGAAAGGGAGGAAGGAAAGAAAGAAGGAGGGAAGGAGGGAATGAAAGAAGGATTGAGGGAAGGAAGGAAGGAAAGAAGTTTCCCAAACACAGAAAGATTTATTCTCTGGAACTTGCCACAACTCCCAGATCCAACAACTCCTTTCCCAAGAACTCCCAGGCCTTCATCACCCCCTCCCCTAGAACTCCCAGATACAGAAACACTCCTCCCTGGAACAGCCTCCCCCAGAAGCACTTCCTTCCTGAACCTAGGTCATCCTCTTCTCCCAGACAGACCCCAGACTCTCTCTCGAGGAGAGACCCTGAGACCAAGACCTCTTCTTCGGCAGAAGCTTCTGGATGAAGAAGACAAAAAAAAAAAAAGAGGTCACCGAACCTTCAACAAATCCTTCGGGTTCTTGGCCCTTGTCCTGTCTAACCCTAACAAGACCACCGGACGAGCCGCACCCACTCCTCCTCCTACTCCTCCTCCTCCTCTTCCTCCCGTCCTTGCTTACTCTATCTCAGTCTCTGAACGCGATCGCTCACTACCTCCTCCTCCTCTTTATGTCCATTTTTCTTCAGTCTTTTTTTTACTTCCTGTCTTCGTCCTTAACACTCCTTTTGTGTGTATGAGTGTGTGTGTGTGTGTGTGTGTGTGTGTGTGTGTGTGTGTGTGTGTGTGTGTGTGTGTGTGTGTGTGTGTTTATGTGTGTGTGTGTGCATGCGAAATGGTCTTGGACCACGTGCTGGAGTCGTGATAGATATCTACCATCCTCCCAGATAAGAGCTTTATAAGCTTGTATGGGCCGATCTATAGGTAAGGTTGTGACTACATACACACACAAAAAAATTATATCTATTTATCAATGACAGACAATTCTCTTCACCATAGTGGAAGTCCCTACCCCCCCTTTCCTCTTTATAATGTTTTCATTCTAAATTCTCTCTTGTTTTCTTCTTGAGTTCGCCTTTTCTTCATAATTCTCGATTTCCTTCGCGAAGTCTTCCTCCTATTCGTCTTTCCTTTCCCCTTTGTGCTTAGACCATTTCTTCCACTTCTGTCTTTCTCTCTTCATTCTTCCTTACTTTCTTTTTGACATTAAAATATTTTCTTTTCTTCTTCTTTCTTTTTTTTTCTTTTCCTTCCGTTTCTTTTCGTTCACGCTCTGACGTCATCTGTCCGGGGGGTGTCTACTTTTATCGGAATAAAATCACCTGGAGTACATTAATGCAACCAGTTGCATGAAACCGATCGCAAACACACATAAATACCTCCCCGCATCCCCATATACATGCAAACACATACACAAACATACAAACACACATATATATGCACATACACACGCACACACATACATGCACACGCACACACACTATTACACCCCGCGACCGGTTTCATACAACTGGTTGCGTCAGTGTGTGGGCTGCCTTCTTCACCCACGAAATCACTCCTGAGACCACTTTCCTCTCATCCAACATCGAAATCGTCTTCGACCACGAAGTCGACTCGCGAAGTCCCGCATTCTCTTCTTTCTTCTTGGCCGGCTCGCTCCTGAAGCCCCATTTTGTTCTTTCTCTAATTCTCCGAAGTCTCGTCTTTTGGGCTGAATCTTCACGACGGATTTTTTTCGAGAGACACTGTACCAGTGCTGTGCATTTCAGAAATAAACAAAGAATAAATTATAGACAATGATGGAGGCAATAATTGCGATAATGATTAGATATCGTTACTATCGCGTCTATGTAATTACATAAAGTGCACCCCGTCCTCTCCTCCTCCTCCTCCTCCTTCTCTGTTCTCCGCGCTTCCTCCTCCTCCTCTGTTCTCCTTCACTTCCTCCTCCTCCTGTTTTACAATACTTACTCCGCATCCTCCTCCTTCTCTGTTCTCCGAGCTTCCTCCTCCTCCTCCTCCTCTGTTCTCCATCACTTCCTCCTCCTCCTCCTTTACTCCACCTTATTCCTAATCCTCCTTACTTTTCCAGTTTCCTTCTTCTCCCTCCTTCAGTTCTCCACCACTTCCTCCTTCTCCTCCTCCTCTTCCTCCTCCTCAAACCCAAAGGTCAACCTCACGTTGTGTACCGCTGTGGCGGGTTCGACTTCGATCCCGTCCCGTGAATACAAAGGCCTCGGTTCGATTCCCATCGAACGGAGATGACAGACATTTGTCCTAGCGATCCGAGCTTTGACCGTGATCAGCGTCCCCCGGCGTAAGTTCCTTGCCTTGTTGTCCCAGAACTCCTTGAAGATCATTGAAACCCAAGGATACACTTCACGTACTTTGTTCTGTCTAACACCAAACTATTTAATTCACCTTCTACAATGAATAAAATCGCCTGGCGGCACTGACACCTTGAACGAAGACAAGGGAAAACAGATTTAACCTCTTTCGTCCACTGAGTTAATTAAAAATCGAAATAAAACAGTCCATAGACAGGGTCGACCCTCAGGAGTGCCCAACTCAAAATTTCTTCAAGAATATTGCCCGGGTGGTCAATTTGTAATTTTCAAAATTTCATAAAACACGATCCCCTTATTTTTTCTATTTTAATGTGAACGTCCGCACTTTACGAATGTTTCTTCTGCTTCATATACCGACGTAATTTCTTTTCAATTTAGAAGTTTGAAGACATATTGTAAAATACGGGTTTTTTCGGTTCCTGTCCATTTCACCTAGATTATTTTACTCCATTTTTTCTATAAATCTGGGCGAAGCTGAAACGAACAGAATTAGTTTTGACTCCCACACCGACTGTGACATCCCCCTCCCCCCCAATCCTCCCATTTTTACGCCCTGCCGCTCTCACTCTCCCCAACCTCAGCCTTCTCCTTTTCGTTTTCTCCCCTTCCCTCTGCCACCCACTACCTCCCATTGGTTACTCTCCACTTCAGTGTTTCTGTTGAGAATGTATATACATATACATACATATGCATATTACACACACACACACACACACACGCACACACACACACACATATATATATATATATATATATATATATATATATATATATATATATATATATATATATATATTATATATACATATTATATATATTATATATATATATAATTATATTATATATATATATATATATATATATATATATATATATATATATATATATACCTGCTAAAGGGGATAAAAACAAAATTGCAGACAAGAACGAATGTACACACAACGACTCATTACACATCGTTTTAAGTCATAAACACCACCACTATCATCACTATCATTAACACCACCAGTATCACCACCATTAACACCATCAGTATCA
>NC_134777.1:122626627-122629127 GCF_046742065.1 Oratosquilla oratoria
AGTAAGGTCTACATCGATTCACTCTATTTGCCATTCGTAGTCAAGTCTATCACCTTTAAGCTTTCACTTATCCGAACCTTATTTGGAGACTCGCCGGCGAGTGAAACGGATTCGGGTTTTCGAGTATATGAGCTCTGGGCGCGGCCGTACACAGACGCCGCACAGACACAGAAAGTCATCCTGTACAGACATACAGACAACGCATAAGCATACATTATTGACATACATGAAGGTATATTTGTATGTGCAGGCGTATAGTCATACAGGTATATAGAGATATACATAATAGATACATACGAGCATAGATATACAGATAGATTTTATATATATATATATATATCTAGACATACCGAGAGAGAGAGAGAGAGAGTAGGAGAAAGAGTGAGAGAGAGAGAAAGAGAGACCGCTCGTGCTGATCACCTCTTTATACAGACATACAGAAAATATATATAGATATACAGATAGACTATATATATATATATATATATATATATATATATATTTAGACATACAGAGAAGGAGAGAGAGAGTAGGAGAAAGAGTGAGAGAGTGAGAGTGAGAGAAAGAGAGAGACCGCTCGTGCTGATCACCTCTTTATACAGTCTTTATACAGACATACAGACAGATATATATATATATATATATATATATATATATATATATAAGTTATTTACTTGATTCAGGTATAGATAATAGCAAAAGTCAATAAATAGACCGACAGACAGAGGGCGAGAGAATTTCTTTTTCTTCTTCTTCAACATTTATGGCTCGAGGAGGAGGATGGGAATTCGGGATTTTTTCTTCTCGACAGTTCCCGTACGGTTCGAAATGGGAATCATCGGGAGCGGTAACGCCCCTGAAAAGGTATCCAGCCCCCCTCCCCCTAATCCCCCCCTAATTTCCCCCCCTCCGAACCTCTTCCTGCCTTCTAACCGGTCATCTCCCCCATCCCCCACACCCGTGTTGGAGATACAAGGACCTCCCTCTTTACCTCCTCTCCTTCCCTCCCTCCCTACCCTCCTTCCTCTCCTCCCTCCCCCTTCCTATCTACCTCCTCTCCCTCCCTTCTCTCCTTCCCTCCCTACCCTCCTTCCTTCCTTCCTTCCTCTCCTTCCTCCCTGTTTTCCTATTTACCTCCTCTCCCTCCCTTCTCTCCTTCCCTACCTCCCTCCCTACCCTTCTTCCTTCCTTCCTCCCTCTCTTCCTCCCTATCTACCTCCTCTCCCTCCTTTCTCTCCTTCCCTCCATTCTCTCCTTCCCTCCCTCCCTCCCTACCCTCCTTCCTTCCTTCCTCTCCTCCCTCTCTTCCTCCCTATCTACCTCCTCTCCCTCCTTTCTTTCCTTCCTGCCCTCCCTCCCTACCCTCCTTCCTTACTTCCTTCCTCTCCTTCCTCCCTGCTTTCCTATCTACCTCCTCTCCCTCCCTCCCTACCCTCCTTCCTTCATTCTTTTCTTCCTCTCCTTCCTCCCTCCCTCCCTATCTACCTCCTCTCCCTCCATTCTCTCCTTCCCTCCCTACTCTCCTTCCTTCCTTCCTCTCCTCCCTCCCTCCCTTCTCTCCTTCCTTCCCTCCCTCCCTACCCTCCTTCCTTCCGTCCTTCCTTCCTTCCTCTCCTTCCTCCCTCTTTTTGCTATCTACCTCCTCTCCCTCCCTCCTCTCCTTCCCTCCCTCCCTACCCTCCTTCCTTCCTTCCTCCCACCCTTCCTATCTACCTCCTCTCCCTCCCTCCTCACTCATTTCCTCCCTCCCGTCGTGTGATGAGATCGAAAACAACCCTAAGATCCGCATTAGATCTTTGATCTGGAGGGAAGGAGGGAAGTGGAGGGAAGTGGAGGGGAGAAGGAAAATGGAGGGAGAGAGGGGACTGAAGGGAGGGAGGGAAGTGGAGTGGGCGAGGGGAATGGAGGGAAGGAGGGAAGGAGGGAAGGAGGGAAGAAGGAAAGGAGAGAAGGAGGGAAGGAGGGAAGGAGAGAGGAGTGAAACAGAAGGAAATTTAAAGAAATAAACGAAGTAAGGAGGGAAAGAGAAGGAAGGCGAGTAAGGGGAAGTCGATAAGGAGGGAGACGGAGGTGATGTTAGTAAGGGGGGGGGGCTGGAGTTGGGGTTGGGGGGGTGAGGAAGAAAGAGAGAATTTCTTGGAAAAGCCCAAAACTATTTAGCCCCCTTGAACACAGCGACACAATTTCATGGATTTTTAATTTCACGATTCCCTCCACACGAGGGAGGGGGGGAAGGGGTCTCGACCGTCCGTGCCCCCCATCACCCCGTTACCTTTCCCCCTCATCCCTCCCCCCTCCACACGGCCCGTCATCTGAGTGTCAACGTCGTCAGAAGACCTCAAAAGTGGGTAACCGCATTGAAGGAGTTAATTGGGATCAAGTTTTTCCTCCAAAGGGGAGCCAGGTCGTCCTCAGGGCCCTCCCGAGGAGAGGGTCCTCCTCAACGGCGATGAGGAGGCTTTGGAGGGCCCCCTTGTGTGAATACAAAAATCATTTCTGG
>NC_134777.1:122634127-122646627 GCF_046742065.1 Oratosquilla oratoria
GGGAGAAGGTGGGAGCGGGGAAGGTGAAGAGGGGGAAGGTGGGAGAGGGGGAAGGTGGGAGAGGGGGAAGGTGGGAGGGGGAAGATGGGAGAGGGGGAAGGTAGGAGGGGAAATGTGGGAGAGGGGAGGTAGGAGGGGGAAGGAGGAGGAGGGGAAAGGTGGGAGGGGAAAGTGGGAAAGGGGATGGTTGGAAGGGGGAGATGGTGGGAAGGGGAGAGGGTGGGAAGGGAGAGAGGGTGGGAAGGGGGAAGGTGGGAAGGGAGGATGGTTGGAAGGGGAGATGGTGGGAAGGAGAGATGGTGGGAAGGGGAGAGGGTGGGAAGGAGGAAGGTGGGAGGGGGAAGATGAGAAGGGGAAGGGGAAGAAGTTTAAGGTGAGAGGGAGTAAAGTGGTAGGAGGAAGATAGGAAGGGGAAAGTGGGAGGGGAAAAGTGGGAAGGGGAAGGTGGGAGAGGGAGAAGGTGGGAGGGAGGAGGAAATGTTGGTGAAAATGGTGGTAAAGCCTGTCACGGTGGTTCAAATGAGAGTAGATGTGAACGGGGGTGGTGTTAAAAGGGGGGTTTCTGGTGAAACTGATGGGCAATATGCTGATGATGGGTGAAAAGGTAAGTGGTGAAAATGGTGAAAATGGTGATAATGATGGCCTTTATGATTAAACCACTGATGATGGTGACGATGGTGATTGTGGTGGTGATGATGATGGTGATGATGGTGATGATGGTGCTGGTGATGATGGTGAAGGAGATGGTGACGATGGTGATGGTGGTGATGATGGTGCTGGTGATTATGGTGAAGGAGATGGTGATGTGATGATGATGGTGGTGATGATGGTGATGATGATGATGGTGATGATGATGATGATGATGGTGATGATGGTGGTGATGATGGTGTTGGTAATGGCTACTGGTTGGTAATAGTAGTAACAGTGACGGCGATGCTGTTGGTGGTGGTGGTGGTATTTTTGATGGTGAAAGTGGTGTCTTTCGCTCCGTCCAAGACACTCGTAAAGCGAAGTCATAGCAAAGCATCTTGACGCCGTAAAACCACGAACAGAGACTTCTCTTTATCGGAAACATCTAAGACTTCGAAAATTCCCAATATTGGGAACATTGCAACACACCCTCGTTTATCCGGAACGTTCTACATTCCAGTCTTCTTCCTTCCGAATAGTGGAGGAACTTCCCAATTTCAGAGAGGTTTGCGATAAGGGAGAACTGTTTACCTCTTCGGCAAAGAAATTTACAGAACATGTTATTACTGTCGGCAATCAATTTATTCAATCTGGAAAGATCACCCGGAATAGAATGATATGGAAGCAACCAAACAAAATATATAAAGAATACCACCCCATATATAATATATATATATATATATATATATATATATATATATATCCATACATATATATATGTATATATATATATATATATATATACATATATATATTATATATATATGCATATATATATACATATATATAAATATATATATATATATATATATATATATACATATATATATACATATACATATAAAGATGTATGATTTGTTTCATGGCTGTCGCCAGTCTATTCTATACAGCTGGTGGAAAACCGTCCCGCAGTCTAGCCAGAATAAAATGTTCGAATCTCGAAGATCAACACAAATACTTATACCTGCCTTCAATCTGAGGCGTCGGTTTTGACAAAATTGAAAAGAAAATAAAAATCGACGAAAAAAGATAAAAATAAAATAAATTAAAAACAAATGAATAAATAAACAAAAATCTTTAGGGTGTCCAGGTCTTATCAGTGACGTCATCGTCGTTGTCTACGTCATCGCTGACGTCATCCACGTCGTGACGCAAACTCTCACGTCATGTGACTCTTGCCCTCTGCGACATAATTACCGTAAGAGACAAAAAATTGTGAAAAATAGAAATCCGAAAATGTCGAGAACGCAAGTAATTCAATTTTGTTTTTAGTTCTCGCAGACTTATACCGCACACAAACACACACACACACACACACACACACACACACACACACACACACATATATATATATATATATATATATATGTATATATTTGTATATATATTGCACAGAGAGAGAGAAAGAAAGAGAGAGAGAGCAGAGAGAGAAAGTCATAAGTCAAACTCTCAAGCAAGAGGACATCAAGAGCAAAGCTTCTTTACAGATGGAGGGGAAAGGGGGGGGGAGATGGAGGGGGATGGGGAGCGGGGGAGAGGGGGAGGGGAGAAAGAAAAATGGAATAGGGGGAGAGGGAAAAGGACATGGGGAGTGAGGAGAGGGGGCAGGGGGAATTGAGGAGAGGAGAGAGGGGGGATAAGGGGGAAGAGGTGAAAAGGTGAGGGGGAGGGAGGAAAGTGGGAGGGGGAAGAAGAGGAGTTGGGGGGAAGGAATGAAAAGGGAAGAGGGGCGGAGGGGGTGGAAAGAGTAAGGAGGAAGGGAAAGGGGAATGAGGGGAAAGGGAAGTGGAGGAGAGGGGGGAGGAGGAGGAAAAGGAGAGAAGGGTTGAAGGAGGTATAGGAGAGAGGGACGGGGAGGGAAGAAAGGGGTAGGGGGAAGGAAGAAAGGGTGAGGGGAAAGGAAGAGATGGGGAGGGGGAAGGAAGAGAGGGTGAGGGGGATGGAGGGGAGGGGGAGGGAATAGAGGGGGAGGAGAGTGAGGAGAGGGATAGAGGAGGGAGGAGAGGAGGACGGGGAGGGGAAGTGAGGAGGGATTGAGGAAGAGTGAGGAGAGGGGGAGGATGAGGGAGGAAAGGGGAAGGGAAAGGAATGGGAGAGGGGAAGGGAAAGGAATGGGAGAGGGGGAGGGGGTGGAGGAGAGGGGGAGGGGGATAGAAGAGGAGAGGAGGAGGGCGGAGGAGGATAGGGGGAGGGGGAGGAGGAGGGGATGGGGAGGGGGATGGAGGAGAGGGGAAGGGAAAGAAAAAGGAGAGGAGAGGGGGGTGGAGGAGAGGGGGAGGGCGAAAGAGGAGGAGAGGGGGGTGGAGGAAAGGAGGAGAGGGAGGAGGAGGAGGAGGAGGAGGAGGAGGAGTGGGAGGGAGGAAAGTGGGAGAGGGGGAGAGGGGGAGAGGGGGTGTGTGGTAAAGCCCAGAAATGCAGGGAGCAGGAGCACACCAACAGCAACAATTGCACCTTTCCTCCGTTTTGACAAACCAATTTTCCCGCAATTAGCGGCTCTTCCCCCCGTGATGAACTTACACGAGAACCAATTAGAGAGGAGGTCTCCTCCTCCTCCTCTTCCTCCTCCTCCTCCTCCTCCTCGACCTCCGCGAGACCTCCTGCCGAAGAAGGTTCTCTTCAATTCAGTGACGTCAGGTGAGGTCGCCCCCTCCCCCCCCCAAAAAAAAAAAATGGGGGGGATTTGATCTTATCTCGACCACCGACCTGAATACTGTTTTCATCGACCGGGACCCCCCTTGTTTAAGCCTCCAGTGTGTCGACGTAGTGATGAGGGTGAAGGGACTACCTGTTGACCTCTGAGAGCATGTGGGGAGGGGAGGGGGAGGAAGGAGGGGAGGGAAGAGGAGGGAGGAGGGGAGGGGGAGTAGGGAGGAGGGGAGGGGGAGTAGGGAGGAGGGGAGGAGGGAGGGTAAGGAGAGAGGGGGAGAGGGGGAAGAGGGGGAGGGAGGGGGAGGAAGGAGGGGGAGGAAGGAGGGGGAGGGGAGGGGAGGAAGGAGGGGGAGGAGGGAGGGGAGGGAGGGGAAGGGGAGGAAGGAGGGGAGGAGGGGAGGAGGGGGAGGGAGGGAAAGAGTCAGGGAAAGGTATTCTTGGAGAAAAAAGTTCACACACACACACACACACACACACACACACACACACACACACACACACGGTTCTACGGCGCAGTGGTACAGTTCGCAAGCGCTAATCTAGCCGTTCGAGTTCGATTCCCACCCATGGCTGAAATAATTTCAGTATCGATGCGCTTTGACCGTTGGCGGTGAGTTGGGGGTGTGTGTGCGTGTAATGTCACAGCATTACCCATAGATCGGTTATATATGAGCTCTGAGCTCTCTTCTGAGAGGGTAACAGCTGTCGATCACGAGTCCAACATGTGATCCAACACCATGGTGAATCACACACATACACACACACACACACACAAACAGAGACACTTAAAAACTTTGTGAATGAATTTTGCTTTCTAATCAAGTTATGTGAAACTGGTATACAAGTAAGCAAACAACTTGCAACACACCACAAGACGGCACACAGACAGACAGACAGACAGATCCAGTCAAGAGAGAATGGACAGACAGATCCAGTCAAGAGAGAATGGACAGACAGACAGACAGGCAGCCGGACTGTCTAGGGAATGAGGAAAATTACCGTCTACCAAACTAGACAGAAATATATAGACAGACAAACAGACAGACAGTAAGAAAGACAGACCATAAGACAAGGCTGACAGGGTCACAGTCAAAAAGAAATAGAAAAAAATACAGACAGACCAGGAAAAGAAAAATCAGACAGACCACCCAATACAGAGCATAAGAGCCCGACAGGGCGCAGAGAGAGAGAGAGAGAGAGAGAGAGAGAGAGAGAGAGAGAGAGAGAGAGAGAGAGAGAGAGAGAGCGAGAGTTAGAGAGGAGAGAGAGGAGAGAGAAGGAGAGAGAAAGAGAAAGAGAAGAGAGAGAGAGAGAGAGAGAGAGAGAGAGAGAGAGAGAGAGAGAGAGAGAGAGAGAGAGGAGAAAGAGAGAGAGAAGAGAGAGAGAGAGAGAGAGAGAAAGAGAGAGAGAGAGAGAGAGAGAGAGAGAGAGAGAGAGAGAGAGAGAGAGAGAGAGAGAGAGAGAGAGAGAGAGAGAGAGAGAGAGAGAGAGAGAGAGAGAGAGAGAGAGAGAGAGAGACCCTCAGAAGTCATGGAGCCCGCAAGAGTGCGCTGTTTTTCATCTCACTTTGTTGGAAGAATTTTGAGGCTAAACAAACCCAAATAGTTAAACGTTTTGATTTTTTGTAGGCTATAGAGTGCCCGGAGGTTTTAGGAGGCGCTAGGAGGCTTTAAGAAAGTTTAGAAGGTGTTTGGAGGTTTTGAAAGACGTTTACAGGCTTTAGGAAGCGTTTTGGAGCCTTTAGGTAACGTTTGGAGACTTAAGGAGCAGTTTTGAACCTTTAAGAGGGTAATGAACGCTTTAAGAGGCCTTTGGAGTCTTTAGAAGGATTTTGGAGGTTTTAGTGGGCGTTTGGAGGTTTTAGAAAGCGTTTGGAGGTTTTAGAAAGCGTTTGAAGATTTTAAGAAACATTAAGAGCTATTTGGAGGCTATTCTAGAGCAATCACCCCATTACCAATTCTGAAAGGCTTCTTAAAAAACGTCAAAATACGGCTGGATATTTCAATAGGACTTGAGACCAATTAGATCATGTTTTGCAAGAATCGGGAATCATTTGGAGGCCCTTGGAGGGCGCCTCACGGCAAGGAACCCGTTGACCTTCGGAGGGAGGTCCCACTGGAGATCGAGAATCACTTCGGGAGTGGTCTGCAGGGCGCCCAAGTCGAGAGGTGCCACAAGTAAACAAACTTCTCAAGACCGAGCGGCTCTCCGTGTGATGCTTCTGCTGTTGTTATCTGAACGTAAACACACACACGCGCACACACACACACACACACACACTCGACCTGTGTTTACCCTCAGCCCAGCTGCGTTCACTCCTGAGTACCACAGTTGCTGGTGGCGACCTATCTTGCAGAAGCTATATCGGAGCAGTTCTTTATTTTATTTGAGGTTAAATTCTATTTTCTTTTTTTTGTATCCCGTTTAGTAAGGGTAGGGGTGGGACGTATTTGAATTTAGGTAGTTAGCTTGTTATTCATTAAAATGGTTCCTGTGGTCCGGGACTTTATGTATTTTGTTCTGGCTGAAACAGGGTGGGGAGGTAAGGCCGGAGGTGATCACTAGATATGGGGGTAATGGGGGGAAAGGGGGAAGTGAGGAAGGAGTGAAGGGGGAAAGGAAAAAGCGGGGAATGGGGTAAGGGAAGGAAGGGATGAAGAGGGGAGGGGAGGGGAGGGGAGGGGGAAGGGAAGGGGGAAAGGATGAAGCGGAGAGGGGGAATGGGGGAAAGGGGAACTTGGGGAAGGAGGGAAGGAGGGAAAGGGGAAAGGGAGAAGCGGGGAAAGGGGTAAGGTGGGTAGGGGAAAGGGGGGTAGGGGGAAAGGGAGGAAAGGGGAAGGGAAGGGATGAATAGGGAAGGGGGGAAGGGGGGTAAGGATGAAGCGGGGAGGGGGAATTGGGGGGAATGGGAGAAGGGGCCAATTAGCACAAAAATCCAATTTTGGCAGCTGCTGAAGAGTTTCCCAGCCAACTCCCCCTCCTCCCCCCTCCGTTTCAGAATAAAAAGTGATCTCAACAGTTTTTCAACATTTCTTCTTCCCATTTTTTCTGATCCTGAGGCGCGCTGTCTTTGAATTTCCATATATATAAGCAAAGAAACGCACATACACACGCACAGACACACACACACACACACACACACACACGACTCGTGGCGCAGTGGTAGGTTTCTCGGCTGCCACTACGGCGGTCCGGGTTCGAATCCCGCCCAGGGCTGAAATAACTTAAATATCGTTGCGAGTCGTTACTTCAGCTCTCTTGGGAGGGAAATTGGGTGTGTGTGCGAGCGTGTAAGGTCACAGAATAACCCATAGATCGGTCATATACGAGCTCTGAACTCTCTTCCGGGAGGGAAATAGCTGTCGATCACGAGTCCAACGCGTGATCCAAGACCATGATGAATCACACACACATGAATTGGCGCGCACAAAAACATACAATGCGGAGGTACACATAGATACACATATTAATATGTATACACCAAAATATACAAGCTATTCCTCAATCTTCAGCCTCGCTATGAATTACAACACACACACACACACACACACACACACACACACACACACACACACACACACATACATACACACACACACACACCGAAGATGAAATTCACTCTATGCAATTATAATTGGAGATTACGAGGCACAGGACCCCACGAGTATTGTTCCCTTCCTGTATACTACAATTAGGCAAATACAATCAAGTCCACACACACACACACAGATAATAATTAGATTTTAGACCTTTCTAATTTACCAAAACGTAATAGTTCAGTCGGGATAAAGGTAGCGTCATTCAAGGCTTGCTACTTGCTTTTGCTGTTCGTTTTCATTTTTGCGACCCAAAATGAGTAGTATGCTACTGACTGTTGCTGCTGGGAAAAGTGGATAGCATGCTATGGAAAAGTGGATAGCATGTTAGGGAAAATCGATAGCATGCTAGGGAAAAGTGGATAGCATGATAGGGAAAGTGAATAACATACTAGGAAGAACCAATAGCAAATTTTGCTGTTCACTTTAGTGCTCAAACGAGCTATCATTCCTGAGGGATTACATATAAAATGTAGATAGAATTGAGCAAATCTATCTTTGTTCATTCGTGAGTTTTTTAATCCTCTATCTTTAATTGGCACTGAACTTATCCAAGCATTAAAATCAAAATGAAGTCTATATTCTGATTTTTTCATTTGACTACCGCAGTAATAGACTTTTTTTGTAAACACTGGCAGGAGATTAATTACTTGTTATTACTTTCGCTAGCCGCTAGCCGCTAGGCAATAAAAAAAAAAAAAAAAAAAAAAAAAAAAAAAATCCCACTGTGACGGTGTACGCAAGAGTTTGCTAGCAAAGCAAGTAGCAAAAACAAATAGCATGCTATCGAGAAATTGCTATTGTAGCGCCACCTTAATTCCAAACCCTTTATCTTCGCAAGACACGCCCCAGATGAATAAAATCACCTGACGGCATCAGAGAGCAACCTTGAGGGCAGCCCCAACACTTCGACCTTCCAGACCTGCCTCCTTGCGTACCGGAAAGGGTGAGGAGGGAGAGGGGAAGGGGGAGGGGGGAGTGTCGGGGGAGGAGGTAGTGGGGGGAGGAGGCAGTGGGGGAGGAAGGAGTGGGAAGAGGAAGGAAGAATGGGGGAGGAAGGAGTGGGGTAAGAAAGGAGTGGGGGAGAAAGGAGTGGGGGAGGAAGGAATAGGGGGAGGAAGGAATAGGGGGAGGAAGGAATAGGGGAGGAAGGAATAGGGGGAGGAAGGAATAGGGGAGGAAGGAGTGGGGTAAGGAAGGAGTGGGGTGAGGAAGGAGTGGGGTGAGGAAGGAGTGGGGTGAGGAAGGAGTGGGGGAGAAAGGAGTGGGGGAGGAAGGAGTGGGGGAGGAAGGAATAGGGGGAGGAAGGAATAGGGGAGGAAGGAATAGGGGAGGAAGGAATGGGGGAGGAAGCCGTGTCGGGAGGGGGGAAGAGTGAGTTGAGGAGGGGGAGAAGGCAGTGGGGGGAGGAAGGGAGGAGACACCGGGTGAGAGGGGACGAGGGGGGGGGAATCTGGGAGACTAGGAAACCAAGATTCCATAAATAAGAGAAAATAAAAGAGAAAATTTTTTTTTTTTGAGAGAGAGAAAAAGGCGAAGAAGGAAGGGGCACGGAGACCCAACGGGGAGAGAATCCCAACACGCCATCTCAGGGGGCAAAGGCCCCACGCAGGAGGAGGAGGAAGAGGAGGAGGAGGAGGAGGAGGAGGAAGAGGAGGAGGAAGAGGAGGAGGAAGAGGAGGAGGAAGAGGAGGAAGAGGAGGGGAAGGAAGAGGAGGGGAAGGAAGAGGAGGAGGAGGAGGAAGAGGAGGGGAGGGAGAGGAAGAGGAGTAGGAGGAAGAGAAGTACGAGGAAGAGAAGTAGCAGGAAGAGGAGTAGGAGGAGGAGGAGGAAGAGGAGGAGGAAGAGGAAGGGGATGGAAGAAGGAAGAATAGGAAGAAGAGGAAGATGAGGAGGAGAAGGAGGAAGATGAGGAGGAGGAGGAGGAGGAAGAATAGGAGGAAGAGGAGTGTAAGAAAAAAAAGGAGGAATAGGAAGAAGAGTGACTTTATTCTGGCTAACTGCAGACAATTTTATTCAAAAAAAAAAAATATTGGACAAGACCAGTCTCTCACATTGAATATATCATCTGCCGCCAAGTGATTTTATTCATCTGAATGGATGCCCATCCCCTCAAACATCCCCCATCCCCCCTAACACCCCTTATCCCACCTAACACCCTCTTATCCCCCCTAGTACCCCCTCATCACCCTTAACACCTCCATCCCCCTAACAAAATCCCATCCCCCCTAACACCTCCATACCTCAACACCCTTTATCCCCCCTAACACCCCCTTATCCCCCTTATCCCCCCTAATACCCCCTCATCACCCCTAACACCTCCAACTCCCCCTAACAGCCCCATACCTCAACACCCCTTATCCCCCCTAACATCCCCATCCCCCAACACCCCTTATCCCCCTAACACCCCCAATCCCCCTAACCCCCCCATCCCCCGTAACACCCCTTATCCCCCCTAACACTCCATCACCCCCTATCCCCCTAACACCCCCACCCCCTAACCCCCCTCCCCCCTAACCACCCTATCCCCCATCCCCTTCTGGACCCTGTGGTACGAAAATACGTATAAAAATGTACCTATGACTAACCTTAACATCTTTATTCTGTCTGTTCTCCAGGCGATTCTATTCAAACAAGACGGGGTGGGAGTGGGGGAGTGGTGGAGTGGCACTCCATAGACGAAGCCCTGGGACTCGAGAACGTGCGGGTACAAGGAGCACCTCGAGGGCGAGCTAATGAACAGGTCGAGGGGATGAGGTGGGTCGAGTAGGAGTTGGGCTGAGGGGAATAGTGAGGGGAGAGAGGGGAAAGGGAGAGAAGGGAGGGGATAGAGAGGGGAGAGAGGAAAGGGGAAAGGGAGAGGAGAGAGGGGAGAGAGAGGATAGAGAGGGGAGAAAGACGGGAGAGAAAGGAGAGGGGGAGAGAGGGGAAAGGGAGAGGAGGGAGGGGATAGAGAGGGGAGAGAGGAGAGGGGAAAGGGAGAGGAGAGAGAGGGGACAGAGAGGGGAGAAAGACGGGAGAGAAAGGAGGGAGGGGAGAGAGGGGAGAGAAGGAAAAGAGAGAGAAAAGAGAGGGAAAAGAGGAGAGAGAGGAGAGAGAGCGGAGAGAGGGAAAAGAGAAGGAAAAGAAAGGGGAAAGAGGAAAAAGAAATGAAAGAGAGGTAATAGAGAAGGGAGAGATGAAAGAGAGGTAATAGAGAAGGGAGAGAGGAAAGAGAAAGGATAGAGGGAAGAGAAAGTAGAGAGGGAAGAGAGAAGGAAGAGAGGGAAAAGAGAGGGGAATATTTGAGTGTGGATAGGGGGAGAGAATTGGAGAAAGGGGGATAGTATTGATGTAGGTGAGAGAGAGAGACAGAGATAGAGAGTAGAGAATAATGTCCTTATTTCGTGACGTCTTGGTGCTGGCATCAGCTGATTTGCCTCAAGGTGTGAAGTGGGGAGAGGGGGAGGGGGAGGAGGAGGAGAAGGAGGAGGAGATTAGGGAGGAAAAGGAGAGGAGGAGAGGCAGGAAGAAAGGACAATGAGATGGGGAGGAGGAGGAAGAGGAGGAGGAGACGAGGAGGAGGAGACGAGGAGGAGGAGACGAGGAGGAGGAGATGGGGAGGAGGAGATGGGTAGGAGAAGGTGGGGAAAGAGGAGATAAGGATAAAGGAGATGGGGATAGAGGAGAAGTGGGAAAGAGAATGGGGAAAGAGGAGAAAGGGGGACAGAGGAGAAGGAGGAAGGAGGAGAAGGGGATGAGCAGGAAGAGAAAGAGGTGAGGGGAAGGAAGAGGGAGGAGGAGAGGAGGGGAGGAAGAGGATGGAGGAGGAGAGGGTGGAGGAGGGGAAAGTAGAGGAGGAGGGGAGGGTGGAGGAGGGGAAGGTAGAGGAGGAGGGGAGGGTGGAGGAGGAGGGAAGGGTGAAGGAGGAGGGAAGGGTGGAGGAGGAGGGAAGGGTGGAGGAGGAGGGAAGGGTGGAGGAGGAGGGAAGGGTGGAGGAGGAGGGAAGGGTGGAGGAGGAGGGAAGGGTGGAGGAGGAGGGAAGGGTGGAGGAGGAGGGAAGGGTGGAGGAGGAGGGAAGGGTGGAGGAGGAGGGAAGGGTGGAGGAGGAGGGAAGGGTGGAGGAGGAGGAAGGGTATAGGAGGGGGAAAGGGTGGAGTAGGAGGGGGAAAGGGTGGAGTAGGAGGGGGAAAGGGTGGAGTAGGAGGGGGAAAGGGTGGAGTAGGAGGGGGAAAGGGTGGAGTAGGAGGGGGAAAGGGTGGAGGAGGAGGGAAGGGTGGAGGAGGAGGGAAGGGTGGAGGAGGGAAGGGTGGAGGAGGAGGGGAGGGTGGAGGAGGAGGGAAAGGTGGAGGAGGAGGGAAGGGTGGAGGAGGAGGGAAGGGTGAAGGAGGAGGGAAGGGTGAAGGAGGAGGGAAGGATGAAGGAGGGGAGGATGAAGGAGGGGAGGGTGGAGGAGGGGGAGGGGAGGAAGGGGAGGAGAAGAAGAAGAAATAAGAGGAGGAGGAAGAGGAGATGAGATGGCTCTGGTGTGGGACGAAACTGATATAAAAGTTTTGGCGAACGAAATTTTACATAAACGAAAGACCTCTAAAACAAGCACAAACACACACACACACACACACACACACACACACACACACACACACACAGACACACACACGCGCGCGCACACACACACACACGCACACACTCACGCGAAAGAGCTGATCGCATTTTATTGAACGATACACAATGCAATGAAAAAAGAAAAGAAAAACGAAACATTGAGGCTATGGGTCCAGCAGCCACATTGAATAAGCAACCACGCAATTAAGTATTCTGCAATTTTTTTCGCTCAGAACTTTTAGTTTTCGCTCGCCTTTGATTTCCCAAGTTTTTCGGCGCTGCTGTCACTTTCAATTAACACAGTTTTTATTAAATAAATTATGGTAAACAACCTGATAAATGATAAATTGATAAATGATAACTTAATAGACAATAACTTAATAATAAATAAATAATAACTTGAAAAATAATGACATGCAATAATTTTACAATAACCTGGTAAAAACAATAAATAATAACTTAATAAATAGTAAATAAATAACACCTCAATGCATGATAACTCAATAGTAACTTTATAAATGATAACTTAATAATTGAATAAATAATTACTTGGTAAATAATAACAACAAATAACTTAATACCTTATTGAATAGTAACTTAATAAATAATGACAATGAATAACAACTTAATGATAACTATAAAAAATAAATACATATTCCGAGGACTCTTTTTCCCCTTGCAAGGGAGGTAGCCAAAATCAAAGGCATAAATCCACTCCCACCCATTAACCCCCACATACTCCACTTCCACTCACAACCACTCACTCCCTCTTTCCTTAGCTCCTCCTGGATGACGGGTCATCCCTGCATCTCGCAGAAGCAATGCAGCAAGACACAGCACATCCACAACAAGACCGCTTCCTTTAATAGGCGGCCACCGCTTCTCCGTCCCCTCGTGCAGAAAAAAAAAGACGGGAAAAAATAATTAAAAAAACTTTCTACGTCTTTGGGACTCCATTATTTGAATAAAATCAGCTGACGG
>NC_134777.1:122671627-122696627 GCF_046742065.1 Oratosquilla oratoria
TCCGATGAGTGTATGGTACGTGTGCGTTTGCATGTGCACACACACACACACACACACACACACACACACACACACACACACACACACACACACACACACACATACACGCGCACACACACAAACACACAATGGCGCCTCTGACTGGGAGTCTATGGGACTTCGATGTTCTGTGGAATAATTAATGTTCATTACCGCCTTCAAAACTTCCTAAAGGCGTATCGCACTAGGCTATTTCTCCTCCAATTGTTGGAGCAGATTTGCAGTCCACAGCTTTAGGGAAGGAATCTGATAACCTGGAGAAATATTATTCTCCTCCAGTATATCAAATGACATTCTATGTATTTTTGTTGAGAAAACAAAATAGTTTGCCATAGTCATTTTGATATATGGTTTAACGCCACAAACTCCCCCCAACGGAAGGCTAGAACGGTGCCTCTCACAGAGGACTTTGTAGCGTGGAATTTGATTAACCATGCCCTTGGTTCAACTTCGCCGGTGGCAGGATTCGAACCGCCACCCCCTCGACCTTCGCCGCAAGTAACGACGCCCTAACCCGCTCATCCAGCGAGCCTCCCATAAAATGATTTTACGGTGGGAAATTTTCTGGAGGTGTGCGGTACCGCCGATTAATTGAAAGTTGAAGGAAAAATAGCCCAGTGTGATACCCTTTAACTCCAGTTAAGCTACTGATTCCCATCAAGGGATATCTTCGTTCTTGTATGGAGTACGTTCCTCATGTATGAGGTGACTCGCCTCAGTCGATACTCCGGAGTAAGTGGGTTATCACACTGAGCTATTTTTCCTTCAACATCTTACCTCCCACCTTTCTTTTGAATAACTAGAGCACTAGAGTATGACTTTGTTTACTCAAATCTAGACTTCTCTAGGAACATTTCAACAGTATGTCTAACAATTGTGAGTATCTCATAATTCATTATTCAGCTTTGGTCAATATGAAGGAAAGATATTTGGAGGAAAAATATAATATTGTAACCGAAGTTATTTTTACTTAAATGAAGTCTCAACTGTTGGCGATGAAGCCCGTGGAAGCCCAATGTGATAGCCCAAAGCCTTCCCTCGTGTACACAACTTACCCATAACAGAAAGATTTATTTAGAAACACAGAAATACCGTATGTATGCAGTATATACTTGGATATGTATATACACACAAGTGTACACGCGTGCGCGCGCGCGAGAGAAGAATAGCCAACAATTTTTGTGACGTCCGCGCGGAAATACGAAAAGTAGAATTAGCCTCCGAACGTGTATTTCAGGACTGACATCTGGTGGTGGCGGTGGTGGTGGTGGTGGAGGAACAGGAGTTTAGAGGGGGGATGGGGAGAGGGAAAGGGGGAATGGGGGGAAAGAAAAATGGGGGAGTGAGGGAAAGGAAAATGGGGAAGGAATGGGGAGAAGGAATGGGCAAAGGAAAAAAGGGGGAATGGGGGAAAGGAAAATGGGGAAAGAAAGGGGGAGAAAGGGGGAAGAAAAGGGGGGAATGGGGGAGAAGGAATGGAGGAAGGGGGGAAGAAAAAAGGGGGAGAATGGGAGAAGGCAAAGGAGGACGGGAAGGAAGGAGGGGAGGAAGAGGAGGGAAGGGAGAGGAGGGGAGAAGGGGAGAAGGAGGAGGGGGAGAAGAGAGGGGATTTAAGGTAATTTGTATTCTGTTGCTGGCAAATCACCAGCGCCTCCCTCCTTGGAGACAATAGGGAAGTTCAAAGTGATCAGCATCTTTCCTTGAGCAGGAATTAATCTCGAATCTTAAATGAGCACTGCGCGACTGTGGTCCGCAGGGGTGGGAAGAGGAGTAGGAAGAGGAGAGGGAGGAGGAGAAGGGAGAGGAGAGGAGGAGTTTAGAAATGAGGGTGCTTAAGAGGGGAAGGAAGAGTGGGAGGAGGGGAAAGGAGAAGGTGGAGGAAGAGGGGAAATGTGGAGGAAGAGGAGGAGAAGATTAAGAAGACGAAGAAGAAAAAGATTAAGAAGAAGAAAAGAATAAGTAGAAAAGGAAGAAGAAAAAGAAAAAGAATCAAAAGAAGAAAAAGAAGAAAAAGAAAAATAAGACGAAGAAGAAGAAGAAGAAAAAAGAATAAGTAGAAAAGGAAGAAGAAAAAGAAGAAGAATCAAAAGAAGAGGAAGAAGAAAAAGAAGAAAAAAAAAGAATCAAAAGAAGAAAAAGAATAAGAAAAAGAATAAGAAAAAAGAGAGAAGAAGAAGAAGAAAAAGATGAAGAAGAAGAAGAAGAAAACAACAACAACAACGTCAAATGCATGTGTACGCATTGTGCAGGCTAATACATACATGTACACATGTACACGCATGTGTACATGCATGTAAACCCACTACCACGCCCATGGGCTCCCACGTATTACCCTTGACCTGGGGCGGCCACCTTATCTCTCTTTCTTTGACCTGACCTGATGTGACCTGAGGTGACCTGAGGTGACCTCACCTGTCTCATCCAAGGTCATTGATATTAGTCTTCCTTGACGTCTTTCTTAATGTAGTCATTGAGAAGTTTGTTTACTTCAAGAATACACACTGCCATTTATCTCGTTATACGAGGATCAAATCAACCTTCCTCCTCCTCCTCCTCCATCTCCTCTACCTCCTCCTCCTCCTCCATCTCCTCCTCCTCCTCCATCTCCTCTACCTCCTCCTCTTTCTCCTCCTCCTCCATCTCCTCTACCTCCTCCTCCATCTCCTCCTCCTCCATCTTCTCTACCTCCTCCTCTTTCTCCTCCTCCTCCATCTCCTCTACCTCCTCCTTCTCCTCGTCCTCCTCCTTATATTCTTGTCATCCCTCCTTTTCTTCCTCTAGATTTATCTCCATTTTTAACTTCTCCTCCTCATTTTTCATTTCCCACCTCTTCTCTTTCCTTACCTCCTCCTCCTCCTCTTTATCTTTCTAATTCTTTATCATTATCACACTTTTTCCCTCTTCCTTTTCTGCCTCCTACTCCCCCTCTTCGGCTTACCAATGCTTCTTCATTTCTATATTTCTTTGTCTCGTTTGCTTCATTTTTATTTTATTTATTTCCCTCTCTTCTCTATATTTCTATTTCTACATTATTTTCCTAATCACAACCTACGTCTATTTTCTAACCTCTCTCTCTCCCTCTCTCTCTTTCCATGTCTCTCTTTCTCTCTGTCTCTCTCTCAGAAGTTTCTCTCTCTCTCTTTCCATGTCTCTCTCTCTCTCTTTCTCTCTCTCAGAAGTCTCTCTCTCTCTCTCTCTCTCTCTTTCTCTCTGTCTCTCTCTCACCAGTCTCTCTTTCTCTCTCTCACCAGTCTCTCTCTCTCTCTCTCTCTCTCTCTCTTTCCATGTCTCTCTCTCGCTCTCTCTCTCTCACCAGTCTCTCTCTCACACGAGTCTCTCTGTCTTCTGCTCCTTCAAGCAGGACTGAATAATTCATCTTCTCCCCAAGAGCTCCTGTTTTATGTGTGTGTGTGTGCGGGGCCAGGCCAGGGCCAGATTACCCAAATCAGGGCCATGGTGGTGGAAAATGAAATGTGGGGAGCACACGCCAGGAGACGCCTAGCTGCGTCTGATACTGTCTAGGCCAACTGCAGTAAAGGGCCTCTTGACTTGTTGTTGTTGTTGTTGTGGACATCGTGGAACTGAGTAAAGTTCGAACGGGGAAGGGAAGGTGGAGGAGGAGCAAATAACAGCTCATGCAGTTAGAAAATGGCACCAACTGTTATATTATACAAGGATATGTATACACACACACACACACACATATATATATATATATATATATATATATACATGAGAAGAAAAAATATATATATATATATATATATATATATATATATATATATATACTAGAGTCCGTCTATTCTTCTCTACGATTAAGTCTCCGGCCCCTTTCCCAACTATTGTTGGTAACATTATCGGCCCTTCTCTCTAACACGTTTATAATTCTTTATATATATAAATATATGTATATATACATATATATATATATATATATATATATATATATATATATATATATATAGACAGATAGATATAGATATATAGATATTTAAGTGAAAAAGCTTATCAGCAATGGCCTGTTTTAAGGCCACACGATCGAGCATTCTCCGACGGGCACTCGCTAAATGTACGTCACTCGGGCAAAACAGTCGGGCAAACGACTGGATTGCCCATGCCCGTATTTCAGCCACATCGCCAGACAATGCCTGGCGCCAAGCCCCCCCCCCCCACCTTGGCGCCAGACAAACGTAGGTTACCTCGGCTGTGACTTGAGTCTCTCGATAGGTCACCACTGCATATAATGTCCAGAACAGCGTTCGCTAAACAACATGGAAACGTGCACTGGTCTAGAGAACAGACCATGATGTTGATAGAACTCTACCGCCAGTACTTATGGAGTGTCAGTGCGGACGTGTGCTGGGATAGGAACAAACGCGTTAACTGGAATTACAGCGGATATGAAGGAAAATGGGACCAGTGTTAACACAAGTGAAGTGAAGAGGAAAATAGTAAGTAGGTGCACTCATTGACAAAAAATTACAGCGTTGCATCTAGACGAGCGTCTCCGGCTATACTCTCCCTCATCGTCGTATCTTCTTCTTTTTACATATAAATGGTTCCACTTTACCTAGAAGTTTGCAGAAGGTGTGGGGTACCATTTTCATGTAATTAGTGAAGTCATGCCTTCCTAATACTTTTCGTTGACGTAACCACTCCTGACGCCATTCCCTGTTTCTGTATATATCTTTTTTGCATATAGCAACAATTATTATAGAGCACACCGCTATACCCTTCACCTTAACTGTCCGCCGGTTACTCTTGTGGCACTCTGGGGTGATCGTACCACACCAGCCACTGCCGCCGACCCTCCTCAGATGGGGACGTCCACCGGCGCCCCCTGAAGGTCTTGTGAGCCGCCTCAGCCCCCTTCAAAGCCCCCATGAGCTCCGTCAGCTACTAAAGCGTCCGCCGCCGCCTCTGTAATAGCTGTAGGATCTCTATTCCACTGATCCTCCCCCCCCCTCCATGCTCCTCTGACAAGGTGAACCATCCCATTTTATCTCTGTAAGGTGTGTCTTCCATAAACACCCAACACACGGGGTCAAACATGGCCCGTGGGAGTGACATTTCACTCCCCCCCCCCAAAAAAAAAAAACACGACCCCCGCCCATGTGTGACTGCCTTCAGCCACCACCCGTGTGTCCAACAACACACAGCCGATAGGCGGGCAATGCTCGATCGTGTGTACGGGCCTTTACACACAACCATACTTTCATTTTCTGACATATTCTTCTTCTCCCCCCAAAAAAAATTATATGTATACACACACACACACACACACACACACACACACACACACACACACACACACATATATATATATATATATATATATATATATATATATATATATATATATATCACCAGTGCTAAGATACTTTCAACTATCTTCTTAGTTGTTTTTTCCATTCTTCTTATATGTTTCTTATATTCCGGGGATAGATTAAACACGATTCTAGCGAGATCCACGGTATATTGACACCAATTTTATAAATACATTGGTGAGCTTTCGGTTGTTACAACCATCTTCAGGCAAATAAATTGACAGGAAAAGGTCCATCTCAAATATGCTAGAGGGGTTATGAGTTGTGTCTGCATATACATGTATATATATATATATATATATATGTGTATATATATGTATTTATGTATATATATATGTATGTGCATATAAATACACTGTATATATATATATATATATATATGATGAAGGTGGAAAAAGAAGTCACGGGTCTAGTTTCGAGTTCCTGAGTTTATTCCTGACCGGTTTTGCTCTATGCTTCTTCCAAAATCCTCTGAAGAAGCGTAGAGCGGAACCGATCAGGAATAAACTCAGGAACTCGGAACTAGACCCGTGACTTTTTTTTCCACCTCCATCAACTTGTCACAATGTACCAGCATATATATATATATATATATATATATATATATATATATATATATATATTATATATATATATATATATATATATATATATATACAGCGAAAAAAATACACGGGAGCGAGGAGCGATTTCGCTCGGGAAAGTTCCAATGTCGCTCTCGCAAACCCAATAGCGGGAGCGATCCCCCCCCAAAAAAAAAAAAAAAAATCACTCCCGCGGCAAGATTCAACGTGTTCCCTGCATTATCCATCATTTGGCAATCCCTGAATCTCATCACCATTGATGAAAGGATCAGAGCAAACACAACTTACCCGTGATCAATTATTGCATTATCAATCGATATCATAGACGCAACGAATCAATCAACTTCAATTTGTTGATATACGTACGTGCGAGCACGCGGTATAGCTGCTAGAGTTCAATGGATTACCTAGCCTAGCTTCGTATCAGCTGCATGCAGGCGTATACTAGTACATGTTGACTAGACTCTACACGACTATCGTGCTACATAATGTCGCTAGTTGCGAATTGCATGGTACCTGTATGCAGGGAAGTTCATTGGTTGCATGCAGCTAGCTCCCCAATCAACACGCTGACTACATGTACAATGCACCATACCCAATACCACATCACCGCATGCATACGTACACTGTAAATATGCAAACTCGCTCGAGGCCTAGGACGGAAACTGGGGAATCCCATTTATAACCTCGTTCGCGTATTTATGAGAAAACAAAATAGAATCAAATGTTTGGTTAGTAATTGAAAGTAAATAAATCTAAGTATAAATATGAACATTTGATAATTATATATTTAGTTCATATATATGGATCTTTGGAGGGAGAATAAAAAATACAAAAGTAAAAAATGATTCGTTAGCTAGCTTAGGTTTACGGTAGCTAGGTCACGTCCATGCCAAACTTTCGATGATCGTACATCATGGAGCGATTTCTAGTGAAGCGAGTGAAGATGAGTGAAGATGGTTTGCCCTCAGATTCAGTCTTTTCAGAATCGAGGGAGAGTGTTTTGACGGCAGGAAGCGCTTCTGGACCGGCAAAGCCTAATTCAAACTCTACGGGCAAGTCCAAGGAAAACGAAAACCAGTAAAGCATGAATCTACTATACGCTCGTGGAACCTAGATTAGCTTGAAGGGGATCGGGGCAGTGATGGTACTCTAACGGTGTATTGCAAGGCTTGTCGTGCATTTCCACCCTCATGCACATGAGTAATGAGTTAGCCTTCCAATAGTTTGAAGGAAATCGAACCTGCAAAAACATGGCTCTGGAAGTATAAAAAATTGCTCTGGTAATTAAGAAGATGGCTCTGGTGAAAAAAAAAAAATGGCTCTGGAAAAAAAAAGTATTTTTTCCCTGCTAATTTCTTAAGCAACTTTTTATGTGGTACTTTGTCAAAAGGTTTTTTTAGGTCTAGAAATGCACAATCTGCCCATCCATCTCTTTCTTGTATTATATCTACTAGCCTTGAATAGAAACATATTAAATTGGTGACGCATGATCGTCCTTGTCTGAATCCAAATTGCCTTGGATTTAGCACGTTGTTTTTCTAAATACTTTACCCATCTATTTTTGATCATTCTTTCACAAATTTTTGCTATTGTACTTGTTAGGGAGACTGGCCTATAGTTGTTAGGGTCTTCTTTATTTCCCCCTTAATATATAGGTACTATATTTGCTCTTTTCCAATCTTTTGGAACTTTTCCTTCTTTCAAGGAACTGTTTATTATGCTATGTATTTTGTCTGCCAGTTCATTCCTGCATTCTTTCAAAATCCAGTTTGCTATTTCATCTGGTCCATGCGATTTTCTGACATCAAGGTTACGCAAGTGTTTCATTATTTCATTCTTTGTTACTTCTATTTCTTTCATTGGCGTGACTTTCTCTTCCCAT
Organism: Oratosquilla oratoria; assembly: GCF_046742065.1. Lineage (NCBI taxonomy): Eukaryota > Metazoa > Arthropoda > Malacostraca > Stomatopoda > Squillidae > Oratosquilla > Oratosquilla oratoria. The sequence continues at coordinate 122,679,463 of NC_134777.1, forward strand.
TCGATCTCTCCAGGTTGTATGTTCTCCCATGTAAACATCGATTTAAAATGTTTGTTAATAATTTCTGCCATTTCTATTTCCTCTGTGTATTCAATTCCTCCTTGTCGTAATTTCTCTAATTCTTGTTTGTTTTTCAGTTTGTTGTTTACAAATCTGTGAAATAGTTTTGGTTGATCTTTACATTTTTCTATGACATCTTTTTCATATTTTCTCTTTTCCTCTCTGCACACTTGTACATATTCATTTCTATAACTAGTATATATTTTCCATTTTCAGGTCTTTCGCCTTTCTTCATTTGGTCCAAGCTTAATCTCTTATGTCTTTTAACTCCCTACAACTCTTGTTGTACCAGCACTTTATATATTCTTTTTTCTTGTTTTTGTCTTTGGACATACTTTTTCACTCCTTTTCTTTTGATAATTTTTTGTCAAAATATTCCATTTCTCTTCCACTGTTGTTTCCTCTTTGTATATTCTTTCCCAGTTTTCTTTTTGAAAGAATTCTCTTATTGGGTGAACTAGAACTTACTTGTAAATGGCCCGAGGCCCGTATATGTACCACAGGTAGGTGAGCCACCCGCGGTGCACAAATGTATCGGGTTGGGTCAGGTCAACCAGCGCCGGGCTAGCGGTGACCCCAAAGGGAGGATGCAGATGGTGGGGTGAGGTCGCGCCGTCTACGTGGCGTGCAGTAGAATCTGTACAGTATACTTTGGTATCCCCAATTCATTTCAAAGTATCAATCATTCTTGAGGACCCTGAGGAACGGTGTAATGTCCTGAGATATGAAACTATAATTGCTTAGGAGGTGCCTTAGAGACAAACCAGAGTTAAGGTTGAGGAACATTTCAGGAACGACTCTAACCATCATTGAAGAATTTCCCACGGTAACGGGGTCCTGTGTTGAGAAATAACAAGATGGATTACAGCTCGAGCAAGTCCCACCTCATTGAAAGTAATTCTAACTGAAATGCACTCGAGCGTATGCGTTACTTGTCATCACCACGATATGACTCCAGTTATAATACAAACGGACATATTTCAACAGACACAAATGAGACAGATTTCAAAAAGCTGTTTGTGGTGGACTACAAAAATATCACAATGTCCTCTCCCGACAAGATCCTACGTGAGCTTTGCAGTGACCTAGTGATTTCCTTAGTCCAATTATCTTTAACTTTATATTTAAGATCATCCCCAAAGGGCGTGATATTACATTTGTAAATCAATTGAATTTTCCCCTCCGCCCTTTCACCAATCAGATTCTTTGTTTCAAGCCTTTGCAGCAATATTGTTTACTTATAAATAATCTCGAGCCTCTGCATAATTTTCACTTAGGTTACAAAGGAATGTCATTTCAACAATAAGTAGATATATATTCGAGCTCCTGAGCCTAGCCATTTTATTACCTGCACAAAGTGGACTCAAGCAGTTCGCTCAGGCTGTTATTTACAAACAACCCACCTATAAAATTCAACCCGTCTTCTTCCCCTCTTTCTACTCTCTTTTCCACCAGCCTCTTACATTTCACTTTGCCCTATTGACTGAATAATCGACTGTTAATTCAGTTAATAATACAAACCCAGTAAGATAACAAATGATCTTTTAAATAATTTAAGTGTTTAATAAGTGGTCAAAAAGAGCATTGGACTTAAAAATGGTTGACAAAAATTTACTCTAATTAAAATAAAAAGAAATACCTGTGGGTAGGTAGAATAGCGAATATGATTACAAGTATTTATAAAAATACTTAATTGAAATTAACAACTACCAAAGTTTTCAAATAAATTAAACATTGAATTTTCGTTACGCAGAGAGCAACATTTTTGGACTTGTCACCTTTCCTTCTAATCACAAAGTAGCATCTGTAATTAACAGGTTACATTCAGAACGAGTCGTTTAGTTGTGTTGGACTTTCTTTAAGGATCCCTAATATCACAAACTAAAATGACAAGGTGCAAGAGTACATCGAAGAGTTCCAAAAACGATACTTTGATATAGATGTTTGAACATTCTTCAGGGGTTCTGTACATCTTCACTTCTAAAAAACGCAGACCCAAGGGAAAATATCTACTACAAACCTTTGTGATTTTAAGATATACATTATCAACATAGATTATGTCTACTTTTAAAATTACCCCCACAAGAAAAAGAATGCAAGACAGTTATTTCGCAGAATAGCTTTCTAAATAAGCAAGTGCATATTTCCAAATCCTTCAGTGAATGAATTTTTTTTTTTTTTTTTTTTTTTTTTTTTTGTCTCTGACTCTTTTATTATCTAATCCTGGGCTACAAACACCAAATATTAAAAACACTACGTCTCAAAAAGAAATAACAGTGAAATAATATGCAAATATTACTAAAAACCCTTTTATTTTTCCAAATTAGTATATATTTTTCCCAAATTAGTATAAATCCAGCCCAGGTGACAGGCCAGATAGGCCAAAACCTATAATTGCTTTCCGCGTGGGAACACGGCGGTGAAAAAGCGCTGATGCAACGTGTCATAGAATTTTTCAATACCATTGTTATAAGCCTAAAAAGGGATGCTCATCATACCATATAGCTTCCTTTACCATATACAGAAAAATAAAACTGTATCCTCTTCATAAGGCGGCTTCATAAAGAATATTCACAACGTTTTCTTTCTTTATTGGTTCACAATTTCTTCTATGGTTCTACACTAAGTCAATCACCTCCTAGTTCTATATTACAATTGCACACGATTATTCCTTGGTACGTATCATCGGACCGACTCCCGTCCGAGCTCTGTGCATTCCCTTAAGAAGGCCGGAAACTAGTTTATGAGGTGCCACGCTCGTATAAACTTATGAGTTTATGCGAGCGAGATTTAGTTCGTCACTTCTTATTATATCTTAGATTAATATTATATAATTTAGTCTAACAGCTAGACTATATATATATATCCAGGGGAGGTTCGTCAGTATACGTAATAATGTGTTTATTACTGTGTGGTTACTTGTATGATCGCGTGTGTTCGTGTGTGTGTGTGTATGTCGCCTGGTGGTGGCAGGAACTGTTGTAGTCAGCAGATGGACGGATGTCTCGGCGCCTTATTGTCGGCTGGCTGGTGTTTGGTGGTAGTCTGGTGAGTGTGTGAGGGAGTGAGTGGGTTATATGACTGGGCGATACTACTCATGTATATGAGGCGTATACATATCAAATAACATATAGATAGGAAATAAGAGAAAGAGGGATGTACAAAGGTTGATCTGGCAATATGGCTAGTAGTAGCAAAATCAGGGCGTAGGTCACACCTTAGCGAGCACCGACTATACCAGGCGTACTCACTTTACTGACGACTTTAGCATTAGTATGTTGACTCACCATTTTTCGCCTTGGACAAGTAAGGTTTTATTCTTATCAAGATGAAACCCTACGCATTTTCTTACATTGTAATGAAGGACGAAGTTAATCACGATGTATACTAGTGACCGATACGACATAAGTATGACTTTTCTGCTTCTGCGTTTCATTTATTCTTTCCTATATTCTTTCCTGTGGATGTGCTGTGTCTTGCTGCATTGCTTCTGACCCAGGACGATAGGTGAGATGCAGGGATGACCCGTCATCCATTAAGAGCCGAGAAGAGAAGGGGGGAGGGAGGGAGGGAGGGAGGGAGGGAGGGAGGGAGGGAGGGGTGAATAGGAGTGGAATGGGTGGGAGTAGAATCATGCCTTTTGACTTGTGCTACCTCCTTTGTAAGGAAAAAAAAAGCCCTTTGTATATATATGTATGTATGTATATTGGGAGACAAATACATTATTAAGAAATATACTAAGTGGTGATGCCACAGAGATGAATTGAATAGTCTGGCTACGGCCAAATGAAGATAAGGGCTCGCACTCGGCATGAAAGGAGTTAATCGAGCCTACGTAGCCCCTAAGCGGGTCGCCTACTGAGGAACCACGGAGGTGAACAACAAAGCTTGGCAATAGCAGGAATAACACAGAGGGAGTTAAGAATGTATGAAGACAAGCAGGCTATCAAACAGATTGAAAACACACACACACACACACACACGCACACACACTCACGCACACACACACACACATGTACACGCACACACACACACACGCACACACACACACACACACACATGTACACGCACACACACACACATGTACACGCACACACACACACACACACACATGTACACGCGCGCACACACACACACAATGTACACGCACACACACACACACACACATATGTACACGCACCCACACACACACGTACACCCACACACACACGCACACATGTGCACGCACCCACACACACGCACGTACACGCACACACACATGTACACGCGCACACACTCACACACACACAATGGCACGCGCACACACACACACACATGCCACGCACACACACACACACACACACACACAATGCCACGAACACACACACATACACACACACACACATGCCACGCACACACACACACACACACACAATGCCACGCACACACACACACACACACACACACACACACACACACACACACACACACACACACACACACACACACACACACACACACACACACACACACACACACACACGTACACCTAGATCATACTGAAGTACTAAGAGGTGAGCTACTCGAATGGACGAAAGTTTTTTTTTTTTATGTAGATACATGAGGACAATGATAAAGGATAAGGGATCAGGATGGAGAAGAGTTCCCGGGGAGTTGCACAAGGTTCGGTACTAGCACCTACAATAATCAAATGTTTCTTATCTATGTGAATGACCTGATGGAAAGTAAACAAGCTATACTAAGTGTTTGCAGATGACGCAAAGATCACGAGAAGAGTGAGGAGTGAGGATTGTCAGCTGATGCAAATAGTTCTTGACTTCTACAGGAATAGGTCCCGCCCTAACCTGAATAAAATTGCCTTGTGTTTGACGGAATAAAGACTTCAAAGAGCTTCAGGGTAGAGAGAGTGTAGAGGGAGAGAGAGGGAGAGAGCGAGAGAGAGAGAGAGAGAGAGAGAGAGAGAGAGAGAGAGAGAGAGAGAGAGAGAGAGAGAGAGAGAGAGAGGTGGGGGTGAGATTAATACTGCCTAATGACCGTAGCAAGACTATAATAGTCCATACTATAAAGCCATCAATATATTATCACCAAACTAACTCGTAAAGAAGGATCGACTGGAAGTTGCCCTAACTTGTCCCCCTTGTGTCCATTCAAGGCGATGAGGAGGCGGCGGGGGGGGGGGGATGAGGAAGAAGGAGATAAGAGACCACGAATAGCCAGGAACCTATCTTTCTTCACAGTTGCAGTAGTGCACGAATGTGGGTGTGGGGTGAGGGTGCTTCTCCTGGTGGAGCGGGAGAGCCCCATTACGAAGGGTTGGGGGTGGGGGAGGTTTCGAGTGACCTAATATTGGGTCGAAATTTGTACCTGCCAACCGGTTACACCTGTCGCCCTTTTTGTTTTCTTGACCCGGTACTTTAACCCATTCAACTCCGATGACAAGATGTCTTGTCATTTGGTCAAATAAAACAAAAAATCATAAAACACCAAAATGTTTGATCAAACACCAGAAAAATATGACGTCAGTCCTCGCTTCGCTGCGAGCGAAGCGAGGATTGACGTCATATTTTTCTGGTGTTTGATCAAACATTTTGGTGTTTTATGATTTTTTGTTTTATTTGACCAAATGACAAGACATCTTGTCATCGGAGTTGAATGGGTTAAACTGACTGAAATCAACTGAAGTCAATCAGGATGGAATACTTTGAAGAATTTCGGTGGAAAAAGGGGTTGTCTAAGACATTTCTCTGAATTGACTAAGATCCCCTGGCACTTGCCATGATAAAATATTGATCAAATATTTCGGTGAATCATTTCGACAACGCATAGCCGCTCTTACTCTTCTCTTCCAGCCCTGAGGGTCATCCCCCCCTTCCCCCCCTCCGGCAAGCTCCCAAAAAGATGCCCGACCCATCTCCATTTTTTTACAGGCAGTTATGATTGATTTGATACAACCATGGCCTAACTGTTCCCCCTCCTCCTCCCCGCCTACAATTGATGATATTGAGACAAAATGTTGACTCGGTGCTACTGCAGCCCCTTCGACAGCTGCAACCCTCCTTATGTCTTCTCCATTGAGGTTATATCTATTCTGGTCACCGCCAGACAGGTTTATTCAGCTGAGGGAAGCGTCTGCAGGCGCCATTTTCTTTCCAAAGTCCATTTCCATGACTTATTTCTCTTCGGTTGACCTCTGGAGTTCTCGTGGCTGCAGAGGTCGTGGGCGAGGTGCAGAGTAGTGGCCTTGAGGTGCCGCAAGTGGAGTGCTACTCTTTGGGTGTTGAGTCACGCGTCTCTTACGATGGGCCCAGACACTCCTGGGGCAGGAGTGTGCGTTCTGCCAAGGAAATGATGTCCTGTGTTCCTAGGGCGACACGAGGAAGGGTTGTGATGTGGCGCGATTCGTTCTTTGAGACAGTTTGAGACCTGAATGTTGTTTCTTCTTTTTTTCGAGTCAGTGCTTTCTTCTGGAAAAGATTTCTTGCAAGGCGTGTGTGATCCATCCATTTAGGTCATGGGGATTCACGTTGTCGGCAGGGCTCTTGCCTTCTTTCACACCAGTTTGAAGTACACGATTCCTAAAGCACAATTTCTCTTGGAATGGGCATTTTCTGTTTGGCCATGCACCGTTGGAGGAGTATTTGATTTCTGATTGTATTTTGGCGTCATAACTTTATTCTAATTCGAATATTTGTGTGGGCTTGTTTTCTTGCAGAATTTGTTCTTCTTTGGGGACTTGTAGTTTTCTGCAGAACGATATTTTCCATCTGTGGAATATTTCCACCTTGGGCCTCCAGTTGCATTTACTGTCTCGAAAGTCCTTCATGAGCTTGTCATGCTCGTTGGGCTGTAGTAATTGTTTTTAGGTCTCCTTTGCTTTCGTATCTATCACGCTGACCCATTTCCTTGATCAAGCAACTTGTAGGTTTCGTTGCTTTTCCATATTCTTTATTTTGGGCCTCTTTCCATTTTACCAAAAGAACTTTTGCGTCGATTTTCTACTGGCTCGTGGTTTCCATTTATCTTCATTTTGAGCTTTTTTTCGATATCACCACGGCAGTGGTCTCTTTCAGTTCTTCGTTCAGGGCTTTCCGTTAATTTTGGGTCTTTTATTCCCTTTGGGCATTCCTTTCTATATCACTTGAGAAGGTTTGCGTTAAACTTCTTCTCGTCAGTGATCTCCTCGGGCTTTGATTTGGGGCGTATCGTCGTGGTATCGCTTCTTGTTGGCAAGTTGTTGCTTCTTATTTTCTCTTTTCTTTTGCAACAAAGAAGCCATTTTGTTCCTCGCCAGGGCTTTCTCCTTGGGCTTTGTTTGGAGCTTCCCTTTGCCCTTGATGGCTTTGCCACTGGCGGACTTGAACCGGGGATGGGCTTTGTCCCGGGTTTCTCCTCCTGGTCGCTTGGTCTCCTTCCAGACCTGCCTCGTCGCGAGCTGGATGACGGCATCGTTCCTGCGCGTCCTCCTGTGGGGAAGCCTTCGAATGGCGTCAATCCCCTTCTGCAGGTGCTCGTATGTGGCGCTCTGGTTCAAGGGCGTGTGGGTCCATCCTGTCGCCCACGGGTGAACCAGGAAGCTCTCGAGAGAAATCCTTTGCCAGGGCTCCGAGATGAAGCACCTGGCCACGAGGTCCTGGCATAAGAGGGACACGTGTGAGGGGAACTCGGGCGAGCCCCTCACGATCTCCTCCACCTCTTCCGTGAAGGCTGACTTCCCGCAAACGGCGTGGTACAGGAGCGTCCCAAGACTCCAGACCGTTGCGGGGAGGTGGAGGTACTCGTGTCTCTGGAAGTATTCGGGCGGCCAGCACTTGACTGTGCCGCCGGTGTCAGCGCCCCTCTGGCTGACGACGAGTTCGCTGACGCCAAAGTCAATCAGGCGGATCTGGCCTGTCCCCGGGAGCAGAAGGACGTTCTCTGCTTTGATGTCCCGGTGAGATACGCCGCTCCGGAAGCACTGGGCCACGACATCCGCGACCTTCAGGATGACGTGGCGCGCCTGGTCCTCGCCGAGGGGTCCGTGTGCCCTGACGTAGTCGAAGAGGGACACGGCCCCGGGGACGTACTCGATGACGAGGTAGTACTTGTCCCCTCGGCGGAAATACTCGTACAGGGGAATGACCACGGGGATGTGCTGGAGGGCGAAGAGCAACTCCACCTCGAGGGGGACACGCTGTCCCTCGTGCATTCCCCAGTTGTCGACCTCGGCCAGATCGATCTCCTTGATGGCCACGCGATGGCCATCTTCGAGGCGGGTGGCAGCGAACACCGAACCGAAGCCTCCTTCGCCCAGTTTTCTCTCGACCTCGTAGCGATCAAGGGAGAGCATAGCACGCGACAACCACCACCTTCTCCAGACACCGAACTCAGACATCCTAGATCGGCTCCCAGAACCGGAGCCGGTGACCGGGGGGCACTGACATGTCACGCTAATGAGCTGTGTTGAAGGTAATCGCTCTTGGCTTTTGAAGGACCTCTCTTATGCCCTCTTTGCTTTTTTATTTATTTACTTATTTGTTTATTTATCTATTCATTTATTAATTTGTTTATTCTATTATTATCATTATTATCATTACTATTATTATTATTATCATTACTATCATTATTATCATTATCATTATTATTATTGTTCTTGTTATTATTGTTCTTGTTATTATTGTTCTTGCTATTATTGTTCTTGCTATTATTCTTGTTATTATTGCTGTTGTTATTGTTGTTGTTATTGGTATTATTATTATTATTATTATCATTATCATTATTGTTATTATTATTATTATTATCATTATTGTTATTATAACTTGTTATTGTTATTATTTTTCTTTTTCAGGTCTCTTCTGTAACTGTCTTTTTTTAGTTTCTTTTCATGTCCTCTTGTATTTCTCTCTACCCCATTTAGTACGTCTTCTCTATCAAGGACTTCCATGCCTCTCATGATTCTATAGATGGTTAGCAAGTAATCTCTTTCTCTTCTTTGTTCTAGAGTCGGCAATTCCAGTTTTGACAATCTCTCCTCATATGACAGCTTTGAAAGTGTTGGGGCCATCTTTGTAATTGCTCTTTAGATTCTTTCAGTTTTCTTTATATTCTTTTTGGTACTGGGTGTTAATAATGCCACTGCATGCTCTAGTCTTGGCTTTATCAGTGTGACTAATATTTTTTCTTCACAATTTCTGTAGGTATACACCCAGTATACATTATGACGTCATCAGAACTAACACTAGGAGATGGCGCTGTATGCTGTGTTCTAGAGTGCAGATTAGCAGAGGATGAATATTTTCTTCAAGAAGTACCTCAAATAGTACTTTACAAAGAATTACAAAGGATTACAAAGGAGGAGCATGCCGACAAGAGACCTTTTGGACCATATCTAGGTGGGATGCGAAAAAAAAAATAATAAATAGAAACTATGATAATGTAAATAACAAATAAAATACATAAATAAATGCATAGGTAAATAGTAAATAAGAAGCATAGAGCGAAACCGGTCAGGAATAAACGCAGGAACTCGGAACTAGATCCGTAACTTTTTTTTTCCACCTTCATCAACTTGTCACAATCAGCGAAAAAAATACACGGGAGCGACGAGCGATTTCGCTCGGGAAAGTTCCAATGTCGCTCTCGCAAACCCAATAGCGGGAGCGATCCCCCACAAAAAAATCGCTCCCGCGGCAAGATTCAACGTTTTTCATGCATTATCCATCATTTGGTAATCCCTGAATCCCATCAACATTGATGAAAGGATCAGAGCAAACTCAACTTACCCGTGATTAATCATTGCATTATCAATCGATATCATAAACGCAACGCATCAATCATCTTTATTTTTTTTATGTACGTACGTATGTGTACGCGGTATAGCTACTAGAGTTCAATGGCTTACCTAGCCTAGCTTCGTATCAGCTGCATGCACGCGTATACTAGTACATGTTGACTAGACTCTACACGACTATCGTGCTACATAATGTCGCTAGTTGCGAATTGCATAGTACCTGTATGCAGGGAAGTTCATTGGTTGCATGCAGCTAGCTCCCCAATCAACGCGCTGACTACATGTACAATGCACCATACCCAATACCACATCACCGCATGCATACGTACACTGTACATATGCAAACTCGCTTGAAGCCTAGGAGGGAAACTGGGAAATCCCATTTATAACCTCGTTCGCGTATTTATGAGAAAACAAAATAGAATCAAATGTTTGGTTAGTAATTGAAAGTAAATAAATTTAAGTACAAATATGAACATTTGATAATTATATATACACGGCTCTGGAAGTATAAAAAATGGCTCTGGTAATTAAAAAAATGGCTCCGGTGAAAAAAAAAAAAAAATGGCTCTGGAAAAATAAAAAGTATTTTTTCCCTATTTATATATATATATATATATATATATATATATATATATATATATATATATATACATATACATATATATATATTAGTTCATCAACTAACATCTTCCAGAAGAGTTCTTCTCGAACCACATTCAGAACATAATTTTTATGCTTTGATCAGTTCCATATTTTGTCGTAAATTTACTCAGATTAAAAGATTCATAACTTAGAATCCAGTGAGTTCAATTCACGGGTCGTTTTCATATGCTGTTGTATTTCTAAAGTCATTACTTTCAGTTATTTACGGTTATTATCATCGTTTCAGGTTCAATAACAAGTTATTAAATCTAAAAAATATTTACATACAAGCAGAGCATATACGTCTACCTGACCTTTCATGATCTATTACGCTTTTATCAATTGCAAATCATGATTACCATATGGCCAATTTAACCCCACACGAGTATCAAATAAAACCAAACCAAATTAAAAAAAAAAATGTTTATTAATATGAAAGTATATCACGGAGGGCACAGCCTGTTACCACACTCGTCGACGTTGAGTTTCTGTAATGTTTTACCATTTTTCTGTATTATAATTTATAGTTTGTATGCAAACAGTTTATATTTGGTCATTGTATTTTTTATCAGTATTGTTGTTGATAAAACAACGTATTTGTTCTTTTTTAACTTGATTTGTGGAGGCCAGCGGTCTGGAGGGAAAGTGGAGGGGAATCTACTGGAGGGAAGATAGATTATAGGGAAACTACCCGCGATTCTATTAACACGTGTGCGTGTATATGTGCGTATGTATGTGTGTGCGTATGCAAGTGTGTGTACTTATGTACGTACGCATGTATGTGCGTATGTATGCATATATGTATACATGTATGCATGTAAGTATACATGTATGTGCGTGGATGTATGTATGCATGAATGTATACATATATGTATGTATATATGTATGTATGCATGTATGTATATATACATGTATGTATGCAAGCATGCATGTATGTATCTATGCATGTACATATATATGTATGCATGCATGCGTGTATGCATATTTGTATGTACATATGTATGTAAGCCAGATGTCTGATATGTGCCAGCAGGCGACCTGAAATGCGAGAGAGAGAGAGAGAGAGAGAGAGAGAGAGAGAGAGAAATGCACGTGCTTGCATACGCGTTTGAGCACATGCAAACGTGCGTGCGTGTGTGTGTGTGTGTGTCTGTGTGTGTGCGCGTGTGTCAGGTCAGCATCCTCCCAAAGTATACACCAACTCTCACGGGTTGCATGTGTTGCTTGTGTTGACCTTCTCGTGAAGCGTACTCGTTAGGGGGGAACCAATTAATGTGCAGGAACATTTGTCATCAGGAGCGGGGAGGGATGGGTGGGTTGTTTGTGGATTTTAGAGCAATTCATCTCGTTGACCCGTTTCTCTTTGAGTCATCACATTAAACCTTTCCTACCTGGGGGTCCTTATCCCTCTTGTCTTGTCTGCCGCCTAGAGATTTTATTCATTTGTGTGGAGGTTCTTTTGTAGCGAAAGGTTTAGGTCCAAGGAAAATATGACATAAAAACATTTATTTGTTCTAAAATAATTTGGGAAGTAAATAGACTTGGCCCAAAAGAAACAACAAAGAACATAAGAACATAAAAATGGAGGGGACTACAAGAGACCATAAGGCCTTCACTAGACAGTTCCATGTCCCTTACCACTTGCCGTCTCTACCTATAGATTTATACAATCTTCTCTTAAAGCAACCGATTGTTTCAGCATTTATAACATAGTTACTAAGTCTGACGAAATAGACTTCATATTAGGAGATGAAAGCAACATTTCAATGATATGAGATCTTTTTACGATCATGTAACTCAGGTAAAAAATGAAATTAATAAATACTAAAACAAATGAATAAATACAAGTTGGTTGTAGGTGACTTCAATGCTACGACGAGAAAAGATTTTTGGAACAGGTGAGAGAAAAGTCAAAGGCAACTTTGTAATTATTTCTTTAAGAGGACTACAATATAATGATAAACACTTTCTCCTAAAATCGGCGTGTAAGTCATAAATGGATTTAGAGAATTCCAAATGGAACAACAAAGAAAGATACAGACTTCATATTAGGAAATGAGAGCAAGAGCGTTAGCAATACTCCTCTTATAAATGAAGTAAACATAGACAGAATGGTAGTTTGCACAGCCGAGTTCAATTTAAAATTTGTGAGAAATCAACTTGTCTTCAAGAAGAAAATAAGCCTTGCGAAGGTGAAGGATAACTAGATGGAATTTGCGATGGAAATTAAAAGCTGAATCTCTAAGAAATAACGAAGAGACCATCGCAGTTATGAATTGTAAATTTGCTGAATTCATTATGTAATCGGTGGAGACGGTAGGGACGATGAAAAACTACCAAAGAGAGTAGGTATTTCAAGTAAACATGAGACTTAATGAGAAGTACTCTGCAAATTAAAACCAGGAGGATCGAAATAGAGTGACATGAACTCTGGGCAATATCGAAACGAAACGAAAGAAAAACATGGATCATGTAGTGAGAACTATTCGGAAAGGTAAAAGTATTAAGCAAGTCGAGCGCAGGGTAGCTTTAGAGGGTGACTGAGCTCGGGTCTACTACTTAACTAGTTATGACACTAACCACTACACCAACATATGTGTGTGTGTGTGTGTGTGTGTGTGTGTGTGTGTGTGTGTGTGTGTGTGTGTGTGTGTGTGTGTGTGTGTGTGTTCGTCTGTGTGCCAAACTTTCTCTATTCATGAAAAAACAACTGATGAAAAAAGGAGTGGCAGAACAACCAAGTATGTTTCTGACTGGACGCCGTGAGATGGAAAGTATGTAAGAAGGACAACAGACTGGTATAGATACGAAACAGAGAAGCTTGCAAGAGTGACGTGGCAGAGGTTGGCACAGTTGTGTGATTCAAGAAAGAGGATGGGAGCGACCTTTGTTTAGGAGTGGACTCCAATTGGCTAAATATATATATATATATATATATATATATATATATATATATATATATATATATATTTACACACACACACACCATGGTCTTGGATCACATGTTGGACTCGTGATAGACGGTTATTAACCTCCCGGATGAGAGCCCAGAGCTCGTATGACCGATCTATGGGTAATGCTGTGACCTTACACGCACACACACACACACACAATTCCCCGCCCACGAGAGTTGGAGTAACGACTCACAGAGCAGCGATACTGAATTTATTTCAAACCTCTGTGTGTGTGTGTATGTGTGTGTGTATGTGTGTGTGTGTGTGTGTGTGTGTGTGTGTGTGCGTGTGTGTGTATACATATAAATAAAAAATAAGCGTACTTTTCCGCATGATATCGTAAATGACCGAGTTTGTGAACTCAGGAAAATATTCTAGAATCCCCTTTGGGGGATTACTTTCAGTTAGCCCCCCCCTTCCTCCCCTCACCCCTTGGGAGCAAAGCCCCTATCCAACCACCACCATACTCTTAGCACCAACTCCCAACGTGAAGAGATATTTCAGAAAATGTTGCCGAACATGTTGGAATATACTCGCACGTTTTCACTCTAGCTCACCCGGAGATCGTCCTAAGGATAGAAACGCTGGAAAATTAAATTAAGAGTATATATATATGAAAGCCTGGCATGACTGAATGCCCTTTATACATGTATTTCATAGCGTGAATGCCAGGGGCCTCTTTAATTCGCAATGTGGAGTCATAAGTCGGTATGGAACTTTAAGAAACTCCCATAATTCGGTATGGAAACTGCAACATACCCCCGTAATTCGATTCGTCAAGCAACTTCCAGATGCCCCCATATTTCGTAATGTCTGTTCAAACGTTCAATTGCCGTTGTAGGTGAGCATAACATTCATCACCATTTACACCAACACCGCCTCTTTCACCACCATCTCCATCAATATACATCACAGCTAAACTAAATATCACCACACAAATATCACCATTTATCACCATCATTTCATCACACTCCATATTTCTCTTTCACACAACATAGATACCTTTAGAGGCAGTAGCACAAAGGTAATTGTACTAAACTATTACATGTACTCTTAACCTTAAACTTTATCTACAAAGTGACTAGTAAATACATATTCCATATTTTTTTCTAAATACACTGTTTTTCTTCATCAACTGAGTAAATCAATTTTTTGGGATAGATTTTTCCAAATGATCCATACATTTTTTTTTTTTTTTTCAATATTAGATATTATATTGTCGGAGGCTCGCTGGCCGAGCGGTTTAGAGCGTCGCTACCTGCGGCAGAGGTCGAGGTGACGGCAATTCGAATCTGCCGCCGGCGAGTTGGACCAAGAGCATGGTTCACTAAATCTCACGCTTCAAAATCCTCTGCAAGGGTCACCGTCCTAGCCTCGGGAGTTCGCGACGTTAAACCGAATTAATAATAATTGATTTTTGACAGAGTTGGTACTAGAAAAATTTACGAAATCTGAAGACAACTTCAACAGTTAATAAGCAGTTCTACAAAAGCGGCACTGCACAAGCAGCTTCATCATGTCAACATGGAGGAAGCAGCTTTAAAGAGGCACTCTCAGAGAGGCAGCTGCACAGAGGAGGTATACGGCTACAAGCTAACAGAAGAGGTAGTTGGTATGAGGCAGTTCTACGGAGGTAGCCACTGGGAGGAGGCAATTTGGGAGAGGTACCACAGGAGACAGAGCTTTCTGTGGAGGCATAAAGAGAGGCATGGGATGGAGGTATTGAGGGAATACGAGGCACAGCGAGGTACAGCCGGGTACACAAACGCAAACGGAGTATCGTAACGTTACCCCGTCTTGTAACAAAAACTCCAGTTTGCACAGGACCCCGTAACATCAATGCGTAACACCCGGGCGTACATGTACATGTTACGCGTCGCGTCGAGGGATGTTCCGGGGGTGAGGTTACGCAATGTGTGGGACGGGACGCGTGTCCGTCACCTGTCAACTACATCAAGTCTCCCCAGTCATCAGTATGAAGCTGATCCTTAAACATAAAAACATATAACACAGGATGTTAGGGTAATTTATCACGGGGATTCTTCTTGTGGATGACTGTGACTTCCACCATATTCTTTCCCTTCTCCTCTTGGCCGTATCACACTGGGTTATTCTTCCTCCGACCTCCGATTAATCGACGGTACCGCCTACCTCCAGAAAAAATTTCCGCCGTCAAATCGCAATGGCAAACTATTTTGTTTTCTCAGCAATTTACACAGAATGTCATTTCATGTGCTGGGGGAATTTTTTTTTTTCCTTCAGCATATCAGATTCCTTCCCTAAAGCTGCGGGATGCAAATTTGCTCCAACAGTCGGAGGTAAAATAGCCCAATGAGATAACTTCTTCACAAGAGGTAGTGACCCATCACAAACCACAAACGAAGCTGCACAAAAGGGACGAAGCAAAAGGAATCGCAGAGGCAGCTGCACAGAAAGAACATTACAAAGGACTCTCACATGCAGCTGTACAAAGGTGATGTATAGGAGGAACATCACAAAAGGGTGGTGAGCCAGCTGCACAGAGAGGACATTATAAAGGACTCACAAGTGCAGCTGTACAAAGGTGATGTATAGGAGGAACATCACAAAAGGGTGGTGAGACAGCTGCACAGAGAACATTACAAAGGACTCTCACATGCAGCTGTACAAAGGTCCTGTATAAGAGGATCATCACAAAAGGGTGGTGAGACAGCTGCACAGGGAACATTACAAAGGACTCCCACGTGCAGGTGTACAAAGGTCATGTATAAGAGGAACATCACAAAAGGGTGGTGAGACAGCTGCACAGAAAGAACATTACAAAGGACTCCCATGTGCAGCTGTACAAAGGTGCTGTATAGGAGGAACATCACAAAAGGGTGGTGAGACAGCTGCACAGAGAACATTACAAAGGACTCCCACGTGCAGCTGTACAAAGGTGCTGTATAGGAGGATCATCACTAAAAGATTGCAGAGGCAGCTGCACAGAGAGAACATTACAAAGGACTCACACGTGCAGCTGTACAGAGGTGCTGTATAGGAGGATCATCACTAAAAGATTGCAGAGGCAGCTGCACAGAGAGAACATTACAAAGGACTCACACGTGCAGCTGTACAGAGGTGCTGTATAGGAGGCTCACCACTAAAGGATTGCAGAGGCAGCTGCACAGAGAAGACATTACAAATGACTCACATATACAGCTTTACAAAGGTGCTGTATAGAAGACTTACCACTAAAGGATTGCAGAGGCAGCTGCACAGAGAGAACGTTACAAAGAACTCACATATACAGCTGTACAAAGGTGCTGTATAGAAGGAACATCACAAAAGGGTGGGGAGACAGCTGTACAAAGGTGCTGTATAGAAGGAACATCACAAAAGGGTGGGGAGACAGCTGCACAGAGAGGTCATTACAAAGGACTCACACGTGCAGCTGTACAAAGGTGCTGTATAGGAGGATCACCACTAAAGAATTGCAGAGGCAGCTGCACAGAGGAAACATTGCAAACGACTCACAATGAAGCTGCACACAGAGAACACTACTAAAGTCTCACACGTGCAGCTGCACGGAGAAATGCCATAAAGGAATGGCGGAGGCAGCTGCACAGAGGCAGCTGCATAGAGGAGGGAGGCGTGTAACAGGGGTAGAATCTATCACGGGAGACCAACGCAGCTGTTGCATATTTGAAGCTACACCGAAAGGTTACCTCCCTGCAGCGGGAGAAGGCAGCTGGTTGAGAGTGAGAGAGTGAGAGAGAGAG
>NC_134777.1:122704127-122709127 GCF_046742065.1 Oratosquilla oratoria
GGGGGAGAGGGGGGAAAGGGGCATTGGGTGAGAATCCAGCGTGAAATGGGATCAGGGAGGTCGAACTACAAGATGAACAACTTTGCCAAGTTTGTAAAGAGAGAGAGATAGAGGGGG
Source organism: Oratosquilla oratoria (assembly GCF_046742065.1). Classification (NCBI taxonomy): domain Eukaryota; kingdom Metazoa; phylum Arthropoda; class Malacostraca; order Stomatopoda; family Squillidae; genus Oratosquilla; species Oratosquilla oratoria. The sequence goes on from NC_134777.1 coordinate 122,704,245, forward strand.
GGAGAGAGAGGGGAGAGAGAGGGGAGAGAGAGAAGGAGAGAGACAGAGAGAGAGAGAGGGGTGAGAGTGAGAGAGGAAGAGAGGAAGAGAGAGAGAGAGAGAGAGAGAAGGAGAGATATAGAGATAGAGAGAGGGGGTGAGAGAGAGAGGTGAGAGCAAAAGAGTGAGAGAGGGAGAAAGAAAGAAAAAGGGAAGAGAGAGAGGGAGAGGGAGAGAGAGAGGGAGATGGAGAGAGAAGGGGTGAGGGAGAGACAGAAGGGTTGAGAGAGAAAGGGAATGAGAGAGAGAGGGGGGTGAGAAAGAGAGGGGGTGAGAGAGAGTGGGTGAAGGCGATAGAGAGAGAGAGAAAGAGAGAGAGAGAAGAGACAGCGAGAAAGTTGCACACATTTTCTTAACTCTGCAAGGAAAGAGCCATCTCTTTTTCATTTTATTTATTTTTTTTTTCTATCAACTTCGAAACTTGTACAAAAAGACGCCGTGTAGCTCTGGCCTTTTATAGACCTGGAAGAAGCTTTGGACACGATCCCGAAGTAAAGGCAACAAAGTCTTTGTATCGGAAGCCATTAGAGGGAATCTAGAAAGTTGTTTTAGAAACTAATTTTTTTTTTTATACAATATACATCACCTGACATGTTGATCATATTCGTCGCACTAAAGTATTTTATTCTGGCTAATGACGTCACGCAATTTTATTAAAGTGAGATTTACTTTTATCTTATTATCCTACTTATTTTAGCTTTATTTAATTTTTATTAATTCATATAATTAATTTATTTTTCTTATTTCATTATTTAAAATTCATCTATTTATTCAATTTCTATCAATTTATTTTATACTTCTATTTAATTTTATATCTTATTGTCTATTCATTTGTTTATCTGTTTACTTATCGCAAGAGAATTCAACTAACATTGTCCTTTATCATGGTTTCATATAAACGTCAATCAAGGTTGTTTAAAACTAGGGGGTTGGAACTGCCTAGTGTAGGCCTTATGGTCTCTTGCAGTCTCCATCATTCTTATGTATGTTTTTCTGTGTGGGGGAGTGGTGGGGGAAGGTGTGGGGGGTAATAAAGCCCCCATTTTCCCCTCAGGAGTCTCTCCCCCCCACACCCCATCGCCTGAATAAAATCATCATTTGTTGACCAGAACAAAGACTTTGAAGTTCGTTGCAGATCCAAAAAATCAGAAATGTAACAACTTCGAGTTTACAAAAATAAATCATGAAATCAATAAACGGATCAATCGTCAAAAATAAATCAATTGAAAACGAATAAAGGAATAGATGAATAAATTATAGACTAAATATATGAACAAATGATAAATAAATTAATTAATAAACGAAACAGGTAGTTGATTAAAATAGGAAAATAAAATATATGAATAAACAAATAATGAATGAATTAACAAAAAAGAATGTACCAAGCGAGCATTCCTTAAAATCCCGCGACTTTTTGGTCCATGCACCCGTGGGACATCACCTGAGACGGGACAGGGGGGAGGGGGAGCTGTCGAGTGGGGGGACGGGGAGGGGGGAATGACGGCCGAAAACTTGGGAGTCTGGGGCCGGAGCCCCCCCCCCCCCACACACACACACACCTTGGAGGATGGTGGGAGAAATAAATCCCCACTTGTTAGATTGCCCCCTCCCCCTCCCCCTCCCCCCATTCAGGTCATTACGGGCCTGCAGCTTAGCTCCCCCCCTCCCCCCTTTCGTCTGAGTTATGACATGCACGGAGAAAGAGGGATGAGGAGAAGGGGGAGAGGGGGAGGAGGAGGAATTGGAGGAAGATTTGGAGGAGAAATTGGGATGATTTGGAGGGAGAGGTGTAGGAGGGGGAGGATTTGGAGGGAGAGGTGGAGGAGGATGTGGAGCAGGGGAAGGAGGTGGAGGAGGAGGAGGATGTGGAGCAGGGGAAGGAGGTGGTGGAGAAGGAGGAGTAGGTGGAAGGGTTGATGTAGGGAGGAGGAGATGAAATAGGATAAGAAAGAGAAGGAGGAGAAAGAGGAGGAGGGGTGGACAGAGTAGAGGAGGAGGAGGAGGGGGATGGGTAAGAGGAGGGAGAGGAGTAAGAAAAGGAAGAGGATGAGGAAAAGAAGGAGGAGAAGAGGAGAAGGGGTAGGAAGGAAAAGAGAAGGAGGAGGGAGAAGGATAAGTGGAGGAGAGGAGGAGAGGAGGAGGAGGAGGAACACAAAGGAACACAAAAGAAGAACAAACAACAGCAGGCCTATTGGCCCTAACGAGGCTGTTTGTGTTTACTAAACTAAGCTACAGTTAAGAAAACAGGACAGAAGATGAACTAACACTACTGCTACCACTATCCTATCCAATTGCAATTAAATGCAGAGTTGCCAGGTATTTTATTGCAAGGGATAATATTTTAATTGCGGATTAGAGTCCAAGTATTTAACTAAGCGATTTTTAAATGTTGTTATTGTGTTACTTTCAACGACAGTGAGAGGTAACGAATTCCACACATTAACAACTCGGTTAAAGAAGATGAGCTTACTTTCCTTCGAAGAAAATCTTTTACCAATTACTTTAAAATCGTGACGTCTTCTCGTATTTGATTGGTCTAATAAGAAGTAATCTTCGACATTGATGTTGTCAAAACCTTTGAAAAACTTAAAAACCTCAATTAAATCTCCTCGCATTCTTCTTTTTGAAAGTGAGAATAAATTTAGACTTTTAAGTCTTTCTTCATACGGCAGATTTCTCAGCCTTGGTATCATTTTAGTCATTCTCCGTTGCACTCTTTCTACTTTGTTAATATCTTTCTGGTAGTATGGGGACCAAAATTGTACACAGTATTCGAGATGGGGGCGGAGTAGGAGGAAGAGGAGGAGGAGAAGGAAAAGGGGGAGGAGGAGGAAGAGAAGGAGGAGGAAGAGGAGGAGGAGGAAGAGGAGAAGGAGTCCTTTGGAGGAAGAGGTGCTCTTTGGAGGAGGAGAAGGACGAAGAGTCATTTAAAGGAGGAGGGGGAGTCCTTTGGAAAATGCGGAGCCCTTTGGAGTAGGGGAGGAGGAGGAAGAGGAGGAGGAAGAGGAGAAGGAGGAGGAAGAAGAAGATGAGGAGGAAGAGAAGGAGGAGGGAGAGGAGGAGGAGGAGGAGAAGAAGGAGGAGTCCTTTGGAGGAAGAGGTGCTCTTTGAAGAGGGAGAAGGAGGAAGAGAAGGAGGGGGAGAAGGAGTAGTCCTTTGGAAGAAGCGGAGCCCTTTGGAGGAAGAGAAGGAGGAAGAGTCCTTTGAAGGAGGAGGAGGAGGAGAAGGAGGAGGAGGAGAAGGAGGAGGAGGAGGAGAAGGAGGAGGAGAAGGAGGAGGAGGAGGAGGAGGAGGAGGAGGAGGAGAAGGAGGAGGAGGAGGAGGAGGAGGAGAAGGAGTCCTTTGGAGGAGGAAGAGGAAGAGGAGGAGCAAGAGAAGGAGGAGGAAGAGGAGGAAGTGGTGGAGGAGGAGGAGGAGAAGGAGGAGAAGGAGGAGTCCTTTGGAGGAAGAGGAGGAGGAGGAAGAAAAGGAGGAGGAAGAGTAGGAGGAGGAAGAGTAGGAGGAGGAGGAGAAGGAGGAGTCCTTTGGAGGAAGAGGTGCTCTTTGAACAAAAGGAACACAAAGGAAGAACAAACAACAGCAGGCCCTAACGAGGCTGTTTGTGTTAACTAAACTACACTACAGTTAAGGAAACAGGGCAACTAGGCGATAGAAGATGAACTATCACTACTGCTATCACTATCCTATCCAATTAATCCAATTGTGATTAAATGTCTGGTTGTCATATCTTTTATTGCAAAGGATGATATTTTATCTGCGGATTAGATTCCAAGTATTTGTCTAAGCGATTTTTAAATGTTGTTATCGTGTTACTTTCGACGACAGTGGGAGGTAACGAATTCCACACGCTAACAACCCGGTTAAAGAAGAAGTGCTTACTTTAGTTCGTAGAATCTTTTGCCAATTACTTTCAAATCGTGACGTCTTCTTGTATTTGATTGGTCTAATAAGAAGTAATCTTTGACATTAATGTTGTCAAAGCCTTTGAACATTTTAAAAACCTCAATCAAATCTCCTCGCAATTTTTTAGTCTTTCTTCATACGGCAGATTTCTCAGCCTTGGTATCATTTTGGTCACTCTCCGTTGTACTCTTTCTAGTTTGTTAATATCTTTCTGGTAGTATGGGGACGAACCAAGGAGTTATAGAGGTTTAGCAATATTTTTTCTGATTTATTTTCGAAGATTCTTCCGATGAAGCCAACTAATTTGTTTGCTGTTTTAACAACCTCTGAGCAATGTTGACTTGGCTTCAAATCATTTGATATTAAAACTCCTAGATCTTTTTCTTTAGTTACTGAATCCAGTATTTCGCCATTCATTTGGTATTGGATGTGATCATTGTTACCTCCAATGTGCATAACTTTACATTTGTTAACGTTAAATTTCATTTGCCACTTGCTAGCCCATCTTGATAATTTATCTAGATCGGATTGTAGAGTTTCTTTCTCTTTGGTGGTTGTTACTTTACCGGCAATTTTTGTGTCATCAGCAAATTTTGATACTTTGCAGAGGAGGCCGTCATCTAGATCATTTATATATATTAAGAACAAGACGGGTCCCAAAACTGATCCTTGCGGTACGCCACTTTTAACGTCGAGCCAGCTAGATGATGCCCCGTTAATTACGACCCTCTGTTTTCGCTCTGAGAGCCAATCTTTAATCCAGTTGTGGATATTGCCAGAAATACTGTGCATTTTTAATTTATCGAATGCCTTCTGAAAATCTAGATAGATTATATCAACAGATCTACATTCCTCGTATTTGTTAAAGACGTCATGAAAGAAGTCAAGGAGATTAGTTAGACATGAGCGTTTGCTACGGAAGCCATGTTGTGAATCTTTCA
>NC_134777.1:122714127-122721627 GCF_046742065.1 Oratosquilla oratoria
GTTTTGTTTACCTTCACTTGATATAAAAAATAGAAAATATAATATTTGTTTCATAACTGAAGTAATTTTATTTATTCATTTACAATTCACCTTTTTTGGACAAACAGCAATAAATAAATAAAATAAAGTTACACAAATGACATTTGATAAAGAAATCATATGTTATTCTCCGACTTTTATATATACTTTTATTATATTTACTTTTGGATTAAAAAAATAATTCATCTAGATGTTTTCAAAACAATTTTATAATAAATATGAAATGTATAAATACAAAAAAGTACAAAATAAAATATGTGAAAAAAGCATAATTAATTTCTTTATTCACAAGATATTCCTACCGTTTCTATTATTCAAATTCTATTTCATTTTCCTAAATCATTCTAAAATCCAATCTCACTTCTTTTCTCACTTTCTCACCATTCTTGTTCCTGTGAGTTCCTCTCTCTCTCTCTCTCTCTCTCTCTCTCTCTCTCTCTCTCTCTCTCTCTCTCTCTCTCTCTCTCTTCACCTTTTTGATCACAGAGACAGACACACACACACACACACACACACAGAGAGAGAGAGAGAGAGAGAGAGATAGAGAGAGAGAAGCAGAGAGAGAAAGAGAGAAAGAGAGAAAGAGAGACAGACAAAAACACAAATATTTGAAACACGATTTACAGAAAGGAGACAACACTCATGAAAGAAAACGGAAGTTACGCCGCGAAAAACTATTCGTAGGGTTCTTGGGATCCTGAGTAGAAGGAGGAAGGAGGAAGGAGGAGGAAGAGGAAGAGGAAGAAGTACCAGATGAAATCGTGCCACCACAAAAGGAGAGGGGGAGGAAGAAGAGAGGAAGGGGGAGGAGAGGAAGAGGATGGGGAGAAGCGAAATGATATGAAAAGTAGAACCGAAGTGAGGAGGAAGAAGAAAAAGAGGAAGAGGAGGAAGAAGAAAAAGAGGAAGACGAAGAAGAAGAAAAAGAGGAAGAGGAAGAACAAGAAAAAGAGGAAGACAAGGAAGAAGAAAAAGACGAAGAAGAGAGAGGCAGAGAGAGAGAGAGAGAGAGAGAGAGAGAGAGAGAGAGAGAGAGAGAGAGAGAGAGAGAGAGAGAGAGAGAGAGAGAGAGAGAGAGAGAGAGAGAGAGAGAGAGAGAGAGAGAGGGGGGGGGTCCCAAGAAGCGAAACCTTCCGTGCTACAAGAATTATCAGAAGAATGCAGCTCGTCAGTCAAGAAATTTTGAGAGAGTCTTTAAGTACATTAGACCCCCTAGAGATGTCTACTCCTCATAAATATTATTAACAACATAAATAAAATGAATGAAATATATAAAACCAATAAATTAATTAAACTTTATTTGGAGATACGAAATAAAGGAATTAATGAATAGGAGTAAAAAAAAAAAAAGGAAGACGTTTCGAAGCAAGAGGAAGGAAAAAGTGAGATTAGTGAATACTTGCATTTTTTATCTTAATCATTCCATACACCAGAACAGAGAGAGAGGGAGAGAAGAAGAGAGAGAGAGAGGGACAAAAACAGATAGATAGAAACGAAGAAGAGAGAGAGAGAGAGTTATCATCATCCCAGATGAGAGCTCAAGTACTCTTACAGTCCGACCTATTTCGTAATAATGCTCAAGGGAGACAGTAACGGCTTCCAGTGTTAGTAAAGCTTTCAACTACTCAGCTGGGATCGATATAGGGTCTCCAGGACACTATCCACTACACCAGGAAATATTGTGTGTGTGTGTGTGTGTGTGTGTGTGTGTGTGTGTGTGTGTGTGTGTGTGTGTGTGTGTGTGTGTGTGTGTGTGTGTGTGTGTGTGTGTGTAACCTACAAATCCGTTCCAAGAGAATTAAGAGAACAAAACAAACAAATGATGGAGAGAGAGAAAGAGAGAAAAGAGAGAGAAAATACAAGGCGGACAAAGGCAAACAGACTGTAAGAAAAACAAAGATACACTGATTCTTAGAGGAAAAGAGTGACACCATCAAAGAGATGTTATTTCACAGAAAGAGAGAAAAAGAGAGAGAAAGAGAGAGAGGGGAGAGAGGAAGGGGTGGAGGAATGGAGAGGAAAAGGAGGAGAGGGAGAGAGGGAGGGAAGGAGGGGGTTGTGGAGGGAGTGGAAGGGAGGGGGTGAGGGCCATCAATCAACCAACTTGGTCCATCTTGATATTTGCAGCCTAACAGGAAAAGTAAAATAGCGATAGTAAATAAAGTAATAATAAATAATAATGATAATAATAATAATAATAACAATAATAATAATAAATGAAATAATAGATAATAATAATAATAATAATAATGATAATAATAATAATAATAATGAATAACAAAATATAATAATAATGACAAAACGAAACAAAAATATATAGGTAGATAGAAACACAAGTAACAAATAAATAGTTAAATAAATAAATATTACATAAGTAGAGAGTTGGGATGATAGGGAAGAGGTGGGAGAAGGGGAGGGGAGGGGAGGGGGGAGGGAAGAAGGAAGGAAGGGGGGGGAGGGAAGAAGAGAAGCCTCCAGAGGAAAGTTGGCGAAGATTCCTCGAAGGAGAAAGATTAAGGACACCAACTGGGGGGGAAAGGGAGGGGGGGCATTTTCATGTGGGGGGATTAGGGAGAAAGTGGGGGGAAGGGAGGAGAGGAAGGACGTAAAGGGAGTGGGAGAGGCATAGGGAGTGAGGAAGAGAAGGAGGGGAGTGGGGGAGGGGGAGGGGGAGTGAGGGAAGGTATGAATCGGTAAAAGAATGGAGTTGAGGAAAAACAGGACAATAGGAGAAGGAGGAGAAAGAGGAGGAGGAGGAAGAAGAGGAGGAAGAAGATGAAGAATAGGAGGAATAGGAACAGAAGGAGGAGTAGGAATAAGAGGAGGAGGAGGAGTAAGAGGAGGAAGAGGAGAAGTAGGAGGAATACGAGAAATAGGATAAGGAGGAGTAGGAGTAAGAGGAGTAGGAGGAGGAGGAGGAGGAGGAGGAGGAGGAAGATTAGGTGCAGAAACAGAAGGAAAAGGAAGAGGAAGAGGAGATGGAGGAGGAAGACAAGAAGGAAAAGTACCGGAGAAATGTAGACAAGGATCGAGCACAATTAGATGGAGGAGACGGAGGAGTAATAATTGGAGGGAGCTGGAAAGTAATGGGAAAACAATTGGGAGGAGGGGGAGGAGGAGGGGAGAAGGAGTAAGAAGAGAAATTAAAGAGAGTAAGGGGGGAGTAGGTGGAGAAGAAGAGGGTGGAAAATGAGGAGGAGGAAGATGAGGTAAAGAAGGAAGAATAGGAGGAGGAGGAGAAGGAAGATGAGGAAGATGAGGAGGTGAATGAGGAAAAGGAGGAGGAGAAGGAAGATGAGATGAAAGAGGAGGAATAGGAGGAGGAGGAGGAGTAGGAGCTAGAGGAGGGGGAGAAGACGGAGGAATAGAAGTGGGAGGAGGAGGATAAGGTGAAGAAGAGAAGATGGACGAATAGGAGGAGGAGGAGGAGGAGGAGAAGGGGGAGATGAAGGAAGAGGAGGAGAGGGAGGAGGAGTAGGAGAGGGTGACAGAAGTAGGAGCAGAGACAGGGGGAGCAGCAGAAGAAGCAACAGGGAAAAAATCAGGAAGAGGAGGAGGAGGAGGAAAAGCAGAACTGCAGTAGCAGCAGGAAAAATGAGGAGGAGAAGGAGGAGGAGGAGGAAGAAGAAGTAGCAGGAGAAGGAGGAAGAGGAGGAAGACAAGAAGCAGCATGAGGAGGAGGAAGAGAAGAAGTAGGAGGAGGAGGAGGAGGAGGAGGAAGAGGAGGAAGAGAAGAAGAAGCAGGAGGAGGAGAACTTGATATGCATTCCTATACACTATGAGAGTTCTCGTGACAACGGAATACACAACCGTTATATTCAAATTTTTAAATCCTGGCAGGTCGGCGGGTCTTGTGGGAATGACTGTACGGGTCGCCCTTCACCCATCAATCATTCTCATATGTCCTCCTTCAACGTCCCACATTAACTGGACCTCGACCTTGAAGTACGATCAGTTTTATCTTAAATATTTGTGTATTTTCTTAACTCTTCGTCTTCATCTTCCTCTGTCTAGGAAGAATGGAGCTCCGTTGCATTATCAATTTTTTTTTTTTTTTTGAAAGTTTATGATTTTTCGGTCAAAAGGTAAAACCGCGTTTTCTATTTCTCTTTTTTAATCCAGTTTATCTTTGACCTTAGATAAACTAGATTTAAACTCGCTTCCCAACCAGGATTAAATTCCTCTTCTTTCAGATTTTCAAAAACTAGGTTTTTTCCGTCTACGTTTTTAAACTCCTTCTTGCAGGTTAACAAAGGGCTCACCCCGTTTACAATAGAAGAAACCTCATTACAGATTAATGTCTTAGAACAGCATCAGTTAGGATAACTTTGAGTGTGGAAGTTATTTTCACAGTCACACAATTTGTGAAATTTAGTCTCAAGTTCCTTCGACAAAGGTTTAACAAGTCTTGAAGGGGAATTCTTTTTTCCCAAAGATTTTTTATTCAAATGTCCTTGTGAAAATTTACGCAGACTAAACACGCAAGACTCTCTTTCCCTCTCCCTCTCTCTCTCTCTCTCTCTCTCCTAAAACCTTCGTTATGTCTACCACCTGAGGCTATCATTCACCTAAGAGAGAAACCTAAAATAAAATTTCGGTGTTTTCTGGTCTGATCTTCCATACAGTGTCTATGTATGTATGTGTATTTATGTATGTATGTGCGCATGTATGTATGTATATATATATGTATGTATGTGCGCATGTATGTGTGCATGTGCACATATATGTATGTATGTATGTATGTGTGTATGTATGTGCGCATGTATGTATGTGTGTATATATGAGCAAGGGGAAAAGATCAAAACAGTTCGAAGGCCATTGAGGCCAAGAAGTCTCACAATTTATCTTTCAAAATGGTCTGGCCGTAAAAAATAAACAAATAAAAATAGAAACTAAATAAAAAACAAATAAATAACAATAATAGCAATGACAATGATAATATTTGTGTGAACATTGTGACGAATGTGGATATTTGGTAAAGGGAACACGGGCTGAGGGAAATGATTTTATTCCTAACTAGTTTCGTCTGAGTGGCTTCTTCAGAGGAAAAGTGCTCGAAGTCAAGCTGGCCAAATTATACATAACAAGAAAGGGACGTGTCAACGTGTCTTGCCAGAACGCCCATCAAACGCCGCCTGCCGGTGGGACGAGTTGTCCGCCGCTCGGTCGCCGCTGTCGGTGGACGTATTATCCGCACGCTGGTCGTCGCGTGGATGAATTGTCCGTCTGGGTTAGGGGCTCTATGCATTCATTTCTATAGTGCACGTGATAGGAGGACGAAGACTGGTATGGTGATGGGGGGTTTTCCGAGTGCGTTTCGTATTTGTACTGAGGAATTCTTAACAGAAGAAATAAATCTAATAAAGTCGACTTTTGAAAGACTCAAGTACCCTAAGGGATTACTTTGCACCCTGGAAGAGAAAGCCAGTAACATCTTACGTAACAAAAGAAAAAAAAAACGACGTCAAGTACTGGGTGGTTCCAAACTCAATTATAACACGACACCTTGACAAAATCATGTCACGCTCTAACATTCGACTTGCGACATCCTCTGGTACGAAAGTGAAGGACCAAGTAACAAATAAACCAAAGGCAACCAAATGTAAGAACAGTTTAGTCCATGAAAACCCGTGTGGCGGATGCGATATAAAATACTTTGGCGAAACTAGCAGGGGCATGGACGCAAGGCTAAAAGAACATAAAACAGATGCTAGGAGACACCACAGGATAAGCAGTGCGTTAGTTAATCATGTCGACGAACAAGGACATTTACCGAAATGCGATGACGCAAGAACAATTGTGGGTAACCTCACCAGGCGAGAAAGGCGACGGAGTCCGTATTCATCACCAACCAGAAAAAAAACCCATTAATAAGAGGACTGGGGATTTGGTATGGGCCAAGGCAGCAGCACGCATCATCTTAGACAAAATGCATACAGCTCCTAACACAGGCGGACAACTCATCCATGCGACGACCAGCGGGCGGATAATTCGTCTACCGACAGCGGCGACCGAACGGCGGACAACTCGTCTCACCGGCAGGCAGCGTTGATGGGCGTTCCGGCAAGACACGTCGCCGCGTCCCTTTCTCTCCCTTTTTTGTTATGTGTAAATTGGCCAGCTTGACTCCGAGCACTATTCCTCTGAAGAAGCCACTCAGGGGAAACTAGTTAGGAATAAAGGTATTTCCCTTCACCACCACCACCAATACATATGTATTAATAATGATAATAATAATAATATTGATGATACTAATAATGATAATTAAATAATAATAATAAATGAATAATTGAGTACATACGTAGATGGAATAAATAGGATGAATATATGAATAGATAAAATAAAATAAATGTGATCATATGAATAGAATAAAATATGTCAAAAGGATAATGTCTTTACATCTATCTGCATGTCCTACCTCGCTTGACCTTATGAAATACGCGAGTAACCTGTAAGGTTTGTTCAAAAATAATCTATATACTGTATACACACGTTACACACGTAAGCGTGTACACACGCGCGCACAGAGGGAGAGAGAGAGAGAGAGAGAGAGAGAGAGAGAGAGAGACAGAGGGAGAGCGAGGCATACACACACACACACACACACCGAGAGAGAGAGAGAGAGAGAGCGACACACACACACACACATAGAGGAAGAGAGAAAGAAAGAGGGAGGGAGAGAGAGAGAGAGTAAATGGCGGACAGCGACGACCACCTGTGTCGACGCTGTGTACATTTAGAGCAACGCTGAGCGGGGAATAGAAACACGGCGGGAGTGGGAGGGGAGGGGGAGGGGGGAGGGAAGAGGAAAATGAGGGAAAAGGGAAGAGGAGGGAAAGGGGAAGAGTAGAGAAAGGGAAGAGAATGGAGGAGAAAGAGAGGGGAGGAGACGGAAAGAAGAAGGATGGGAAGGGGAGAGGGAGGGGGAAGGAGATGGGAAGGGGAGAAGAAGGGTATGGGAAGGAGGAGAGGGGAAAGAAGGGTATGGGAAGGAGGGGAGGAGAGGAGAGGAGGGAAGGAAATGAAGAGGAAAGAGCGAAAAGAGTAGGGGAGGAGGGGAAGAAGTACCAAAGGAAAAAGACAGGAGGCAGGGAAGGAAGAGCAGGAGGCAGGGAAGGGGAGGAGTAGGAGGTAAGAAGAAATGGGAGGGTAGTGAGGTTGTTGGAGGAGAGGAGGAGGAGGAGGAGAAGAAGGAAGAGGATGAGGAGAACAAGATGGAGGAAGAGGAGGAGAAGGAGAACAATGAGAAGGATGAAGAGGAGGAGGAGGAGAACAATGAGAAGGATGAAGAAGAAGAGGAGAAGGAGGAGGAGGAGGAGGAAAAGAAGGAAGAGGATGGGAGAACAAGAAAGAGGAAGAGGAGGAGGAGAACAATGAGAAAGATGAAGAGGAGGAGGAGGAGAACAATGAGAAGGATGAAGAAGAGGAGGAGAAGGAGAGGGAAGAGGATTAGAAGGAAGA
>NC_134777.1:122724127-122731627 GCF_046742065.1 Oratosquilla oratoria
GAGGGAGGTGGAACTTTGTGTGGGACAATTGTCCCCATGTAGTGGGATTATGTCCGGCGAGAGCGGTGGGAGGACAATTGTCCACTTTGCTGGAGGAAGCAGTAAAAAAAGATAATAATAATAAATAAACAAATAATAAAAAAAAACAAATAAATAAATAAATAATAATCTAAAAAATCAACAAATAATAAAAAATACAAAAATAAAATAAATAATAATCTAAAAAATAAACAACAAAATAAAACAACAAGATTAATGATAACAATAGTAGTTTTAAACGGATATATAAAAACAAAAAAACAAAAATCAAATAAAAAAGGGCGGGGGGGGGGAATATTTGTTTATCAAGACTGTCTACCAATGCGTACCAACTGGATTAAGGAAGGCTCAATACCGAACATACTTATTACAAAGGATTACAAAGGCGGAGCATGCCGACAGGAGACCTTTTGGTCCATATCATGGTCGTATGCTAAAAAATATAATAATGATAAATAAATAAATAAAAGCATAAATAAAAACTATAATAACGTTTCGTTCACTAAAGTTACATACCTGTACCATCTTTGCTTCCAAACAATTCCTTCACATCAATTCAAACGCTTTGTCCAAGTCTATGACGAAACCTCTTCCGTTTCTGTGTGTTACAAATTCTTTCGTAACGTCATTACAGAAATGGTCACCGAATCGAGTCCTGAGCGCTTACGCCACCTACCCTCAGCCAGAATAAAATATGTAAAGCGCGCCACTATATACTAAAGCCCCTGTCGTCACACACACACACGCGACTCGAAGTGGGTTCGAGTAAAGACGACTTCGGTTGCAATGTCTTATTTTTACGAATCTCCAAATGTCAAATTCCTCCTGCGTCATATAGCGAGAAGGTGAATGACGAAGCAACAGAAGTTAAACCTAAACGAACATTATAAAGGATTACAAAGGCGGAGCGTGCCGACAGGAGACCTTTTGGTCCATAACTAGGTCGGATGCTAAAAATTAATGATGATAAATAAATAAATAAAAATGATAATAATATAATTAATAATAAATAAATAAATGCATAGGTATAGTTAAATAGTAAACAAACAGGTAAATAGTAAATAATAATAAATTGACGTATAACTAATAATAAATGAAAAATCAAGCAAATAATAATAAACAAACATACAAAAAAATAACAAACAAATAAACAAATAATATAAAATGAATGGGCAGTCACTACAGCATCTTGCTTAGGTGTTTATCCAAACGAATCTTAAAGCTTCGAACTGAACTATATTGCACTATCTCTGCAGGAAGTTTATTCCATTCATTAACTACGCGGTTGGCGAAGTTGTTTCTACCCACTTCCAAATTAAATCTATTTCCTGACCTTACCTCCTTCCCTACCAGGTGGCCCTGTTCCTGCTGCCGCCAAGCGAATAAAAAGAATGGGTAAAGCCTCTCGGACATGACACCCTGTGAAATATGACGTCATCATGCGACGTCATTCGGTAGATGGGACATCTACCGAATGACGTCGCATGATGACGTCATATTTCACAGGGGTGTCATGTCCGAGAGGCTTTACCCACTTTTTTATTCGCTTGGCGGCAGCAGGAACAGGGCCACCTGGTAGGAAAGGAGGTAAGGAGGGCGCTTATGGCTTCACCATGAAATTACGTCACTCCGTAGATGTGATGTCACTTAAAAATTGTATTATAACGTCATTGATTTGACGTCATTCAGGGACGTGATGTCACTAAAAGGGAGGCTATGACGTCAGCCTAATGTGACATCACAAACAGGGTGCGAGTTGATTTCCTTTGGGAAACAATGGAAGAACAAATCAGCAAAGAGTCTTTTTTTGGGGGGTCCTTCGCGAGGCTAGCCGAAGAGTCTTCGATCTGACGGCCGGGGAAAAAAAATCTTATTACGTGTGACTGACTCGACAGGAATTTTGTTGTTGTTGTTGTTGTTGTTGTTATTGTTGTTGTTGTTGTTGTTGTTGTTGTTGTTGTTGTTGTTGTTGTTGTTGTTGTTGTTGTTGTTGTTGTTGTTGTTGTTGTTGTTGTTGTTGTTGTTGTTGTTGTTGTTGCTGCTGCTGCTGCTGTTGTTGCTGCTACTGTTGTTGTTGTTGTTGCTGTTATTATCACTTTTTAGCAATGTTGTTGTTCTTGTTCTTGTCCTTGTTCTTATCCTTCTTTCTCTTCTTCTTCTTCTTGAAGGTCATCACACGACCAGCAAGGTTGTTTCTGCCTATCGCAAGACGAAACCGACGTCAAGGTGATAAAAAGAAAATCATAAAAAAGACGGGAATGCACGACCAGAGTCGGAAGTCGTGTACAATCAGTCGATCTGCCTCATCGGCTTCCTACAGGATCAGAGAGGCTTACGGGAAGGACGCGAGGAGGAGAAGGAAGAGGAGGACGGGGAGGAGGAGGAGGAGGACGGGGGGGAGGAGGACGGGGGAGGAGAAGGAGGAGAGCGGGGAGGAAGAGGAGGAGGAGGACGGGGGAGGAGAAGAAGGACGGGGGAGGAGAAGGAGGAGGACGGGGAGGAAGAGGAGGAAGGGGGGGAGGAGGAAGACGGGGGGGAGGAGGAGGAAGACGGGGAGGACTAGGAGGACGGAGAGGAGGATGAGGATGAGGACGGGGAGTAGGAGGACGGGCAGGAGGAGGAGGAGGAGGAGGAGGAGGAGGAGGAGGAGGAGGAGGAGGAGGAGGAGGAGGAGGACGGGGGAGGAAGTTGCGAGGAAGGAAGAGGAGGCTGGGGAGGCAAGGAAGAGGAGGAGGGAAAGGAGAGGAAGAGAGAGAAGAAAATGAGTTGAAGAGGAGCAGAAGTAAAAAGGATGAGGAGTCTAAACCAGGAGACGCGTGGCTGCGGCCGAAGCCGTCACCACTGCAGGGCATTGGGGAGGAGTGCGGGATTCGAACCTACCATTAAGCGAATGCGAGGCCAACACGCTTCCGGTTACGCCACCAGAGTCAGAGGAGAAGAAGAAAGAAGAGGAAGAGGAGGAGGAAAAGTAGGAAGATGAGAAGAACGAGGAAGAGGAGGGTGAGGAAAAAAATGAGGAAGAAAAGGAAGAAGAAAAAATGGAGGAAAAAGAGAGAAAATGAAGAGAAAATGGAGAAAGTATCGGTAGAATTTGACAACCGAGTTATGAAAGAAGTGTGTATGGAGGAGGAGGAGGAGGAGGGGAAGGTGAATGAAGAGAAAGAGGTAGGGAGGAGGATGACAAGGAGGAGAAGAAGGAGGAGGAGGAGAAGGAAGAGGAGGAGGAGAAGGAAGAGGGGGAGAAGGAGGAGAAGATGGAAGAGAAAGAAGAGGAGGAGAAGGAAGAGGAGGAGAAGGAAGAGGAGGAGAAGGAGGAGGAGAAGGAAGAAAAGGAGGAGGAGGAGGAGAGTACAAGGAGGAAGAGGAGGAGGAGGAGGAGGAGGAGGAGAAGGAAGAGGAGAAGGAAGAGGAGAAGGAGAAAGAGAAGAAAGAAAAGGAGGAGAACGAGGGGGAGAAGGAGGAAGAGAGAAAGGAGTGGGAGGAGGAGGCTGAGGAGTAGGAGGAAGAGGAGGAGAGAAAGGATTGGGAGGAGGAGTAGGAGGAGGAGGAGGAGGAGGAGGAGGAGGAGGAGGAGTGGAAGAAGGAGGAAGAGTGTAAGGAGGATGCCTTTATGGGCGGGCGTATCTGCTCTATAATGTATACAGTACAGAGTACTCCAGTAAATCTATTGTATGTGTTGTTTGCCTATTTGCATACATACGCTCTCATATAATGTACAGTACACTCATTGTGGGTGAGCGTGTGTGTGCGTGTGTATGTATGGCCATGTGTGTGTGTGTGCGAGTGTGTGTGTGTGTGTGTGTGTGTGTGTGTGTGTGTGTTTGTACGAGTGTACGAGTGTGTGTGCATGTGTGTATGTGTATACAAGCGTGCGTATGCATCTATGAGAGTGCACGTGTGTGTATGAGCGTGCGTGTGTTTGCATTTGTGTGTGCATGTGTGTGTGTACGCGTGTGTATGCGTATGTGTGTGTGTACGCGTGTGTATGCGTATGTGTGTGTGCTTGTGCGTGCGTGCGTGCATGTGTATATGTGTGTGCATGCGTGCGTGCGTGTGTGTGTGTGTGTGTGTGTGTGTGTGTGTGTGTGTGTGTGTGTGTGTGTGTGTGTGTGTGTGTGTGTGTGTGTGTGTGTGTGTGTGTGTGTGTGTGCGCGCTCATACCTTCCGTCCCGGTCAGTCCTTTTCCTGACATTCATTTTACTCTCCTTTTGTCGCCATCCGATTTAATTAATACCTAGTTAAACCTTCACAAATGCAAATCCAACGACAAGACAGAATCTAGTTTATTTTTTAAGAAATCCTTAGAAAATATTCCATTTCGTTTTCCACTGCATAGTCTTGTACAAGCGTACATCCTCTTCTTCAGTGGTACACACAAAGATTTTTAAAGACTTTTGACATAAAAAATATAATTTTTTTATTCTTACGAGCAATTTGAATGGGAGGGCTTGTGTTTCCAAAAACAATTTCTAAGAAATTTTTTTCCATAACTAAGTCATTTCTTTCGTTTCTTGGAGTGACTTGTACTTTGGAGTCTCTTGGAGTGACTTGTACTTTGGAGTCTCTTGGAGTGACTTGTACTTTGGAGTCTCTTGGAGTGACTTGTACTTTGGAGTCTCTGGGAGTGACGTACTTTGGAGTCTCTTGGAGTGATTTGTGCTTTGGAGTCTCTTGTACTTTGGAGTCTCTTGGAGTGACTTGTACTTTGGAGTCTCTTGGAGTGACTTGCATTTTGGAGTCTCTTGGAGTGACTTGCACTTTGGAGTCTCTTGGAGTGACTTGCACTTTGGAGTCTCTTGGAGTGACTTGCACTTTGGAGTCTCTTGGAGTGACTTGCACTTTGGAGTCTCTTGGAGTGACTTGCACTTTGGAGTCTCTTGGAGTGACCTGTACTTTGGAGTCTCTTGGAGTGACTTGTAATTTGGAGTCTCTTGGAGTGACCTGTACTTTGGAGTCTCTTGGAGTGACTTGTACTTTGGAGTCTCTTGAAGCGACTTGTACTTTGGAGTCTCTTTGAGTGACTTGTACTTTGGACTCTCTTGGAGTGACGTACTTTGGAGTCTCTGGGAGTGACTTGTACGTTGGAGTCTCTTGGAGTGACTTGTACTTTGGATTTTCTCAATGTTTCAGAATAGGGACGTATTTGATTGCATATTGTTTATTAATTCTTCTATTTATCAATCTATTCATTTATTATTTATCGTTTACTCACTTATTTTTAGCTTATTTTTCAAAATAGGGACGTACTTGATTATCTATTGTTGATTAATTTTTCTATTTATTAATCTATTTACTTATTTATCATCTATCGTTTACTAACATATTTTCTAGTTTATTTTTCATCCTCCTTTGGCAACACCTCTCATATACAAAAAAAAAAAAAAAAAAAAAATCTAGGTTTTGTTGACTAGCTTTTCCTCATAAATATATACTCTTCAGCTTTTTCTAAGAAAGAAAAATGGTTTTGTTTACTAGTTCTTCTTCATCTTCAGCCTTTTCTAAGAAAGAGTTCCGACGAGAATAGTGCCATCACAGTCAGTGCCAGCAAGTGCCACAGACACCTAAAGGCTCCCCCTCGCTCTCTCTGGAGATCTGGAGAGCCGACGAGAATAACTCGAAGACCGAACTTGGTTTTCGAGGGTTCGAGGTGGATCTTGAGAACTCGAGGAGGACGTGATCGGCCCTTTGTTCTTCAGCGGCGCCGCCGAAGAAGACACGGTAGGCATTTAGCAAAAAAAAAAAAAAAAAAAAAAAAAAAAAAAAAAAAAAAAAAAAAAAAAAAAAAAAAAAAAAAAAAAAAAAAAAAAAAAAAAAAAAAAAAAAAAAAATCCTTGATAGTTGTAACCGGGTTTCGCATGCTCCTAGTCACGGGTTCGAGTCCCGCAGTCCACTCGGATTCCCTCAGATTCCCTGGTACCCGTCCCCAACAGTCCAATTACATACGGCGAAGTAGACAACATCGGTCGCAGCTATGCAGCGCCTCCTGATTGACCGGAAAAAAAAAAAAAAACTTGTTTGACCGTCTGTACCCGTGGTTCGAAACGATCTTACTGATTCTGGCGAGCGTCGGTCGATTTCTTTGAAATGAGGACGGGGGATACCCCCCACCCCTGCTGTCTCGATGAAGATCTTCGCTACAGTGACGCGCTTTAGATATTTTGTTCTGCCTGACGCTGGGCGATTTTATTCAGCCGGGAGGGGCCCACACTAACGCCCCCACTCTTAAATAATCTCTCTCTTTCTCCCTCTCTCTCTCTTTCTCCCCTTCTCCCTCTGTGTGTGTGTGTGTGTGTGTGTGTGTGTGTGTGTGTGTGTGTGTGTGTGTGTGTGTGTGTGTGTGCGCGCGCGCGCGTATGGGAATATTGATTCGGACACGGACACACATATACACACACGCACATACGTATACATGCACATTCACATCGTTACACACACGCAAACACACACAAACACACACGCAATTAATAGGTACATACGCCAAACACAGGTGCACACATACGCACACAAGTCCATCTCATCACTAAATTATTGTCATTATCATTATCATTATTAATATATTGATATATAAATATATATGTATATATATATATATATATAATATATATACTGTATATATATATACTGTATATATATATATATATATATATATATACAGTATATATATATATATATATATATATATATATATATACATATATATATTATTTTTTTTTTTTTTTTAGTTTGGAACCTTATTCTTCATCTCATGCCTTCAGGATCGCTCCTCTCCTCCCTCCCTCCCACCACCACCTTTACCTCAGCCCCTTTCAGCCACCTGCAGCCCCGTTTGAGCCTCCTCAGGCCTTCCTTGACATCTCAAATTTTCTCCATCTCTTTACAGCCACCTTCTTACAAAGCCAACTACAGCCACCTTAAGCCCCTTTCTAAACCCTTCATAGCCTCAGACTAATCCTTACAAAGCCTACTGCAGCGCCTTTCAGCCCCTCTAAGCCCCTCACAGCCTCCCACTAATCCTTACAAAGCCAACTGCAGCCCCCTTCAGCCCTTCTAAGCACTTCACAGCCTTCTTCTGCCCCTTGCAAACCTTTTCTAGCCTTTCCCAGCCCCCTTCTAAGCCAACTCAGCCACCTTCAGCCTCCTACAATTTTCTTCAGCTTCTTGTGGGCTTATCATAGTCATTCTAGGTAAGCCAATTCTAGCCTTCATTACCTACTTCTAAGCCTATTCTAATCTCACTCAGTTTCTTCTACGCCTATTATAGCATCAATTCACTCTTTCTAATCCTGACCCCCTTCCGTACTGAGTGGTACTCTTCCTTTTATTATTTCTGTCGTTAGGCGATTTTATTCAAATCAACGGGGCCTATTTTCTGCAAAGGGGTTAAGTTATCAAACGCGGTTAAGTACTTACGGGATTAATGTTCGGAATCTGCGGGTCAATCCTCGTTAGGGTTAACCTGTG
>NC_134777.1:122741627-122756627 GCF_046742065.1 Oratosquilla oratoria
CACACACACACACACACACACACACACACACACACACACACACACACACACACACGTCAAACGTTGTCCATGCAGTATTGAATGCATGATATTTACTCACGAATGCATGAGGCTGTGTGCATGGATAAATGTCATGCAAATTCTCTCAAAAATCGCGCACAAGGTAAACATGGGTACGCCAACAAATGTATACACACGCACATGTACGTACACACACACACACAGTTCTTCATTCAATCAAGTCACTTTACGTGCAGAGGTCAAGATGGAAGGAAGGAAAGGAGGGAAGAAAGATGGAAAGAAAGGAAACGAGGAAAGAAGGAAAGGAAACGAGGACAAAGGAAACGGGGGAAAAGGAGAAAATAAAAAAAGAAGGAAAAGGAAGGAAAGAAGAAAGGAAACGAGAAATGGAAAGAAACGAAGAAAAAAGGAAACGAAGAAAGAAGAAAACGAGGAAAGAAGGAACGTGGAAAGACAGAAAGGAAACGAGGGAAGAAGGAAAAAGAAGAAAAGGAAAGAACGAAGAAACGAGGAAAGGAAGGAGGAAGGAGGGAAACGAATAAAAATAAATCAAAAAGAAAGGAAAGAAGGAAAGGAGGAAAGAAGGAAAAAGGAAAGAGGGAAAGAAGGAAAGAAAAAAGAAAGAAGGAAAGGAGGAAAAGATAAATAAAGACATAGGACAAAATAGAAAAGGAAAGAAAGAGGAGGGAGAAAGAAGGGAAGAATCTATGAAGGAAGAAGAGAAAGAAGAAGAAAAAGAAGAAGAAGAAGAAGAAGAAGAAAACCTCCTCCTCCCTACCATTTCTTATTTTTGTTGGGGAGGAAGAAAAAAGGGAAGGCGAAGAAGGAGATGATATAGAGGAAGTAGAGGAGAGGAAGGATGAAGGAGATGAAGAGGTGGGAGAAAGAAAGGAAGAAGGGGAAAGAGGAGGAGACGGAGACGAAGAAGAAGGAAGATGAGGATGACGATGATGATGAGAATCCTCCTCCCCCTACACACGCACACACACACACACACACGCAAGCACACACACACACACACACACGCAAGCACACACACACACAGACGCGCTCTTTCCCTCCCCACACTAATACAGCACAGGTGTCAGCTCAAAATTTGTGTTATTCTTCTCACTGTCCAGAACCCACTTGTTACAATGCAATATATATATATATATATATATATATATATATATATATATATATAAATACATACACACACACGTGCCATTACTTCTATTACACTCTCCCGTTTCTTACCTTCCATCTCCATTTTCCCTCTCCCTCCTTCTCTTCCCCTCCCCTCCCTGCCCCTCATCTCCCCCCTTTCCCCCGGCAGACTGCCCTCTCGGACTTATCACTGATATCACCGCTTATCACTTCCACCCTGCGAACCACTCAGATATCGGCTTACCTAACCACCAACCTACCTACCTACCTACTTACCCGCTTGCCCAATTACCTACCAACCTGTCGCCCTACATACGTGCTTACAGACAAGGTCATCATATTAAGACAACAGGACAGGACTCGTAGTAATGAGTTTAAACTGGAGAAATTTAGGTTTAAGGAGGAAATTGGTTGTTTTAAGAAAAGATGAAATAACTTTATGGATGGGAGTGATAAGTGGTAATGGACATGGAACTGCCTACTGTAGGCCTTAAGGTCTCTTGCAGTCTCCTCCGTTCTTATCTTACCAACAAACCTGTCAGTCTATCTACTTACTTACATGTCTACTTAATTTCTCTACTTATCTACCATGGCACAGGCAGATTTATGAAATCGAGGCCAGCGTAGTAGCCTCAAGAACCTTTGTTAACTCAGAATGGCCCCCCTAGCCCTCCACCCCGATTATGTTATGGTTATGCTGTTCATCTCCGTCTTGTACAGAACAACTAAACGAAGAACATGAACAAATGCATTGTACAATCACGACCAAAGATCAAGTCTGCCATCATAATTCTAATTTCAAATACAAATCCTAATTAATGCTTTATTCTTGCATCTTATTTTACAAAAAAAAAAAAAATAATAATAATATATATAATATATATATAATATATAAAAATATAATAACAATAATATCAACCAATGACTGTTAACCATGTAAGACTAACCCTGCCTACTGGGCGGTATCGAGTACGTTTCCCTTAAATTACTTTTTAATGTCCAACGCCACATGATTTGTCAGCTTAGAGGAGATGATGGTTGCCCAGGGGTGGCCAACCACTGGCACGCGTGGCAAATGTGGATCACCAACGACTAGACTGTATAATTTTAAGTCAACTAGAATTCTAATCAAGCTACAACCTAACAGACATTAGTGGATACTTTTTGTCTGGAGCCTAAGATCAAAACGGAGACCACGGGGAAATGGTATTATTATTATTATATATATATATATATATATATATATATATATATATATATATATCTATATATATATATATATTTTTTTTTTTTTTTTTTTTTTTTTTTTTTTTTTTTTTTTTTTTTTTTTTTTTTTTTTTTTTTTTTTAGTTCTTGTAACTTACCTTGGGCGTGCGTGATGTGGGCGTGAGCGTGGGCGTGGGCGGAGGCAACGACGATGAGTGACAGACACAGAAGAGATGGAATCTGCACAGGGCTCAACACCCTCAACATCTGCAAGAAAAGAGAAAAAAATATAAAACAAAATAAATCAAAAAGATGAAAAAAAATAAAAGAGAAAAAGAGGAAAGGAGAGAAAAAGAGAGCAAATATGCAGCAACTAATACGTGACGAAGACCATTTAAAAAGCAAATAAATGACAAAATTGATGAGAGAATTTGTGAGAAAATGGAATCAAATCAGTTGAGACATGAGAGCAATTATGAAGGAAACGAGAGCGATCGAGAGGGAAAAAGAGTCAATCGAGTTGGTAAAGAGCCAACGCTTTGTGTGTGTGTATTTGTGTGTGTGTATTTGCGTGTGCGTGTGTATGTGCATGTGTGCGTATGTGTGTGTATTTGTGTGTGTGTGTGTGTATTTGTGTGTGTGTGAGTGTGTGTGTGTGTGTGTGTGTGTGTGTGTGTGTGTGAGAGAGAGAGAGAGAGAGAGAGAGAGAGAGAGAGAGAAATGAGATAGTACGAACGAATGGTCAAAATTAAGAAATATAGGTTGAAAGAGAGAGAGAGAGAGAGAGAGAGAGAGAGAGAGAGAGAGAGAGAGAGAGAGAGATAGTACGAACGAATGGTCAAAAGTAAGAAATATAGGTTGAGAGAGAGAGAGAGAGAGAGAGAGAGAAATTATATAGAAAAGATGACAAACAAGCAAACGTTCAAGAGGACCCAAACAAGGGGGGGAGGGGTGTGGGGGGGAGGTAGGGACAAAACAAACACTGAAAAAAATGGATGTGGGAGTGTGTGTGTGTGTATGTGTGTGTGTGTGTGTGTGTGTGTGTGTGTGTGTGTGTGTGTGTGTGTGTGTGTGTGTGTGTGTGTGTGTGTGTGTGTGTGTGTGTGTGTGTGTGTGGAGGGTAATTAGCACCTTTTAGAGGGGAAAACCCCACTTTCGTCACAACAACTCCGATTAAAGAAAAAATAATAATAATTCGAGATACGATCAAAGGGTAATGATAAAAGATAAGAAGGGAGGACAATTAAAAATTTACCTCTCCTGTTTTATGCTAAATAGGTTAAACCCGGCTCCAAATTAGCCAGGAAGGGGGGAGGGGGAAGGGGAGGGGGGAAGGGGGAGAGGGGAAGGGGGAGAGGGGAAGGAGGAGGGGAGAAGGGGACAGGGGGAGACGGGGAGGGGGAAAGGGGGAGTGGGGAGAGGGAGGGGAAAGTGGAGAGGGGAGGAGGGAGAGAGTGAGGAGGTGGACAGGGAGGGGGAAAGGGGGAGGGGGGAAGGAGGGGAAAAGGGGGAGGGGGAAAGGGGGAGGGGGAAGGAGGGGAAAAGGGGAGGGGGAAGGAGAGGAAAAGGGGAGGGGGAAGGAGGGGGAAAGGGGAGGGGGACAAAGGGAAGGGCAAAGGGAAAAGGGGAGGGGGAGAGGAGGAGGGGGACAAGGAGGGGGAGAGGACAGAGGGAGAAGGGAGGGGGAGAGGGGGGAGAAGGGGAAGAGTGGTTACCGAATCTTTAGTCCTCTTTGTCTTCCTTCTTTCTCTTTTCACCACAATGAAATTCAACTGATGTGGGGGGAGGGGGGAGAGGGGGAGACAAACCTTTCCCACTCCCCCCCCCCGGGCCTTTTGGTTGAATTATTACCCCAATTATTTCTCAAAATTAACGAGCAGGTGGGTAGGATTTATACCTCATTATGGAGAATTCTTTGTGTGTAATTTGCCCTGATTTTTATTCATTCATGTTAAAACCGTTCATGCATAAGTGCACACACACACACACACACACACACACACACACACACACACACACACACACACATACACATATCTGTGCCCAAGGCTTACAGGGAAGCTAGATTCATTTCCTCGCTACACAGAAGCTCCTCAAACTGATAATAAGTACGTAAGAACACAATTATAATGTGTGTGTGTGTGTGTGTAATAATAATAATAAAACTACGTTAAGATTTATATGATAAAAGTCAAATCATGGTTTTAAGAAACCTGCTGTCCATAACTAAGGAGGGAGGGAGGGAGAGAAAGAGAGGAGAGAGAGAGAAAAGGAGAGAGAGAGAGAGAGAGAGAGAGAGAGAGAGAGAGAGAGAGAGAGAGAGAGAGAGAGAAAGGGGAGAGAGAGAGAGAGAGAGAGAGAGAGAGAGAGAGAGAGAGAGAGAGAGAGAGAGAGAGAGAGAGAGAGAGAGAGAGAGAGAGAGAGAGAGAGAGAGAGAGAGAGAGAGAGAGAGAGAGAGAGAGAGAGGGAGAGAGAGAGAGAGAGAGAGAGGGGGGAGAGAGAGGAGAGAGAGAGTGAGAGAGAGAGAGAGAGAGAGAGGAGAGAGAGGAGGAGAGAGGGAGAGAGAGAGAGAGGAGGAGAGAGGGAGAGGGAGAGAGAGAGAGAGAGAGAGAGAGAGAGAGAGAGAGAGAGAGAGAGAAAGAGAGAGAGAGAGAGAGAGAGAGAGAGAGAGGGGAGAGAGAGAAGAGAGAGAGAGAGAGAGAGAGAGAGAGAGAGAGAGAGAGAGAGAGAGAGAGAGAGAGAGAGAGAGAGAGAGAGAGAGAGAGAGAAGGAGAGAGAGAAAGAGAAGGAGAGAGAGAAAGAGAAGGAGAGAGAGAGCAAGAGAGAGAGAGAGAGAGAGAGAGAGAGAGAGAGAGAGAGAGAGAGAGAGAGAGAGAGAGAGAGAGAGAGAGAGAGAGAGAGAGAGAGAGAGAAAGAGAAAAAAAGAGAGAGAGAAAGAGAACTGATGGAGTCCGGATCCAGCAGAGCGAGACTTCCGGGGAGCTCCTTTCCGGGCGGCCGGAAGAACTTAAAGAAGTCCTGCCCGAAAGGAGGCGAAGCCGGAGAAGCCCGGGTCATTGGCCATCACATCGAAACGTGGCGGCACACTCGGCTAGCATGCTACTCGCTTTTGCAACTTCGTTGAAGTTGAAACCACTTCGGTAGGAACCTCTCAAGAACAATGTGTCTAAGATTCGTATTTTAGGTTTAACTTCTCTTATTTCGTCATTCAGCTTCCAATTCTATGACGCGAAAGTATTTTGAGGTGTGTAAAAAAAAAAAAAAAAAAAAAAAAAAAACAGACGGAGTAACAAAAGCAAGTAGCATGCTAACGAGAAACGCCTAGTGTGCCGCCACCGTTTGGGGTTAGGAACTGTGTTTCACCAGCGCTTCTATCTTTTTGAGCAATCTCGCGGGTTAGAGCGTCGTTACTTGCGGCGAAGGTCGAGGGGATGGTGGTGGTTCGAACCCTGTCGCCGGCGAAGTTGAACCAAGGCGTGGTTCATTAAATTCCACGCTCCAAAATACTCTGTAAGGGGTACCGTTCTAGCCTTTCGATGGAGGGGAGTTTGTAACGTTAAACCATATAATTATTATCATCACAAGATAAATGAATAAATAAACATATAAATAAATGGACAAATAAACGAATAAAGATAAATAGATAAATAAATGCTCACAAAAGGCGTAAAGACGTGGACAGCTACAAAACACATACACACATAAATACGCACACAGCCACGTACACATCTACATACACACACACATACTAAACAGACGAATTTATTCCCCTTGGGGGTACAGTTGGCGCAAAAAGTCCGGGCACGTAATGTAAATTAGATTTTGTCCTCCAAGTTACGTCTAGCAAGCCGACCTTCGTCTAGTTTAGTAGACAAGTTAGCTGATGGCGGAGTCAAGAGTGACGTCATTATTTCGAGTGACGTCGCGCGATTTTAATCAGCCGGAGAAAGGAGAGGACGGGTGGAGGAGGTGGGGGAGGTAAGGGAGGTGGGGATGGCAGGTGGGGGAGGGGGAAAAGTTCGGGAGGGGGAGAAGTTGGGGAGGAGGAAGAGGTGGGGATGGGGGATAGGTGGGGATGAGGGATAGGTGGGGATGAGGGATAGTGAGGATGGGGAATAGGAGGGGGATGGGGGACAGGTGGGGATGGGGGAGAGGTGGGGGATGGGAAATAAGTGGGGAGATGGGGGATAGGTGGGGATGGGGGATAGGTGGGGGATTGGGGGATGGGGATAGATGGGGGTTGGGGGATGGGGGATAGGTGGGGATAGGTAGGGGATGGGGGAAGTGTGGGAGATGGGGGATGGGGGAAGTGTGGGAGATGGGGAGGAAAGGGATGGAGGAGAGGAGGAAGAGAAGGGGGATGGAGGATATATGGGAGATGGAGGAAGGTAAGGATGGGGAAGGAGAGGGATGGGGGACGAAGAGGAGGTGGGGATGGGTGAGTGATGGGGTAGGGAAGGGATGGGGAGGAGGGAGAGAGAAGGTGGAGGATGGGGTATGTGTGGGAGATGGAGGAGAGAAAGGATGGAGAGAATGGGGAGGAGAAAGAGATGGGGATGGAGGATGTATGGGGGATGGAGGAGGGAAGGGATGGGGGAGGGAAGGGATGGGGGAGAGAAGGGATGGGGAGGGAAGGGATGGAGGAGAGGAGGAGGAGGAAGAGAAGGGAGGGGGAGGAGGAAGAGATGGGAGAGGGAAGGGATGGAGGAGAGGAGGAGGAGGAAGAGAAGGGAGGGGAGGAGGGAGAGATGGGGAGGGAAGGGATGGAGGAGAGGAGGCGGAGGAAGAAGAGAAAGGAGGAGGAGGAGGAAGAGATGGGAGAGGGAAGGGATGGAGGAGAGGAGGAGGAAGAGAAGGGAGGGGGAGGAGGAAGAGAAGGGAGGGGGAGGAGGAAGAGATGGGGAGGGAAGGGATGGAGGAGAGGAGGAGGAGGAAGAGAAGGGAGGGGGAGGAGGAAGAGAAGGGAGGGGGAGGAGGAAGAGAAGGGAGGGGGAGGAGGAAGAGAAGGGAGGGGGAGGAGGAAGAGAAGGGAGGGGGAGGAGGAAGAGAAGGGAGGGGGAGGAGGAAGAGATGGGGATGGGGGAAGGGATGGGAAAAGAGGGGGAGTAGATGGGAGATGGATGGGAAATGGGGAGGGATGGGATGGGGGAGGAGGAAGCGATGGGGAATGGGGGGATGTGTGGGAGATGGGGAGGAGAAGGATGGGGGTGTGGAAAAAGGGGAAGAGTCATTTCAAAGATCTATTTTTTCTAAGGAATGGTTACGTTAGGTTAAGTTAGGTTAGGTCAGGTTAGGAGCTATTAGTCAACGTAAATTTCATGTTGAATGTACGTGTTTGCGTGATTCTGAAATATTACAATAATAATAATAGCAATAACAATATGATAATGATATTAATAAAATAATAATAATAATAATAATAATAATAATAATAATGATAATAATAATAGTAACATTAACATGAAAAAATTATGATAAAATAACGGTTGGAATCCTGTAGACATGCAGTCGAGCCTGATCATCCATAACCATCAACCGACTACAGAAATTACATTCGATAAAAAACAAAACAAAATAAGATTAAAATCATACCTGAACACAATGCTTTCTTACCATATATTTCAGTCGAACAGAAATTACTGTATCCCATGATAATGTCTCTGGTTGATGGTAAGGCTATTTTCACTGTAATATTTGTTAAATCACTTTTCGTACGTCCACTTTCCACAAGTTTTTCACTTAGACTGTCAACTTGTCAAGTATTGAGTGAAAATAATCCGCTCAAGAAACTAGTTCCAAAAATTAACTAAAATTATCTAAAACTGCTAATAAAAACAAGCATTATTATAACATCATCGTAATAAAAACAATAAATTGAATGTACAATAAGTTCCTAATTTCAAAGAACTACAAATCCGAGGGAACAACGAAATTCTGTATTCCTCCGCGTGCATTCAAATCATCATGAATATTGTAAATACCCAAATTATACACATAATTTACTAATTGATTTATATAGAATATTTTTTTCTTTTCAAATGAATAAATAAAACAGTATAACCACGCCATAATGTGATTGAAAACGAATGATTAATTATTTTGGTTCCAGCATAAAGGACGTCGTGCATCGGCCAACATAATTGACGCCATATTTGAAAACTTGTCAAAAGTTCTCCAACTTGCACTGCGACATGTCAAATATTTCTATGATATATTGAGTAATTCCAAACTAGATTTCTAGAATAATAAAACTATAAAACATCCGTCTATCAGGAAAGATAATATATATGCACTGAAGACATTATATATACATATAATTTTCGACCTTGTAATATCGTATTTTATATGTAATTATCTATTTAGTTAGTTACATGTTTATTTGTTCATTTTTAACCGAGGTATTAACTGGGAAATAATTTGGCTTGATTTGTGACTAACCTAAGTAGTTACCAAACGTATTCGAAGCTGAATAATATGAAGAAAAAAAAACTTAGCAACTTTTACAATTACTGGGTTGTTACAGAGATATAGCGGTGGATCTGGCAAAAAAAAAAGAGTTTAACTGAATATGCCAGTAAATGTGTGATTCACCATGCTCTTGGATCACGTCTTGGACTCGTGATCGACAGCTATTTCCCTCCCGAAAGAGAACTCAGAGCTCATATATGACCGATCTATGGGTAATGCTGTGACCTTACACGCACACACACACACAACTCCCCCCCACGAGAGTTGGAGTAACGACTCGCAGCGCAGCGATACTGAAGTTAGTTCAGCCCTGGCCGGGATTCGATCCCGGGCCGCAGTAGTTGCAGCCGGGAACTCTACCAACCGCGCAATCGAGTCGTGCAGATGCGTGCGCGCGCGCGTGTGTGTGTGTGTGTTTGTGTTTGTGTGTGTGTGATTTAAATTACGGTCACCTATATGACATTAAAAATAAAATTCTACGAACCCCTTCGGATCAGAGTAACGTAACTTTCATAACTGGAGAGAAAAAAAAAATAATGATAATATATATATATATATATATATATATATATATATATATATATATATATATATATATATATTATATATATATTTGTGTGTGTGTATATATATATATATATTCGTATATATATTCGTATATATATTCGTATATATATATATATATATATATATATATATTCGTATATATACGAGTATATATATATATATATATATATATATGCATTAAATCTCCCCTTGAATTCACCTACACGATGCGATAATATTCCCAAGGATAGAAGCGCTGGTTATAGAGCAGGTCTGGAGAACTCAAGTCTCCGTTTTCCTGGAACCAATCGTCGAAGAGGCCGAAGTCTCCCTATAATTACCGAACTGAAGCCGCCGACGAAGAAATCGGACGCCGATTCTCGGAAAGAACGACATGACGTCGTGTAATCAATGTTCTTTTTTTTATGTCGACAATTTCATTTTGCGTCAGTTGATTTGATAAAGTTGAAAGGGAGATCTTGCCAAGTGGTTCTTATTCTTTATTATTATTATTATCATTATTATTATTATTGTGTTTGTGAGGATGGAGGAAAGTGGGAAGTGAGTCAGTTGTTGTTTGCGGATGACATTATGCTTGGGGCTGGTTCTGTGGGAAAAAACTGAAGCTGCCGATGACTGAGTTTGAAAAAATGGAGAGAACTAAAAATGTGAGCAAAAATAAACTAATGAGATGATCAAAGAGTGATGATGATGGGAATTTGAATGTGAAGTGAAATCTTTTATTTATTTTGGGTCGCATGTGGCAGCGAACGGAGGAGTGGAGGTGGAGGTGACTTATGGAATAAAGGAGCTACAGAAATGTCTGAGTGGAATGGAAAATATGATAAGAAATAGGTACCTGGAGATAAAAAAAAAAATAATAATACAAAGGATTACATAGGAGGAACATGCCGACAGGAGACCTTTAGGTCCATAACTAGGTCGGATACAAAGAAGAAATAAACAAATAATGATAAATAAATAGATAAATAAAAGTTATAATGATATAAATATTAATAAATAAAATTAGTAAATAAATAAATAGGTAAATTTAAATAATAAACAAATGGGTAAATAATAATAAATTGACACATAGATAATAATAAATGATAATCAAGGAAATAATAATAAACAAACAGACAAATAATAACAAATGAATAAATAAATAATATAAAATAAATGGCAGGCATTACAGCAACTACATGGAACGGAATTTTGGAATTTAATGAAGACGGAAAGAGAGAGAACGAATGTATCTGAGAAGTAGTGTTTTAGAAGTATGCCGGGTGTTAATAATGATGGATAAAGTGAGGTAGATGTAGAGGTAAGGCTGACAACAAGGACGGAAAGGAAGATATTGGATAGTGTAGACCAAAGGTCACCAAATTATGGCCAGCCGCAGCGCTGTTCATGTGGGAAAAGTAGGTTATTCAATACAGAATATTTAGTAGATTATTTAGTAGTATATCTAGAATATTCAATATTCAATTTATTAGAATATTCAATTCAATAACTGGACAAAATGGCGGCCTCTGCTCGTCATTCACTTGCTATGATACTGAGATAGTTTGGAAAGAATGAGTGAAGAAAGATCCACAAAAAGTATGTGGAGGGCAGAAGTGGATGAAGTGGACTTGAGTGGAAGAGTGATAATGGGGTACATGGTTGTGTTAAAGAGGGCTCTGGATGTGAGAGAAATGCCTGTCGAGCAGGGAAGAGAGAGTGCAAAGGATTGAATGGAGGGAGATAGTGAATAGATGAATAGTTGACGCGTCAAGGGACATCTGCTCCTTGTCTCTCTCTCCCTCCCTTCTTCCCTCCCTCCCTCTCTCTTTTAAGTGAATGAAGGGAGGTCGCCACGCAATGAAGCAGTGGTGGTTATCCAGCTTCGGCTACTGGACCCTGCTGTAGAAGATCTGTGCCTTCCTGCTTTGCTTTCGACCTGAATCAGACAATACCAACATCTACACACACACAAGGGTGTACGCTGTACACACACACACACACACACATATTCACATACATATATTCATGTGCTCGTAATCTTTCATGCACGTCCACACACACGTACACATACACACGAAAACACATACATGTAAATTCCCATCCACGCAGATTACTACAACGTTAATATTTGATATGCTAATGTGTATTACACTGGCGGTAAATATTTATAATATTTATTTCATTTATATGATTAGGCAACACGGCCGGAACAAAGAGAGGTGAGAGGAGGGGGAAGGGGGAGGGAGGCTGAGGGGGGAGGGGGGCTGAGGGGGCTGAGGGGGGAGGGGGGCTGAGGGGGCTGAGGGGGGAGGGGGAGCTTAACCCTCTCCCCTTCCCCCTCGCCTCCATTGCAAAAATAAACAAACAAATAAACAAATAAATAAATAAATAAATAATAAATGAATAAATAGAAAATAAAAAAATCGCACTTCCCCTCTCGTTCTCCTCTCTGTTCATAATTGTGTTCCTCGTGTTCTTCATGTTCTTGCATTTGTCTGTCGAGTTACATTTGTTCTTATGACCCTTCTTCTTCTTCTTCTTCCATTTGTTCTTGCAATTCGTCTCTCTGCGTTTCTTCATCTTCCGTTTTCTTGTCTCTCCACCTTTTCCGTCATCAAAATCCGTTTTCTTTTTATCTCTGAATTCTTTCTCGATTTCATATTTTCCGCCGATTTCTTATTTCTCTTTGATCTGACATTGTTCCTCTTGTGTCTTGTTATCAAATTTCATCGTTTCCTTTCTTCTTTTTCTTCGTCTCGTTTCTTTGTTTTACTTTATTCTTCTTAGTTTGATTTTTTTTTTTTTTTACTTTCTTCTTCGTTTGTAATTCTACTTGGAGCTGTTGTTTACCAAATTGGGTCTTGATATCTTCCTCACCTCCCCAAATCCTCACTGGAATGTAAATATGAGGGAGAGGAGGGGGATCCAGAAAGACACATCTCCACGCAAGGAAAATAATACAAACAAAATAAATGAAAAATGAGAATAACAATAATGATAATGATAATAATGGTAATGATTAATGCTAATGCTAATGCTAATAATAATAATAATAATAATAATAATAATAATAATAATAATAATAATAATAATAATAATGATAATAATAATAATAATAATAATGATAATAATAATAATAATAATAATAATAATGATAATAATAATAATGATAAAAATAATAATTATAACAACAACAACAATAAGAATAAGAACAGTATTAAAAAATACTAACAATAACAATAATAATAACAACGATAACAATAATAATGATCGTGTATGGTAGCAATATCTGAGGGGATGTATTAGGAAAATAAATGAAAAATGAGAATAACAGTAATGATAATGATGATAATGGTAATGATTAATGCTAATAATAATAATAGCAATAACAATAATAATGACAGTAATAATAATGATAATAATAATCATAACAACAACAATAATAATAATAACAGTATTAATAATACTAACAATAGCAATAATAATAACAACGATAACAATAATAATGATCGTGTATGGCAGCAATATCTGAGGGATGTATTAGGCCCAGTGCTACATTTTATTCTGGCTAAAAGGGGCCAATTCTGTTCAATCAACTGGCCTAATGACCTTTTCCACCCTCATTTGTGTGGCAAACTCTAAACATTTTATTCTGTTGTCACCAGGCGATTTCTATTCATTCCAGACTCATTCCCTCACGTAATTTTTTCCCTCGCCCATCGCTTTCATCTTTTATTTTATTCAATTGTATATATATACATATATATATATATATATACATATATATATGTTATACATATATTATATATATATATGTTGAGACATTCTGACAGGTTGACGTAAGTGGAGTAGGAAACACAGGAGTCTTAGTCAAAGTTTATTCCTAACTAGTTTCGCGGGTATGCTTTTTCAAAGGAATGAAAAAGCATATATATATATATATATATATATATATATATATATATATATATATATATATATACATATATATATATATATGTATGTATATTTCTCTCTTCGGCAAATCTGAGTCGTCCATTGCTGAGGCTTATCTATTCTAGTATTTTGCTCTTTCTCTTCTCTTATTCCTCCTCCTCCTCTTCCTTCCTCTTCTTTTATCTCTCTCATCTCTTTCTTCTCGTAATTATCCTCCTCCTCTTCTCTCTCCCATTTTTCTTTCCCTTCTTCCTATTCCTTTTTTTCTACTTCCTTCAATTCTTCTTCCTCCTCTTCCATTTCTATTCCTCTTTCTCCTCTTCTTCCGTTTTCCTCTTCCATTCATTCCTTTCTCTTTATTCCTCTCTGTCTTCTCCTCCTCTCCTTCTGCTCCCCTTCGATCTTCTCCTTCCTCTTCCTCCTCCTCTTCCTATCCCTTTTCTTCCTCTTCTTTCTTCCTCCTCTTCCTCCCTAAGTTCTCCTTCTTCTCTTCCATCGACTTCCTCTCCCTCTTCCTCCCTTCCTCCTCCTCCTCGTCTTCCTCTTCGTCCACCGGGGGGCCCTAATTAACCTGTCTAAGGAGATCAGCGGCAGTGATCAGATTAGGGGGCCCCGGACTAACCTTGGTCGCCACCTGAGCAGCAAAAGAGTTAACCTGACAGCCTCCAATTAAGGGCAGACTTCACATCTCGTTCATTGATCGAGGCCGGGAGGGGGGGGGTGTCTGTCTGTCTGTTTGTCTGTCTGCCACTGTCTAAATGTCCGTCTGTCTGTCTGTCTATCTGTCTGTCTGTCTGCCACTCTGTCTGTCTGTCTGTGCCTGTCTTTCTATGTATGTGTCTGTCCCTGTCTGTCTCTCTATGTATCTATCCGTATATCCATCTGTCTACCTGCATATCTGTCTATAAATCTGTCTGTTCATGCCAGTCTCTGTATGTACCACTGTCTGTTTTTGTGTGTCTGTCTCTCTGCCTGCCTACATATCTGTCTGTCTCTGTATGTCTGTCTGCCTGTCTCTCTGTGCCACTGACGGTCTGTATCTTTGTCTGCCTGTCTACATATCTGCCGGTCTTTCTGTATGTCTACCTCTCATTCCGTGTCCGTCTGTCGATTTGTTTGTATATGTCCGTCTTTGTGGCGGACACGAAAGGGTCAAGGAACGAAAGAAAGAAAAAAAGAAAAAAGAAAGAAAGAAAAGAAGAAGAAGAAGAAGAAGAAGAAGAAAATAAGGAGAAGAAGAAGGAGAAGAAGAAGGAGGAGAAGGAGGAGAAAAAGAAGAGAAGAAGAAGAAGAAGAAGAAGAAGAAGAAGAAGAAGAAGGAGAAGAAGAAGAAGAAGAAAGAAAAAGAAGGAGAAGAAGAAAAGAAGAAAAAGAAAAAAAGGGGGAGAGAATATATATATATATATATATATGCATATATATATATATATATATAATATATATATATATGTATATGCATATATATATATATATATATATACATATATATATATATATACATATATATATATATATGTTGCACTCTACACGCCATTTATTTTCACTTGGCGAAGACTTACACTGCCGGAACGGGTACTTCTTCTCCAGTTCTCAGTTTTTCATCCTTTCTGAAATTTTCTTTTTTCTTCTTCGTCAGTGTCTCCGAGGTTGATCCTCTAGCAGGTTATG
>NC_134777.1:122761627-122804127 GCF_046742065.1 Oratosquilla oratoria
AAAATAAACTAATAAATAAATATAAACAAACAAATAAATAGCTAAATGAAACGATAAATATTTAAGTAAATTTAATCAAATAAAACACGAATAATGATAATAAGTAAATCAATCAACCAATAAATGAATTAATAAATACACAAATAGATAAAAAACAAAACAATGAATAATTAAAGAAAAAAAATAGACACGGAATTGAAGAATCAAACAACATAATGGTTTCACAGACTCCGCCATTTTGTTTTCAAGTGAATCCAACTGTATCATTATCATCTCCTTTTTCATGGAAAACATCGGGTAGAGGAGGCTGTATACCTCTCTTCTTCCATATTACTATAGTTTTCATCCGGGAATATTGGATTATTCTGGGGATTTATTGAATATACTATCTGGACAATTATGCCCTCTGGGTAATTGGTGTATGTAACAGGACACTGCTAGAGTGTCTATAAGGCTAGAAACGCTGGTAAACTACATCCTAAAGCAACACACACACACACACACACACACACACACACACACACACACAAACAGACACACACACACACAGACACACACACAAACACTCCATAGACCTTATCCGACCTACACAAGGGTATGCAGTGACTTGAACAGTGAATACGACAAAAAGTCGTCTTGTTTGATCAAACCAACGACTTTATTCAGTTGAGACGACTCCCGTGCCCTGTAGCTTCTATCCACGAATTCAACGACTCACCTGACTGTCGCCAAGCGATTTTATTCAACCGAGTTAACGATACTGGTCTGAGATCGCATCCAGAGTGTCGCGTGATCCACACGTTGCGTGTATTGCATATCGTCAGGGCGTCACCACCACATGCTAACACACCTCCAATTCGGTGACGCACCAGATACTCTTTATTCAGGCTAAAGACAGACGATTTTATTCGCATTAGGGGCATCCAGGACCTCCTTCAGGATGGTCGCCAGCCCCTGAGGTGATTTGAATCCTCATGTATTCTTGGCCAGAAGGAAGAATTTAAAGACCGTCACCGAATTGATGGAGGTCAGAGTAACATAATCATGACCCAGTTCCTAGTGCATGATTATTCCGCTTGCGTGGTCGATACCTGTCGTCAGGTGATTTTATTCAATAACGGGAGGAGCCCCTCCCACACACGCCCAGCCTTAGGGTCGTGACCCCAAACGAGGTCATCTATTGTTTCCATTGAGGGGTCGCCATGTTAATAAAATTGATCAAATTTATATTATCAGAACGAAATCTACCAACAACTAATACACAATAAAACATTTAAAAAACGTATAATAACAATGGGGTCGCGGTTCCTGTTAGATGTTCAGGACGGGGGGCCGGCAAGTATGTGATTTTTATTTCATAGGTCTTCAGGTTTCTATGGGTCGTGTGGGGAGGGGTGGGGGCTCTTTACATACTTTATTTAGGTTGATAACAGACGATTTTATTCAGATGAAGGTGGGCGGGGCTGGAGGAGGAAGTTTGTGTACAGAAAATAAACAAATAAACAAATAAATGAAATAAAGGAATGAATAGAT
Source organism: Oratosquilla oratoria (assembly GCF_046742065.1). Classification (NCBI taxonomy): domain Eukaryota; kingdom Metazoa; phylum Arthropoda; class Malacostraca; order Stomatopoda; family Squillidae; genus Oratosquilla; species Oratosquilla oratoria. Next base: position 122,763,161 of record NC_134777.1, read on the forward strand.
AAAATAAATAATAATAATGATAATACTAATAATGAAAAATAAAAATAGATTAATAAACAAACAAATAAAATAAATATTTTATTTTTACTAAAAAAAATCACATTCTGACCTAAATAAATAGATAAATAAATAGATAAATAATATAAAAAATAAATCATCTTTCATTTCTCTTGACGCTTTCGGCTAAGGGAAAGAAGTTACTCTTAGCCACTGGCTGCCTAGCGAACCGGCTGTCCAAGCACTTAAGGCAAAGGTGCCGTGTTCAGCCGCGGCTGAGCGACTCCTGGCGTAGTACCACACACACACACACACACACACACACACACACACACATATATATATAAATATATATATATATATATATATATGTGTGTGTGTGTGTGTGTGTGTGTGTGTGTGTGTGTGTGTTTGTGTGAGAGTGTGTTCATGTATATATATATATATATATATATATATATATATATATATATATATATATATATATATGTGTGTGTGTGTGTGTGTGTGTGTTTATATATATATATATATATATATATATATATATATATACATATGTATGTATGTATGCGTGCGTGTGTGTTTAATAATTCACGTACAGTTGCTAAATGGCAAACCTGCTACAGGGCTTTCTACAAAAAAAAAAAAAAAACGTGAGAAGGCAATACTATAACTTACTATCTTGCCTCCATCCTCCATCCTCTTCCTCCTCCACTTTCTCTTCCATTTTCTCCTCTCGTCTTCTCTCTTCTCCTTGACCTCCCTTGTTCCATCCTCTTCCTCCTCCGACCCCTACTCCACCTCTTCCTCCTTCACCTCTTCCTCTTCCTCCTCCTCCTCCTCCTCCGTGTCCCCTGGCACCCCACGTCGTGAAACGTAAGACGCCAATACGCCGCAAGTTTGTGATCCACGAGAAAATGGAGGAAGAGTGAGGAGGAGGAGGAGAAGGAAGAACAAAAAGAAGAGGAGGATAATGATGATGAGTATGAGGAGGAGGAGGAGGAGGAGGAGAAGGAAGAGGAAGAGCAAGAGGAAGAAGAAGAGGAGGAGGATAATGACGATGAAGATGAGGACGAGGAAGAGGAGGAGAAATAGGAAGAGTAGAAAGAGGAGGAGGAGGAGGAAGAGGAAGAGAAACACGAAAAAGAGGAGGATAACGATGATGAGTATGAGAAGAATGAGTACGAGGATGAGAAGGAGAAAGAGGAGGAGGAGGAGGAAGAGGAGGAGGAAGAGCAAGAGGAACATGAAGAAGAGGAGGGTAACGACGATGAGTATGAGAAGGATGAGGACGAGGATGAGGACGAGGAGAAGAAGAAATTGGAGGAGGAGGAGGAGGAGGAGGAGGAAGAGGAGGAGGAAGAGCAAGAGGAACATGGAAAAGAGGGTAACGATGGTGAATATGAGAAGGATGAGGACGAGGAAGAGGAGGAGAAAGAGTAGGAGGAGGAGGAGGAGGAGGAGGAGGAAGAGGAGGAGGAAGAGCAAGAGAAGCATGAGGAAGAGGAGGAGGAAGAGCAAGAGAAACATGAAGAAGAGGAGTATGAAGAGAGGTAAACAAAATACTCTCTTTCACTCTCTTTCTCTCTCTTCCTCTCGCTAATCTCATCTTTGTAAACCACTTAAACTAAAACTATTAAATCCCTTTCAAGTTCAAAGTGAAACCAGAAATAATATTTTTATGAATTCAATTATTACCAAAGTTAAAAATAATTATATGTGAAATTCAATTAATTCAATTACCAAAAACAATAAAGATATGTATATACACTCGAAACACTGTGTTATTATCTGTGATGCATTTCGCAATTACAGCATTTTGATATAATTTAATTTACCTGGTACAGTGGTAATGTGCGCACGTGTGTGTCGTCATAGCCCGAGATTCGAATCCCACTCACGGTAATATTATTTTTTTTGTCGTGATTTTCAAACAAGCGGAGACGGGGATCGATCCCACTCCTCTCCGACGTCAATGCTATTGAAAATATGACCAACTATTGGAGTGGCGAGGAGATTGGTTCGGTTCTCTTCTACTCGTGGATGCAAAAAAATATATCTACAAATATGAGCATATATGTTTACATACACACATATACACATACACAGTCACACCCACCCACACACGAGCAGACGCACTCGTGGTGCGGTTGGTAGAGTTCCCGGCTGCGACTACGGAGGTCCGGGTTCGAATCCCGCCCAGGGCTGAAATAATTTCAGTATCGCTGCGCTGCGGGTTGTTACTCCGACTCTCGTGGGCGGGGAGTTGGGTATGTGTGTGTGTGTGTATAAGGTCACAGCATTACCCATAGATCGATCATATACGAGCTCTTAGTTCTCTTCCGGGAGGGAAGTAGCTGTCGATCACGAGTCCAACACGTGATCCAAAGACCATGGTGGTGAATCACACACACGGGGACACGCACACATACACACGCCACTACCACCACAAAACCAGAAGAGTATATCATAGTAGTAGTATAATAATAATAGTGTAACATCATGCTAATAGGAGTATTACATAAAAGTAATACTAAGAATAATTGTACACCGATGAATTTCATTTCGAGGTTCCGCCGTTGTGGCGATTTCGTTTCGATCTCGCTTTGCAAGAGCTGCCCCACCTTTTTATTATCATTATTATCATAATTATTATTATCATTATTATTATTATTATTATTATTATTATTATTATTAGTATTATTATTATCATCATCATCATTACTATTATCATTATTATTATCATTATTATTTTTATTATTACTATTTATTATTTTTATTATTATCATTATTACTATTATTATTATCATTATTATTATTATCTATTATTATTATTTATTATTATAATTATTATTATTATTATTATTATTATTATTATTATTATTATTATTATTATTATTATCATTTTTACCTAACGTCTCCTAGGGTGAGACGCGATGCGGTTACCTACAATACTGAGGGAGTAGGGAGGGTTGAGGGTTGGGTACTTACGGGAGTGGGGGGGGATGCAGGAAGGTCATTACTATCAACATATTAAACGCAGGGGGGGGGCACATTTTTGCGTTTGAAAACATTGGTTCAATAGAAGCTGGGAGAAGAGGAAGAGGAGGAGGAGGTATGTAATCACCACCGGCAGTTGCTGTGATCAAACGAACGCGTTGGCAACTCAAGCACTTAGGGCAAAGGTGACGACTTCAGTATGGAGACAGTCACTGGTAATATATATATATATATATATATATATATATATATATATATATATTTATATATATAACATATATGTATATATATATATGAATATATATATATATATATATATATATATATATATATATATATATATCAAGAGACTTGATGGCGCAGTGGTTAGAGTCACTATTCACTTGGTGCGTCGGAGCTGAGTTCGAGTCCTTGGCTTCACTACGTATTAGTTTCCGCATATGTCTCCGTCGAGGGTATTGTCAGTCTCGATCGTGATGACATGGAATTAAAGTGAAAAGTTAATGTGGTTGAATATATATATATATATATACATATATATATATATATATACATATATATATATACATATTATATATATACATATATATATACGTACTGTGATTTGTGATTCGCGTGTGACTAGTGAAATTTGTGGATACATATATATATACATACATATATATATACATATATATATATATTTATCAACCACAATGCACAATAATTCTAAGCCATCTAGGCGCATGCAGAAATTGTAACGTGGAACGCCCGAGGACTCGAACCTATGCGGCGAGAACGTTACCAGTGCCGAGTGACTAGACCAATACACCTTCAAGAGAGATATAAGTTTAGCGCAATTTCTGCATGCGCCTAGATGGCTTAGAATTAAAGTGCGTTGTGGTTGATAAAAATGTATCTCTAATCACTGGGACCCATTCAGTGTTGTACAAATACTTTCCCGCGTTCGTATACTTACCAATGTACTACCATAGTGGAGATGGGTTGAGCGCAAACTTTCGTGTATGTGTATGAACTCGAGCATACAGATATATAAGAAAACTTGCGCTGAACTTATATCTCTCTCTCTCGCCGCATAGGTTCGAGTCCTCGGGCGTACCACGTTACAATTTCTGCATGCGCCTAGATGGCTTAGAATCAAAGTGCATTGTGGTTGATAACAATGTATCTCTAATCACTGGAACCCATTCAGTGTTGCACACACACACACACACACACACACACACACACACACACACACACACACACACACACACACATATATATTATATATATATATATATATATATATATATACATATATATACATATATATATATATATATATATATATATATGTATATTGACGAGATAAACACCATATGAGGACGGAGCCTTTATTTGTACGACGTTTCGCTTATGACAGCTTTTTCAAGTACTAGTTGAGATACAAATGCTTGATACAAGCATTTGTATCTCAACTTGTACTTGAAAAAGCTGTAATAAGCGAAACGTCGTACAAATAAAGGCTCCGTCCTCATATGGTGTTTATCTAGTCACTCTTGTCGGCAAACTGCCACTTTTAAGCATATATATGTATGTATACATATATATATATATTACATGTAGATATATGTATATATATATATATATATGTGTGTGTGTGTGTGTGTGTGTGTGTGTGTGTGTGTGTGTGTGTGTGTGTGTGTGTGTGTGTGTGTGTGTGTGTGTGCGTGTGTGTGTATACATCGAAGCACAATGACGGCACAAATGACCTCAAATTTAGTTTTATTTTATTAATATTGTTTTTCTTCTTTAAAGAATATCTGTTCAATGGGTAAACTTCATGAACATAAAGTTTTGAACGACGAAACTCTTCCCTCAGGTTTGGATACTTTAACAAGAAAGGTTCAATGCGCTTATGGTATCAGTATTCTTGTGTATAAATACTATAAAGTTCTTATTACACAAATACCATCTACTTCAGACTAAAACTACTGTCTAGTATTTGTAGGTCTACAAACACGTAGGCAGAAGCTTGGATACCAAAGTTACTTGATACTCGAGACTTTACCAGCCTTTTGGTACTTTAAGAAATTTTCTTCAGACTTTTCAAGCACTCTTAAGCATTTTCAAGGATTTTTCAAGCACCTCGTGTTATTTTGGTTTTCAGCTTATATTACGATTTTGATCTTTTTTGAAATCTTTAAAAAAAAAATCAAGGATTTTTGAAGTAACTTTTTTGGGGTTTTCTTATATATTTCTCTCTTTTAAAGACACTATAATGTTTTGGGTATTATAGTGGATTGCTTAAGGGTCATAATAACTGCCACTTGCCCAATATTCCTAAACAAAGGTCAATGGATAAGCGTCCGGCCAAAGGTAATTTTCCCTTAACGTAATTAACAGTGTTCTTCCTCCTCTCCCCCTCTTCATCTCCTCCTCCTCATCTTCCTCCTCCTCATCTCCCTTCTCCTCATCTTCCTCCCACTTATGTTCTAAGCCCCTTCATAGAACTATGTTATCTTTTCTAAAACTAGAAAAATAATCTAGTAAGCAGGTCACAGCCATTTCCAGATTTAGACAATCCTCCCCTCGTAAGCTCCCCTCTATCCTCCTCTCTCCTTCCCACCTCCTTCTTCCCTCCTCCCTCCTACTTCTTCCCTCCTCCCCACCCTCTCACCCTCCCCTTGCCTCCTACCTCCCTCCTCCACCAGCCCTGTGCCCTACATCCGCTCCCCATAGCCACGACATTTCTCTCCAGGAGGAGGAGGAGGAGGAGGAGGAGGAGGAGGAGGGAGTGGTTGGGTTTAGGGGAGGTGGAGGCGACCTCGAGCGCAGAAGGTAAACAAAGAAATTTTGACTTCGTGTCGAAGGCGCCTCGATGTTGTCACGAGAAGACTCTGTGTGGAGGGGAAGGAAGAGGAGGAGGAGGAGGAGGAGGAGAATGGAAAGGAGGACGGACGGGAGGAAGAATGAGGAAGAGGGGTGAGGAAGAGAGTGGAAGAAGGTAGGATGGGAGGAAGAAGGAGGGAGAGGAGTGAAGAAAACTTTGTGGAGGGAAGGAGGAGGAGGAGGAGAAGGAGGAAAGGGAGAATGGAGAGGAGGAGGAAGGGGAGAAAGAAAGAGGAAGAGGGGTGAGAAAGACAGGGGAAGAAGAGGGGAGGAAAAAAGAGGAAGAGGGGTGAGGAAGAGAGGGAAAGAAGGGGGAGGGGGAGGAAGGGAGGAATAATGAGGAAGAGAGGGAAAGAAGAGGGGAGGGAGGGAGGGAAGGACGAGGGAAGGAGATGTGTGAAGAAGACAACGGAGGGAAGAAGGAGAGGAGGAGGAGGAGGATGGAGGGGAGGAAGGATGGAGAGGGGTCAGGAAGAAAGACGTGGAGGAGGATGGTGGGGAGGATGGAAAGGAGGGAGAGGGGTCAGGAAGAGAGGGAAAGAAGAAGGAGGAGGATGGAATGGAGGAAGAGAGGGGAAGAAGAAGGAGGGAATGGAGGAAGAAGGAGGGAGAGGGGTCAGGACGAGAGGGGAAGAAGGAGGAGGATGGAGGGGAAGAAGAAGGAGGGAGAGGGGTGAGGAAGAGAGGAGGAGGAGGAGGATGGAAGGGAGGAAGAAGGAGGAACAGGGGTGAAGTAGAGAGGGCAAGGAGGAGGGGGAGGAGGGGAGTGGGAGGAGGAGGAGAAGGATGAGGATGGAGGGGAGGAAGAATGAGGAAGAGGGGTGAGGAAGAGAGGTGAGGAAGGAAGGAGGGAGGGATCGAGAGAGGGGAGGAAGAAGGAGGAAGAGGGGTGAGGAAGAGAGGAAAAGGATAAGTGAGGGAGGGGAGAAAGAAGGAAGAAGAGGGGTGAGGAAGAGAGAGGAGGAAGGAAGGAGGGAGCGAGAGAGGGGAGGAAGGAGGAGGAGGAGGAGGATGGAGGGGAGGAAGAAGGAGGGAGAGGGGTGAGGAAGAGAGAGGAGGAAGGAAGGAGGGAGGGATCGATGGAGGGGAGGAAGGAGGAGGAGGAAGATAGAGTGGGGGAAGAGGGAGGAAGAGGGGTGAAGAAGAGAGGGGAAGAAGGAGTGAGGGAGCGAGGGAGGGGAGGGAGGGGAGGGAGGGGAGGAAGGAGGAGGAGGAGGAGGAGAATAGAGGGGAGGAAGAAGGAGTGAGGGAGGGAGAGGGAATCAAAGCGAAGAGAGATAGGAAAGGGAGGAGATATTCGGTACGGGTGGGCAAAAAGAATAAAGATGAGGGGTGAGGAAGAGAGAGGAGGAAGGAAGGAGGGAGCGAGAGAGGGGAGGAAGGAGGAGGAGGAGGAGGATGGAGGGGAGGAAGAAGGAGGGAGAGGGGTGAGGAAGAGAGAGGAGGAAGGAAGGAGGGAGGGATCGATGGAGGGGAGGAAGGAGGAGGAGGAAGATAGAGTGGGGGAAGAGGGAGGAAGAGGGGTGAAGAAGAGAGGGGAAGAAGGAGTGAGGGAGCGAGGGAGGGGAGGGAGGGGAGGAAGGAGGAGGAGGAGGAGGAGGAGAATAGAGGGGAGGAAGAAGGAGTGAGGGAGGGAGAGGGAATCAAAGCGAAGAGAGATAGGAAAGGGAGGAGATATTCGGTACGGGTGGGCAAAATGAATAAAGATGTTCTCTCTTTAAAAATCGCGCAAAAAAAAAAAAAAGAATAAAATTGAATAAAAAATAAAAAGTGAAATAAAATAAATACATAAATAGATAAATGAATAAATCTATGAATAAACAACCTTTTCACAATCAAGTGCCACGAGAGAGAGAGAGAGAGAGAGAGTGTGTGTGTGTGTGTGTGTGTGTGTGTGTGTGTGTGTGTGTGTGTGTGTGTGTGTGTGTGTGTGTGTGTGTGTGTGTGTGTGTGTGAAAGTGACTATGCTTACTTCCAAAGAGAGAAAATCGAAAAACGACTGAAGATAAGAGAGAATAAGAAATAAAGAACAACAAAAAAAGAGAAAGAGAAAGACTTGAATAAAAAGGAAAGAGAAGACATGAATGAGAGAGGTAGAAGAGAAGCGAAAGTGAGAGTGAGTGGCAGAGAGTGAGAGCAAGAGTGAGTGTGAGAGGATAAAGAGGTCAGCAAATGAGAACGGTAAACACTTACGAATCACAAAGGAGTGTTTGAAGGAGGGAGTCAAGGAGTCAGGGAGTCAGGGAGGGCCTCTGCATTATTCAGAAGGAAACCTGAGAACGGAGGTACCAAGAGGCTTAAAAAAAAGAGGAGTAGGGAGGAGGGAACAAGGAGGAAGAAAGAGGCAGGAGGGAGGAGGAAAGAAGGAGGAGGGAGGACAAATAACATCGACGAAAATATCCTCCCAATTAACAAAAGTGACTACAAACAATTAGTAGAAAAGTGCCTTAAATACGCTTTCTGCACATTCGATGGAAAAACCTACCAGCAACACGATGGTCTACCAATGGGATCGCCCCTCAGTGTAGCCGCCTGCTTAGCAATGAGAGTTTTAGAACAATACAGCTACAAACAATTCCTCCCCGATGGCACCACCTGGTTCAGTCATGTAGATGACTATCTACTCATCATACCGAAAGACACAAGACATCGACATTGTTCTACACAATTTAAACCAATCCCACCAGAAAATACAACTAACAGTAGAACAAGAAAACAAAGACTCTCTCATATGCCTTGATACTTTAATCATCATAAACAATAATACAGCAAAATTCAAAGTTTACAGAAAACCCACAAAGACTACATACACTACTTCAGTGCCCACAGCGACAGAACCAAGAAAGGCATACTGATAGGTTCCTTCCTAAGAAAACTACGAATTTGCAGCCAAGAATACCTTCGAGGAGAAACAGATCAAATCACCACAACATTTAAAACACTTCGCTTCCCAACTGGCATCATCGCCCGAGCTCTACACGAGGCTAAAGAAATGAAACAAAGAAACATCTCAGAACCACAAAACAAGAATGAAAATATCCTCCTCGTAGCACCATCCTCAGACTTAACTCACATACTAACCAAGAAATTAAAATTCATAGACATTACAGTAGTACCAGACAGGACGAAAATAAACGACTTAACAAATTACAAAAGACAACCCCCCCCCACCCCGATCCAACAGTATCCTGTACAAAATCCCCAGCTCAGGGCGCAACCTTACTATGGTGAAACCTACAGGGGATTAAACAAACGTCTATACGAACACAGAGTTGATGTCCGTCACCACCGCAAAACAAACGCCTGGATAAACCACATCGAAGAAAAACAACATTTACTTCAGTGGAGCCAAGCAAGCATTCTACATGAAAACCTAAGCAGACCACAAAGAAAAACATTAGAAGCAATATACATAAACACCAACGATTGCATCAACAACAGAACAGGTGATATTAAAATTGCAAAACATGCCGCCAAATACGCCTTGGGACAATTAACCACACAGAAGCAGGCAGCTCCTTCAGCCCGACACGCACCTGCACGACATAAATCAACGGACCAATCAACATGCAGATTCTCACCCCCGCATCCCTCATGAACCACAGCGACTTCCTTATAACCAACGCATTTACATTCTGTAAGTTATTACCTCTGAAGAAGCCTCATTAGGCGAAATCGGTCATGAAGGAACACTTTGTTTCTACATGGAAAGAATGAGTGAAGAAATATTAGTAAAAGAGAGGTGGAAGGCAGAGGTGGAAGGAGTGAACATGAGGGGGCGACCAAGAATGAGATGGATGGATGGAGTAAAAGGGGCATTGGGAAAAAGGGGAATGTCTGTTGAGGACGGAAAGGAGAAAACAGAAGACAGGTGTGAGTGGAGAATAGTTGTGTATGAATGATGTTGTGATGCATGGAAGGGTGTGAGTGGGGGATGGGGAGGTGAGGGAATATGTGTGAATGACATTTTGACGCAGCCCGAAGGGATTTCTTCCCGTCTTCTCTTTTTCTGCATGAGGGGACGGAGATGGGGGATCACCGATTAAATGAAGCGGCCTTGCTGTGGACGTGCTGTGCTTTGCTACATTGCTTCTGACCCAGGGCAGTGGGCGAGATGCAGGGATGACCCGTCATCCATGAGGAGTCAAGAAAAGAAGAGAGGGAGGGGTGGTGAATGAGAGTGGAGTATGTGGGGATGAAATGGATGGGAGTGGATTTATGCCTCTTATAAGGGGAAAAAAAGCCGTTGGTATATGTACGTATGTATGTATGGAGAGATGTGTATATGTATATATATATAAATATATATATATTGCAGAAACCACAGGGAAATTAAAGTCGGAATACTGAACGTTTTCGTCTATTATATCCTCAGAGGATGTCGTAATAGACGAAAACGTTCAGTATTCCGACTCTAATTTCCCTGTGTTTTCTGCAATATCTTTTCGCCACGCGTTATTGTGATTATTTTTGCAATATATATATATATACATATATATATATATATATATATATATATATATATATATATAGATATATTGACGTTGGTATCTTTATGACTACTAGAGCTATGTAGATCAAGAGATGAAGATCTCTCCAGTGTCACCTATACAGAGCAGGACTTGTACGAACGATGAGAAAAAGATCAGTTCACAAGCACGCGCAGTTGACGGATCCACTGCTATAGATACTCGTATATAGATATATAGATCCTCATCGAATATACTTATTTAGGCTGCATCAGCTATGTGTGGGCTTGTGGCACATTCGCTTAGTTGTGGGTTCGAATCCCGCACTCTTCTGCGATTCCCAGCAGTGACTATTACCTGCCCGAGCAGTCCAATCATATTGAGTAAGGGTGACGGCTTCGGCCGGAGCTACTCAGCGCCTCCTGGCGTAGGCTCCTCACTACCAAATCTTTATCTCACCATCATGGTCAGTGCAACGTAAACACGAACGCTCTTGTTGGATCGTCGTCCTCTAAAGGTCCAACCACAGTGCCTCGTGTGCTTCAGGGCACTGTGCCATCGAGAGTTAGTAGGTGCTCTCCAAGCAGATCCAAGTCCGGGACATTAAACAAGGGATCATCGTCATCTAAAGGTCCAACCGCATTGCCTCGTGTGCTTTCAGCCACTGTGTCACTGTGAGTGGGCACTCTCCAAGCAGACATTAAACAACCTGAAGAAGATGAGGATCTACACGGACAACGTGAGGACCCTCTCTGAAGACCACCAAGCAAGTCGAGAGTTTGATGGACGAACTGGAGAACATCAACTGGGATATCGTGGGATCGAGTGAAGTCCGGAATGAAAGGATCGGGGAGTGGGTCGCGAGGAAGAGGAGGAGAGAGGAGGAGCGGAAGGAGAAGGCGGAAAAGAAGGAAGAGAATGAGGAAGTGGCAAGAGGAGGAAGAGGAAGAAAGGAGGAAGACGAGGGTCAAGGAGGATGAGGACGAGGATGAGAATGAGGAAAATAAGGAAGAAGAACAGAGGAAGATAAATAGGAGAAGGAGGAGAAGAAAGAAGAGGGTGGGAATCAGGAAGAAGAGGAGGATAAGGAGGAAGAGGAAGAAGAGGAAGAGGAAGAAGAGGAAGATAAAGAGGAAGATAAAGAAGAAAAAGAGGGAGAGGAGGAGGAAGAGGAGTAAGAGGAAGAGCAAGAAGAAGAAGAAGAAGAAGAAGAAGAAGATAAGGAAAAAGAGGAAGAAGAAAAGGAGGAAGAGGAGGAGGAGGAAGAAGCTAAAGAGGAAGAGAAAGAAAAGGAGGAGGGACAGGAGGAGGAGGAGGAGGTGGAAGAGGAAGAGCTAGAAAAAGAGTAAGATGAGGAGGAGGAGGAGAAGGAGGAGGAGGAGGAGGAGGAGAAAGAGGAGATGAAAATATAGATGCTTCAAGTCACAGAGGGCAGGGTGTGGAGGAGAGCATTGGAGTGTTGGAGGTAGAGATGGCCGACTACGAGTGTGGATTGGGGGAGTTTGTCTGAAAGAGAAGAGGGAACGGTGAGGGAGAAGGAAAGAGGTGGAGTGTTGGTGGAGTGTTGGTGGAGTAGGATGCAATCCTCATTCTCCCCTCTTCCTCCCCCTCTCATCCTCCACCACTTTGTCCTCCTCCTCTTCTTCTTCCTCTTCCTCCACCTACTCCTCCGTCTCTTTGTCATACTTCTCTTCTTCCTCTTCCTCCACCACCACCTCCCAATTTTTGTCATCCACTTATACTTCCTCTTCCTCCCTTCCCCCCCGACCACCGCGAACTGATTAAAATCATCTGGCGCCAGCCATCAAAGACATTAAAGATGGAGTAAACTCGGGTCTCGATCGGTAGAGCCGCGGGTAGACTACACCCAAACGCACTGAAACGTCAGGCAGTGCACGAGAAACCACACAACAACACTCAACAGAGTCTCATGAGGGATGGGGCTTTTTCATACAACTCCTTAAAACGGACTGATAACATCATAATTGGGAACGTAAGAAACCAAACACCAACACTCAATAGAGTCTCATAAGGGATGGAGCTTTTTCATACAAGTCCTTAAAACGGACTGATAATATCATAATTGGGAACGTAAGAAACCAAACACCTACACTCAATAGTCTCATAAGGGATGGAGCTTTTTTCATACAAGTCCTTAAAATGGACTGATAATATAATTGGGAACGTAAGAAACCAAACACCAACACTCAATAGAGTCTCATAAGGGATGGGGCTTTTTTATACAAGTCCTCAAAACGGACTGATAATATCATAATCGGGAACATTAGAAGCCAAACACCAACACTCAATAGAGTCTCATAAGGGATGGGGCTTCTTCATACAAGTCCTTAAAATTAATATCATAATTGGGAATGTAAGAAACCACACACCAACACTCAATAGAGTCTCATAAGGGACGCTTCTTCATACAAGTCCTTAAAACGGACTGATAATATCATAATTGGGAACGTAAGAAACCACATACCAACACTCAACAGAATCCCATAACAGATGGGGCTTCTTCCTAAAAATTCTCAAGATTTTAAAACGGACTTATGACATTATCATTGAGAATGCTTTCACAGCAAATGATGGCCGGATGAGAAACAGTAGCCTGAAGGTGTCAGGAAGTAGATTTGATCTAAAAGTAGGTAGAAACAACCTCTCCAAACTTGTTTCACTTCCGGTATAAGTGAGGGGAATGTAGTTTAATTTGATTTTTCAAGATTAATTCCAATACATACTTGAGCATGCTATAATGTCTGCCATTTTTTATCTTATTCAATTGTCTATTTATTTCTTTTTCTTTTTCTTATTATTATTATTATTATTAATATTACTATTATTATTATTATTATCATTATCACTATTATTATCAATATTACTATTATTATTACTATTTTTATTATTACTACTATTATTATTATTATTACTATTATTATCACTATTTTCATCATCATTATCATTATTATTATTACTACTATTATTATTAATATTATTATTGCTATTATCATCATCATTGTTGTAATCATTATTATCATCATTATTATTATTATCATTATTACTATAATTTTTTAATTCGACTTTGTCGAGTACTGAGAGTTCTGCAAGGATGCTATGTCAATGTAATTCATTATAGTTTGTTGCATGATGGATAAACTAAATAGACAAATAAAAAAAAATGACTGATAGGGAAACAAAGACATACAGACATACAGACAGACAGAATATTTGGCGCAGACAAATATGCAGACAGGGTACACAGAGACAAAAGCAGAAAAACATGACATAAAACAGACATAAGCTGACAGACAGACAGACAGATACAAAGTGGTGACTGAGAGAGCTAGACAGACATACAGTGGCAGACAGACAAACAGACATAATGAAATGTTGGTAAACGGAAATGAGAAGATGGGGGGAGGGAGGGAGGGAAATGAGAGGAGGATGGGGGGAGGGGAGGAAATGCAAAGGTGGAGGGAACGTGTGGAGGGAAGGAGGGAGGGAAGGAGGAAGGAAGGAAGGAAGGAAGAGAAGAACGATGAAGGAAATTGGGGAGGGGGAGAAGGAGGGGGAGGGGAGGAGGAGGAAGGGGAGGGGGAAGGGGGGGATAGGAAATGGGGAGGAAATTGTGCGGCTGATGCCTCGGAATTGAATTGGTTGTCGATGAAAGAGGCAATATTACGTCACGGGGAGGTAGACGGTGCCCTTCTTAAGCGATAGAGACGGAGGGAGGGAGTGGAGTGGAGGGAGGGAATGAATGAGAGAGGGAGTGGAGTGAGGGAGGGAGTGGGGAGAGGGAAGAAGCAAGAGAGAGAGGGAAGGAAGGAGACAGCTAGGGACGGAGAAAGAGGGGATGAGGGAAGGGAGGGAGGGAAGGAAGGGAGGGAAGGGAGGGAAGGGAGGGAGGGAGGGAGAGAGGGAGGAAGGGAAGGAGGGGTGAAATATGAAAGAGAGAGAGGGAAGGAAGGGAGGAGAAGAATGTGGGATGACAGGAGAGAAGGAAAGAGGGAGTGAGGGAAGGAGGGGTGAAGTGAGAGAGGGAGGGAAGGGAGAGAGGAAAAGAAAATGGGATGAGAGGAGAGAGGGAGTGAGGGAGCGAGGGAGGAGGAGGAGGGAGAAAAGGCAGAAGAGACGAAGAGAAGGAGTGAGGGAAGGAGGAAATGAAGATGGAAGAGAAGGAAGGTACTCCCACAAGATACTCCCCCTCCCTTCTCCCAGGAACTCCCCTTAAGGTACCAAATGCTCGGACTCCATGCAAGTCCTCGATCAAATATTCCACAAGGTCCTATACCATGTACTCCATAAAGTACTCCTCATATATACTTCTCCCAGGTACTCCACCACGGGCACTCCCAACAGATAATTCTTGGCTTCCATCTCTTTCTACGGTTCCGCAAGTGACCACAAGTGAAATCAAATGCGGACAATAGGATATATTCTATGGAAGAAGAATTGACAGGAATCAAAGTGGAGAAGGATCTGGGAGTTGTAATTGATGACGAGCTGAAGTTCACAGCACACTTGGGTGAGAAAATCAATAAGGCAAATAGACTAGTTGGGCTAATAAGAAGAACTTTCGTAACATTGAACGAGACCATATTCAAGTCATTATACACTGCACTAGTCCGACCACATTTGGAATACGCTAATCAGGTATGGTGTCCATACAAGAAAAAGGACATTGAGGCTGTGGAAGCAGTTCAAAGAAGAGCAACAAAGTTGGTCCCTAGCCTGAAGGATTTGCCTTACCCTGAACGATTGAGGAAATTAGACCTTCCTACACTATCATACCGTAGATCAAGAGGGGACATGATAGAAACCTTTAAAACTGTGAACAATCTATATGATAGTGAAGTGAGCAGGGGATTATTTATTGAACTTGCCGGTTCAGTGACTCGAGGACACACCAAGAGGATCTACAAGCAGCGCCCAAGATTGAACATCAGGAAATTCACTTTCTGAAGTCGTGTTGTGAACAACTGGAATAGTCTTCCTGATCATGTTGTGAATGCAAATCCAGTTGTGAGTTTTGAAAAGAGATTGGATAGTGTATGGAAACATCAAGATCAAATATTCGATTACACAGCTCAAATAAATAACAAACACCTAGACCACAGTGACCACTAGACCCCAGATGACCTAAGTTTTAGTCATTTAGAGCCGGAGTCACAGGCTTAATAGCCTCTTCCGGGACCCTTCTATGTCTATGTCTATGTCTACAAGTGACGTCAATGACGTCATGTTCAATGACGTCATTCTAATGATTGAGAAAACAATCAACGATATGGCAACTCAGGTCGATGCTTCCTGTGACGTCATCACAACGGATGACGTCATCGTGAAGTTACGTCGTTGCAAAACGTAAGAAAATTAACGGCATGGCAGCTTAGGTCGATATTACCTGTGGCGTCATAAACGATAAATGACGTCACATCCCTCATGACGTCATTTATTATCACCTGTGACGTCATAATTATTTTGTTGTTAAGTACGGTGACGTCATCAAGTGGAGACTATAACTCAAATATACAAACATAATTTTTTTTAAATAAATCACATTTTATTTTTACAACCAACATACAGCGTGATACCTGGCACAACACATTTCACAACCTCAACAAAAATTTACAATCCTTACAGCCTATAGGAAAAGGACACTCAAGAGTAACAAAGGATTACAAAGGCGGAGCATGCCGACAGGAGACCTTTTGGTCCATAACTAGGTCGGATGCGAAAAAAATGATAATAATAAATAAATAAATAAATAAATAAAAACTATAATAATAGAAATAATAATAAATAAAATAAATAAATTCATAGCTATAGTTAAATAATAAACAAACAGGTAAATACATACATATACCAAAGGCTTTTTCCCCCTACACGGGGGGTAGCCAAAAAGAAAAAGGCATAGAAACCACTCCCACCCATTCCATTTCCTATATATTCCACTCCCCTCCACCTTCCTCCCTCCCTCTTATCTTGGCATCTCCTGGTAAATAGTAACAATAAATTGACAAATAACGAATAATAAAAAAGACCAAGGAAATAATAAACAAGCAAATAATACCAAACAAATAAAAATCGTCGCCATGGGTAGTTCTTACAACTCTCATAAACTACAACACTAAATACAACAGCGAATACAAAAAAAAATCGAACAATGGACGCTAGAAAAATCTCCAATTGAAGTACTGTTGGGAGCTAAATAACTGTTTTATCACGCAGTTCGCTAAATGTTCTGGGTCATCCCCCCCTTCTCCCCCCCACATCTTCCTCCCCCCTCCCCCCACCTGAACAATTCCCCTCTGCCGCCTTGCACATAAATTGCCCCCATTTTAAACCACCCCTCCTCTTGTTTTTCTTCTCTTTTGTCTTTGACTCTTATTCCTCCTCCTCCTCCTCCTCCTCCTCCTCCTCTTTCTTCTCCATTACCACACGCGCGCACGCACGCATACACAAACACAAAAGCACATGCATACACATATAGGTACAGACGTACATGTATTTGTGTTTTTATGTGTACATTGTGTGTTCGTGTGTGTGTGTGTGTGTGTGTGTGTGTGTGTGTGTGTGTGTGTGTGTGTGTGTGTGTGTGTGTGTGTGTGTGTGTGTATGTGTGTGTGTGTGTGCGTGTGTGTGTATATCTCCCTCACAATCTTACATTCCTCCTTTCGTCCCTCTCCCCCGTCCCTCAATTTTCGGCTCTTCTTCTAATGTTAACTTAAGGTTAACTTCCTCCCCATCTCCCTTCCTCTCTCTCTCTCTTTCGCTCTCTTGCCCTACTTAAATTATTCTCTCGACATGCCACCCGACTCCTACATCTAGACCATCTCCTCCTCCTCCTCCTTCTCCTCCTGCTTTCTCCTTCTCCTCTCCTCTCTCTTTCCCTCACTCACTATCTTTTTCTCTCCTCTCCCCTATTCCACCTCTCTTTACTTTCGATCTCTCTTTTCCTCTCTTCTCCTCTCTTTTTCTTATCTCTCCCATTTTCCTCTCTTTCCCCTCTCTATTTCATCATACTTCTCTCTTCTCAATCTCCATCTTTCTTTCTCTTTCTCTCTCGCCTCTCATTCTATGCAGACTTCTTCTTCTTCCTCCTCCTCCTCCTCCTCCTCTTCCCTTCCTTTCTCATTCCTTTACTCTTCCTCCTTACTCCACCCTCTCCCCTCCTCCTTTCCCTCCCCTCCTCTCCTCCTCCCTCTTCCTTCCTCCCCTCCTCCCTTTCCCTCTCTCTTTCTCTCCATTCCTCCCTTCCTTTCCCACTCCTTCACTTAATTACTAAACCCTCCTTTCCCCTCCTCTCTTCTCTTCCTCCTCCTCCTCCTCGTCTTCCTCCCTTCTATACCTTTCCCCTCCTCTCTTCTCTTCCTCCTCCTCCTCGTCTTCCTCCCTTCTATACCTTCCACCATGGATACGTGCTTTACATACTTTATACTGGTTAACAACAAATTATTCTATTCAGATGATGATGATGATGAGGAGGAGGAGGAGGTAAAGGAGGTCGATTCAGGAAGAAAACGAACCTTGGTGGAACAAAACCCCCCGTATTCTTCTCCCTCCTTCCCTCCTCCCTCTCCTCCTTTCTCTTCTCCCTCAGCTGAACAAAATAACATGTAGCCAACCAAAACAAAATTCAGGGGGGGAAAGGGAGATGGGAAAGGAAGAGGGGGAAGAGGGAGAGGGGGAAGGGAGCGGGGGAAGGGATTGGGGGAAGAGGGAGAGGGGAGGAGGGGAGAGTGGGAAGAGGGGAAGAGGGAGAAGGGGAAGAGGGGAAGGGGAAGGGAGAGGGGGAAGGTGGAAGGAAGAGGGGAAAGGAGGAGAGGGGGAAGGGGGAGAGGGGGAAGGGAGGGGGGGAAGAGGGAGAGGGGGAAGGGAGAGGGGAAGAGGGGAGGGAGAAGGGAGAGGGGGAAGTGACCGGGGGGGGGAGAGGGATCTAGGGGGGAGGTTGAAGCTGGGGGGACCGGAGGGGAAGGGAGGGGGAAGGGTCACATTACTAGAGAGGTCACCAGTGAATGCCACTTGCCCTGGCTGTCATCCTCTTCATTCCTTCGCAATCCTGAAGGCGCATTCGCCCTCCACTTAATAGAATCGCCTGACGGCAGCCAGAATAAAGACTCAAGGTCAATACGTAAAAGCCTCAGAATCTTTATCATTTAATATTTATTATTTATCATTTATTATTATATATTCATTAAGGCTTAGGTCAGACAATTTCATTCAGGGTCATATAATTACTATGTCTTTAGCCGATCACCCCCACTCACTCCTCCTCCTCCTCCTCCATCCTCCTCGTTCTCTCTCCTCCTCCTCCTCCTCCATCCTCTTCATCCTCCTCCTTCTCTCTCCTCCTCCTCCTCCTCCATCCCCCTCCCTCCTCCAACTTCTTCCTCCTCTTCCTCCATCCCCCTCCCTCCTCCAACTTCTTCCTCCTCCTCCTTCTCCATCCTCCTCCATCTCCCTCCTCCTCCTCCTCCCTCCTACTCCTCCTCCTCCTCCCTCCTACTCCTCCTCCTCCATTCTCCTCTTCCATTCTGCCTTGTCTCCCCTCATTTGTTTGTTTATTTGATTCTTTATCTCTCTCTCTCTTTCCATTTCCTTTCCCCCTTTATTCATCAGATTTCATTTATTGTTTGTCTCCTCCTCCTCCTCCTCCTCCTCCTTCTTCTTATTCTTCTTTGCTCCACCTCCCCCATTTCCTCCACCTCTCCTCCTCCTCCTCCTTTCCTCTTCCTCCTCCCCTCTTCTCCTTTTTCTTCTTACGACCAGCATTCATAAGTCCTATCCTCCTCCTCCTCCTCCTATTCCTCTCCTCCTCTTCTTCCTATTCCTCTCCTCCTCCTCCTCCTCCTCCTATTCCTCTCATCATCATCATCATCATCATCATCCTCTTTCTCCTTCTTTCCACTTCTTCCTCCTCCCTTCTTCTCCTTCCTCCTCTTACGACCAGCATTCACATGTCCTATCCTCCTCCTCCTCCTCTTCCTATTCCTCTCCTCCTCCTCCAATTCTTCTCCTATTCCTTCACTCCCTTATCATCATCAGTACTTCCTTACCCTTCATAATACTCCCTCTTACCAACACTCCCTTCATATTATCACTACTCCTATCTGCACTCCCTCCCTCTTCTCAATAATCCCTCTTATCGACACTCCAATCCTCTTTTCACTACTTCTCCACTTCCACTCCCACTTCTAAGCCTCCACCACTTCTCCTCCTCCTTCTCGTCCTCCACTCCTCCTCCTCCTCCTCGTCGTCGGCTTAAGGGAAGTGCAGCCTCTTCCAATGGTGGTCGACCTCTCAAGGACAACCTGTGTGAATATAACGCTAATCACTGCCCCACTCCCCCCATCTCTCTCTCGCTCTCCCTCTTTCTCTCTCTCTCTCTCTCTATTATCTCTTTCTCTCTCTCTCTCTTTCTGTGTGTGTGTGTGTGTGTGTGTGTGTGTGTGTGTGTGTGTGTGTGTGTGTGTGTGTGTGTGTGTGTGTGTGTGTGTGTGTGTGTGTGCTCGCGCGGAAATGCTTTACGTATCAACGTACATTCTGTATACGATGTGTACGCTCCTATATAAATGTGTGTATGTGTGTGTGTGTGTGTGTGTGTGTGTGTGTGTGTGTGTGTGTGTGTGTGTGTGTGTGTGTGTGTGTGTGTGTGCGTGTGTGTGTGTGTGTGTGTATGCGTGTGTGCGCGTGTGTGTGTACATGCGCGCAAATGCATGTACAATGTCTATTTTCACACGTGAATGAGTGTGTGTATTCACTTGGTCTTTGGATCACGTGTTGGACTCGTGATCGACAGCTATTTCCCTCCTGGAAGAGAGCTCAGAGCTCGTAGGTCCGATCTATGGGTAATGCTATGACCTTGCACACACACACACACCCAACTCCCCGCCCACGAGAGTTGGAGTAACACCCCTCAGCGCTGCGATACTGATATTATTTCAGCCCCGGGCGAGGGTCGAACCCGGACCTCCGTAGTGGCAGGCCAGAGCTCTAACCACAGCGCCATGTGTGTGTATGTATGTGTGTGTGTGTGTGTGTGTGTGTGTGTGTGTGTGTGTGTGTGTGTGTGTGTGTGTGTGTGTGTGTGTGTGCGTGCCTGGGTGCGAATTAATGAAGGAGCAAGATCAACAACAAAATCACACAACACAACAAAGCTCTCTCGCTTTATACGTCACACTTACGAGGGAACAATAATATAAACACTGGAAATAATGAGAATGGCTCTCTCTTCCTCCTCCTCCTCCTCTTCCTCCTCCTCCTCTTCTTTCGGGGTTTCCCCTCGTGATCCCCAACGTCATAAAGTTGTTCTCTGGAACATAATAAGAACACTTTGTTCTCTTGAGGCTTTTTTCTTTGCGTTTATTGACACATTTCTTAAACGTGTTATCTTCTCAGGATGTATCTGAGTATTTATGCACTTGTGTAAATTGTACATGTGTGTATGTATGTATGTATGTACATGTGTGTGTATGTACATATATATGTATGTATCAATGTACATGAATTTTATGTATCTATGTACATTATATATATATATACATACATATATATTTATATATATATATATATATATAATATATATATGTGTGTGTGTGTGTGTGTGTGTGTGTGTGTGTGTGTGTGTGTGTGTGTGTGTGTGTGTGTGTGTGTGTGTGTGTGTGTGTATACATATATATATATATATATATGTATATATATATATATATATAATATATATACACGTATGTATGTATATGTATATATATTTGTATGTATGTGTGTATATATGAATATATACAAATAGATACATTTATGTATCGCTGTTCAGTTATACATTTCTTCAAGCAGGTCACCACTATCACCACCATCACTTGAACCATCACCAACACGATCCCCACCACTATTATCACTAAAACTATTGATACCATCATCACTACCACCACTATCACCACCACCACGTGGAAGACTTACTATTCATTATCAGGAATCCATTCCAAGTGAATGAGCATTCTTTGCTGTACATTTACATTATATTAGGCGCGACGCACCCCCTCCCCCCTCCAACTTCCAGGATTCGTCTCCCTCCTCCTCCCCCCGGGGAGGGGGGAGGGGGGGTACAAAGATCCTGGGTCGGTTCCGAACGACCACTGGCAACTGTCACTTGCCCTGGCAAGTGGACAGGTCGAGGAATAAAAGCGATTTCATTCAGGTGATGGAACATCCCCCGGGCTCCTCTAGAGACGCAGACAGAGGATTGAATAAAGATGAAAATGGCGACTGGGAACAGTCTGCACTGCTTCGCCAGACAGCTGTATTCAGCTGAGGCAAAACCAATTCCCAAAGGGCTGAAAGCTATCTCGAATAATCCGGCCGGGCTGAGGGTGATGGCCTGATTTGTCTTTACCCTTTTTCCCTTATAAGGTCATATCCCTCCAGAGTTTTCGGGAAATGGCCGTTCTTCAGCGTTATGCCTGTATATGGTCATGTCTCTCCAGAGCTTTCGGGAAAAGGTCGTTCTTTAGCGTGTAGCCCATATATGGTCATGTCTCTCCAGAGTTTTCGGAAAAGGGCTTTCTTCAGCTTCTTGCCCATATATGGTCATATCCCTCCAGAGATCTAATTGTTGAGACCGTACCGGATACTGAAAACTTTAAAGAGGGAGAACAGATTTCATTAGTTTTGTATGTTAAGCATACAGTACATTACACAGGATGTATGCAAATGAGTATGCTAGGGTATAATGCAAATGAGTATGCTAATGCGCAATGCATCCTATTCGTTTGGATGTAACATATATATATTTACTCGTGTTGGGAATATACTTGTACCCTGTTGGATTATATTTGTCGTGTAGTTTCGTAACATCTGTGTCAAGTCTTATTCATTTGTTTTGTTGGAAAGGTAGCGTGTCTCCGTAGTGTTTGTAAACATATGTTGGAAATATACAGACAAAGAAACACAATATTTTATTCAGCACGTACCTTTCCAACATAAATGGTAGCAGGGGTGGGATTCGAACCCACGGCTTCGAAGAGATTGGTCTGAGTCACCATTCTCTTTGGAGGCGTGGGTTCGAATCCCACCGCTACCACCATTTATGTTTGAAAGGTACCGCGCCGATTGAAGTATTGTGATTATTTTTCTGTATTTTTCCTGCATATCAAATTTTCCAATACTTTAGTGTAAATACAATGCATAAAGTTTTAAACCACACTCAACCATATTCTTGTAGAAATATAATTTAGTCACACGAAAGTATCACAAGCCCTAACACCTATCTCTCTCTCTCTCCTGGCTGAGTTACAATTAAATAGACACACTGAGTTACCCATTTTTATATTTTCTTCTATCCTTTCTACTTCATAACTGACTTTGTACCTTCTATTTTGTCACCAATGACTTTATCGTAATGTGACCTATGATACTTTATTTCTGATTAGTTTATCTGACCTTTGGTATACTTTAAAATTAATTCTAACTTCTGATTTTGGCATTCTGAGTTCTGCGTCGTCTGTATTAATATGTCATCGTGGTTTATCCTTCTGCCGAGTAATTACCCTAATGTGTCATCATTTCCCGATATGACTCGTTCCTTCACACATTTCTTACCTCTGCGACCCCTATTTCTGAATGCTGGCTACTCTATTAATAAAATAAAATACAATGTATAATACAATAGTTTTCTTGCTTGCCTATTCGTGTGTTTATTTATTTATCCGTCCGTTTATTTGTTTATCTATCTATTTATTCAGTTATTAGTTTTAATTTGGTCTTGTTATATAAGAAAAATACTATTTTTTCCTATGCGTTTGCAGGTAAAGTTCTACTGTGAGCAGCTTTGTCTGAAGATGCGTCGCAGAGTAGATTCCAATGTCAGAGCCTTGTGATGCGAAGTCTAAGGTTCGAATCCCACAGGAGGAGGAGTTTAATCAAACTGTTGAAAAAAGGTATATACATACGCACACACACACACACACACACACACACATATATATATATATATAAAATATATATATATATATATATATATATATATATATGTGTGTGTGTGTGTGTGTGTGTGTGTGTGTGTGTGTGTGTGTGTGTGTGTGTGTGTGTGTGTGTGTGAAAGAGAGAGAGAGAGAGAGAGAGAGAGAGAGAGAGGAGAGTATTATATATGCATGCACGCGATCCAATAACATGCTGGTTACCACTAAAAAAAAGAGAGAAAAGAGACATGAAATTTCCAAGCGCTTTCATGTCATTCACATTCAGGGGAGATACAGATCCTGAAGATCTGAATTGTACGAAAGCTCTTGGAAATTTCTTGTTTCTTTTTCCTTAGTGGTAGTCAGCATATATACATCTATATACATATATATATATATATATATATATATATATATATATATATATATGTTTCATTAAAAGTGATGGCTAGTTGTGCATTAATAATTTTCTTAATGGTATTTTCCATATACCTTATTAAGGATTTGTTTTCCTTAGGAAGGAAATTTATGTCTTGGCTGTATGTAGTCATATTAGCTATATCGCGATTTCGGGTTCAAGACCCTTCTTCAGTAGCTATAGGGATAAGACAATATATATATATATATATATATATATATATATATATATATATATATATATATATATATATATATATATATACATGGGGTGGGTGCTTATATATGCGTCACCTGGGCCGAGCACACTCGCACTCAATCCTGATTGGTCAATCCCGATTGAGGCTTGATTTTCGTATTCTAGGTAAAGCTTGCAGTTCCTGAGCTTATATGTTGAGACTTGGACTGAAGTCTTTGATATATGATACTTCTAGTAAAGTCAATCGACGTACGTCATCTCATTTATATAATATTTCTGTATTTTC
Source organism: Oratosquilla oratoria (assembly GCF_046742065.1). Lineage (NCBI taxonomy): Eukaryota > Metazoa > Arthropoda > Malacostraca > Stomatopoda > Squillidae > Oratosquilla > Oratosquilla oratoria. The sequence continues at coordinate 122,787,356 of NC_134777.1, forward strand.
TTCCAACGTTTTTCTGGTGAGAGAAATTTTGTGTACCTTATTTAGATGGCTCTTAGGCGATCGGTCGGCGATCGGTCGGCGACACAGAACATATGCAAGGAATTGAAGTGGAAAAAGTTAATGTAGTTGATAAGATGAAAAATGTATGTACTGGGGACTATTCAGTGTGTGTTGTAATATAACTATTTATCTATCGATCTATCTATTTATCTATCGTATTACCGACTTCCAAAGACTACCTGCAACTGGCCGGCGAGCATCTGGTCTTCGGTAGTCAGAAACAGGTCGTAAGCTTGGTGTGACTTGGCCTTGAGGCGTCGCGAGTTTCATTGTCGTCATACCGATATAGGTGGAGGGCAGGGCTTCACAGTTCCCTCGGTTAAAAGCGAACCTATATACATGTGACTATTGAAGTGTCTTTCTTTCTCTTGGCGGGGCGCTTTTCCTCAAAAACAGGATACTGGTCTTCTTCTTATAGTATATGATGAAAATGAGTCTTTTTTCCCGGACCGACTGGTTTAACGTTCCGCTTCACTCTTTAAGTATTCTCTCTTCCTCCTTATAAGAGGCTGAGAAAGTGGCTTTGAAGTAAATGTTGATATTTTGTTCCTCTTTCCGTTTATCGTTATTGATGCTGTTATACCAGTTATCCACGATTTTCTCCATTTGCCGAGTAATGTCCTTCCTGGAGAAACCGTTGTTAATTAACACTTGGCTAGAGCGCTCGATTTCCTTATGTACTTGTTGCCAAGTGCTACAGTGGATGAGCGCTCGCCTAATATAAGCATTTATGGTAGAGTCCTTATACCTCCGAGGTCACTCGCTTCCTTCATATTCCTTCATATAAACAGTGGCCTGGATTGGTTGCCTTCACCAAGCCTTCACATACAAGCTCAGGACCTGCAAGCTTTACCAAGCATGCAAAGATCAAGCCTCAATTAGGATTGACCAATCAGGACTGAGTGCGAGCATGCTCGGCCCAGGTGACGCATAAATAAGCGCCCACTCCAGCCCCTGGACGCAGTCTCACCTCAGACACCGAAGAAGAAACATATCTACCAAGAATACTGAAGAAAGGGAACCTGTAACCGCGATTTAGCTGTATCCGAATGGAATCATAATCACGGAAACCTTATTCACCTGTCAGAAGAAACAGAAACACTACTGAGACGAAAAGAAAATGTCTGAAGAAAATCTGTGATACAGAACTCGGAATCACTTTTAATGAAGTATGACTTAGAGAAAATATCCTGCCTATATATACCCTTGATATATATATATATATATATATATATATATATATATATATTTATATATATACACACACACACACACACACACACACACACACACATATATATATATATATATATATATATATATATATATATATATATATATACAAGATCGCCGCCTTCAGGGTCTTGGTTCCCACATATCATCAACGTTCTTCCTCAGCATTCCCATTCCTGTGATGGGAATATTCTCATTCCGGCTAAAGAGGACATCAGCCGAGAACGCGGGGCCTCCTCCTCCTCCTCCTCCTCCCCTTCCTCCTCCTCTTCTTCCTCCTCCTCCTTAGGTCCTCAGCCTACCTATTATTGCAGCGATTACATACCCTTCTGCCATTTGCCGTCTTGATGCCTTTAGCCGTTTAGTACCGTTACTACAATAAAATAAAATGCATGAGCAACATAAATTCACAAAAATCAAATCAAATGAAAGAGAATAGCATCTTTAATATCACGGATCTTCATGAAATCAAAATTAAACAAAAACGTTGGAAAGAACAGTGATGGTCCCCAAAATTTATACCAAATATGAGAAACAATCATACAAAAACTGCTAAAGACATTTTAACCTTTCTCTAAAATAGAGGAGGCTCAGTATAGACTTGGGACAAATCTTTAAGATTTTCACGCAAAATATCAACCTGAGAAGGGATAACAGCTTCAAGCTATCAGGACATAAGTTTAACATAAAAATAGGTAGAAACAACTTCGCGAACAAAGACGTTAGTGAATGTACCATAGTTCTAAGTTTTATAATTTATATATATATCTATTTTCATCCAACGCTCTTGTGGACCAAAAGGTCTCCTTTCGGGCTGTTTTTATCATTGATATGGAGAAGGGTAAGTGTAGATCTTTGATGTTGCACATGGATATCTACACACACACACACACACACACACACACTCTATCTCATACACACACACACGCACGCACTCTCTCTCTCTCTCTTCTCTCTCACATACATGCACATACTCTCTCTATTACACCCACACCCACACACTCTTTCTCTCTCTCTCTCTCCCTCACACACATACATGCACACACTCTCTCTATTACACACCCACCCACCCACACACACACACACACACACACACTCTTTCTCTCCCTCTCTCTCTCTCACCCACACCCACCCACACACACACGCACACACGCGCACACACACACAGCGACTCCTTGGCGCAAATCCTTTCAATCTCCCTTTCACTTAACAGCCTCTCTCCTCTTCGCTCCCTCCCCCACTCCCACCTCCTCTCTCCGTGGGTCTGCTCCTACCCAATTCTTCATTCTCCACCACTACCTCCACCACTACCACCATCACCCACTATATCCCCCACAACCACCAACACTTGTTCCTTCTTGTTTTCCTCTCTTCCCCCTCTCCCCCCTTTACTCCCTCCTTCCTTCCCCGTCCCCCCTCCCCCCTCCCACCCGTCCACCTGGTCTATCTTGTTTAAGTTCTTGTGTAACTCCATCTAACATCAGTTTATCAATCTCGTCTTTTCATTTTCTTCATTTTTCTGATTACGTCTTTTATCGTATGCATGTTTGATAACTGTAAGGTCATTAATGTGTGTGTGTGTGTGTGTGTGTGTGTGTGTGTGTGTGTGTGTGTGTGTGTGTGTGTGTGTGTGTGTGTGTGTTTGGCACGCACATATGTTTAGGCTTACATGCGTATATGCGCGCTTGCATGTGTGAGTGTGTTTGTGTGTGTATGTTTAGGCTTACATGTGTGTATGTGCGTGTCTACGTGTGCATGTATGTGTGTGTGTGTGTGTGTGTGTGCGTCCTTTTGCGTATGTGCGTGTGCATGTGCGTATTATGTTTACATACGCACACGTACGTGTATGATATCATAAGTAAAGAAGAGAATTCTCTCGAGTTGAAGGAGATCGACACTTCAGTGGTGGAGTTACGTAACTCCAACACTCGTCTGATCTCCAACAAAGCAAGAGAGGAACATGCCGCTAAGAGAGTGGGTGGGGAGAGTGGGTGGGGGAAGAGGGAGAGGACGTGGGCGAGGGGAGGGGAGAGGGAGAGGAGGTGGGTGGGGAGGAGGTGGGTGGGGAGGAGGGGGGTAGAGGCAGCAAGTAAATTTTTTTTTTTTCGTGGTGGTGGTGGTAGTGGTGGTGGTAGTGACGATAGTGGTAGTAGTGGTAGTGATGATGGTAGTGGTGGTGGCCGTAATGACCTCAGTGGTAGTGAGCTTTACATTTAGGAAAACCTTACATTGACGCCATATCCCTATTCATCAGTGTTCCAGTAGCCCAGAGAGCCTTTTTTCCTTCCAACCAAAACAGAAACAGAAATTATATACACAGTACATTTGTATCATGGGGGGGATTACATCCGTCTCCCCCCTTCCTCTTCCCCCTCACTCCCCCCTTCCGCCCCCTCCTCCCGCCTCTCTCTCTCTCTCTCTCTCTCTCTCTCTCTCTCTCTCTCTCTCTCTCTTTGGGTAAAGTCTGGATCGTACATCCTAGTCTCCTTGCTGTGGAGTGTTGGTTTCACACTCACCTCCCACCACGTGAACCAGGTTCGAGTCCGACCACTACCAGAGACTGACCTTTGCCCTTATTGTCCCTTTAACTCCAAGGAGGCCTATCCTTATCACTCCATCCCTTTCATGGACGGCTCCTGGCCTCTTCCCCTCCATTGCCCTCCTCTCCTCCTCCTCCATTCCTTCCTTGGAGATCTAGCCTCCTCCTCCACACCGTCCTCCTCCAGTTCACCACCTCCTCCTCCATTCCCTCCTTGGAGATCTACCCTCCTCCACACCGTCCTCCTCCAGTTCCCCACCTCCTCCTCCTCCTCCTCCACCTCCTCCATGGAGGTCTCTGGCCCTCCCTTCCTTCCTCTTCTTCTGTTTGTTTCTGCCTCTTTTCGTTCGTCTCCCTTCATAACAACTTTTCTCATCTCTTCTTTGTCTTCTTCATCTTCTTCTTTCTCCGCGTCCTCTTCTCTTTATTCGTCCCCGTTCTTCTTTTCTCTTCGCTTCCTCTCTCCTCCCTTTCCTTCTGTTCTCATCCCCCTTCTCTCTCTTCCTTTATTCCTTCGTCCACTTCTTTCTTCGTTTCTTTTATGTCCTCCTCTCCTCTTCCCCTTTTTCATTCATCCCTATCTTCTTTTCTCTTTCTCCTCTTATTTTCTCTCTCTCCATTGTCCTTATTTTCTTTCTTCTCTTTGTTTATATTAATTCTGACATATATGTTATCCTTTTCTCCAAAACTACTACCAGCATGTCGCCTCCTCCTCCTCCTCCTCCTTCCTCTCCTCCTCCCCTTCTCCTCCTCCTCCTCCTCCTCCTCCTCTTCCTCCCTCAGGTCCTAAAATGGCCTCAACCCTCAGCATCATTATCACGTCACAGTAACATTTCTCTGTCATAGCATCATACATCCACGTCACAGTCCCCTCTCCCTCTTCCCCCTCCTCATCCTCTTCTTTCTTCTTCCTCCTCTCCACCTCCTCTTCCTCTTTCTTCTTCGTCTCCTTACCTCCCTAGCCTCCTCCTCTTCTTTCTTCCTTCTTCTTTCTTCCTTCTCTCCTTCTTCTTTCTTCCTCCACATTTCTTCTTCTTCTTCTTCCTTTTTCTTCCCTTACCTCTGTCTCCTCTTCTATTTCCTTATTTCTCTCCTTCTTCTTTCCTCCTCCTCCTCCCCATTTCTTCTTCCTTTTTCGTCCCCTACCTTTGCCTCCTCTTCTATTTTCCTCATTGAACCCCATCTTCCTCTTCCTCCTCCTCCTCCTTTTCCTCCTCCTCGTCCCTTTCCTCCTCGTCCTCCCCCCTTTTCTTCCTGTACCGACTCTTCTTCCAAACCCCATTTATCACTCCCCCAATTTCCCGTTCTCCTTCCCACCAGAAACATTGACTTTCTTCTTTCTTCTTGTCACTTCCACCTAAATTTTCTCTTTCTTTTTCTCCCATTTTGCCCCCTCCTCCTCCTCCTCCTCCTCCGCTTCCCCTCTTCCTCCTCCTCCTCTTCTCATTCGTCCCGTCCTCTTTATCTCTCCCCTCACCCTCCTCTTCCCATTTTCTTCAACTTTATCATTGTCTTCCTCCTCCCTTTCCTCTTTATCTTACTACAATGAGAGTCTCCTTCACACAGCTTCCCCTACTTCCTAGACCTCCTTCTCTTCCTCTTCCTCCTCCTCCTCCACCCCTCAACCTCCATCTTCCCTCAATCTCCTCCTCCACCATTTCAAGGACCCCCTCATAAGGACTGACATGACTAAGCTGAGGGATTTATGTGTGTGTGTGTGTGTGTGTGTGTGTGTGTGTGTGTGTGTGTGTGTGTGTGTGTGTGTGTGTGTGTGCGTGCGTGTGTGTGTGTACGTGTGTACATGTGTGTATGTACGTGTGTACATGTGTGTATGTATTTTGGAGGCACATTCTCCTTTGCTAATTCTTTTGTTACAAAGGTATCTATTCATTCTACAACTTTTCTGTGATCTTGGATGTTCTTCGGTAATTTAAGGCAACAACGTTTCGTACTTTCCTTGTTCCATCATCAGGACTTAATTATTCATTTTTGAGGACGGTGGAAGAGTAAGACACGGGTCTAGGGCCGAGTTTATTCCCGACCGGTTTCGCTTAGAGCTTCTTAAATCCCCTGAAGAAGCTCTAAGCGAAACCGGTCAGGAATAAACTCGGCTCTAGACCCGTGTCTTACCCTTCCACCTTCCTCAATCCTGTCACAATATCTCAACATTTATTAATTTACTTATCAAGTTATTTTCATAATGATGGTATTTTATATAATTCATGTTGATCAGGCTGAAACAAGAAACACAAATCCTGTAGCTAACTTTGAACATTGCATGCGAGTTATCCCACTCCAAACACAGACACACACACTCGACAGAGAGGACTTGTTAAATTGGGACAAGAGATACACAAGAGGACATGGAAAGAAACTCAAAAAACATAGTTATAGAAGAGATCTGAAGAAGAACAGTTTTCCACATAGAGTGGTGGACACTTGGAACAAACTGGACGAAACAAAAGTGTGTGCAAAAACCATACACGAATTTAAGAGCAAACTAGACACTGCGAGATACAAAGGCGGGACACCACGAGCGTAGCTCCCCTTCCCGTAAGATACAACTAGGTAAACACACACACACACACACACACACACACACACACACACACACACACATATATATGAATATATAAAAATATATATATATATATATATATATATATATATATATATATATATTCATTTGAATAGACCAAAATATTTCCCTCATGAATTAAGCCACATTCAAAGAAAAGATGTATATAATATTCTAAATGCTCCTCAGGTGCCCCGCCCACTTTTCTAAAGGCCCTTTTGAAAACGGGGGACGCGTTTTTTCACAACCTTTTATTCAGTAAAAGAAAGGGGGCGGTGCCCCCTCATACACATATTCAGGATCTCGTGTTTCCGTGTCGGAAGAAGAGTGTACGTAGAGTCTCGAATAAGATTATATGTTTGTTCCGCCCTGTACAGAGGTACTGGCTTTATGCTTAAAAGAGTTAGGGTTCTATGGGAGTTTACCGACACCGCCCAGCGGACCAGTCACGTGGTTTTCCTTTATGCTCAGAGATTAAACTAAATTCCCTACGGACCAGAGTCGCTTAGCATTCCTTTATGCCTGGAGAGTAATCTGCCCCATATCTCTCTCTCTCTCTCTAAAAAGAAAAAAAAATCTCTGTTGTTGCCCTCTTGTCTCCATCTTCTGAGTGCCATATTGTTACCAGTAATACAGAAATATGTCTTCGGATTACAAAGTACGATGCTGAGTTATAGCTTCTTTCGTACATGTATGGACTGATGTGGGGGCAGTGTCCTTCGCTACACAGGGCGAAGAGACGTTGCCACGCCTAGTACATGTATGAAAAGGGGCCTTGTCGGCCGTAATAAGGGGGTCCTTGTTATGAGAGCATCACTGATGGCCGGGGCACGCCACAACACTATGGTGCCCTGCTCTATATTAGTATGCTATGTACATTAAAGTAACACTCCACTAATCAGGAGGCCCCACGGGAAGAGGTTGACCACAATGTTAGAAGCGCTGGTTAACCGTGGACCATAACATGGGTCCTCATTTTGGGGATTTATCTATTTATTCATTTATTCATTATTTTATTTTATTCATTTACTTATCTTTATTTTAATTATTATTATTATTATTATTACTATTATTATTGCTTTTAGAGGCGTGTATGGGGAGGAGGAGGAGTTAGGATCACAGACGTCTATGTCGTCGAACTTTAGGACCAAATAGTACAAGTTAACTTGAGGGACTTTAGGAACCGTGTAGGGATGAGCGGGGCAGTCGTCCGGGGCGCCCATGGCTACCATGGGATTTACCCCGATGTATCCTGGGGCAATGATTGGCCCATTTATCCTAAGTTGAGTATTTTAGTGTTAGATTACCTCTCCTAGTGTCGCCAGGCGATTTTATGCAGGTAAGGAGACCCCCCTAACGGCATTTAAGAATTAAAGAGATTAAATATTTGTCAAAGTTTACCTATGTTTGACCAACAGAAAAAAAAAAAGAGAAAGATAATGGAATAAAGAGAGGAAAAGAGAGAGAAGAGGAAATAAGAATAAACAGAAAACCAAGAAGTGTAGTGACAATTAAAGAGCGAAAAACAAATTATGAAAAATTGAAGGAACTCAAGTGAATAAATATCAAAGAAAGGAACAGAGGAATTAAAACACATACACACACACACACACACAGAGAGAGAGAGAGAGAGAGAGAGAGAGAGAGAGAGAGAGAGAGAGAGAGAGAGAGAGAGAGAGAGAGACGAAGACGTGTAAAGGGATCAATACTAACGGTGTTGGAGAAAGGGGGAAGAGAGAGATAAAGAGAGATAGAAAGAGAGGATTATTTGTAAAGGAATCGATATTAAGGGTGTTGGAGAAAGGGGAGAGAGGGAGAGAGAAAGAGGGGGAGAGAGAAAGAGAGAGAGAGATAGAGAGAGAGGAAGAGAGAGAGAGAGAGAGGGGGCGAGACAGAGAAAGAGAGAGAGAGAGAGAAAGGGGGGGGGCGGAACAACGCCAGGTGCCGCTCCCTGAGAGGTATGGGCCTTCCCAGGCAATTAAGACACACACACACACACACACACACACACACACACACACACACACACACACACACAGACCGAGACAGAGGAAGGCGCCTTGGAGCGGCCACCTTGCGCTCTTGTACAAACACACAAAGACACGAGCTATTAGATCGAGAAGCTCTGGACATCGATGACTTCGAGAGTGAGGAGGCGACTTCGGGGATTACCCACTCAGGAAAGGTGAGACCAATCGCAAGCAGGTGCGCTGACCAATCGGAATACAACGTCCCGGAGCTTTCTTTTCTTATTGGCTATAAGCATATATATACATATATATATATATATACAGTATATATATATTTATATATATATAATATATATACATATATATATATATATATATATATACACAAATATATATGTATATACATATATATATACAGTATATGTATATATATATATATATACATACATATATATATATATATATACATGTATATATACATATATATACATATGTATATATACATATATATATACATACATACATACACACACACACACACACACACACACATATATATATATATATATATATATATACATATATATATACATATTATATGTATATACATATATATACATACATATATATATATAAATATATATATTAGTGTAACGTGATGTAGTAGCACATTAAGTAAAATTCAAACTTCTATCCCATTTTCAGAGAAAAATTAAACATAGAAATGAAGTAATCCTTACATTTCGACCACGAACTGTGGTCTTCTTATTCTTTATGCTATAATCTTCCTCTCTACGAATCCTCTGAAGAGGACCACAGTTCGTGGTCGAAATATAAGGATTACTTCACTTCTGAGTTTAATCTTTCTCTGAAAGTGGGTTAAATTCCACGCTACAAAGTCCTCTGTGAGGAGCACCGTCCTAGCCTTCCGACAGGGGAGTTTGTGACGTTAAACCATATTATCATTATTATATATACGTTATATATATGTATGTATATATATATATATATATATATGTATATGTATATATATGTATATTAAATACTGATAACCCTTTTCGGAGAAGAATAAGCGAAAGTATAAAGATCTGTATATTTCGATCACTAACTGTGATTCTCTGCTGAAGAGGATCACAGTTAGTGATCGAAATATACAGATCTTTATAATTTCGCTTATTCTTCTCCGAAAGTGGGTTATCAGTATTATTTTACCAATGTGCTACGACATAACTTTGTTGTGATATATATATATATATATATATATATATATATATATATGTATATATGTATATATATATATATAAATTGATACTCAGGATTATTCTTGGATGAACTTTAAGGACTAGTTAGACCCAAGATCACAATCCATCGCCGCAGAATCGAAAACTCAGTTCCTGGAAAGGGCAGTCCGCCTTTAAAGATAACGGACGGACCAAGGAAGGCCACCAGGTGGCAAAAGACGTTAAACCGTCGTTTGCGTTTGAATTTTCAAAATTTCGAATTTCACTCGCTCCCTCCAAAGTCGAATACCACTCAGGTGAATTAAATTGTCTGGAGTTAGCCAGAATAGAATTATATTAAAATTGTGTTCAGGTGTTTTGTTTGATGTGTATTGGTCGTTTTTCTAATTTTCAGTTCTGTTTCGGAAGAGACTGAGGTAGAAAAAGTAGATCACCCTAAGTAGAAGAAAAGAGAGAGGAAGAAGAAGAGAGAGGAGATGAATAAGAAGAAGAAAGAGGAGGAGATGAAGAAGAGGAAGAGCTGAAGAAGAAGACAGAGAAGGAGAAGAAGAAAGAGGAGGAGATGAAGAAGAAAAATAAAGAGGAGATGAAGAAGAAGAAAGAGGAGATGAAAAAGAGGAAGAAATGAAGAAGAAGAAGACAGAGGAGGAGAAGAAGAAGAAAGAGGAGGAGATTAAGAAGAAGAAGAAAGAGGAGGATATGAAGAAGATGAATAAAGAGGAGATAAAGAAGAAGAAGGAGGAGGAGATGAAGAAGAAGAAGAAAGAGGAGGAGATGAAGAAGAAGAAGAAGGAAAGGAAGAAGACTGCGAGGAAGAAAAATGAGAAAAATAAAAAGATGAAGAAGAAGAAGAAGAAAAAGAAGAAAAAAGAGTAGGAGAAAGATGGAGATTAAGAAGAAGAAGAGGAAGAAGAAGAAAAAGAAGAAAAAAGAAGAGGAGGAAGATGGAAATTAAGAAGAAGAACAAGACAAAGAATAAAAAGACAAAAAGAAGTAAGAGAATAAAGAGAAGAAGCAAACAAAGAGGATAAAGAGGAAGGTAAGGAAGGAGGTGGGGGGGAATGGAAGGGGTACGTCGTTACTGCCAAGTTCAAAGACTCTCTGGTGATTGAGACAAGAGAGTTCCTACTTCTACAGGAGCGGAGTCCGCTCAGAGCCTTCAGACGTGACGAGCATGCGTGTACACACACACACACACACACACACATACACACACATGCATACACACACGCACACGCGCACACACACACACACAAATACACACTCGCACATACACACTCGCACATACACACACATACACACTCGCACACACACACACACACACACACACACACACACACACACACACACACACGCCATATATTCTAAGCTGGCGGAATTTTTCTTTGCTGAAGTTGCTGGTCTTGAGTGAAATAAGGATTTTTCACTTTTTTGTGTGATTTAGTTTCTTTTGGTCCGTTTCCATTTTTTTTTTTTTTTTTTTACTTTTTTTTTACACTTTTTTTTTCTTTTACAGATTTTTTTTTCAAACTTAAAATGTACAGGCTACCCTGCTCCACTCAAAACCCTCAGCCAACTCCGGATGAACGAAAAAAAAAATAATAATAATAATAATAAAATAAACTAACGGAGTTAGAAAAGAACCTTTCTTACATGAGAAGAACTATGACGAAGACATAAAAAAGAAGGAAAGAAAGAAGTGGTGCATATCAGCTTTGAACTGAGACAATAGTAGTTGGAAGAAAACTGAAGTAATTAAACAAACGAGGCTTTCAAGAGTGCATATATATATATATATATATATATATATATATATATATATATATATAAATATATACATATATATATGCATATATATATATATACATGTATATATATATTATATATATATACATATATATATATTATATATATACATATATATATGTATATATATATTATATATACATACATACATATATATATATATATATATATATATGTATATATATGTATGTGTGTATGTATATATGTATATATATGTATATTATATTATATATACATACATACATATATATATAAATATATATATATATATATATGTATATATTACATATAAATATATATGTATATATATGTATATATACATATATATATATATATTATATATATAAATATATATATATATATATATATATGTATATATATATGTATACATAAATATATGTATATATATATTATATATATACATATATATATATATATATATATATATATATATGTATATATATGTATTACATATATATATATTATATATATGTATTACATATATATATATATATATATATATATATATATATATATATATATATATATCACGTAGAAACCACTGTTTCTACGTGATTGACAAATGTGTGATTACATTTTTCACCTGTAATATATATATATATATATATATATATATATATATATATCTATATATAATATATATATATATATATATATTTTAGAAGCTCTACCAAAGGATTCGAACCCTGACCTGTGTGTGCATAGTCACGAAGTCAAGACGCTAGCAACTGACTTCGTGATTATGCACGCACAGGTCAGGGTTCGAATCCCTTGGCAGAGCTTCTAAAATGTTCAATCTGTCTTAGACACAAATACACACACACACACACAACTGAAGATAAGGTAGTCGTGAGTTCGATTCCCGGGACCCGGTGCATGATTCTTGCATTGGTTCCCGACAGTCCTGGCCACACGGGGAGGCAACCCTAATATCGGCTTAAAATACCCAGCGGTTTGCCCCACCAGGGGTTTCTCACTTCCTAATGCTATGACTGCGAATAGACATTTCCATTGCTGACTCTATCCGCCCGATTTACTGCGGCCGAAGCAATGACCACATAGGCCGGCGATTGCCATATTTTTTTTTTTTTTTTTTTTTTTTTTTTTTTTTTGTTGTTGTAAGGTAATGTGAGACAGTTCGTCACGGCTCCGATGGACATAATTTGACAGGAATTAATTTTAGAGGGCAATCGATGTGCAAAAGTAAATGACACACATTACTGCTCCAAGTGACATATAATTTAATGCGAAGTAATTTTAGCGCTGCGTCATTTCGCCAAAGTTAATGACACCCATTGCTCAAACTGACGCCTAATTTGAAAGGAAGTAATTTTAGCGGAAGGAAAATGAGCAAAAATAAATTACTTTAAAGAGCGACCCAATGCAACTCCGACAATAAACTTTGGAGAAGAAATAAAATGTAAACAAGAGGGTGAGCACAGAAAATGGGAATAATCAAGGATCATAGAAAATGGGAATAATTAAGGATAATAGATGGCGTAATAGAATGCTTTAGTCCTGATAGACGTTAATTAATTTGTTATGGTTAATTTAGACATTTTATTAAGAGCAAAGGGATTCATGCTTATGCACTGAAAGAGGAATGAAAAGAGAAAAAGAGTAGGGTCCAATCCAGAGATGTGTATAAGAGAGTAAGAGGGAGGGTGAGAGATAGAGATACAAATAGAGAGAGAGATAATGATAGAGAGACAAAGATAGACATAGAGAGAGAGAGAGAGAGAGAGATAAAGATAGAGAGAGATATAAAGATAGAGATAAAGATAGACAGGGAGAGAATGAGAGACAGAGAGAGAGATAGAAAGAGAGACAGAGAGAGATAGAGATATAAAGATAAAGATAGACAGAGACAAAGAGATATATAGAGAGACAGAGAGACAGATATATATATAGAGAGATAAAGATAGACAGAGAGAGAGAGAGAGAGAGAGAGAGAGAGAGAAACTTAGACTGAGACTGAGAGTAAGAGGAGGAGAAAAAAAAATAAAGAAAAAATAAAAGAAAATATTTAATTCCTGGAAGGTACTGACTTCCTGGAAACCCCTTTTCCTCCTCGCCAGGATCTCTGCTGGACACTGCTGGGGCGCTCCTCCGAGGTCTAGGTGGTGACCAGAACTACACTGCGTAGTCTGGACACTGCCATACTGAAGAGGTTCATAACAGAGAACGAATTCTATCATCATCATCTTCTTCATCATCATCGTCATCATCATTATCATCATTATCTTCGTCATCATCATCATCATCTTCGTCATCATCATCATCATCTTCATCGACATCAACGTCGTCGTCAACTTCATCATCAACATCATCATCATCTTCGTCATCATCATCTTCGTCATCATCATCATCTTCATCGACATCAACATTGTCATCAACATCATTACCATCATCGTCACCATCATCATTTTCATCATCATCGTCATCATCATTTTTTTCTTCATCTTCGTCATCATCACCATCATCATCATCGACATCATCATCATCATCATTACTACTATTATCATTATCATTTACTGTTTTCATCATCATTACTACTATTATCATTATCATTTACTGTTTCATCATCGTCATCACCATCATCATTATTATCATTATCATCATCATCATCATTACTACTATTATCATTATCATTTACTGTTTTCATCATCGTCATCACCATTATTATTATCATTATCATCATCACCATTATCATTACTACTATTATCATTATCATTTATTGTTTTCATCATCATCACCACCATCATCATTATCATCATCATCACCATCATCATTACTACAATTATCATTAATATTTATTGTTTTCATCATCACCCTCATCATTATTATCATTATCATCATCACCATTATCATCATTACTACTATTATCATTTTCATTTATTGTTTTGATCATCATCATCACTATCATCATCATTATTATTATTATTACTATTTTTGACTTTAGTTCACTATTCCATGAACTTGCGATCACTGATGATCAACATCCTTCAATCCTTCTCCGAATAAGCCTCTTCAATATCTCCACATGAATAGAGGGGTTGCCGTACACGTGATGTGTAGACCCGAGGTACACTAACTGACACATAACCAAGTCCAACGAGGTTTACAAGGCTTAACCCGAGACAACCTTAAACCCCCTTTAGCGATGAACCCCTCCCTAAGTATTGGGCCTTAGAGGAAAAAAAAAATGAATAAAATAAAATAGAATAAAATAAATAGAAAATAAAATGAAATAGGAAATAAATAAATAAAAAACAAAATAAAATAGAACAAAAATAAATAAAAATAAATAAAATTAAATGAACAAATAAATAAATAAAGTCTCCTTCTCAAACGAATCTGCGATAGCTGTGGAAAAAGGTGCTGAGTGCGACTCGAGGAGGCCCTGATCGGAGTCTTTTCGTTTCAGAGCTTTAGCAGGGGAGTGGCGGGGGGAGGGGGGTGCTAGGCCTCCCTCACCCCTCCTTCCCCTCCTCTTCCCCCCCTCCTTCCACCCCAAAGGCGCGCCCGAAGCTCGTTCCAGCACCGGAGAGAACGGCCCCGTCGGGAGATCGGGGCTGCGGAGGAAGAGGAGGAAGAGGAGGAGGAGGAAGAAGAGGAGGAGGAAGAGGGGGAGGAGGAAGAGCAGTAAGAGGAGGAGGATGACGAGGAGGGGGGTGACGAGGAGGAGGAGGATGACGACGAGGAGAAAGAAGAGGAGGAGGAGGAAGAGGGGGAGGAGGAAGAGCAGTAAAAGGAGGAGGATGAAAGAAGGAGGTTGACAAGGAGGAGGAGGAAGAAGAGGAGGAGTGGGAGGAGGAAGAGCAGTAAGAGGAGAAGGATGACGAGGAGGAGGTTGACGAGGAGGAGGAAGAGGAGGAGGAAGATTAGGGCTTGTATTGGGAGGACAAGGAGGAGGAAATGAGGAAGAGGAAGAAGAGGAAGAGGAGGGAGAGGAGGAAGAACAGGGTCTGTACTGGGAGGCGTAGAGGAGTAAGTGAGGAAGAACAGGAGGAAGAGGAGGAGGAGGAGGAAGAACAAGGCCTGTATTGGGAGTAGGAGAGGAAGAAGAGGAGGAAGAGGAAGAAGTTCAAAAAGGAAGAGAGAGAGTAGGAGTAGTGTCAGGAAGAGTAGGAGGGTGAGGAAGAGGGTGAGGAAGAGGAAGAGGAAGAGGAAGAGGAGGAAAAAGAATAGGAGGAGGAGCAGTAGGAGGAGGAGGAGGAGGGGAAGAGGAAAGAGGCGGAAGAGTATCAGTAGTAATAATAGTAGTAGTAGAAGGAGAAAGATAATAATGATGAAGTCTTGGTGTCCGTGGTGGTGGTAGTGGTATATGTGGTATATGATGGTATATGGTGGTATATGGTGGTAGTACTGGTAGACTAGCGATGGCGGTGACGGCCTTCTGGCGATGTTGGTAGTAACGGTAGTGGTTGTCGTAGTGGTCGCGGGGGGAAGGGGGGGAGGGCGGGGGGAGAATAGGAGGGGAGGGGAGGGGAGGGAGGAGGGACGGCGGGATGAGAAGGAGGAGAGGAGGGGAATGAGGGAGGGGGATGAAGAAGGAGAGTGGCGGAAAGAAGGGAGAGGAGGTGTGGAAGAGTGGGGAGAAAGAGGTGGGAGGGGAAAGGAGGAGGAGGAGGAGGAGGAGGAAGAGGGAGGAGGAGGGGAGAGAGGAATGGAGGTGGATGAGAGAGAGAGAGAGAGAGAGAGAGAGAGAGAGAGAGAGAGAGAGAGAGAGAGAAAGGTGAAGGGGGAGAAGGGAGAGAGAAGGGAGAGAGAAGGGAGAAAGAGGGAGGGATGGGAAGGAGAAGGAGATGGGAGGGGAATGGAGGAGGAGGAAGAGGGAGGGGGAGGGAAGAAATGAATGGAGGTGGATGGGAGAAAGAGAGGTAAAGGGGGAGAAGGAAGAGAGAAGGGGAGAAGGAGGGGGAGGGAGGAGGAGGAGGAGGGAGGAGGGAGGAGGAGGGAGGAGGAGGGAAGGGGATGGAGGCCTGCAAAGGGAGGCCAGCCGAGATACACTTTATCATGTTTGTTCTGCAGATTGCCAGGACGGATGAACGGGCGGATGCGTGGATGGATGGATGGGTGGATGGATGGGTGGGTGGGTGGATGGGTGGAGAGTCAAACAAGAACCTTAGTTTGGGTATACGTACATACGTGCGCGCACACACACATACACGCACGCACGCACACACACACACACGCACGCACGTATGAACACACTCACATACACACTCTCTCTCTCTCATACACACACACACACATACACACACACACACACACACACACACACACACACATACAAACACACACACATGTACACGCGCGCA
>NC_134777.1:122809127-122816627 GCF_046742065.1 Oratosquilla oratoria
TTTGTGCCTGCCCACTGTTCGCCCTCTTTGAGTGCCGGCTGGTGACCTGATCAAAGGAGGGCCAGTGGCACCTTTGTGTGTCTGGGGATTGAGTTCCCCTCTGGGTTGATATCCAGAACGTGTCTGGGGAAGTACTGGGTTCGGAGGCCGGGTTAGTTGTTTCGTGACCTGTGCGCGTATGTGTTTTGGATGGATGTGTTGTCGATTAATGGGAGTAAGTTGATGAAGATGCTTGTGATGAAGATGCTTGATAACATGTTGGGGCCTAAATTGACGTGACCCGATCGAAAAGAGGACAAAATAATATGACGGGACTACAGACAACAGCATAACACAAGTGTGGCGCTGCCCTGAATAATATCTATAAAGTACATGAAGTCATTCTACCAAACGAGGCTGAATACATTCTAAGTTCCAAATACATACGACCTTGTTATCTGTGTGTTATTTCTTTGCATTGTGTGTGTGTGATTCACAATGGTCTTTGGATCACATGTTGGACTTGTGATTGACAGCTATTTCCCTCCCGGATGAGAGCTCAGAGCTCGTATATGACCGATCTATGGGTAATGCTGTGACCTTACACGCACACACACAACCCAACTCCCCGCCCACGAGAGTTGGAGTAACGACTCGCAGCGCAGCGATACTGACATTATTTCAGCCCTGGGCGGGATTCGAACCCGGACCGCCATAGTGGTGTGTGTGTGTGTGTGTGTGTGTGTGTGTGTGTGTGTGTGTGTGTGTGTGTGTGTGTGTGTGTGTGTGTGTGTGTGTGTCTGAGAACTCGAAACTCGGACCTTGAAGTCTCCTCAACTTTTTTATTTTATTTTTTTCAAGAGTCCCTTGAGCTCTTCAACTCAAGATTATATTTTTAATTATTTGGTTATCTATTCATTTCTTTATTATTTAACTCATTTTTAATTCATTTATTTGTTTATTGATTTATTTCTCTGCACACTTGTTATTTAGATACACGCTTCGGGAAAGCGCGCATTATTTGTCTACCATTATTAAAATAAACAGATGAATAAATTGATTAATTAATGAAAATTAGAATGAAACGTCATTTCAGTGCCACGAAGAAAAAAATCATAAAGTAAATAAGTTAATCAATTAATGAAAATGAAAATGAAACTTCATTTCAGTATCACGAAGAAAAAAAACATAAAATAAATTAATTAATTAATTAATGAAAATGAAAATTAAACATCATTTCAGTATCACGAAGGAAAAAACATAAAATAAATAAACTAATTAATGAAAATGAAAATAAAACGTCATTTCAGTACCATAAAGGAGAAAAAATTTATAAAATAAATAAATAAATTAATTAATGAAAATGAAAATAAAACGTCATTTCAGTACCATGAAAGAGAAAAAAACAATAAAATAAATAAATTAATTAATTAATGAAAATGAAACGTCATTTCAGTACCACGAAGAAAAAAATCATAAAATAAACAAATAAATCAGTTAATGAAAATGAAAACGAAACGTCATTTCAGTACTACGAAGAAAAAACATAAAATAACAAAGTTAATTAATTATTGAAAATGAAAATGAAACGTCACTTCAGTACCATGAAGAAGAAATAATGAAATTAATTAATTAATTAATTAATTAGTGAAAATGAAACGTCATTTCAGTGCCACGAAGAAAAAAATCACAAAATAAATAAATTAATTAATGAAAGTAAAAATGAAACGTCATTTCAGTACCGCGAAGAAAAAAAACTAATAAATGAAAATGAAAATAAAACGTCATTTCAATACCACGAAGAAAAAGTATCACAAAAATAGGTAAATAAATTAATTAATGAAGATGAAAATAAAATGTCATTTCAGTACTATGAAGGAAAAAAAATCGTAAAATAAATAAGTTCATTACTTAATGAAAATGAAACGTCACTTCAGTACCACAAAGAAAAAAAAATCATCAATAAATAAATAAATTAATTAATGAAAGTGAAAATAAAACGTCATTGCAGTACCACGAAGAAAAACAAAAATCATACCTCTGGTCCCCAAAAACTAAATAATCTCACTTCTGGACTTCAGACCCCAAAGACCGCCGGTGCTGCCGAGAACAGAGTTCTTGCAGACCTCGAGACGCGTCCACGCCAGAAAAAAAAAAAAAAAAAAAAAAAAAATCTTTTGAACCGTCTGTGTGTCAAGAACAGCTCGGACGTGTTGTCTGCAGTGCGTGTCTGTGTCTGTGTCTGTGAATGACCGGTGATAAAGAAAACGCTGTCAAGACAGACATTATTTCATTCTGCCAGACGCCAGGTGATTTTAATCAGCTGTAGAGAGGGCCATTCTCGTATCGGTATGGTGACACCATCTACGTAGTTTATTCTTGCTAGGTTAAGTTAGGTTAGTTTAAATTAGGTTAGGTTAGTGTAATTTAAGTTAGGTTAGGTTAAGTTAGGTTAGGTTAGTTTAAGTTAGGTTAGGTTAGATTAAGCTAGGTTAGGTTAGGTTAGGTTAAGTTAGGTTAGGTTAAGTTAGTTTAGGTTAGATTAAGTTAGGTTAGGTTAAGTTAAGCTAGGTTAGGTTAGGTTAAGTTAGTTTAGGTTAGATTAAGTTAGGTTAGGTTAAGTTAAATTAGTTTAGGTTAGATTAAGTTAGGTTAGGTTAAGTTAGGTTAGGTTAAGTTAGGTTAGATTAAGTTAGTTTAAGTTAGGTTAGGTTAAGTTAGGTTAGATTAAGTTAATTTAGCTTAGGTTATCATACAGACGTTCTTGTTCCTGTGCCTCTGGCGTAAGTGCAAGGCCGTCCTCTGGTGAGCCAACGACCTGGGCAGTCTGGCTTCGAACTCAAGAGGCCCAGAACCTAACCAGACACTGGGTCTTCGAAGTGTCTTCGTCCAACGCCGACTCGAAGTTCGAAAGATGCGATTCACGCTTTTCGTAGACTTCGAGAAAGCGTATGTCTCAGTTGGTACTAAATTTGAGACTACGTTCACGGGGTGCTTTGGCGAAGAAGTTGATATCAGTCTCATTTCCGTTTTCTATAACACTTTGTCGAAGTAGATGGCGCTGAAGGCAAGTAGGATGAGGGTTTTGACTTCAACATGGTAAGAGGCTTTGAATCTTTGAATCTTTTTTCTTCCCCTCTGCCCCTCGATATTCTCCTCTTCTTTGCCTCTCTTCTTCCAGCCTTCCTAACACTCCTACTCTTCCCCTTCTCCTCCTCCTCCTCCTCCTCCTCATTCCTCCTCCTTTTCTTCTTTCTCCTCCTCCTCCTGTTTCCAGTCCCTACTCCCCTAGATTCAATCTCAGGTCCTTTATCAAATGACCCTGGATTAGGATCGAGAAACTGGACTGGACGACGTGTCTTCTGCCCCAAATTTTGTTCTTTTACACACAGATGCGCACACACACACACACACACACACACACACACACAGTAGTTAGAGTTCCCGGCCGCCAGAACGGTGGTCCGAGTTCGAATCCCGCTCCTGGTGATTTTAATTGTTTGGCGCCAAGTTATATTGTGTGTGTCGCCAAGATAAAGGTTCTGTATACAGACCTATTCCCGTCTTTTTGGGATCAAAAGGTATTTTGAACAATTATTCGTTTTCAAATATGAGCTTGAAATTCAAAGATGATAAATAACTGGATAAACAGATAAAGAGATAAATGAATAGATCAAGAATAGATAAACATAAAGCTATACGAATAGGTAAATAAATTAATCATGAAAAATAAAGATAAATAATAAATTATACATCTTTAAAAGGAAAAGCTCTGATTAATTACAGGTTCCTCTCAGCTGAATAAAATCGCCTGGCGACAAACATAATCAAAGTTGTTGTTTTTTACTCAAAATAATTTCTGACTTTGACTTCAAGTAAGAAAATTACTTTGACTTAACGAACGCTTGCCGATAACCAGAATGAAATAAATAAATAAATTAAAAACTATTTTCTTCTATTTCACCCATTCTCTCCCCCTCCCCCACACCTTTTCCCCATTTGCCTAATGGGCCCTCTAACGTGTTCGGTTCTATCCGCCTCACCCCCTCCAAGGCCTTTCCTCCTCCTCCTCCTCCTCCTCTTCCTCCTTCTCCTACTCCTGTTCCTCCTTCTCCTCTTCTTCCTCCTCCTCCTCCTCTTCTTCATCTTCCTCTCTTCCCCCACTCACATCCCTCCTCCTCCTTCTCCCTTCCTCCTAATTCTATTTTTTCTCTATTTCCCCGCCCCCCCCCCCAATTCTTGGATTAAAAAAAAAACGAGGACTTGCCAATGGTGGTCCAACAGAATGTACGTCGGAGGGGACTGACTCCCTTCAGACCCTCTTCAAAGACCTTCAGCTTTTCACATAATAAGAATCCATAACCGGTGACTGATCACCTATGAGCCAAAGATATAGAAATAGTCTCACATTGATAAAACATACAAATCTTGCGTTTCTTCACAGAGAGATCTATGGGAGAGCTCGCGGACCGTTGTCACCTGCTGTGGGGTTGCGGGTGATTATAATTCCCCATTTCCCCTCCGCCATCCTCCTCGTCATTCTCCCCTCTTCTCTTATACCTTCCTCCTCCTCTTCCATCCCTCCTCCTACTCCTCTTCATTCCCTCCTCCTCCTCCTTTTCCATCCCTCCTCCTCCTCTTCCATATCTCCTCCTCCTCCTCTTCCATCCGTCCTCCTACTCTTCTTCCATCCCTCCCCCTCCTCCTCCTCTTCCATCCCTCTTCTCCTCCTCTTCCTCTTCTTCCATCCCTCCTCCTCTTCCTCCCACATTCATTTCCTCTCCTTCCCTCCCTTCTTTCTAATCTCCACCTTTTATCTTTCCCCCTACTTTTATCACCCCTCCCCCTCTCCCCCTTTTTCTCTCCCCCCCCACCTTCCTTCTTCGACAACCGATCCACACTCTTCCCGTTTTCTTCCTAACATTTTCTATCCCCTATCATCCTTATCAATGTCTCCTCCATTTTCTATTCTTCCCTCTTTCTTTACCACAATACCATTCATTTCCTATTTTCCCTCTCCTCCCCTCTCTCACTATCCTTCCTCCCTTATTTACTCCCTATTTCTACTCCCTCTTCCCTCCCTGTTTCGCCCCCCCAGTTCTAGCTCCCTCCTCCCCCCCAACACGTGACCTCTCCCCACCCTCCTCTTCCCTCCCTTCTGGCCCCAGATCCCACCCATAAGCACCCGTCAGTGGTCTCTCCACAACTGACATACATTCCCTCCACCACCACCACATCGCCCTCAGTCTCCACTGTCATCTCCACATTCTCCCTCTCAGTCGTCACTTTCCCATTCTGCTGTAAACATCCATGATAGTAAAAACAATATATATATATATATATATATATATATATATATATATATATATATATATATATATATATATATATATATATATATATATATATATATATATACACATGAGAAAAATTCGCTAGTGACAGTGACATTAATCTGATATATTTTATGACAGCTGCATGTAGGACTCGAACCTACTGCCCACGAGTGGATTTGGGCCTTGTGTAAAACAGGAATTGGGGTCGCAGATTAGTGATCTTTCCTATCCTCGGGAATCAGAAAGATTCCGGGTTACAAGACTTTTGAAGCCTCTGTGGTTGAGAGGATTGAGGCACTGAACGGTCATCTTGCGATGGCTGAGCAGTAGGTTTGACTCCTACATGCCACTGTCATAAAAATATATATATATATATATATATATATATATATATATATATATATATGTACGAATGAACAAACACATAGACGCGTAATTCTAAATATGAAGAAAACCACAAAGAAAAATTATAGACTTAATCATAATGATTAAAGATGGAAATGTCTGAATAGACGAAAGCGCTCGGTCTATAAGCTATTATTTTCCTTTGTGTTTTTCTGCATACATATATACATATATATATATATATATATACAGTATGTATGTATATATGTATATATATATACATACATACATATATATATATATATATATATATATATATATATATGCAGACATACAAAAAATGTAGAGAGCATTTCGGAAAAAAAAACAGTTGATATGTTCTTCATGAAGAACATATCAACTTGAAGTCAACTGGCAAGACAAGGGGATGAAGGAGTCTCGAAATTCCCTTTTTCTACAAAAATTCATATAAAACATGAGCGCTGTTGTAGTAATCAAATGACCACTGGTCTCGCATTCGCTTAATTATAAGTTCGAATCCCGCACTTCTCTCCGATTCCCAGCAGTGACTATTTGCTACCAGTCCCCTAGAACGTTGTTTTAAGAAACGGTTTGACAATTTTATGGATGGGTATGACAGGTGGTGATGGATATGGAGCTGCCTAGTGTAGGCCTTATGGTCTCTTGCAGTCTCCTTCATTCTTATGTTCTTATGTAAAGGGGCAAAGGTGACGCGTTTGGCCACAGCTACTCAGCGCCTCATGGTGTATATTCCTCACCTTCTCCATATCATAAACATTTGGACGATTGTGAGAGGGAGGAGGTGAGTTCCAGGGCCTCCCAGGTGGAGGAGAGAGAGAGAGAGAGAGAGAAAGGAGAGCCCATTGGTTGACTCTTGTAAAAGATATTTGCACAGAAAAAAGGTGAGATGTCATAAAATGTACATAAGCACTACAAGCGTGCTAACACACAAGTGTATATACACACACAATTATGTCACTACTTAACTACTTTTTACTTTTCCCGTCCCTTAATCCCTTCAGTATGGTGTCGTTCTCTCAATTTTTTCCCCTAGAACAAGCCTAAAAAAATAAATAAATAATAACAATAAATAATAATAATAATAATAATAATAATAATAATAATAATATTAATAATAATCTTGGTTTTTCAAGGATAGAAACCGTGGATATTGATTTAAAAATATAACTAACATGAATAAGATAAATTTGGGACGTCACGAGATCGAAGAGGCTTCCATTTCTCTTTTCTGTTATAACGGTTTTCAACCGCTTTAACGGTTTTCAACCGTTTTAACGGTCTCCGACTCTTCCGTTCTCCAACTTTCTGGCTCTTCTTCCTACCTCTCTATTTGGCCACTGCCGAGGAGGCCATCATCAGAAGCCGGCCATAGTTGGCCACACCCTAGGACGCCGGCAAAAAACACTCAAGATAAGTGACTCCGGGGGTAAACAGTTTCTCAGATAACCCAACGGAGCCGGTCACATCAACAACCGGCCGGGAATCCGTCCGGCATCCGGGGGAACATTTAATCACCGTCAGTGAAGTCGACCAAGCCCAGAACTGCCGGTCAGATTAACGGCCGGCTGTTAATACCCGTCAATTTTACAATCCAAGTTCTGAGCCATCAATGTTACCGGCCAATTTCAGAATCAGCCAGCAATACAACCGGCCAGGTTTAAACCAGCCACTTATACAGCCGGCTAATTTCATAATCGGATGGAAATAAAGGGAGCCCAATCGATGCACTACCTTTTGCACCCGGCGTACTATACAGCCGGTTAATTCTATTGATGGTCCTTATAATGCCGGCGATGTG
>NC_134777.1:122821627-122824127 GCF_046742065.1 Oratosquilla oratoria
GTTCTTCTATCGATCATTAAGCCCATTCAAGTAGAGATGAAGAATTTTGTCCACATTTCATCAATTTCTCTTAATAGAAAATTGCTCTGTTTCGTAATCATTTGAGTTTCAAACAAATAAAATGGGAGAAATAGAGCATTGATAAATGGATGCACAAAACAGAATTAATGTGAATAAATGACTGACTGAATGATTGAATGAATTGATAAGTAAATGAATAAGTGAATGAATGAATGAATGATTGAATGTTTGAATGAATGAATTGATGAATGAATGATTGAATAATTGATTGAATGAATGACTGAATGAATGATTAAATGAATGACTGAATGAATGATTGAATGAATTGATGAATGGATGAATGAATGGATGAATAAATAAATGAATGAATGATTGAATGATTGAATGAATGATTGAATGACTGAATGAATGACTGAATGAATTGATGAATGGATGAATGAATGGATGAATAAGTAAATGAATAAATGATTGAATGAACGATTGAGTGAACGAGTGAATGAATGATTGAGTGAATGAATGAATGAATGCGTGGATGAATGAATAATGAATGAGTGGATGAATGAGTGGATGAATGTATGAATGAGTGGATGAATGAATGAATGAATGGATGAATGAATGATTGAATGAACAAACAAATGAATAGAAAAATGAGTGAGCGACTTGTGAAAACCATGGAAAATGTAATTGTGTACAGATTGTCCGGTCGGAATCCTATTAACACAACAACAACAACAACAACAACAACAACAACAAACGAAGACACTATTACTGCAAACCAACAAAGACGTTAGCAATAATAATAACAATAATGATTTCCATCATAGCAATATGATTAAAAATCTATAATGATGGAAGTAATAAGTATGGTATTACTTGGTAATAATGGTAATTTTTGTATTAGCTATGCTATGAATAATTGACGAAATACTAACAACAAGGGCATTTCTAAACAATTCTTTCTGTTGCGTAATTTCCTTTCTCAAAAAAAAAAAAAAAAAAAAAAGGCGGGGCTAAATATGAAAAAATTAATGGAGTGTAGTTTACCAGCGCTTCTATACTTCTAGAAAACCTCACGAGAGGCGAAATTCGTAAAAGTATAGAATTATATATGGATCACATGCAATGATGAATAAAATATTTTTTTCTGAATTGAGACATCGACACACAGACAGACAGACAGATAAACAAAGTCAAATCCGAGACAGACAGGAGACAGAACAACAGCCCTCTGCAATGACAGACTGACAGATTGACTGACAGACAAGCACACAAAGTAGGTAAGACAACTTTGAGAGGGAAGGATGAAGGGGGGAGGGAAGAGGGAGGGAGGGGGAGGGAAAGGGGGAAGGAATGGGGTGGGGAATGGGGAGGGGAAAGCGGGAGGGAAGGGAGAGGGAAGGGGTGAGGGAGGGAAGAGGGAATGGGGAAGGGAAGGGGTGAGGGAAAGGGGGAGGAAAAGGGGGAAGGGAAAGGGAAGGGGAAGGGAAAGGGGGAGGGAAAGGGGGAGGGAAAGGGGAAGGGAAAAAGGCGAGAGAAGGGTAGGGAAAGGGGGAGGGAAAGGTGTAGGAAAAGGGGAAGGGAAGGGGGGAGTGAAGGGAGAAAGTGAAGAGGAGGGGTGATAGTGGCGGGGCGGGGGGGGAGAATGTGGAGTGAAAGGGAGGGAAGGTGGAGAGGGAAGGAAAGGAAGGTTGGGAGGGAAGAAGTGGAGGAAGGGAGGAAGTGGAGGTAATGAAGAAGAAAAAGAGGGAGGGAGGGAGGGAATGTGGAGTGCATGTGGAGGGGAAAGTGGAGAGGAGGGAGAAAGACAATTAATATGTATATAAAAGATAGAGGATGGAGATGGAGGGGAGAAAGGCGGACTCCATATAGGAGTAAATGAAATGGAGTGGGAGAGAACTCATATGGAGGAAAGTGGAGGAGGATATGGAGGGAGAGTATTGGCAGGAGTTACAGGAGATGGAGTGGAGAATAGGAGGTGGAGAAGAGAGAGGAGACAATGGGGAGGATGAAAGTGAGAGGAGGAGGAGGAAGAAGAATGAAAAGAGAGGAAGAGAAAGAGAGGGAGATTGAAGAATGAGGAAGAGGAGGAAGAGAAAAAAGAGGAGGAAGAGTGAAAAAGGAAGAAATAAAAAAATGTGAAGAGAAAGAAGAAGAGGAGATGGAAAAGGAAGAGGAGGAGGGAGAGGAGAAAGACGAGGAGGAAGAGGAGGAAGAGGAAAAGAAGAAAAAGGACAAAAAAGAGGAAGAGGAGGAGAAAGAGGAGAAGGAAGAGGAGGAAGAGGAAAAGAAGGAACAGGACGAAAAGGAGGAAGAAGAGGAGTAAGAGGAGTAGAAAGAGGAGGAGGAAGAGGAAGAGGAGGAGGAGGAGGAGGAGGAACAGGAGGAAAAGGAGAAAGAGGAGAAAGTGGTAGGAGAGGAGGAGGGAAGGAAGAGAAATTATAGGAGGAGGGTGAAGAGGATGATGAGGAGTGAGAGGAAG
>NC_134777.1:122829127-122831627 GCF_046742065.1 Oratosquilla oratoria
AAAGTTCTCCTGGAGGATCTCCCGAGGGGATTATCTCCAAACAAGTGGTCTCCGTCCATTACGTATCCAAAGACTTTGGAGATAATTGAATCTTGCAGGATCGTTAAAAGTACACACGCAAAGAAAACTTCCTGACACAATTGCCAAAGCCTAAGGCCCTTGGCGGTTTTTTTAACAGAGTTATTGAAATGGCCATTATCAGTGAGGTCAAGTTAGGTCAGATTAGGTCATGTCAGGGTCAATGGGTCTGTACTCAATCTAGCGTGAAAATCTTCACGGTGAATTGAGTGAAGACATTTTTCAGTTTGATTGATTGATCAATTTGAGCTACTGCAACGATGACTTATTCGGTGAGGTCATTTTAGGTCAGGTTAAGCCAGGCTAGGTTAATATATATGCCAAAACGAAAAATACATAAAATAATAATAATAGATCAATAAAAAGGCGACTAGACGATTGCAATAAATAGATACATAGATAAATAAAATAATAGATAAATATAAACAAACAAACAAATAAACAGAGAAAAATAAATACATAACTAGATAAGATAGGACGCTTTGGCTAACAAAACCAACACTCTGAGTTTACATTAATCTGACACAAATTCGCCTGATCTGACACCGCCCCGTGTCGTGTCGCTTCGTGTCGTTTTGTGTCGGGTCGTCTCTTGTAGGTGTCACAACGCATAGCCCCGTGTCAGATCACTGACGTGTCGGACAGTGTCATGTAATCTCTTCAATACCGTGGTGTTGAATAAAATCACCTGACGGCAGAAGGAGGAGGAGGGGGAGGGGAGAGAGGGGGAGGAGGTGGAGAAGGAGGAGGAGGAGGAGAAGGAGGAGAAGGGAGGGAGGATGACTAGGAGGAAGGTTAGGAGGAGGAAAAGGAGGAAAAAGGGTGGAGGAGAAGGAGTGAAGAAGAGGAGGAGGAAGAGGAGGAGGAGGAAGAGGAGGAGGAGGAGGTGGAGGAGTAAGGATGACTACGAGGAAGGGTAGGAGGAAGAGGAGGAGGGAAAAGGGTGGAGGAGAAGGAGGGAGGAGAAGGAGGAAGAGGAGGGAGGGAGAAGGGGGAGGAGGACTAGGAGGAAAGGTGGGAGGAGGAGGAGGAGGAGGGAGGAGGGAAAAGGATGGAGGACGAGAGAGGGAGGAGGAAATAGGGAGGAGGAGGAGGAGGAGGATGAAAGAGGGAGGAAGAGAGAGGGAGAAGGAGGGAGGAGGACTAGGAGGAAGGGTAGTGGGAGGAAGAGGAGGAGGAGGAGGAAGAGGAGGAGGAGGAGGAGGAAGGTCAAGAGGAACATCATCGCCTGAGGAGGATAAGGTTCTTTTTCAGAGACACTCTCCGCTCCCGCCGGAGGAACATCCTGCTCCTCCCGAAGAACTCGGCGAACTGCCGGAGGGGGGGGAGGAGGAGGAGGAGGAGGAGGTGGAAGATGAGAAGGAGAAGGAGGAGGAGGAGGAGAAGGAGAAGCCGGAGGAGGAAGAGGAGGTGGAAGAGGAGAAGGAGGAGGAGGAAAGGATGAGGAGTAGGAGGACGACGGGAGGAGGAGGAGAAGGAGGAGGGGTAAAAAGAAGGGGATGATGATGATGATAAGGAGGTGGAGGAGGAGGAGGAGGAGGAGGAAGAGAAAGAGGAGAAGAAGGAGAAGAAGGAGGAGGAGGAGAAAGAGGAGGAGAAGAAGGGGTAAGAAGAAGGGGATGATTATGATAAAGATGAGGAGGAGGAGGAGGAGGAAGAGATGAAGGAGGAGAACAAGGAGGGGAACAAGGAGGAGAAGAAGGAGAATAAGAACAAAGGAACACAAAGGAAGAACAAACAACAGCAGGCCTACTGGCCCTAACGAGGCTGTTTGTGTTAACTAAACTACACTACAATTAAGGAAACAGGGACTACACTACAATTAAGGAAACAGGGCAACTAGGCGATAGCAGATGAACTAATACTACTGCTATCACTATCCTATCCGATTAATCCAATTATGATTAAATGTCTGATTGTCATATCTTTTATTGCAAAGGATAATATTTTATCTGCGGATTAGATTCCAAGTATTTGTCTAAGCGATTTTTAAATGTTGTTATCGTGTTACTTTCGACGACAGTGGGAGGTAACGAATTCCACACGTTAACAACCCGGTTAAAGAAGAAGTGCTTACTTTCGTTCGTAGAGAATCTTTTGCCAATTACTTTGAAATCGTGGCGTCTTCTTGTATTTGATTGGTCTAATAAGAAGTAATCTTTGACATTAATGTTGTCAAAGCCTTTGAACATTTTAAAAACCTCAATCAAATCTCCTCGCATTCTTCTTTTTGAGAGGGAGAACAAGTTTAGATTTTTTAGTCTTTCTTCATACGGCAGATTTCTCAGCCTTGGTATCATTTTGGTCACTCTCCGTTGTACTCTTTCTAGTTTGTTAATGTCTTTCTGGTAGTATGGGGACCAAAATTGTACACAGTATTCTAGATGGGGACGAACCAAGGAGTTATAGAGGTTTAGCAATA